>NW_027507718.1:249191096-249791096 GCF_037356315.1 Lithobates pipiens
CTGGGAGTAGGAGGAGTTATCCTGGGCTGGCATTGAATTTTGTTTACCAGTACCCAATCATGTAATTGGCAGTAGAACAGTTGAGTTTAAGACTTCCTGTGTCTCTAAATGGACTCCAAGAAAATGATTTTATGGTGAGTATAACAATATTATGTTTAATGGATAAGTGGCCTCTCTGGCCAATGCATGAAATTTTATTTTGCCGTTTTCAGCTGCCAGGCAAATTTTCTATTTCTTAAAATACACTATATGTGCAATCTGTGTATAAAAAAAATAGTAAATTTAAGTTTAGTCATAGTGCTTAATGCGTTTCAATGATTTTGTCCTACTAGAACAGAAGTTGTCATATACGTTGTGGAGCGTTCACCAAATGGAACGTCCAGAAGAGTCCCGTCCAGTTCTTTACAAGCCTACTTTGAGCAAGCCAATGTAAAAGCCAATTTTCAGCAGCTGGGAGTTGCATTAACCATGGCCAGAATAGAGCTGTCCCCAGCACAAATAAAGCAGCTACTGCAGAACCCTCCTGCAGGTAAAGCATTTTGTACCATGTGACAGTGTTTAGTGTTGCAGTGTATATTTGGAAATCTGTGGCATCCTGTTCATTTATGGTTTTTCCATAGCAAGGCTCTAACTTAAGTGACAGGAACTCGAACTGTAAACTCTGCATTTAAATTGTTCTTGAAATTAACTGGTGATGGTATCTGTAATGAAGTTATGGCTGCTGATGTAGGGGGTCAGTAGGACACTGGGTGTCCTGATGTAGGTGAACCCTGCTAAGACCCCTCAGCCAGCAGTCATCTTGTGGGTTGATTTGTGGGAGTTGCCTGTGCTAGTGTGGTGTGGCTGCATAGGTGGTCATAGGGAATGTAGACAAAAATGTCCACCTTGCCGATTGCCTATGCCACTGATATCTTGCATACTTTTTGCTGATTTTAAATATCAATATCACTAATATACGCCAGGAAAGAAATAGAATGTTTTATAAAGGAAGGCCATGGACACGTTGGACAAGAACCAAACGTACCAACAATGTGGGAAATATATTTAATAGAAACTGTGCTCTTATTTATATAAAGGTGGTAGTAAAGCCCTTGTAATGATTTTTACTTGCATGTAAGCTTATAGTAAAGCATATCTGTAGGTACAGTAAATATTTCCTAAACGTGCACCCTTTAGCAGATATTTATTTTAGCAGCACTGTTGTCACATGTGCATGCACACTGAGCTGTCAATGGATGAAATGCCGTCCTTAGAGTGCCATGCCACGGGAGTGATGGCTGAGTTGAGATGACAGTTAAATGACCGCAGCCTGCGAATCCGGAAGAAGGACCAGGTGAAGATGATACCCCCAGGAGCTGTGACAGCGCTTTGCTGGAGGGCTTTGTTTTCAGGAAAGTCTTACATAATGTGCTAGTATGCAATGCATACTAGCACATTATACTCCAAAGTTGCAGGGAGAAGAATTTTGTTGTCTTTTTTGCAGTTTACTACCTCTTTAAAGATTGAAAGGGGAATGTTTTGAAGTGGTCTATTTATAAGTCTTTGCCCTGAGTGACTTTTTTTTTTTTTTTTTTTCTTTTCTTTTCAAGGTGTGGATCGTAATATTTGGGAACAAGCAAAAATGGACAATCCTGATTCGGAGAGGTGAGTACTTGTCATTGGGTTGCTTTCAGGCCACAGATGTGTGCTATAATCTGTCAACAAATGCAATATCTCGGATGTTACATGCAATAGGAAGACCACTGAGTTATGAGGCTGGGGTGTCAACTTTTTTTTTAAATTTCTTCCAATTCTGGCAGGACTATGTCAAATAACATAGTCAAACTTTGCTTATGTGTATGAGTATTTTAGCAAATACAAAGAAAACCTTTCATTTCCATGTGTAAGTCAGCATTTTCTCATTTTTTTTTATTTATTTTTTTTTATTATTTTTTTTTTTTTTTCAGGCTGATCCCTGTTGCAATGGTTGGCTTCAAAGAGCTACTTAGAAGACTTAAAGTTCAAGATCAGATGACAAAACTGCACCAGAGTAGACTAGATGTAAGCTTAATTACATATTTCTCCACTTTAAAGAGGGATCATATATATAAAAATTAAGTGTCTGGTTTTTTGTTTTGTTTTTTCAGATGATCTCTGATGACATAAGTGAACTGCAAAAAAATCAGGCAACAACAGTGGCTAAGCTTGCACAGTACAAAAGGAAATTACTGGAGCTTTCCCACAGAGTTCTTCAGGTATGCTTAATTTCTTTATTTATAGCGAGAGCTGTGTTCAGAGAACTTCAAAATGATCTGATCTTAGGATTGTAATAATGTAGGTTTAATGCTATAAGTGCCTACATGGCTGCCATCCAGACTTTCTGCTGTTTACTATGGGTACCAGGCAGCTTGGACTTTGGAAAAAAACTCAAATATTTTTAGCTTAATATAACAAACATGTCATTCTCACCTTCTCTGAGCAATGGATTTGCACAGTCAGCCTCCTCCTCTCGGGTCCCCTGACTGCTCCAGGCTCCTCTTCACTCCTGAGCCATACTGTGTGCACGTGTGTGTGCGCGCGTGTGTGTGGATGCAGTACGGCTCGGCTCCCATTTGCAGGATTTGACTGACAGCAGCAGGAGCCAATGGCCCCTGCTGCTGCCTGAGTCCCTGTGAGAAGAGAGAGAAAGGGTAGAGAATTGCAGCCGGGCACAACGCTAGATCACTGACTGAGTCAGGTAAGTGTTTTTGGGGGGGAGACAGGAAAATAGTGAGGTGTTTTTTTTTTGTTTTTGTTTTTTGTTTTTTTTGTTTTTATCTTCTCTCTTTTTTATATATTTTTTTTTTTTTTAACCTTCATGCAGGGAATGCTTGAAGGTAAAAACACTAAGGCTTTACATCCACTTTAAAGTGGACCTAAACCTTCCTATCCTTTTCAGCCAAGTAAGCTGCCATGTTTCCTCCTCATTGATATGAAACTGCCACGGTGCTGCACATATGTCATCAGCCATTTGATGGCTTGACAGTTTTTTGAGTGCACAAGCATATGACAGCATGTCGGGAATATGACTTTTTTTTAAAACTGTTAAACTGATGGGTTTAGTTCCGCTTTAACCACTTATGGCAGCAGCTAGCTGCCATAACCCTGGTATCCTCTTATTCAGGAGGTGGTCCGCTTTTGGATAACTAGATTCTGCGGTGGATTCGCCGCAAGATCCCTTTTATCTGCGGTGGGAGAGGGCCCTCCACCACTTACCGGCGCCTATCGGGCTCTTCTTCCTGTTAGGCATGGAGACGAGTGAGGGAAAGATGGGGCCCCCACTCATCTCCATATCAATGCAGAGTGGAAGCAACGTCAAATCATCACTTGCGCCCATAGCTCTTAACCACTTAAGGACCGCCTCCTGCACATATACGTCGGCAGAATGGCACAGCTGGGCCCAAGCATGTAACGGTACGTTGCTCTTTAAGTGCCCAGCCCTGGGTCGGGTGCGCGCCGGCGGCGGCGCACTCCCGACCTTGTCCTGAGCTCCGTGGCGGTGGGACCAGCGGGCCCGATCGCCGCTGGTGTCCCGCGATCGGGTCACAGAGCTGAAGAACGAGGCGAGATCTGTGTAAACAAACCTCTCCCCGTTCTTCCTACTGTGGCTGTCACCGATCGTCTGTTCCCTTTTATAGGGAAAGACTGTCAGTGACGTCACATGCCAGGCCAAGCCCCCTACAATAAAAAAAAAACCTCATAACGTCATACATAACACCTACACTGCCCCCTAGTGGTTAACTCCTTCACTGGCATTGCCATTTACACAGGAATCAGTGCATTTAAATAGCACTGATTGCTGTATAAATGACAATGGTCCCAAAAATGTCTGTCTGCCGTAATGTCGCAGTCGCAATAAAAATCGCAGATCGCCGCCATTACTAAAAAAAAAAAATAAGTAAAAATGCCATAAAACTATCTACTATTTTGTAAACGCTATAACTTTTGCGCAAACCAAACAATCGCTAATTGTGATTTATTTATTTTTACCAAAAAATATGTAGAACAATATGTATTGGCCTAAACTGAGGGAATTTTTTTTTTTTTTATATATATATATTTGTGGGGAAAAAAAAGACGCCAATTTTTTTTGGGAGCCACGTCACAGGACCGCGCAATTGTCAGTTAAAGCGACACAGTGCCGAATCGCAAAAAGGAGCTTGGTCCTTTGGCTGCAAATTGGTCCGGAGCTTAAGTGGTTAAAGGGCCTTGGTGTGAATACGAGATCTGAGGTCCTTTTGACCCCAGATCTCATATATTTAAGAGCTCCTGTCATGCTTTTTATTCCAAAAAAGTGTTCCCCCCCCCCCCCCAAAAGTGTACTTGTAAGATCACTGCACAAATATGGTGTGGCAAAGTATTGCAACGACTGTTTTATTCTCTAGGGTGTTGGAACCCCCAAACATTATATATATATATATATATTATATAATTTTCTAGCAAAACGTTTTTTTTTGTTTTTTTTTTTACTTGTAAATACCAAATCTCAGAAGCTTGGTCCTTAATTGGTTAACATCTCATCCTCTTGTCTGCCTGACACATGTCAATGACCCAGGTTCTTCTCTGGTCCCTGCAGTAACCTCAGATCATGTATAATTGTTAGATTGCAGCTTCCTTGGCTGTAAAGGATAGGAGG
The DNA here is from genome assembly GCF_037356315.1 of Lithobates pipiens. NCBI lineage: Eukaryota > Metazoa > Chordata > Amphibia > Anura > Ranidae > Lithobates > Lithobates pipiens. The sequence goes on from NW_027507718.1 coordinate 249,195,751, forward strand.
GTTTATGTTTGCTTTAAGACTCGGCAGTACCTAAAAATAGAGCGCAACTGAGCATGTGCTGAGTAAGAAAGTGTATTACTGGATTTTATACCTTGAAAAGGCACCAGCCTGACGTGATCTAGCAGGACTTAATTTTATGACTAAAGTTTCACTTTAACTGTGTGGGCTCCAAAATCATGCTTCCCTTTTAGCTCAATTAATGGCTCATTCACTTGGGGTGGTTTACTACAGGCCCAGTGCAGGTCCCAGTTTTCCCTCTGCGGGGACGCACAGGCGTTGCGTGCTTCCCCGTGCAGGCATCCCATTCACTTGTCACACACCGCTGTAAAGACACAGCTGCTGTGTCCTAATATGACATGCAGGAGAGTGCGGGTGTGGGTCCGTGAAGGCATACAAGCTGTATTTGGGGGTCCCACACTAAAACCTGAATGTTACATTAGGACATGTATCAATAGAAATTAGTAGGATGAAAATATGGGATGCATGCAACACATGTGCATCTCCATGCCAGGAAAACATGGACCTGCATGGGGCCCACAGTAAAGTGCCCTGTGTGATCAAACCCTCAGTGAGCCAACTGATGACCCAAGGATGTGGGACTTCTGACTTCACTTGCTGCATGCTTGATCCAGATCAGTGATTAGTTGGGTAGTGAGTGTCTATCTAAAAGACTGAACTTCAGCCATCCATACAGTTGATCTGCACTGACTTAAGGGTACTTCTAATCTGCCAAGCTTCTCCACTAGTGGCAGGTCTACAGGCAGTTATGCCTAGTAATATGAAAAGTATAGTGCTCCTACTTGTTCTGTATCCTTGCAAAAACCTAAAAAATTTAATGTAACCAAACGTGTATTTTCTTGTGCTAAGCTTCAGAAGGCTGGCAAGGATGCATATGGTTTTTATTTAACTAATTGGTGTCGCTGCTTTAGCAGTGAATTAACTTGCATATCTTACTAATGTTCTCACCATCAAAAGGTTTTAATAAAACAAGAAATTCAGCGAAAAAGTGGATTTGCAATTCAAGCAGAAGAGGAACATCTGCGTGTACAGCTAGATACTATCCAGAGTGAACTTAATGCTCCTACACAGTTCAAGGTACGTTTTGTGATAGGTTTAGAATTGTATACTTTCCTTTTTAGTTGCTTTTATATTAGTAGCTTCTTGATGTGATTAAGGCAAGGTGAGTTCATTAAAATCAGAATAAACTTGAACTGTGCTAGTACTGTGGCATTGGGTTCATTAACTTTAAAGATTAAGTGCACTCACAAACAGACCTAATGTATAGACATGTCACAGTATGGACAGATGAGAGTAGTCTCTCTTGGATCTGTTGCAAAGAACCGGTGATGCCAGAAGAAGACCAGGTGATGTAAGAAACATACATTATATACATTATGTTTGAGTACAATCATTGCCAATTTAATAAAAAAAATAAAAAAAATTCTTTTTGAGAATGGCCTAGGTCTGTGTGCCCTTTTATAAATATTCTTCAGTTCTAAGGATACCTATTGTCCTGAGGAGGGCAGGAAGGCCATTGGCATTGAAAAGGTGTCTACACTATACATCCCTATTAAGGATGAGCTCTGGCATGTTCAAGTCCACGTGCCCTCTCCTGCCAGGAAGCTGAATCTTTGCAGTGCTAATCGCAGTAAATAAGATGTTTCTCGATCCGCGGCTGCACAGATTGAGCACTGTCTCGCTTCCTGTGATTAGCGATGCAGAGTGTCGGCTTCCTGGCGGGCACATAGAGCTCAGGCATGTTCGCAAGTCTTTCTTTTACTCCCTATACCTACCACCCAAGCACAGGATGGATGTTCTGTGAACTAAACGATCCCTCCCACAGATATATATTTATATATAATTTTTTTTTTTTTTTTTTTTACCAAGATCCAACAGCTGCCGCCAGGGCCGCTGATAAGCCAGTAAGACTGGCCCTGTTGTACCGGGCCTGGCCACCAGGGGGGGGCCCAGGCAATATAAACAGGGATGAAAGAATGCATAGTAACTAATAAAAAAAAAAAAAGTGTAGCCCTCCCCTTCTTCAGCCCGTTCACCTTTAACTGTAAACAATGCTGGAGTGGGGCTGAATGGGGGAGAGCCAGGAGGGAGACACAAGGAGGTATGACTACAGCAATACAAGTTCTGCAGGAAACAGGATCGTCTGGAGCACAGTTACACGTAACTGGCTGGCTGCAGTGTCTTCCGTGGGATTAGCCAGTGTACAGGTTATCGTTCAGCCTCCCCTCCCTCTTGTCTTGCTGGTTACTTTTTTTTTTTATCTGCCTAACCTGACCTGCACATTGTCTGATCACACTGATAAGATTCCTGGAAGACTCTGTAGCAGCTTTTAACCATTTCAGCTTATAATCAACTATTTAGCCAGAGCTCTGTGTGCTGCACAGATTGTTTGATATTTTAATTCTTTTTTGGAGAAGGATTTACTTCTAAATCAGGCTAGAAGCTTCACAGACCCATTAACTGGTTACTGTCCTCAGTAATCCTGACCAGTTCACTGTTTGTAAGAAAATTAGTATTTTGGAAATTGTATGTGAAGCTGTCTTCTGTCACTTGGTTGTACTTTCAAAGGAAAATCACTGACTTGATCTTGCAGAGGTGGTTTAAATAGAGTGGATCAGCCCTGTGATACTATATACTTGTACACTGGGTTCAGCCATAAACGGAGTCTCTGACCATCTCCTGAATCAATCATGTCTGCGATCCCTAACCATCTCCTGTACTATGTCTGCAGTCTCTGATCATCTCCTGTACCATGTCTGCAGTCTCTGATCATCTCCTGTACCATGTCTGCAGTCTCTGATCATCTCCTGTACCATGTCTGCAGTCTCTGATCATCTCCTGTACTATGTCTGCAGTCTCTGATCATCTCCTGTACCATGTCTGCAGTCTCTGATCATCTCCTGTATTATGTATGCAATCCCTAACTGTCTCCTGTACTATGTCTGCAGTCTCTGATCATCTCCTGTACCATGTCTGCAGTCTCTGATCATCTCCTGTACCATGTCTGCAGTCTCTGATCATCTCCTGTACCATGTCTGCAGTCTCTGATCATCTTCTGTACCATGTCTGCAGTCTCTGATCATCTTCTGTACCATGTCTGCAGTCTCTGATCATCTCCTGTACTATGTCTGCAGTCTCTGACCCTCTCCTGTACTATGTCTGCAGTCTCTGATCATCTCCTGTACCATGTCTGCAGTCTCTGATCATCTCCTGTACCATGTCTGCAGTCTCTGATCATCTCCTGTACCATGTCTGCAGTCTCTGATCATCTCCTGTACCATGTCTGCAGTCTCTGATCATCTCCTGTACCATGTCTGCAGTCTCTGATCATCTCCTGTACTATGTCTGCAGTCTCCGATCATCTCCTGTACTATGTCTGCAGTCTCTGATCATCTCCTATAGTATGTATGCAGTCTCTGACCATCTCCTGTACTATGTCTGCAGTCTCTGACCCTCTCCTGTACTATGTCTGCAGTCTCTGATCATCTCCTGTACTATGTATCCAGTCTCTGACCATCTCCTCTACTATGTCTACAGTCTCTGATCATCTCCTGTACTATGTCTGCAGTCTCTGACCATCTCCTGTGGTATGTCTGCAGTCTCTGACCATCTCCTGTGGAATGTCTGCAGTCTCTGATCATCTCCTGTAGTATGTCTGCAGTCTCTGATCATCTCCTGTACTATGTATCCAGTCTCTGACCATCTCCTCTACTATGTCTACAGTCTCTGATCATCTCCTGTACTATGTCTGCAGTCTCTGATCATCTCCTGTGGTATGTCTGCAGTCTCTGACCATCTCCTGTGGAATGTCTGCAGTCTCTGACCATCTCCTGTACTATATCTGCAGTCTCTGACCATCTGGGGAGGGGTGGGGCTGGAGGAGGGACCAGGGGAGAAAACAGGGTGGAGCTGAAGGGGGCCCCGTCAGGTAGGCTGTACGGGGCCCCATGATTTCTATCAGCGGCCCTGGCTGCCGCATCCGTTTACATTCTGTGGCAAATGACTACCCCCTCCTGGTGCTTCTTCCCATTACAGTCCCATAGAATTTTAGCCAGGAGAGGGAGCCTTTCTTTGCAGGGTTTAATTTCTTCCCACCCAGCCTATTGAAATATGACAGACAGGACCAGTCACAGCCCACCTGTACCATGTGATTTTTAGCTATGGCCAATCAGTTAATCACAATAATAAACACTGAATACTTTTCATTCAGCAGAATGAATGCGTAGAACTGTAAAATTCAGTTACCGTATATACTCGAGTATAAGCCGAGATTTTCAGCCTCTTTTTTGAGGCTGAAAGTGCCCCCCTCGGCTTATACTCGAGTCATCGCTGTCTGCCTGCTCGATCAGCGTGTCGAGCAGACAGACAGCGGACATTCTACCCTTCAAACGCCGCGCCTCCGCCTTCGCCTGTGATAGGCGGAACACTGAATTTCCCAGCAGCCTGTGTTCCGCCTATCACGGACATCGTCTCATCCTCGTACTACGGACGAGGATGAGACGATGTCCGTGATAGGCGGAACACAGGCTGCTGGGAAATTCAGTGTTCCGCCTATCACAGGCGAAGGCGGAGGCGCGGCTTTTGAATTTTACAATGGCCGCCGAGGCGCCGACGAAGAGCGGCGATCCTGGCAAGGCACGGGACGGAGGCAAGGCACGACACGGGACGGAGGCAAGGCACGACACGGGACGGAGGCAAGGCACGACACGGGACGGAGGCAAGGCACGACACGGGACGGAGGCAAGGCACGACACGGGACGGAGGCAAGGCACGACACGGGACGGAGGCAAGGCACGACACGGGACGGAGGCAAGGCACGACACGGGACGGAGGCAAGGCACGACACGGGACGGAGGCAAGGCACGACACGGGACGGAGGCAAGGCACGACACGGGACGGAGGCAAGGCACGACACGGGACGGAGGCAAGGCACGACACGGGACGGAGGCAAGGCACGACACGGGACGGAGGCAAGGCACGACACGGGACGGAGGCAAGGCACGACACGGGACGGAGGCAAGGCACGGCACGGGACGGAGGCAAGGCACGGCACGGGACGGAGGCAAGGCACGGCACGGGACGGAGGCAAGGCACGGCACGGCACGGGACGGAGGCAAGGCACGGCACGGCAAGGCACGGGACGGAGGCAAGGCACGGCACGGCAAGGCACGGGACGGAGGCAAGGCACGGCACGGGACGGAGGCAAGGGACACAGGTAGGCTGGACACACACACACACACACACACACACACACACACACACACACACACACACACACACACACACACACACACACACACACACACACACACACACACAGGGATGGATGGATGGAGACACACACACACAGGGATGGATGGATGGAGACACACACACACAGGGATGGATGGATGGAGACACACACACACAGGGATGGATGGATGGATGGACACACACACACACACAGGGATGGATGGATGGATGGACACACACACACACACAGGGATGGATGGATGGATGGACACACACACACACACAGGGATGGATGGACGGATGGACACACACACACACACAGGGATGGATGGACGGATGGACACACACACACACAGGGATGGACGGACACACAGGGATGGACGGACACACACACAGGGATGGACAGGCATGTCTCGCCCTCGGCTTATACACGAGTCAATAAGTTTGCCAGTTTTTTTGGGGGTAAATTGGGGGCCTCGGCTTATATTCGGGTCGGCCTATACTCGAGTATATACGGTATAAGCAATCTGTATATAATAAAAAATCCTGATCACCTCTCCAGAGTAAGTGTTACTATGGTAACACTGCATTGCTCTGGTCACTGTATGTAAAAAAAAAAAAAAAAAAAAAATACACACGCACATGTTTGGAGAATTGCAATTTTCACAGTCAGCTGCATTTGTTTTTCTTATGGAAATTTTGCATATACTCCAGAATGTTATGAAGAGTGGTCAGATAAATTGTGATTAATTGCAAGTCCCTCTTTGCCATGAAAATGAACTTGCTCCCATTAACCATTTCCACTGCATCCGTGAAGAGTGCTTCAGGGAGCCAAGAAAGTCCAGCAAGCGCCAGAACCATCTCCTACAGTTGATTCAGTTGTGGCATCAGAGCACCACCAGTGCAAAGCTTGCTCAAAAATGTCAGTAGGCGCATCTGCACACACAGTGAGGCAAAGACTTTTGGTGGATGGCCTGGTGTCAAGAAGGCCAGCAAAGAAACCATTTCTCTCCAGGAAAAACATCAGGCACAGACTGATATTCTGCAAAGGGTACAGAGATTGGACTTCGGAAGACTGGGGTAAAGTCATCTCTGTTGAATCTCCTTTCTGATTGTTTTGAGGCATCCAGGAAAAACTACCTCAGCCAAGGGAGTGGGCTCACTCACAATTTTGCCTAAGGCCTCTTTCACACGGGGCGGATCAGTAATGATCGCTCCGTTGTCCCCGCTGAGCCGGCTGCGGACAGGGCGGTCTCCGCACACTGTGCGGGGACCGCCCTGTCAGCTCTCCACTCTCCTCTATGGGGATCGGATGAGCACGGACTGTGTTCATCCGATCCGCTCTGCTGACGGATAGAAAAATAGGATTTTCCTCCGTCTGCAGAATCGACTGTTGCGGAGGCAGAGGAAATCGGGTGTCTGCGGATGTTCATCCGCAGACACCCGCTATCCCATAGGGATGAATGTATGCCCGTATTTCATCCGCAAACGGATGGATGAAATACGGACATATCATCCGCATGTGTGAAAGGGGCCTTAGAATGCAGCCATGACTAAAGAATGGTGCAAGTAATTATCACTAATAAACATATGATAATGTACCATCGTCCTGTCATTTTTGAAAAACAAGCAGTAGAAAGTTTGAGGAAAGTCTGGACTTTTATGGTACCGTAAAGACTCGCATATGCAATTGTATAAAAATATATACATCTATTAAGACAAAAGCATGATTAAAATGGCACGACTGCTTCTTCGGGAGTATGCTTCAGCAGATATTATGTGTAGATATCTCTATAAGGGGATATCTATCTATCTATCTATCTATCTATCTATCTATCTATCTATCTATCTATCTATCTATCTATCTATCTATCTATCTATCTATCTATCTATCTATCTATCTATCTATCTATCTATCTATCTATCTCTCTCCCTCCCCCTCTCTCTCCCTCTCCCCCCCCCCTCTCTCTCCCTCTCCCCCCCTCTCTCTCTCTCCCTCTCCCCCCCTCTCTCTCTAGCACCTCTCTCTCACCTCTCTCTCTAGCACCTCTCTCTCACCTCTCTCTCTAGCACCTCTCTCTCACCTCTCTCTCTAGCACCTCTCTCTCACCTCTCTCTCTAGCACTAGACCTCCTCTGTAATTCTAACCTGGTAACCGTGAAAAAAATGTAAAGCATCGCCTATGGAGATTTTTGGGTACCAAATTTTGTCACCATTCCCGAGTGCGTGCAATTAAAAAGCGTGACATGTTTGGTATCTATTTACTTGGCGTAACATCATCTTTCACATTATACAAAAAAATTGGGCTTACTTTACTGTTTAATTTTTTTTTTAAATCCAGGAAAAAAAAAATTTTGCATTTAAAACACTGCTGCATAAATACCGTGTGACATAAAATATTGCAACAATCGCCAATTTATTCTCTAGAATATATATATATATATATATATATATATATATATATTATAATAATAATAATAATAATATATTTTTATGTGTGTGGGTTCTAAGTAATTTTCTAGCAGAAAATGTGGATTTGATCTAAACACCAAATGTCAGAAATGGGCTTAGTCATGAAATGGTTAATCACTGCTTTTTTTATATATATATCCTCCCATCTCCCATGACTTTTGTAAAAATAACCCAAATAAGCGTATATTTGGTCTATGTGGAATTCTTGTCTACAAGATATGGTACAAATCATTAAAAATTGATCACGCCTGTCTAATTTCTTCAGGCCCTGAAATGTCAGGCCAGTACAAACCCCCCCCAAATGACCCTTTTTGTTAAGTAGACAGTCCAAGGTATTTAGCAAAACTGATGGTGAGTTTTTTTTTTTTTTTTGTTTTTTTTTTTTTTTTTCCTACAATTCTTGTGAAAATACTTTTATTTTTTACACACAATTGTCATAAGTTATTTCTCACACACAGCATAAGCATTCATCCAATTACACCCCAAAATACATTCTGCTACTCCTCCCGAGTATGCCCATACCACATGTGAGACTTTTCCACAGCCTGGCCACACACAGAGGCCTAACATTCAGGGAGCACCATCGAGTGTGTAGGAACATAAATTACACATAGAATATCCTGACCTACCTATTAACACTTTTGAGGATCCTGGAGCACCAGAACAGTGGAATTGCCCACAAAATAACCCCATTTTAAAAAGCAAACACCCCAACGTGTATTTTATGAAGCATGGGCTGCAGATGGGTACTCGGGATCTGGTAGACCCGACGATCATGGACATTCCTGGGTGCGTGCCATTCTGGAAGGACGTCAACGTATGCCATCCCAGAGTTATCCGAACGTGCTGTAGCAGTCATTCAGCTATGGCTTGGTGGGCAAGTCGTTTAGTATGCTTTCAGTTAATCAATTTTGTCTGGTTAGCATTTTGATTTATCATCCACTGTTTGGAGTAAAAGACCATCTGATTTAGCTGTAATCTATTCCGAACACAATTTTTAGGTAGGCCCTTAACAACTTTGTGAAATTTTCTTGTCTTGAAAGCTCGAGTCTACAATGAAATGTAAATCTATGGCCAGCTTTTGCTTGTGCCATTGGCTTCCTGTCCTTGAAGAACCTAAAAAAAATTTGCAGACCTTTGCTTTTAATGCTGGATCTGCTTTCATTTGCTTGTCTGGGGTCTCAAATACTCATACTGAAGCCAGGCAACCAGCATTTGTAGGAGAATGCCAGCAGTGGCATTTCACATCGCTCAGTACAGATGTGCATCAGGATACTACTTTAGCCTCTGATTCACTGCTAATGCTAACATCTGGTCTGTTTAGCATATTCATACTGTAACCACGGCTGCATTTTATTTTTTAGGGTAGACTTAATGAACTAATGTCACAAATTAGAATGCAGAACCACTTTGGAGCAGTGAGATCAGAAGAAAATTACTATGTAGACTCGGATCTATTGAGAGAAATCAAGCAGGTAAGGTGTTTTTTTTTTTTTTTATTTTTTTTTTTTTATCCCCTTCCAAAATGTAGGGCTTTTGCAAGTCAGGCTGTTGCATAGGAAAATCTAGGTCAAATGCAGAAAATAAATTGAGGGGGAGAAAGCCACAGTCTTGAACAAATGTACATGGCAACCAGTCAGCATATCATAATTTTTTTGTTTTTATGCTTAACTGAAAAAGCTGAAGATAAAAATTGTAAACAGTGTGTGTGTGTGTGTGTGTGTGTTTGTGTGTGTGTGTGTTTGTGTGTGTTTGTGTGTGTGTGTTTGTTTGTGTGTTTGTGTGTTTGTGTGTGTGTTTGTGTGTGTGTGTGTGTGTGTGTGTGTGTGCCAGTACCCTATGGTGGAAGATTTCTGTAAGGAAAGGTAAGAACCTGATCATAAATACCCTGATGGTTCCCATGGATGAGGTTTCTGTGTTTTAAGGACCCTTTCAACAAGAAGTTTTAAAGTCCTCTTTAACGTATTTAGTGGGTTCTGACATGCAGCCTTCTATTGCTGCAGTAGGGTCTGCCAGGCTCTGTTGGCCCCAAGGGTATGGCTAAGGAACCCCCTGTGCTTTTGTGGCTGGGGGATTCTCCATTTTCCTTGGCTTCATGATGGTGTGTAGATAGATAGATAGTATTCATTCTATGGCTGAAGTGTTGGTCAGCCAAGCTTTAACAAAAAAAAAAAAAAAAAAAAAAAAAAATATATATATATATATATATATATTTTTTTTTTTTTTTTTTCTCATACTTACCTAGGTGGATATAGCGTCGGTCAGATGCTGCATCTGTTCCTTGGCGCCTCTAACACAGAATTGAGCAATGAAACTGCCGATTGCTTGATTCTTGCAGCTCCCCGAGCAGAGAGCTGCTGACTGTCAGTAACAGCTCTCTGCTTTGCTCCCTCCTCGCTCACTGGAGGGCTGTAGTGTGGAGGGGGGCAGGAGCAGCTAGTTTAGGCTCTCAGCGGCTTGCTGAGAGGCTGAGCCGGGTGTCGGTCCAGGGACCCAGGCGGATCCTGACTCCATGGTTGTGATGACATGGAGCCTAGACCGACATAACTGCACTCCTGTGATCCATAGGAGAAGTGCATCCAAATGAGCTTTGGCTGTACTTCTCCTTTAAGTACATTACCAGACCCTCCCTTCTGTGTCTTGTATTGCTTGCTACAAAACTGAAGGTGTGATGAGAGTAGGATGGGTTATGCAGAGCTAAGTTTTCAGCTTTGCTTTTTCCAGTGTTCAATAAATTGGGGGTGGAGGATAACCTATTGATCTAAGAACTAGCTAATCCTGAGTTTGACTTGCCTGTAAAATTACTTTCTTGAAGTATAATATCCTATTACCTTAACAGCACTGTACAGGACACAAGGCTTGTTTTCTTAGACCATGGGTTATATGCAGACTGTTTTCTGGCGATTTGGACACTGGCAATAAAACTTGCTAGGGTGCTGCTCTTGCATGTTCATGTGACTCCACCCCAAGCCAAAGACATGCAGGTAGGTTAATTGGTTTCCGTTTAAAGTTGGCCCTAGTATATGAATGGGGACCTTGGATTGTGGGCCCCTTGAGGGTAGGGACTGGTGTAAGTGTACAGGGATAGGGACAATTGTAGACACTCACTCAGGTTGAACTAGATGGACTGGTGTCTTTATTCAACCTTACTAACTATGAAACCACTATGAAACCACTGTATGAGATTCCTGGTTTTTGATTAGGTAGTTGTACTTGGGTAATAGACCTTTTTTTTTCTCTGCAGAAGCTTTTTCCTTTTTAGCCCTTCATTTTTTTTTCTGTTGACAGTTCTTTCAAGATCTGACTGCTTGTTGCCCGTGCTAGCTAGCAGTTTCCGTATTGGTACTTCTCTTTTAGACCTTTGAGAACTGTACCTGTGTGGAGTTGGATGTAATGTGTTTTGGACACTGGATCCTTTCTGAGGTGCTCACCTTGGTACAAAGTGCAGGTTGCTATACAGGTCCAGGGCTGTGGTCCATCACTGATTCCCAGACCCTGTAAACCCTTTTGGGGTATGCCCTTAACGAGTGAAGCCTGGTCCCCTAATGGACCCAGCAATGTTAAGGCAAGACAGGGATCCCTGTATTTTGGGACTAGTTTCTGGCTTGTAATGGACAACCCACGGTGCTTCACACACAATGCAAATGCGTAGCTGAAGAAATGGGGAGTTATTCTTTGTGTAACTCCCTGTTGTAATTGTATGTAATGGTTTTTGGTTCAATATCAACTTATTTTTAAATATGGTGCCCCCCCCCCATCCCCTATCCCCTGACTCCTTATTGCTCGCATTAAAACAAGTCTCACAAAGTAGGTGGGGTTAAATGAGCGGGCACTAAGGGCCAGCCCTAGCAAGTTTTTTGCCAGTGACTAATCACTTGAAGGTAGCCTGCATATATGGTCCATGACTACAAGCGCTATAATTTTTTTCTCGTTGTGAAATCATTGGTACCTGTATTTACATAATCGTAAAATTGGGAGATTTGGTTTATGTGATATGTTAATTGCAATGCATAATTTCTCCTTTTTTTTTTCTTTTTTTTTATCCTTAGCACTTAAAACAGCAACAGGAAGGACTGAGCCATATAACTGGTATCATCAAGGATGATCTGGAAGACATCAAATTGATTGAACAAGGGTTGAGCGATAATGTTCATATACGTGGCGGAATGTTCAGCTGACTTGTGAAAAAAAACACACCCTTAGATTCCAGCCACAGTATGGACTGCAAACATTTGAACAGCTCCAGGCCGGCTGATTACAATATGTTACTGTAAACACTGTAGATCATTTCCTATCTTCTGTTTTCACAGTTAAGAACAGAAAATTAGTTTTTCAGATAAAATGGCAAGTATTCAAACACTGAAATATTTAAGTGCATGCACTGCGGTTAAAGGCAAGAAACCTAAAAAAATGTGATCATCTTGCAAGGAATTTGACTTAAACCTTAAACCTACTTCAGCAGGATATTGGAGTACCAGTGACATTCAAATGTGACAAATGCAGCAGCTAGTGGTATGCTAAAAAAACATTCAGCACTGCAAAATTCCTTTCCATTACCACAGCTTTTTTATTCTTCATATTAACTATTGGATCTTATTAGGATCTCTGACGAATGAATAAATATTTTTCTTATTTACTCTTGGATGGTTTTGTTTTCTTTGTGTGTGTTTTTTCTTCTTCAGATATTACATTTTTGTGATTGGCGAGTTTTGTGTTTTTTTTTTTTTTTTTTTTCTCTCTGGAGTTCCAATGTGTAGTAAAGGGAATTTAAACTCTCATATACCCAGTGAAGTAAACCACCTCAGATGAGACACAGGGATGAAACAAATCCTACATAAGTTTTTATATTTATATCTGCTGTCTTTCCCCTTCTATATTTTTTAGCATTCTTACATAATGTTAAAGAATTTTTTTTCTTCCTGTTCAGCAGGAGTGGATTATTGGCATACAGCCATGACAGCTGATTGGAGAAAAGGCACATGCCCTCACTCCACATGGGCAAAGACTTGCAGAGCTGTGCTTTGATTCAAGCAGCTCTCTGTTACTCTATTTATAGCAAACCCCCAAGACACAAACTTTAAACTGCTTTAATCTTCTGTGTCAAGAACTTGTCAGAAGTTATCAGGCTGATAACTGAGCTACAGGACAGAAGAAACACATCGGACTCAGTGCTTTGGAGAGAGATTAGAAAACACTACAGATATGTGCCAAGCTCAAATTACATGTATCGGGTTTACATCCACTTTAATTGGCTGAAGTTTGAAGTGGATAGAGGATGGATTAGATGCCAGGGATCTATTTCCTTTACTTGCTTTGTTGATGCCCAGCTGCCTCATGACCTGTTTTTTTCTGAAGCTATTAAAATTCATTTCACCAGTAATATGTATGGTTGGATGTGAGGGAGATCATGCAGGGATCTGGTGTAATGTATTTCTGCTTCTAAACCTAGAGACATCTATAAAAATTACAGCTACCTCTAAACAGTACTGCTTTAGCTGAATCTCCAGCTTTTCTGATGGACTAAGCTTAGTAAATCTTGCCCTCCTACTGCCTTGTGCACATTCCTAATGACCAGCAAGGCAGCCCTTCATATTGATGAGACAATAGAAAAATATGTGAGTTGGTGGCAAGCTCCAATATATTCTATATAATGGGGATTTGCCTTCCAGAAAAGCCAGGGATTCACCTGCAACATTTCAGATAATAGAGGCTGCTGCAGCTGTGTGGTGCCTGCATCAACTTTATTTTTTTATGGAAAACTCCACTTTCATTAAAATATATCAAATTCAGTTGGTATACAGGTAATTTTTTGTATCCATTCTATGAAAGATGGCCTTTTCTGTCTTAACCACTTAAAGTGAATGTAAACCCCCCCCCCTTTTTTTTTTATTTTTTATTTTTTGGCTTGTCACTTATACAGTATATAGGATTTTAATACCATCTGCCCAGTCTGGCCAGCTCTGAGCAGTCCTTTATTTTTTTCAGTGAGATGAACAGAGAAAACACCAGTCAGTCCCCCCCCCCCCCCCCCCCCCCGCTGCAAGTGATAGGGAGAATTACACATAATGCCCAAGGCTCGTGCATGAGATATTTAAATCACCTTTGGGTAGCAGCTTGGTGTGGGGAGCTTCAGACAGTGACACCCCCCCTCAGACCAAGAAGGGCAACATGTGACCAGGGTCAGTGAGCAGAGGAGATGCAGTGCAGAAGTTCGGTAAGGAGCGGGGGTGACTGGGCAGTGACACCCAATGTGACTTAGAGGAGGCGGGTGGTAAATCAGCAGAACCAGGTAGCAGGACCTGAAAATGGGAGTGTCAGGCTATCCATGAGAGTTGGCAGATGAGTGAAATCACAGACCAGAGGGGGGGTGTGTGTGTGACAGGTAGTCTGTGAAGTCATAGCCACACTTAGGTACCAGTCTCCTATAAGGTTTGCCAGCACCTTTAGTCTCCCCCGCTCAGCCTGCCTCTGTGGGCCTGAGTGCTGCTAGGTAACTATTGAATACCTGAGTATTGTTGGGAGTACCCGTGTATTGAGTATTAGTCAGGAATCTGGTTGTTGGACAGAGTAATTCCCAATCCCCATTAAATTAGTAGATACGATGCCCTGTGGGTATGAAGATGCGATTTGGTGCACATCTTGCGTCATTTGTGTTCCTTGATCATCCGATCGAGGGCGAATATAAGAATGTTGGTTCCCTGGAAGACCAGGTTCTGAATCTAGGGAAGCAATACTAAAGGAGAGTTGGAATTGTATCCGGCAGAGGCCAGCACACAGGTGGGTGGAGACAAAAGTGCAGACAGCAGAGCAGGGTAGAGGGGGAAAAAGTCCTGGAGGCCGATCCTGCGCTGGAACATCCCAATAAGTATGCCCTGTTGCGTGATATTGCGGAAACCAGTCAGGACCAGCATTGCTGGAGCAGAGTGATGCCCCTAGATACCAGATAACTCCTCCAGTGAGGGCGGAGGTTATGCCAAGGGAAAGCAAAGAGATTCTGGTAGTAGGGGACTCAATTCTCAGAAGGACAGGGCAATCTGTCACAAAGACCTGAAGTGCCGAACTGTATGTTGTCTACCGGGCGCTCAGGTTCGGCACGTATCTGGTGGACTGATTACTGGGAGGGGCTGGGGAAGACCCAGCTGTCCTGGTTCACATTGGCATGATTTTAAGGAACCTCCAAGGTAGTTTTCTTAAATACTACCGGTACCTTGAGCCACACCAGAAAGGCAGTAGGAAATTGGGGAAGTAAACAAGTGGCTGAGGTGCTGGTCTAGAAAGGAGGGGGGTTTGGGTTCCTGGAGAACTGAGCTGACTTCAGTCAGTTACCAGCTCTTTAGCAGGGATGGACTGCACCTAAATGGGGAGGGCGCGGCTCAGCTGTGATAGAAGATGGCCGAAAAGTTAGGCTTTTAAACTAGGCGATGAGGGGGAGGGTCCAGATGTAGAGATGGCCAGCGTGCAACAGATTTCAGAGGGTAGTATTGAGGCATTAGTAGTAGGTTGACTAAAGCACCTAAACCCGAGGTAAATAAATTAACAAGTCCTAATTGCAACCCCAGAACAACCAACAAGGAGATAATGCCTGACCAGACAAAACTACGCGGCTTGTTCACTAATGCCAGGAGTCTGGCTGGCAAGATAGAACAAGAGATGCTGTTGTACGAGGAAGTTTGCTTTTGTGGGAATTTCAGAGATTTGGTTTAACCACTTGACCACTGGGCACTTAAACACCCTTAATAACCAGACCAATTTTCAGCTTTCGGTGCTCTCACATTTTGAATGACAATTACTCAGTCATGCAACACTGGACCTATATGAAATTTTTGTCCTTTTTTTTTACACAAATGGAGCTTTCTTTTGGTGGTATTTAATCACCGCTGGGTTTTTTATTTTTTGTGCTATAAAAGAAAAAATACAGAAAATTCTGTAAAAAAAAAATGAATTTTTCTTTCTGTTATAAAATTTAGCAGATTAGTAATTTTTTCTTCATAAATTTTGGCCAAAATTTATACTACTACATATCTTTGGTAAAAAAAAAAGTACAAGTTGGTGGATATTATTTGGTCTTTGTGAAAGTTATAGAGTCCACAGCTATGGTGCCAATATCTGAAAATTGATCACACCTGAAGTACTGATGGCCTATTTCAATTATTGAGACCCTAACATGCCAGAAAAGTACAAATACCCCCCAAATTACCCCTTTTTGGAAAGAAGACATTACAAGGTATTTAGTAAGAGGCATGATGAGTTTTTTGAAGTTGTCATTTTTTCCCACAATTCTTTGCAAAATCAAGATTTTTTTTTTTTTTACTTTTTTTCCACAAAATTGTCATATCAGTTTATTTCTCACACAGCATATGCATACAACAAATTACA
Organism: Lithobates pipiens; assembly: GCF_037356315.1. NCBI lineage: Eukaryota > Metazoa > Chordata > Amphibia > Anura > Ranidae > Lithobates > Lithobates pipiens. The sequence goes on from NW_027507718.1 coordinate 249,211,849, forward strand.
CCCCAAAACACATTCTGATATTACTCCCGAGTACGGCAATACCACATGTGTGAGACTTTTACACAGTGTGGCCACATACAGAGGCCCAACATGCAGGGAGCGCCATCAGGTGTTCTGGAGCAGCCAGGACAATTCTGACATTTCTCTCCTTCATGTAAAAATCATCATTTATTTGCTAGAAAATTACATAGAATCCCAAAACATTATGTTTTTTTTTAGCAAACACCCTGGAGAATACAATGGTGGTCGTTGCAACTTTTTATCTCGCACGGTATTTGCGCAGCAATTTTTCGAATGCTTTTTTTTTGGAAAAAAAAACAGTTTTGTGCTTAACCACTTCAGGACCGCCGTATTGCCAATGTACGTCAGCACAATGGCACAGGCAGGCACAATCACGTAGATGTACGTGATTGCCTTCCAGCGGGTGGGGGGTCCGATCGGACCCCCTCCCGTTGGATACGATGGTCCGGTTCGCTCCAGGAGCGCTCCGTGATGAGGGGATGGCCGTTGGTTTTCGGCCACCCCCTCTGGATCGCTCCTGGCCAATGAGAAGCTTCCTCCCACTGTGTATTGTTTACACAGGAAGGAGGAAGTAAAGTCATTCTCCTCGGGGCGGTCTTTTTGACCGGACTACGAGGAGAAGACTAATAGTAAGTGTGCACCAACACTACACTGACATGTAGGTACACACAGGCACACAAACCCCCCCCCCCCACCCGATCCCCCCCCGATCGCCCCCTCCCCCCCCCCCCCAGTCACAGTGTCACTGATTGCATTGATCATTTCTTTACTGATCAATGCATTCAGTGTCAGTTGTGACAGTAAAAACTGTCAGGACAGTTAGTGTTAGGTCCAGGGTAGCCCCCTATCACCCCCCAATAAAGATTTAACCCCCTGATTGCCCCTAGAGTTAACCCTTTCACCCCCTTTTGCCAGTGTCACTAAGCGATAATTTTTCTGATCGCTGCATCAGTGTCGCTAGGTAGCTAGTTATTTTTTTTAGGTTCACCGCCAGGTTTTTATATCGCTAGGTACCCCGATATACTACCCAATAATGTTTTTAACCCCCTGATTGCCGCTAGTTAACCCTTTCACCCCCTTTTGCCAGTGTCACTTAGCGATCATTTTTCTGATCGCTGCATGTGTCGCTAGGTAGCTAGTTATTTTTTTAGGTTCACCGCCAGGTTTTTATAGCGCTAGGTACCCCGATATACTACCCAATAATGGTTTTAACCCCCTGATTGCCGCTAGTTAACCCTTTCACCCCCTTTTGCCAGTGTCACTAAGCGATCATTTTTCTGATCGCTGCATCAGTGTCGCTAGGTAGCTAGTTATTTTTTTAGGTTCACCGCCAGGTTTTTATAGCGCTAGGTACCCCGATATACTACCCAATAATGTTTTTAACCCCCTGATTGCCGCTAGTTAACCCTTTCACCCCCTTTTGCCAGTGTCACTAAGCGATCATTTTTCTGATCGCTGCATGTGTTGCTAGGTAGCTAGTTATTTTTTTAGGTTCACCGCCAGGTTTTTATAGCGCTAGGTACCCCGATATACTACCCAATAATGGTTTTAACCCCCTGATTGCCGCTAGTTAACCCTTTCACCCCCTTTTGCCAGTGTCACTAAGCGATCATTTTTCTGATCGCTGCATCAGTGTCGCTAGTGTCGCTAGGTAGCTAGTTATTTTTTTAGGTTCACCGCCAGGTTTTTATAGCGCTAGGTACCCCGATATACTACCCAATAATGGTTTTAACCCCCTGATTGCCGCTAGTTAACCCTTTCACCCCCTTTTGCCAGTGTCACTAAGCGATCATTTTTCTGATCGCTGCATGTGTCGCTAGGTAGCTAGTTATTTTTTTAGGTTCACCGCCAGGTTTTTATAGCGCTAGGTACCCCGATATACTACCCAATAATGGTTTTAACCCCCTGATTGCCGCTAGTTAACCCTTTCACCCCCTTTTGCCAGTGTCACTAAGCGATCATTTTTCTGATCGCTGCATCAGTGTCGCTAGTGTCGCTAGGTAGCTAGTTATTTTTTTAGGTTCACCGCCAGGTTTTTATAGCGCTAGGTACCCCGATATACTACCCAATAATGGTTTTAACCCCCTGATTGCTGCTAGTTAACCCTTTCACCCCCTTTCACCAGCGATCACAGTATAAGTGTCACTGGTGACGCTGGTTAGTTATTTAGGTTCCCCGTCAGGTTTTTATATAGCGCCAGGGACCCCCATATACTACCTAATAAAAATTTGAACCCCCTGATTGCCCCTAGTTAACCCTTTCACCACTGATCACCGTATAAGTGTTACGGGGTGACTCTGGTTAGTTTGTTTTTTATAGCATCAGGGCACCCACCATTTATTACCCAATAAAGGTTTAACCCCCTGATCACCCGGCGGGTGATATCAATTAGGTTTTAGGGTCAGGGTCTGCGTCGCCCCAGGCAGCGCTAGGTTAGTGCCAGTACCGCTAACACCCACACGCAAAGCATACACCTCCCGTAGTGCTATGGTACCCCGATATACTACCCAATAATGGTTTTAACCCCCTGATTGCCGCTAGTTAACCCTTTCACCCCCTTTTGCCAGTGTCACTAAGCGATCATTTTTCTGATCGCTGCATCAGTGTCGCTAGGTAGCTAGTTATTTTTCTAGGTTCACCGCCAGGTTTTTATAGCGCTAGGTACCCCGATATACTACCCAATAATGTTTTTAACCCCCTGATTGCCGCTAGTTAACCCTTTCACCCCCTTTTGCCAGTGTCACTAAGCGATCATTTTTCTGATCGCTGCATGTGTCGCTAGGTAGCTAGGTAGCTAGTTATTTTTTTAGGTTCACCGCCAGGTTTTTATAGCGCTAGGTACCCCGATATACTACCCAATAATGGTTTTAACCCCCTGATTGCCGCTAGTTAACCCTTTCACCCCCTTTTGCCAGTGTCACTAAGCGATCATTTTTCTGATCGCTGCATGTGTCGCTAGGTAGCTAGTTATTTTTTTAGGTTCACCGCCAGGTTTTTATAGCGCTAGGTACCCCGATATACTACCCAATAATGGTTTTAACCCCCTGATTGCCGCTAGTTAACCCTTTCACCCCCTTTTGCCAGTGTCACTAAGCGATCATTTTTCTGATCGCTGCATCAGTGTCGCTAGTGTCGCTAGGTAGCTAGTTATTTTTTTAGGTTCACCGCCAGGTTTTTATAGCGCTAGGTACCCCGATATACTACCCAATAATGGTTTTAACCCCCTGATTGCTGCTAGTTAACCCTTTCACCCCCTTTCACCAGCGATCACAGTATAAGTGTCACTGGTGACGCTGGTTAGTTATTTAGGTTCCCCGTCAGGTTTTTATATAGCGCCAGGGACCCCCATATACTACCTAATAAAAATTTGAACCCCCTGATTGCCCCTAGTTAACCCTTTCACCACTGATCACCGTATAAGTGTTACGGGGTGACTCTGGTTAGTTTGTTTTTTATAGCATCAGGGCACCCACCATTTATTACCCAATAAAGGTTTAACCCCCTGATCACCCGGCGGGTGATATCAATTAGGTTTTAGGGTCAGGGTCTGCGTCGCCCCAGGCAGCGCTAGGTTAGTGCCAGTACCGCTAACACCCACACGCAAAGCATACACCTCCCGTAGTGCTATAGAATCTGAACAGATCAATATCTGATCTGATCAGATCTATACTAGCGTCCCCAGCAGTTTAGGGTTCCAAAAAAACGCATTGTTAGCGGGATCAGCCCAGATACCTGCTAGCACCTGCGTTTTGCCCCTCTGCCCAGCCCACCCAAGTGCAGTATCGATCGATCACTGTCACTTACAAAACACTAAACACATAACTGCAGCGATCGCAGAGTCAGGCCTGATCCCTGCCATCGCTAACAGGTTTTTTGGTAGCATTTTATATTTAAATCCGGAAGGCAGTGCTTGGTTTTCGGGGTCCTGTACGTGGCTAGGCTCCCAAAAAGTCCCCCACATGTGGTATCCCCGTACTCGGGAGAAGCAGCAGAATTAATTTTGGGGTGTAATTTGACTTCTGCCCATAGCATGTGTGAGCAATATATCATTTAGTGACAACTTTGTGCAAAAAAAAAAAAAGTTTGTAATCTTCCCGCAACTTTTGGCAAAATATAAAATATTCCATGGACTCAACATGCCTCTCAGTAAATAGCTTGGGGTGTCTACTTTCCAAAATGGGGTCATTTGGGGGGGTTTTGTGCTATTTTGGCATTTTATGGCCTTCGAAACTGTGATAGGTAGTGAGGAGTTAAATCAAAAATTTGCACCCTTAGAAATCCTGAAGGTGGTGATTGGTTTTCGGGGTGCCGTGCGCGACTAGACTCCCAAAAAGTCCCACACATGTGGTATCCCCATACTCGGGAGAAGTAGCGGAATATATTTTGGGGTGCAATTCCACATATAACTATGGCATGTGTGAGCAATATATCATTTAGTGACAACTTTTTTTTTTTGTCATTATTCAATCCCTTAGGACAAAAAAAATATTCAATGGGCTCAACATACCCATCAGCAATTTCCTTGGGGTGTCTACTTTCCAAAATGGGGTCATTTGGGGGGGATTTGTACTGCCCTGCCATTTTAGCACCTCAAGAAATGAGATCGGCAGTCATAAATTAAAAGCTGTGTAAATTCCAGAAAACGTACTCTAGTTTGTAGACGCTATAACTTTTGCGCAAACCAAAAAATATACGCTTATTGACATTTTTTTTACTAAAGACATGTGGCTGAATAAATTTTGCCCTCAATGTATGACTAAAATTTAGTTTATTCGATTTTTCTTATAACAAAAAGAAGAAAATATCTTTTTTTTTCAAAATTTTCGCTCTTTTTCCATTTATATCGCAAAAAAAAAAAATCGCAGAGGCAATCAAATACCATCAAAAGAAAGCTCTATTTGTGGGAAGAAAAGGACGCAAATTTCGTTTGGGTGCAATATTGCATGACCGCGCAATTACCAGTTAAAGCAGCGCAGTGCGAAATTGGAAAAAGACCTCTGGTCCTTAAGGTGTTTATTGGTCCGGGGCTGAAGTGGTTAAAAAAAAAAAAAAACCACAGTAAAGTTAGCCCTATTTTTGCATAATGTGAAAGATGAAGTTACACCGAGTAAATAGATACCTAACATGTCACTCTTCAAAATTGCACACGCTTGTGGAGTGGCGCCAAACGTCGCTACTTAAAAATCCCCATAGGCGACGATTTAATTTTTTTTTACTGGTTATATGTTTTGAGTTACAGAGGAGGTCTAGGGCTAGAATTATTGCTCTCGCTCTAACTTTCGCAGCGATACCTCACGTGTGGTTTGAACACCGTTTTCATATGTGGGCGGGACTTACGTATGCGTTCGCTTCTGCATGTGAGCACATGGGGACAGGGGCGCTTTAAAAAAAAATTTTTTTTTTTCTTGTTCATTTTACTTTATTTATTTTAGTTTGACATTTTTTTCCCTAAAAATACATTTTTTGATCACTTTTATTCCTATTACAAGGAATGTAAACTTCCCTTGTAATAGGAATATGGCATGACAGGTCCTCTTTACAGTGAGATATGGGGTCAATAAGACCCCGCATCTCACCTCTAAGCTGGGAAGCCTGAAAAAAAAAAAAAAAAAAAGATTCTGGATTTGATCGTATTGGCGAGTCGGTAGAAGCACTCGGAGGGCGGCGGGAGGGGGGGGGGGGGGGTGTCTATGGCTGGGTATTGCAGGGTATCACCGACTATGGCTGGGTATCTCAGAGTATGGCGTTGCAGAGTATTGCATTGCAGGATATTGGAGGGTGTTGCAGAGCATTGCAGAGTGTTGCACGGTATTGGCGGGTGTTGCAGAGCATTGGCGGGTGTTGCAGAGCGTTGCAGGGTATTGCAGGGTAATGCAGTGTAATGCAGAGTATTGCAGAGTAATGGAAGGGTATTGCAGAGTATTGGCAGGGAATTGAGGGGTTAATTTTCAGTGAGCAGCGATGTGGGCACTGCAGATGCAGCCCACATCGCTGCTGACACCGATCTCTTCCCCCTCTGCTGTTCCGATCGGTACAGAGAGGGGGAGGGAGGAACCGGCGTCATAACATGACGCCGGTTTGTTTACAAGTGATCACTCCGTCATTTGACGGAGCGATCACGTGGTAAACGGCTGACCTGGCGGTCACGGATGCTCTCGAGTGCGCGCCCCAGGGGGCGCGCGAGAGCGGGATTCTGGGAGGACGTCATATGACGGCCTCCCAGAGTTAAGAAACCGCCCTCTCCCTCTCTCTCCCCCTCTCTCCCTCTCTCTCCCTCTCTCCCTCTCTCCCTCTCCCTCCCCCTTCTGGGATGACAGACATGCAGACCAATTTGATGTAATGTGCGACATATGGTCTGAGCACTGACAGGATGACCCACCCCTTAAACCTCTGCAGCAACCATATTTCTATTTCCCAAAGACAACCTCTGGCTATGGCGCTGAACATGTGTGCTCAACTTCTTTGGTCGACTATGGCGAGGCCTGTCCTGTTAAACCACTGTATGGTCTTGCCAATTGTGCTGCAGCTCAGTTTCAGGGGCTTGGCAATCTTATTGCCTAAGCCATCTTTATGTAAAGCAACAAATATATATATATATATATATATATTTATTTTTTCAGATCTTCAGAGTTCTTTGCCATGAGGTGCCATGTTAAACTTCCAGTGACCAATACGAGAGTGAAAGCAATAACACTACATTTAACACACCTGAGACCCTGTAACACTAATGAGTTACAGGACACCGGGGAGGGGAAAATTACCTATTGGGCCCAATTTGGACATTTTCACTTAGGGGTGTATTCACTTTTGTTGCCAATTTACTTTCCTTCACTTTACGTTGTAGCAAAGTGCAATTTCTTCAGTATTGTCACATGAAAAGATATAATAAAATATTTACAAAAATGTGAGGGGTGTACTCACTTTTGTGAGATACTGTGTATCCTATACTATATATAAATCCACTGCCTGCACTGTATATATATATATATATATATATATATATAGTCTACACTGTATATATAAACGTCCACTAGATAACGTGCTCTCAATTTCCACGTTAGTATAACACGATATGCGTCCGCCGTGTAAGCAGCCTTATATAGTGTGGGGCGTGGACTTAGCCCACTGAGCCATGAATGGCTAATCAAAGGCATCCTGCCTTTGGCCAATCATGGCTTTCACAGCAGAGCATGCTGTGATTGGCCAAAGCTTGCAGGTCAGGTGCATGGTTTGACCAATCAGCAGCCATAAACCCCTGATGACATTACATATATAACAAAACGATCACAGAGACGATGCGCAGATGCTTTTTGAATTGATGACTGTTTGAAGGAAAGCACTGGCTATAGTGGAGAGATTTACAGTCAGCAGCATTTTTGTTTTATATGTATGTGCATTGATTTTAAAATAAAGCAGTTGAGACCATACTACACCATGAGGAGTCTCCGTGTTTTTTTTTTTTTGTTATTTTTAACTGTGGATTCATCCATCCAATCTTAGATGGTGAGCTGGATCATCTTGTCACAATAAGGGGAACACATGGAGGATGGTGGGGGAACATTTCTAGATTTCCATTTGAGGATCAGAGATCCCAATAAGCGCTGAATGATCTTCCTAAATAAGGTGGTCTGGTAAGCCCCCATGTGATTTATGGCAAAGGTGTCACAGCAGTGAATGTCTGAGCATTGCATCTTCAGGATCGATATATCCAGTTTGGAACACTGGCATGCATGAACTGTTTGCACAGGAGCACTTTAGTGATTAATTTATGAACGTTGCACTTTATGAATATAATATATGTTGCACTTTTTCAAAAGGACATTTTTGCTTTGAATAATATTTTGATTGGATTTTCTGTTCAATTCAAATGTTTTGTCATACATAGTGTTTTGCACATGGTAATTTTATTTAACGCTGCACTTTTAGGACATACATACGGTATTTAGGTTTTAGTGCACAGCTGCTCTATTTATTTTTGATAACACTAGTGAGGATGTTTTTCTACATAGCAGCCATCAATGCACTGTGATCATGCAGTGCATTATGGGGTGCTCGGCGGCGCTTGAATTTGCAAACGCCCCATATGTTTGTTTTTGGGCGTTCGCAAATTGCGAACAAACACCCGATGTTCAAGTCGAACTTGCATTCATCTCAAACATCAGGACCATCCCTACTATTAGATGTAGTGATGATATCACTGTTTAAAGTTTGCATTGTTTAGGGTAATGTGATCAAGCTCTTATATGATTTTATATGGTATATATTTTGTGTATATTTACAATAAAGGGTCAGTTCCAGTTTGCACCTATGCTAGTATCACCTCATTTTTGGGTGCTATTCCCAGCTATAATACCTTGTTCCTATGTTCCAGAGTGAAGGAAGCTGTATCTTGGCTCCAGCATAAAACAAACACTCTGCTTTTTCCATTGGGGGGTGATTACCTCACTGCTGACCTCTGAGCGAAGCTTTACATTGACATCCCTCTTCCTGCCTGTGCCTTCAGAGACCCGGAACCGGAAGTCTCGGCACACAGGGATGACACAGTTCCGCCGGAAATGATGCGTCGGTGTCCCGACCCCCACCGCTAACAGCGCAGAGAACAGGGGAAGACACAGACCTGCCACACTGCTCTCAGGGGGAACTGACACCATCCTGACCTTGGCCACCTCGGCACTAATAATACCTTGTTCCTATGTTCCAGAGTGAAGGAAGCTGTATCTTGGTGGAGGCACTCCAGCATAACACAGAAACACTCTGCTTTTTCCATTGGGGGGTGATTACCTCACTGTTGACCTCTGAGCGAAGCTTTACATTGACATTATCATGCCCACTGGAGAAAGCAGGGAATTTCTGTGTTATGCCGGATGACTTTGCTGGATCGCATGTTTGTGGACAATATAATTTCTCTTATATTCATCGACCGACACAGCTCCTCTCGGTAACAAATGGGTTGTTAGCCTTATCACTAGGAGAATACTAGGCATTGGTTGTAATACAACACTCAGAACTCTTGGTTCCGCCCAGGGGGGTGGTCCCTTGGGTAACAACCCTCCCGTCTGCAGACAGACCTCAGTTTTATTTTGCCTAGTCAAGGAGAAGGACCTAGGAACCCTGCGGGCCCATCGGTCCGTGCTTTTTTTATGCAGAAGGTTGGCTTTTTGCGCAAGATGAATGATCCTGTGATCTGCTATCAACAGCCGGCTGGGTGAGAGGCTGGATACCCTTATCCTTGTAGTCTCCCCAGTCCAGCCATCGAGCATGTGCAGGCCGCAGCTACGCGTCGGTAGGCCACGACGAAACCTCAGTTCCAGAGGTGGTCGGTGAGCTTTTATGCTCTGGGGCATACATATGAGTGGGCTACTGATGTCTGCGTCACAGTATGCTGGGCCAGCAGGTACCCTGTACTGGTCAGTAAGAAATTCTGCAATGGAATGTCTCCCAGCTCTTCAGGACTGGTAAGTACAGCTCTCCCTGCCTCAGTAGGGCTGAGCAGTTGTGCATTCCCTGGTGGGGGTTCAGTCGGCTCAGGGCCTCTGGTCGACGGAAGAATCCAAGTTGCTGATCAATCTGCTCGAATTGAGAGTGATCAGGCTGTGCCCCTCCACATGGTCAATGAGACTGCAAGGGCGTCCGATCAGGATCCAGTCAGACAACGCAACGGCTGTGGCATACGTCAATCACCAAGTGGGAACAAGAAGCTCAGCCGCTGCACGGGAGGTCGCTCACATACTTCGGTGGGCAGAGCGACACGTACCGGCCCTGTCGGCCATTTACATCCCGGGAGTGTAGAACTGGCAGGCGGACTATTTGAGTCGACAGATGCTGGACCCAGGAGAATGGGCATTGCATCCGGAGACATTCAGATTACTGTGCCTGAGGTGGGGCACACCAGACGTGGATCTGCTGGCCTCCCTTCTCAATCGAAAGGTGCCAAGATTCGTGTCCAGGACAAGAGATCCCTGGGCCGACGCATCAGATGCGCTGGTGGCTCCGTGGGATCAGTACCAGCTGATCTACGCCTTTCCTCCACTGAAACTGTTACCACGTCTGCTTCGCAGAGTGGAAGCCGAGGAAATCCCGGTGATACTGGTTGCCCCAGATTGGCCTCAGCGTCCCTGGTATGCAGACCTGGTGCGTCTGGCGACAGACGCTCCCTGAGGACTGCCGCTGCGAGAGGACCTTCTGTCTCAAGATCCGATTCTCCATCCTGCTTTACCATTGCTGGCTTTAATGGCATGGCTATTGAGAGCCAGGTGTTGAGGAACCGGTGTCTGTTGGACTCTGTGATCCCAACTGTTGAGAGCATGGACATTTTCTTCTCGGAAGATATACTATCGTACCTGGAAGGCCTACATCTCCATGTGTGAGGAGAAAGGATGGCATCCGCGCTCTTTTTCCATATCCAGGATCCTGCTGTTTCTTCAGAAATTGGCATTAAGCACCATTAAAGGGAAAATTTCAGCCTTAGCTGTCTTTTTTTTTTTTTCAGTGACCCCTGGCATCTCACTCTTTAGTGAGTACCTTCGTTCAGGGGGTACAACATGTAGTCCCTCCGATGCGTCCACCGTTATCCCCTTGGCATCTGAACCTGGTGTTGTCGGCGCTTCAAAAACCGCCATTTGAAAATATCAGGGAGATTCCCCTGTTGGCTCTTTCCCAGAAAGTGATCTTCCTAGTGGCCATCACATCGGCCAGGAGGGTTTCGGAACTGGCAGCCTTGTCTTGCAAGTCGCCCTATCGGGTTATCCACAAGGATAAGGTGGTGTTGCGTTCGCAACCATCTTTTCTACCGAAAGTGGTCTCGGCTTTTCATATAATGAGGACATTGTATTGCCATCTCTGTGTCCTAAGCCGAAGCATCCTAAGGAGGTGGCCCTTCACGCTCTGGTTGTGGTTCGGGCTCTTAAGGTGTATTTGTCTGCCACAGCTCCCTTTCGGAAGTCAGACTCACTGTTTGCTTCGGTGGCTGGTCCAAAGAAAGGCATGGCGATCTCATCGGCCACCATTTCTAGGTGGATCAGACAGATTGTAGTACAAGCCTACGCCTTGAAGGGGCAGGTGCCCCCCTTTCTGGTCACGGCCCATTCCACAAGGGCAATCGGAACGCCTTGGGCCTTCCGACACCATCCGTCTGCCGCTCAGGTGTGTAAAGCGGCGACCTGGCCGTCTGTCCGCACGTTTACCAAGTTCTACAAGGTAGATGTCAGTGCATCGGCTGGTGCCTGTTTTGGCCGCAAAGTTTTGCAGGTGGCCGTGTAGTTGCAATTGAATATGCAATATATATTTTCTGTTTTTCCTGGTTTTTCGATAAAAATGCAGTACTGTTATGTTAATGCACTGTTGCATTACTTCCGCAGTTTGGTGCAGTTTTGGGTGATCACTCCTGTTGAGGATACCCTGATTTTTGTGGTGGGTTTTCCACGCACTGTTGTTTTTTGTGGGTAAAGTTTCACTAGTTCCCACTTGCCATGGTAGATTAAGTTTTCTGCTGTTTTCCCACCCCTTGTTTGGCACTGCTTAGGGACGTCCCATTTGTTACAGAGAGGAGCTGTGTCGGTCGGTGAATATAAGAGAAAATAGGATTTTTTTGTACTCACCGTAAAATCCTTTTCTCTGTAATTTGCCGACCGACACAGCACCCGCCCCTCCTTTTTATCTTTACGTTATACTGCTTGTTCACATACTGAGGTCTGTCTGCAGACGGGAGGGTCCTTACCCAAGGGACCGCCCCCCTGGGCGGAACCAAGAGTTCTGAGTGTTGTATTACAACTAATGCCTAGTATTCTCCCAGTGATAAGACTAACAACCCATTTGTTACAGAGAGGAGCTGTGTCGGCCGGTGAATTACAGAGAAAAGGATTTTACGGTGAGTAGAAAAAATTTAATTTTTACATGGCACTTTCTATATGGAGCACTATGGTCTATGGTGTGATAAAGCTGATTGAGATGACTCACTTAAGTTGCACTGAATGAAGGATTGGCATTCATTAGAAATATGAATTTAAAGTGACAGCGTTGAATAAAGACACCAGGAGGTGCCTAGTATTCTCCTAGTGATAAGGCTAACAACCCATTTGTTACAGAGAGGAGCTGTGTCGGTCGATGAATATAAGAGAAATTATATTGTCCACAAACATGCGATCCAGCAAAGTCATCCGGCATAACACAGAAATTCCCTGCTTTCTCCAGTGGGCAAGATAATGTCAATGTAAAGCTTCGCTCAGAGGTCAACAGTGAGGTAATCACCCCCCAATGGAAAAAGCAGAGTGTTTCTGTGTTATGCTGGAGTGCCTCCACCAAGATACAGCTTCCTTCACTCTGGAACATAGGAACAAGGTATTATTAGTGCCGAGGTGGCCAAGGTCAGGATGGTGTCAGTTCCCCCTGAGAGCAGTGTGGCAGGTCTGTGTCTTCCCCTGTTCTCTGCGCTGTTAGCGGTGGGGGTCGGGACGCCGACGCATCATTTCCGGCGGAACTGTGTCATCCCTGTGTGCCGAGACTTCCGGTTCCGGGTCTCTGAAGGCACAGGCAGGAAGAGGGAAGCCCACGCTGTGCCTGCATGATCCTGCCAGCGTCCAGCTATACCGGACTAGCGGCAGGATCCGGATCTCAAGGGGGACCGTGGAGGCTAATCCCCAGGATGCTCCAGTGGAGACAGGCATCAGTCAAGTCCAGGTAGGCTGCTGTGCATGCCATTACTCTGGTAGTTGGTGGTGGTAGTAAGGCTGGGGTCTGTAGTACACCAGGGTGGTGGTCACCTAACAGGCGGGAGATTGTTTGCGGTGGTGGTGCAGCACAGGTGTTCCCTAGGAATTAAAGCTAATCACTAAGGATGCCCCCTTTTTTCTTGTTTCAGACTAAGGAGGCCCCAAGGGAAGACAAGTCAGGCCGCAAAAAATGCCCTAATTGTGGAAATAGGCTATCTTCAGGCTCTGGTAAAGCCTTATGCAAACAGTGTATTGTAGGCATTCTTAAAACAGAAGCAGATTCCCTCTTGGCTAAATTCCTTGGTTCCTTTAAAGAAGAGATGGCTTCAACCTTTAAATCTCTTCAGGATTTAATTATGGATGTAGGTACAGCTGCTTCCACCGCTAGGGCAACTACAATCTCCTCCTCACCAGGCTTTACAACACCCAGTTCCGGGGAGCCCCATATGGTCAGGGAGCATAGCCCCACGTTAATTAGCCCTGAATCCTCTGATGTAGATTCAGACCAGGATGAGGATCAGGCTGTAGCTAACAAGAGCGCAAGATACAAGCTATCTCTGGAGGAGCTATTAAGCGCCTTTTATGATACGCTGGAAATTGATGAAAAAGAGACTCAATTAACCAGGCATGATTTAATGTATGAGGCTCTGGGGAAAAAGAAGGCGAAAAGTCTTCTTTCCCAATTCTTTAAAAAGAATATTCCTTTTTGATGAGAGCCCAGAGGCGGGCTGGAATAAGAACCCAATTCTAGACGCCCCTCTTTCCAAGGTCTCAAAACAGTCTGACTTACCCTTCGAGGACATGGGTCACTTAAAGGATCCGATGGATAGAAGGACGGATGTAGTCCTAAAGAGGGCCTGGGATGCTTCCATGGCCGGGTTAAAACCAGACTAGCCACATCCTGTGTGGCTAGAAATTTGGAGTTTTGGCTATCGCAATTGCAGGAGCATCTTAAAGCAGGCACTCCTAGGGCTGAGCTATTAAAGACCTTTCCTATGCTCTTTAAGGCCACAAATTTTATCTCGGATGCCTCCACTGATTCTATAAAATTTACGGCTAAGACGGTCGCACTCTCAGTGGCAGCTAGGAGAGCTGTATGGAGGAAGACATGGGGTGGTGACACGGCATCCAAAACTCGCCTGTGTAGTGTCCCTTTTACAGGAGATCTGGTCTTTGGGCCTGAATTAGATACCGCCTTAGAAAGGATGGAAGAAAAAGACCTTTCCCATTAAAAAGAAAAATTTTCCAAGGACATTTTTTTCGCCCCTCAAAGGAACCCGCAAAAGGGGAGGAGGTCAAGCCCAAGAAGCACTGGATGGGTCAAAAAGGGAAAGGAAAAGGGGGCTTACTTTTTAACCGCCCCAGTCAGACCCCTAAGCCCCAGTGACATCAGGCTCCCTGTGGGGGGAAGGTTATCAAATTTTCTTCCACAATGGGAGAAGATAACCTCAAACAAGATTGTTTTAAACATAATAAGAAGAGGGTATGCGCTAGAGTTTCACAGCTGCCCACCCTCAAAATTTCTTGTAACAAAGCTCCGAGTCACTCAGAGAAGGCCAGGGCTTTACCTTTGCTGATAGGTGAAATGGTAGATCAAGAAATATTGACACCAGTCCCCATTCAGAAGCAGGGGGATGGTTTTTACTCTCATATTTTTGTAGTAAAAAAGCCGTCCGGGAAGTTCAGACTGCTCTCTATCCGGTACAAGAAGTTTCGGATGGAGTCGATTTATTCAATAAAGAATCTCCTCCAAAAGGAGGTATTTATGGCTACCCTGGATTTAAGGGATGCCTATCTGCATATACCTATAAGGAAGGAATGCCAGAAATTTCTTCGGATGGCTATTCAGATAGATGCAAAAATTTACCATTTTCACTGCAGAGCACTTCCATTCAGACTGTCGTCCTCCCCGAGAATCTTTACCAAGGTTCTCGGGGAAGCACTAGTTCCATTAAGGCTTCAGTCGGTCTCGATCATCCCATATCTAGACAACTTACTTCTGACTGCCCACTTGGAGAACAAGCTCTCTCAGGACTTAGAGTTAACACAGCTCAGTCTAAGTCAGCTAGGGTGGATTGTCAGTCAGGAAAAATCCAAGATTGTCCCTACTCAGGAGATAATTTAGTTAGGCTACAAAGTAAGCTCAGTGGATCAGACAATAGTGCTACCGGAGGAAAAAATTTTGAATCTGTGGCACAGAATCTCTTTTCTCCAAAGTTGTCCCAAGTGTACAGTAAGAGAGATCATGTCAGTACTAGGTCTCATGACAGCAGCCATTCCAGCTGTGCAATGAATGGGCCAGGTTCCATTAAAGGGACCTCCAGAGGTTCTTGCTAGAACACTTAAAGGACAGGGATTTGGAGGAAGAGGTATCGATCCCCAAAAAAGTAAAACAGTCCCTCTGGTGGTGGAAGGACGCAGGGAACCTAAACAAGAGTGTTCTCGGGGTCTTACCTATCACCTCCACTCTGACCACAGATGCGAGCAGTTGGGGTTGGGGAGCTCATCTCAACTCAGACTGGGTCCAGGGCCAGTGGACTCAGGAAGAGAGACTTCTCTCCTCCAATTGGAAGGAGCTAGCGGCAGTCCACAGAGCTATACTAGCTTTCCAGACGATGTTACAGGGTCACCATCTACAGGTCCGCTCAGACAATATGATGGCTGTAGCATATCTAAACAAAGAAAGGGGGAACCAGAAGTTCTCGTTTAATGTTAGTGGCCAAGCACATTTTTCAGTGGACAGAGTCAAATCTAAAGTCCATTTCTGCGATACATTTGGAGGGGGAGCTGAACAGCACTGCAGACTTCTTGAGTCGACAACGAGTTTCGAATCCAGAATGGTCGCTACATCCAGAAGTTTTCAATCTGATAGTAACTCACTGGGGAAGGCCAGTAGTGGATCTTTTTGCAAACAGGAAGAATGCAAAAGTTCAACATGTTTGCTCTCTATGCCCAGGGGATCACCCTTTGGCAGTAGATGCTTTACAAACTCCATGGACTTTCAGCTTGGCATATGCGTTTCCACCACTTCACCTTATCCCGATGGTTCTAGCAAAATTCCTTGCGGAGGAAACATGCTTAATCCTTGTGGCACCATTTTGGCCCAAAAGGCTCTTGTTTACAACGCTGCTGCAGCTGTCAGACCAGCCTCCACTGAGACTCCCCTGCAGACGGGATCTCCTGTCGCAGGGACCTCTTTTTCACCCTCGAGTAACTTGCTGAATCTCTCAGCGTGGTTACTGAAGAGGAAATCCTGAGCAGTAAAGGCCTGACAGACAGAGTAATTCAGACCCTGTTACAGAGTAGAAAACCAACCACCAGGGCTATATATGAAAAGGTCTGGAAAAAATTTAATAGTTGGTTGGATGGCTGTGGGAGAAAGGACATGGACACAGCTAATGTCCTTCAGTTTCTACAAGAGGGGATAGTCAAGGGGTTAACCCCTAGTACTATCAAAGTTCACATAGCTGCCCTAAGTGTGTACCTAGAAAAACGGTTGCAGGAAGATCCTTTCATTTCTAGGTTTGTAAGGCAATCTCTAGACGTAAACCAGTCAGAGTCAACAAAGCTCCATCCTGGGATCTAGCTGTCATACTGAAAGCGTTCTTAGGATCTCCCTTTGAACCTATATCAGAGTCCTCTCTAAGACTGATCACACTCAAGACGGCTCTGCTTGTAGCAATCACCTCAGCTCGTAGCATAGGGCTGTCCTGGAAGACAACTGGGGAAAAACGGAGATGGACTTTTTTCAACCTAACTATGTAACTATGTGTGGACAGGGAGCTACTGTGGGGGAGCCCAAACTGTCTTAAAGCCAAAAACCCAGATAACTTTCATGGTTGTGGTTTTGCATTAGAAGAAATATTATTTCACTGACATTTCTGCCTGTACACTGCCCATCTATGGAATCATTGCAAATGCCTTCTCCATAATATAACATCAATAAAAATCCTACAGGTAAATGTATATGCCTCACAATGGCTGTGGTTTGTGGGTTAAAATGCCCAGAAGGTAAAAAGCCATTTGAGTTTTTGTGCAAATTCACCATTTTGTCGTCAGCATTGGAATATAGCAAAGACAAACTAGTTTGGTCCTAGTAAGAGTAAACCCTGGTCTACCAATGCTTTACATGCCATGAGAAACATGAAGACTGCCATTGTAACATACAAGTTCCCTGGCTACCATGCTAATCCACAGATTTCAATATTAGACTACAGAGTCTAGAACATAAATTAATTGGGTGGGTGCAGCCCTGGGCTCTGCTGAGGTTCTCTTCTAGAGACACCTTTTGTGCAAACTGGTGGTTAGCCAAGAAGTGATATACAGATCCATGGCCTTTAGTGCACCTGTCTAGTGGAACACTGTCCCAGAAAACTCCTTGGGAGTATGCCCAAAGGGAGAGTGTAAGCTATCTGGATGGGGCATTTCCCCTGGTTCCTGCCTTTTTCCAGCTTGAAGGGGACCGCAGGATGTCTTAGAACCACCACTTGTGGGCCCCTACTGAGTCTGTGGGGTTTCTATTTGGGATGTCTTTTGCAACTTTGCCATTTTTCAGGACACCCCATCAGCCTTCCCACCACCTGCTCAGCCACACCAGTGTCCCCCAGGATGTATATGTGGAATCCCTGCTGCCTTACAGTGACAAAGACACATCCAGCATTAACCCTTCATGCTTCTGCTGAGTGTTTATTAGTACCCCTTGTGGAAATCCCTCACTTTTATACTTAGTATGACAGATCATAGGTGCAAGGAAATGATACTATGGGCCTTGCCAGCTTCCGATCCACTGGTTCCAACGGTTCTAGGGTGTTGCAGTGTACCTCCAATAGGGGCAAAAATAAAGTGATATTAAATCCTCGGTTTTTAAGCACTTTTAGCAGCTGATTTGATAACATCATCTTTTTAATACTTGCCTATGTTTTAGTTTAAGCAGGTGCTATGATCTTTGCTTCAGGTCTCCTGTTTCATTGTGGTTCCTTTCTCTAGCAGCATCTTCTAGCCACCGTGCGTGCAGGGACTAGAGTTATCTCTACCTATGCTGTGTTTGCCAATAGAAACATACAGCCCTGTATCCATGGCACTACCCTGTTTCTCCCCCCTCTTATTTTCAAGCTAACAGACTGGCTGGAGACTGGCTGTCCACTGTTAACTCTTTCCTGTGAAAACCTGAAGTTCGAGGAGGTGTCAATGACAGCTGGAGCAAGCAGCACTGAAAGTTGTAAACTGCAAATTCTAGGTTAAGAATTTTACCAAAGTGTCCTCGGCATGAATACTGAAAGACTTATTCTGGATATTAGGCAAATAAAATCCGCTAACCCATCAGCACAGTAGAGTAGGGCCACAAGCATGAGTTCCAGTTGTTGGTGGACACAGTGATCTTGAGATATATCCTCTGACAAACACCTAAGATCACAGACGTGGCAACAAATTTGATAATCTTCATGTACTAATTCATGAAACAAGGGTACGTTCCTCTTCATCCTCAGCTGACTGTGCAGATGCAGTCACAAGGTAAGCAAAGATGGACTCTGGAGGAGAGGGTATGGGTGTATAGTTGCTGTCCCTGCTTTCTCGGTAAACGAACATGGCTGAATTTTTGCCTATAAATTCAGGCACAGTAGCACAGAATTTTTCCTCTGAATAATAGAAGAGGCAAGCACTCCTGAAGGTGTTTAGAATCACTGTGAGTATTGTGATTTGGACAGGAGACAATGGACTGTGCTGTTGGAGTCAAGTCATTTTGGATGTCCACCTCAAGGCCCCTGGTACTGGTACTGTTAGTGGATCATAAGCATGCAGGACTACTGCAATTGAGCCCATGATCCTAAATACTACGTATTAAAGTAAGGTCCCACAAGGGGTACTCAACATTTCATCCCAACCATGACACTACCTGCCTGGAGTTTGCATGTTCTCCCTTTGCCTACGTGGGTTTCCTCCGGATACTCCGGTTTCATCCCACACTCCAAAGACATGCAGGTAGGTTAATTTGCTTCTGTCCAAAATTGGCCCTAGTATATGAATGGGGACCTTGGATTGTGGGCTCCTTGAGGGTAGGGACCGATGTGAGTGTGCAATGTACAGTGACGGGGACAATTGTAGACACTCACTCAGGATGGACTGGTGTCTTTATTCAACCTTACTAACTATGTAACTATGTAACATTTGGTAGAAGCAAGAAGTATTAGTGATCTATGGTCATCATTTAAAATTTTTGATTTCCATATTGGATTTCAGTTATTTCTAGCATACTCTTATTAATCTGAACAATTTTGAGGTTTGTAAACTTGCTATGTGATCTCCACGCAAATTACTTCCTTGAATTCTGTGACACATATTCATTATGCCCTGTAAGTACGCACTGCTGTGTCACACATTTCACAGAGCCTGCCTTCTGAACTACAGAGGTGCCGAGCAGGGGAGTTTCAGGAGGTGGAGTTACAGGAACTGTTTCTTAGAGGCAGCAAGGTACAATATTAAATTTAGTATTTAGAAAATGAAGACGGCAGAGGAGAAGCATGCAGGGAATCCAAAAAGGAGTGGAAAGAGATTACCAGCAGACATGCAGCACTCATAAAAGGAGATTTTTCAAATAAGCTTATATTGGATTGTCAAAAATAAATATTGTTTGTTTTGCTATTACTATGATAATGCAAAATGAAAGTGTATGCTATCACTATAAAACTTTTTTAATGCTGGATGTGATTTTGTCATAGTCATCATAGTCAAAAGAAAGACACTTCATGGTCAATAGAATTTTTTTTAACCCTCATATCAAAGAAAAATGCTGTCATGGATGCCAGACTGAGGAGGGATTTTTCCCCCTCCCTCCCCGTCCCCCTCTATGAAGGAGTATCATTTTGCACATGACAGTGAATAGATGTTCCAAATTGAAAGTTTAATATAATATCCCCTATGAACTCCCCCACCGGGGACAATTTTGTTTACTTGGGGACTACAGGAGAAAGCATACTTGTGCAAAACGTGTTAAAGGGGTGTTTCTCTTGCCACTTTATAAATGGCTAATGGATAGAACAGTCTATTATATTTTATAAGAGTTTTAATACTGGCAATGCAAAAGAACAGTGGTGACAGTAGGAAATCAATATATGTAAGATTTTATAACAGCTTTATCCTTTATAAGTTTTGAATATCTAGTACTTTTTATTGTGAACTAGTTTAGAAAACTCCAAGATCAAATAGGCATGTGTATTCATCCAAGAATACAATCCAGGAACACCGCATCCAAGAATACTCCTTGTGGGAGGGCGAAACACGCTGTCGTAATTTCCGGTGCTGAGTCCATACAACGTCACTTCCAGTCTTGGTGGAATGCATGCTGGATGCAGAATTCCTGATTGTATTCTTGTAGTAATACACATGCCTATTTGATCTTGGGGTTTTGTAAGTAGGAATCCATGTTTGCTCAATAAACACCTATTTTACAGTACTTCACTATTAGTTCCCTTTCTTTCCATTTATAAACTGCTGCGCTGGGGGAGATAGTTTATGGACCTGTTCAAGCCATCAGCCGCTGCTGGATTTCTGCATGTTTGACCCTTAGACTGAAAACCTAGGGGTCCAATAGATCTGGTGAGTGGGAACACAGAAAGGGAGTGTGTCACACCACAGATTGGAAATTTGGAGCATGTTGCATGTAGAAGATCGGAGCATAAGAGCACTTTTTTGGGACGTTATTTGATTTATTACCATCATTTTTTGATTTGTTTATATATACAATTGGTATACCTGTACACTGTTGCAAATGTTATGTATTAATTTGTAGCTTAAGAGCACTATAAAATAATATTTCAGTGACACAATTGTACACTATTTTGATGAGGCAATTTTGCACGGTTGCGAGCGCTGTAATATATATTTTTTTTTTTTATATCCTTGTTAAGCTTGTTGCACATAGGGGCAGCCCATTCAAGTGAATGGGCTGCTCTCTATGTGAGGCATGAAAACACAAGTGGGAACGCATGTTCCTACTATGCACAGTGTGAATGGGGCCTTATTGGAGCAGGTATGCAGATTGGGAGGTCAGATTTTCATTGCTCAGTCAGCCAGGCAACATTTTCATAAGATGGTAAGCAGTGGCAGTCTGCATTTCTCTCAGTACAGCTTTCTTTTAATTTCAGAATAGGCAGAAAATATATTTTTCCCTCATGATATTAGACAGTGGCATCACTAGGATTGGTGTCACCTGGTGCGGAAAACATTGGTGTCACCCCCCTCCACTAACTATAGCCCCCCCATCAGTACAGACCCCCCCACTAAGTACAGACCCCCCTTCCTCAGTACAGACCACCCTCCGTCAGTATAGACCCCCACTAATTACAGACCACCCTCTGTCAGTATAGACCCCCCCCACTAAGTACAGACCACCCTCCGTCATTATAGTCCCCCACTAAGTACAGACCACCCCTCCCTCAGTACAGACCACCCTCTGTCAGTATAGACCCCCCCACTAAGTACAGACCCCCCTCCCTCAGTGCAGACCACCCTCCCTCAGTACAGACCACCCTCCGTCAGTGTAGACCCCCCCACTAAGTACAAACCCTCCTCCCTCAGTACAGGCCACCCTCCATCAGTATAGGCCCCCCACTAAGTACAGACCACAATCCATTAGTATAGGCCCCCCTCACTAAGTACTGCCCCCCTCCCTCAGTACAGACACCCCATCAGTGTAGAATCCCCCCTCTTAGTGCAGACACCTCCCTTTAGTGCAGACCCCCCCATCAGTATAGAATCCTCCCTCTTAGTGCAGACCCCTCCATCAGTATAGAATTCCCCCTTAGTGCAGACCCCCACAGTATAGACACCCCCCTTAATACAGACCCCCCAATCAGTGTAGACCCACGCAGTATAGACACCCCCCTTAGTGCAGACCCCCCCATCAGCATAGGCTCCTCTCTAATAGCGCCCCCCCCCACACATGTCCATCTACTTATAATAAAGTGTACAGTACAGACCTCAGAAAAGTGCGACCACGGACGTATACACACAGCGGTGTGTGTCCCTCGGGCTCCTCCTCCTCATTGGATGTAATCAGAGAGGAGGAGACGCCGGCGGCTTTAGTCTGCTCCACTGACATAGAGTGAGGCGCAGATCATCAGGGCAGCAGCTGGCGGTGTTAGTGGTGCCGCAATCCATGGGTGTCACCCCTCTGGCGAATGTCACCCGGGTGCGGCCCCACCAAGCAACGCTACTGATATTAGGAAATATAAGAGCACAATGTATATGAGATAAAGTGCCAATAGATTATTTTAAGATCATGGCTTGCTTACATAAGATACAATTATGTATTGATCTGTATGTAAAATAAAATTAAAGACTTAAGAATGTGATGTACAATAAATGTGATCTATTTTATTATTATATGAAGCTTTCCTTAGTGTTTTTTTTTTTTTTTCGAGATACCCTGTAGATGATGTTGTCTACCATGTCCCCAATATTAGTTTGAGGGCAGGTATGTCCACATGTCATGGAGGTGTCCCAGCCTCAAACCAGCACCGATATAGCAGGCACCAACCAATACAGCCTTGGCTGAATAATATAATTGCCATAAAAGGCAAATTTTATAATATTGGTCCAAATTGATAGTCATAAGTATGGAAGGAAACGCACCATGAATTGCAATAACGGACTCTTACAACCTTACCTCTGATATCTATAGCATGTAATTTTATTTATATATTATGTAAGATACAGGTTATGTTTTTCATATATACATTCATATTATAATACATACATTTTTATAACGTACTGATGGGAGTTTGATCAATCATGATGAATCTGTACACTCTGAATTTTTCTCCATATAGAATATTGTATCCTTTTAGAGTCAACAGATTGTATTGGTTTTTCATTTTGATGTGGCTGATGATGATAGGGTTTACAGGCGAAGGAGCTTGTATCACAAATCTGGCTCTTTATCTTCAGTGTGAGGTCTGTCTGCTAATCGGAAGGCTTCTAGGAACTCATTGATGTCTATGTTGCCATCTTTATTAAAATCTATGCTCCTGGCCATGTTAGCAATAGCGTCATCGCTGACCTCTATTTTCAAGTGGGAGCTCAGTAGCCTCCAAGTGTGATGAAACTCCTCAAATGAAATGAGGCCTGAAACAGAAAGAATGAAATAACCTAATCATAATGTAGAGCTAAATATGATGCTTAATTGCTTTTGTTATTGGTTATATATGAGTATTTACTGTAAGGCGGGCCATACATGATTATTTTTTTAAATTCAAGCAGCAGGTGGAACAAAAAAAAAGTAGCCAATTCCCTCATCCAGACATTTGAGGTGATTAAGGTAATTACTTCTGCTGTGGTATTGTATTCTGACAGTGGGGAGCCTTCCCCGCCGTCAGAATAAAATGATCAGTGTTGCCAGCTATAACAGGTGGCGCTGATTGTATACAAGTCGATCAATAGATCAACTTAGTAACAACCAGTCAGCTCAAACATGGATCAAAATTTGTCTGATCAATGCTGAACAGGCCAAATATCGATCCATGTATGGCCGGCTTTAATTAAACTATTCACAATCGTTTATTTTATCCATTAGACAAACTATTTAAACATTTCCTGTAGTACAGCGATCACATTGTGCATTGCTTGTGCTATTTATTTCGTTTTTAAAAAAAGGACTTTTAAAATTTTAAAAGAGAAGTATGGACTTACATACTGTATATATTTATACTCACCTAGGTGGATGCAGAATCAATCCGATGCTGCTTCTGTCCTCTGCCGGCTTTTGGAGTAAGAACTAGGCAATCAAACACCATAATTACTCAGTTCTCCTCCTCTGCTCTGAGCAGAGACCCGTGACTGTCAGTCACTGGCTTTCTGCTCTGCCCCTCCAGTGCTTACTGGAGCGCTGGGCTGTGGAGAGACTGGCTCAGACTCTTACCGGATCCCTTGGAGGCTGAGCCTGGTGCCGGTCCAGGCTTCTGGGTGGATCCTGACCATATGGTTGTGATCTTTTCTGAGCCTGGGCCAGGTGAGTGACATCAGCCGACAGCGGACTTTTTACTCTTTTTTTTTTTTTTAACCACTTCCCCCAGGTTGATGTAATTTTATGTCGGGGACTTGAAGTGGAGATTACTGAATGACGCCTACAGCAACAGGCATCATCCAGGTATCTTTTTTTTCAGCTGGCGATTCCCTGCAATGTTCACTTATACCAGCATAAACACTGAACATTTATTTAGTATCATTTAAATCTAATAGAAATGGTGATATTGCATGTATGAGTTGCACATGAGATATAGACACAGGTGCACTGTATAGATATATTCATTTAGTAATACTAGTGTGTATGTATATGTATATATATTTTTTACAGTGGTGTATAGTTTGATTTTAAGATATATAATATAAGAGTTAGCGCAGCCAACACACTTTTTTCGTTATTACAGAGTTTAATGAATATATACATTTTAAAAGTTAATTATTGTTTTGCTGTTTATTTTTCGTGTAATTTAACTGCACTTACCTGAGCTATCACTGTCTATTATCCTAAATATTGTTTCCAAATCTGATCGGTTTCTGTAGAGGGCTTCTAACAAACTTGACTGTATATTCTACAAGTGATGAAAAGAGAGAATTATACAATTGACATATTTAGTTTAAAGGCATAATACTTGAAATCAAAAATAGACAACAAATAAATTCTTATCCATAAAAAGGAACATTAAAGGTATTGTACCTTTTCAAATGTTTTCATTGATTTTACTAGGTATTAGTATAGTTATATTTCTCTGTTGTTTGTTTGCCTTTCCTTGAAATAATGGCCTCACATGTTGTGGCTGAAGTTTGTAGTGTCTTGGCTGATCAATTCCCCTATGTCCATCCAATAATGCATCTGCCTTGTCCCTATTCACCAGCAGGCAAGCAACTTCTTGTTCTGGGTCACATGCATGTCTAGCTATTTCTCTGTGTTGGATCACAAATGTTATGTGAAACAAACACATCTTCTCCCAGCATCGTAAGCTCTGTTGATTGCTTTCACCTTGACCAGAACTAGACTGCCATGCTGATTGCCTCATGTTTCAAACAGAATGTGAAGATTTACTCTACTATAGACTGTGCAAAAATGGCGTCGCTTTGGGGGTGAGGACCGCACCCGGGTGACACCCGCTAGAGGGGTGACACCATCCCGAGGGTGGTGAGGGTCCTGGGTTTCAGAGGCAGGGCTTTTTTTCAGCTGGAACATGGCAGAGTTCCACCACTTTTGCCGCTAGCCCTGTGTTTTCCTCTCACTGCTGCTGTCACTTCTAATACAGATACCTGGCTTCTGCATTTAGAGTGACAACACAACTCTCTGGGCAATGCTGCTGCCCTGAATCTTCGCTGCCCGGGTGTGGCTGAGCTGAGCTGGTGTGGTGGGGGGGAGGGCCAATCACACTGCTGGTTTTGGCCGTACGGGCATCCATCCAGCCATGTTGCCCGCTGCGATTTCCGGGAATTAACAGCATCTTCCCCATGGCCATCCAGGTCCCAATTCCAGTGGGGATGCAGCTGGTTAGATCCGATGATGTTTTTGTGTAAGCATCAGGATTCCCCCCTACTTCCTGCTGGCTGACCTTAGGAGGTACTAGTGGATTGGTGATAGGAAGAAGACTGATGAGGTCCTGTCTGTTGATTGAGGGAGCATTATGAGTGGTGCACATTAGTGAAACAGCATGAACCTTTGAATATATAGGTGCTATCCACCACTGCTGTCATGGGGTGATAGTGGGGAGCATCTGGTGTATTGATTAAGATCTTGCTTTGCCTTTGTAACCCCTCCTCTCTCTTATGTAGTAGCTGGCCTCTGAACCCTCTATTACATGGTGTTGGGGGCGACACCATGTTTTGCCACATCAGAAACAATTCCTCTATGCACGCTATATAGCATGAATGGACAAAGCTCCTGCTGCCCCATGAGCTGAACCCGAACAGCAGCTGCATCTGATTGGGTGCAGCCGCTCTTCAGCCAACTTTCTACCCTGCTCTTTTGATTTTCTAAATCTAGGGATGTTAGGCAGGAGGTGGACGACAGGACCACCCACTGATCAAAATTAGGTTTGGTTCATCAGTAACACAGACAAAATTCGAACAGTATATGGCAGCTTTCGAAAATACTGAAGCCAAAGGTTCAGTATAACTGCCAGTCAACTAGCATTTTAAAGTGGAAAAGGTCAGAAATGTTAAAGCATTCCTTTGCTGCCATAAAAAATAAAATAAAAAAAGTTTAAAGCTGACCTTCACTACATACTATACTTATATTGCTCCGACCTGAACCATATTACCTCTTATACTTGAGGGCCACTGGAGAAGCTGACAATCACTGTAGTTATCGGCGCTACTACAGTAATCAATGCAATCTTCCAGGTGCTGTGCGGCTGCACCACTGCACACTAACCACAAGTTGGTCTCTTGTTGACTCTGAATGAGGTGGATAGGAAGAGAAATGACATACAGGACCTGGAAGTTTGTGGGAATCACTGTTGTCACTCTGATTATTACAGTGTTATCTATTTCCATAACGTCCCTCTGATATAAGATGTGCACAACTACATTGGTCCAGGCTGGACCAGTGTACAGTAAGTATGCAATAAAGATAACCTAGAGTTCAACAAAGTATGCTTGCTAAAAGAAGCTAAATGTCTTTAAATATACAGTCCCTCACAGGGAGAAGTTCTAAACCAGTAGACAAATAATTGTTTTACATTTACAAACATATTTAAAAGCTTTACCTCTCGCGTTGTCTGACACACAGAGAGTTCATCAAACCATTCTTTATATTTTAGTAGACCGTCTGTAGCATTGCGGACAAGTTGTGGCCTGAGCATTCTCCATGGCAGTCCTAGTTTTAAGACAGACTCTAGTGCAGTTGCCCAGTCATTTAATGTTATGTATCCTGTATAGAAAAGTTAAGCAATGTAATTATGTCTTGAGATAACATAAAATCCATCCTTCCTGCCTCTAGCTTGCACAGCCTCTGTGGTGTGAGAACTCCACTATCTGGCAGCTGAAGGTTTCCACTATTTTCATCAAGATCCTTCACATTTGTTTGGCAGACATAAAGCCGCAGCAGAATTAGAGGAACAGTTTCTGCTTTTTTTTTTAAATATATTTTATTGAGATAGCAACAAGAAATACAAAGACCCTGATATAATCAATTTGCGTTAACAATCAAACCATATATGGAAAATATTATATTAATCGACAAGAGAATTTTCTCTGTTTTCCTAAGTTGAGGGGGAGAGAGGGAGTAAGGAGGGAAGGGGTAGGTTGAGAAAGTAAAGTGAAGGTATGGATGGTGGTCTCTTCTCATAAATCCTGAGGAGGGTATAGGAGGGGGTATAAGGATGATACGGGGGGGAGTACAGAGTGGGGGTGAGAAAGCGGTACGTAGCGAGGTCATAGAATGAAAAAAGGGGGTGGGAGATTATGGAGAGAGATGAAGGACAAATGGTATGTTGCATCGTATATTAGGGGGGGGGGGGGGGGTTGACGTTGGTCCTTTATCTCGCTCCTTGCCACGGTGAATATAATAGAAGACCAACTATGTCACAATCGGGTTAATTTGTATCACATACACAATTAGTTTATTTGAACGAGATTGTCAATTCTGAACCATGGAACATATCCAAGAAATTCGGTGAGTGTTGCAATGTCGTATTAAGAGCTAGTTGTGGGTGGTAGGCTTGTGTGGAGGTTGAGAGTAAAGGTTTATTGGCTTCATCATTGGCTGGTGAAGGGAGCAGGATTACTTGATGAAGTGTGACCATTTCTTGTGTGATGGTTTAGTAGGTCTTTGTTTGTAGGTCATTGTGTCCAATTGTTCCTTGTATAATGACAACTTTAGGCCATTGATTGTTTTGATAATCCTGGAGGTGTTGTTGAGATCCAGTGTTTGAAAATGTTTCTTCGGGCTATGAGCAAGGTAAGAAGTATCCACTGTAGAAAGTCTGTAGAAAGTCATGCGGGATTATGCTCATTGGCGGAAGTGAACCATTTCTCTGTGGAGGGAAGCAAAAGAGTAGGAGCATTGGTTCTTTGTTGGTTAGGAAGGCTGTTACGTCCTGGATAAATTGGAGAATGGAATACCAATATGTGTCAATTTGTGGGCATGTCCATTAACGGTGCAGTAGAGAGGGTTTGTGGCTTGAGCACCATGGGCAGGTATGTCCTGCGAGCGAGGGATGTGATGAAGAGAAGCGATAGTAGGCTCTATGCATTAGCCTGAATCGGGTTTCTCTCCATGTTTCACACCTGGTGATTTTCCTGGTCATTTGATATCCCTTGATAATATTGGTTATGTCTATGCCCCGGTAGGTCGGATATCCAGGATGACATAGAGGTGGTATGAAGGGGTCGGTTATATCTTTCGTTGAGAGGATGGTAGATGTCCGATATTGAGTAACATTTTTTTGAGATCAAGGTATCTATGAAGGAGGATTTAAATCATAGCGTTTTATTTGGGCATGACTTGGTAATGAAGCCCGCAAATTGCATGACATGCACAAAGTGGTGGGGTGGCAGACCAAACTCCTCTGCAATACTAGTGAATGGTTTAAGAGTGGTGTGATCCGCTCCCTGGTAAAGGGAGTAGGCTTTGGTCAGGCCTTTGTCTCTCCATTTAGAGAATGGTTCGTATTGTAACCCCAGTTGGAACATAGGATTGTTTTGGATTGGCAAGAATTTGGAGACGAATGGTGATAGACCCAGTTTTTTCCTCCTCTCTCTCCAGGCCACAATCGTGTCTCTGAACAGTAAGTTCTGTTTAAGGTCAGTCGGAAGTTTCTGTAGGTTGCTATGGAGGAGAGCAGCTAGGTCGAACGGGTGTGCCATCGACGACTCTATAGCATAATTGGAATATTTGGACAACTGATCTATCTCATTTCTTAACAGACAGGCTATGTTGTATACTCTAATATTAGGGAGGTTGGCGCCGCCGTCCCTCCTCAGGAGATATAATATAGACAAAGCTATTCTTGGCTTGCCACCCTTCCAAAGGAATTTTGTGATTGCCTTGTTAAGAATTTGTACATCCTTATGTTTTAGCAGTAAGGGTAACGTTTGGAGGGGATACAAAAGTCGAGCAAAGCTGACCATTTTGAATAGGGCATATTTCCTGAAGAGGGGCAACGGTAGATTCGACCAAGTTTCTAGTTCACCCAGAATTTTCATAATCAGTGGAGGGTAGTTTAAAGAGTAGAGAGAGGAAGGTTCTTTACTAATTTGTATACCCAAATAAGCAATATGTTTGTTGTTGATGCGAAAAGGGGATGTTAGAAGCCATGATTTTGGCGGTTTAGTACCTAAGGGGAGGATTTCGCTCTTATTGAAATTTATTTTCAGGACTGAGCATTTGCGGTAGGAGTCAAAAATTTATTGGACGGCAGGTATATCTGAAAGTGGGGAGGTGGTAAAAATTAAAATGTCGTCCGCAAATAAGGCCACCTGTAACTCCGCTTGTCTGGGTGGGATGCCGTGGATAGAGGGAGTAGTGCTGAGGTATCATGACAGGGGTTCAATAGCTAGGTTGAAAAGCAGAGGGGAGAGAGGGCAGCCTTGTCTCGTACCTTTGCGTAGTCTTATAGGGTTGGATTGTATGCCTGCTGCTATCACTGTTGCTGTAGGGGCAGAGTAGAGATTGTGTATAAATTGGTTGAAGGGTCCTGTGATACCAAATTTTTGCATTACTAGGGATAGCCAAAGAAAATTTACATTATCAAAGGCCTTTTCGGGGTTTGTGTCAGAATCGCTATATCTGCCAACGGTTGGTGTTTGGCAAATTCTAGGGCAGCCAGTACCTTTCTAAGATTGGATACCGCCGATCTACCCTTGGTCAAGCCTGATTGTGCGTGGTGAATTATTGATGGCATTATGTTGGCCAGTCATGTGGCCAGGATTTTGGATAACATTTTTGAATCTAGGTTTAGCAAAGATATGGGGCGGTAGGATCCTTTAGGTTTAGCAAAGATATGGGGCGGTAGGATCCTTTCCTTTTGTTGCTATAATTTTTATGTGAGCTTGGTGTCCAGTCGGTAGGTAAGGGCCTCCATTCCAAATTGAATTATACACTGTGAGCAATGTGGGAGTAATATCATGTTTCAGTATCTTATAAAATTCAGACGAATAGCCGTCGGGTCCTGGTGATTTACCATTTATTAAGCCGCTGATGACTGTTAAGATTTCCATCTCAGTTATCGGGGCGTTTAACATGTCTAAATGTCTGGGGTTGATCTGGAGGAGAGGGGTGGAATCAAGCCACTTGGCAGCGGATTGTGGGTCCATAGGCTCCTGGGCATAAAGATTGGTGTATAATTTTTCTAGTGTGAGGTTAATATCTTTGGGAGACGTGGATAGGGTGCCATCTGGGTTACGCAAGTTCGCTATATGAGTAGGGGTGAATGCGTTCCTAGTGAGCCTGGCTAGTAACTTCCCTGCTTTATTACCATGGTTGTGGTAATGCAATTGTGCATATGACATTTTCATTTGTTCTATGTTGTTTACCCAGAAATCAAAAAGATTCTTCACATGTCTCCACGCTTTATGATTTTCTTCAGTATTTTGCTCTTGGAGTCGTGTTTGAGCCTTTTCGTACTAGTGCACTGGCTTCTAGGTACTTTTTATGGGCGTTTTTCCTGTGGGCCAAGGCAAAAGAAATGATCTTGCCTTGCAAAAATGCTTTACCTGCCTCCCAGAATATATTCGGGTTTTCTATATGTGTGCTATTGTTGTGTGTGCATTCAAGCTATGCTGCAGTGAGCATCTGGTTGAATTCTTCGTTACGAGATAGGTATGTAGGGAACCTCCATTGTCTGTGTTCCGGAATATGTCTTAGGTTGTGTAGTGTGATGGTAATGGGAGAATGGTCCAAAATGACCAAGTCATGGATACAAGAATCTCTTACTTTATGGATTAAAGAATGAGAGCAGAAAAAGTAATCCAGCCTCGCAAATGATTTGTGGACTGGGGAGAAGAAGGTGAATTCTTTCTCCAAGGGATGAGAGAGTCTCCATGTATCTATCAGCCCAAGGGTATGAGTCATGTGATAGAGATGTGTGTGTTGGGTTGACTGGGGCTGTTTTGATCGTTGTGTCAAGTACGACTTGTCTTCACCGTCGTTAATGGTCGAGTTAAAGTCGCCCCCTATGAGGTGTGATGTGATAAGGTCTTTCGCTAAAGTGGCCGTCAGTTCATTATGTCTTGTCGGGGTAGTTTGGGGCATAAACGTTCATTAGTCTAAGTTCACCAGAAGTGAGGAACAGTTTCTGAAGTCTACTTCTGAAGAGTAGACCCAGCTATAGGTTTAACAGACTGATTTGAAAGCTGAAAAAAAATAGGCTTTTTTGGGCCAGTAACCACTTCCAACTGTCTACTGAAAATAAGGCTAAGGTATTATTGGCCAATAAATCTGAAGTTTAAAGAAATAAGATGGTTGCTCAGTCTGTGAGTCGAACTGTTAAATATGGAGGATGAAACATGATGGTATGGGGTTCTCTCTCCCTTTTCTGCATCTCTCAGTCCAAAATAAGGAGATCTCTAAAGCTAGGTTCACACTAGTGCAGGTGTTTCCCCCTGCTGGTTCGCACCTGTTCCAACAGCCGAAACCATCCACACAGTTAAACACAGGAGATGTGTACAGGTGCCATTAATCCTAAATGGCACACCACACACACTGGAAATTGCACCCACACTGGGAACTGCATGGCACTTGCAGTTCTGTGCGGGCTGCAATTCCAAAAATGGAGAAGGGACCTTTTCCCTGCTTTCAGGAGGCAGAGCCACATCTGTGTGAACCTAGCCTACAGATCATCCAAGTCTCGGACACTGCAAATGGACCTGATAGTCACCCCTCAGAATACTTGAGGTACATACCTGTAATCCACTGTAGTTAAAAATGTAAACAACCATTTTCCACAAGTAAATTAGAATAATGTGTATTCAAAATTTAAAATGTAATATTAATTTCCAAATGTATTTTTAATTATTTCTAGTCTACTCCTATTAAAGTCTCACATAGCGGGCTTAGAGAGATGGAGGTGGAGAAGCAGCAGTACACTGATCTTCCTAGTGAATGGCCATGCAGGGTTCATGTCAGCAAATGTCTTAGCCATTGGAGGACAGACAGGCTGTTCTCCCATCACAGTCAGAAAAATGACACATATCAAGAATATGAAATGTTGGGTAAAATTCATTAACCTGAATGATCTTGAATTTTTAAAATGTACTTTTTTTTTAAGAATCCCCACACGTTTACTTCCTTGAATTCAATGACACATAGGGATTTATTTACCAAAACTGGAGCGTGCAAAATTTGGTGCAGCTGTGCATGGTGTTCAATCAGCTTCTAACTTAAGCTTGTTTGCGGGCTGCCTTTTCTATGCCTTTATCCCACAAACATTTACTCCTGTTTGAATGCTAAATTTATAAAAAAAAAGAAAAAACTTAAGCTTTGACAAGAAAATCTAGAAGCTGATTTGTTTCTATGCAGAGCTGGACCAGATTTTGCACTCTCCAGTGTTAGTAAATTAACCCCAATATTGACTGTGCCTTGTGATACAGTAACAGTACTGTGTCACACATTTTACAGAGCCTGCCTTCTGAATTATAGAGGTGCTGTAAAATACAGTGGAAACTTCAGTAACACTGCATCCATGGCAATATGTCACTTTTATTGCAGCCCAATCAGATTTTGTCTGAGTCTTCGAGTGGATGGCTCCCTTAGGACTTGTTCACACTTGGAGCAACCATTGAGATGCGATCCACTGCTGAATACTTTTCAGTAAGGTGGCAGAGGGCGCTTGACAGGCAGCTGGGAAGCAATATGATGACACCCCACCTTCTGTTTTAATTTTGAAGAACCTGCACTACCATGTTTGGTGCGACCTGATTCACATAAGGGGTCGTGTTATGGAGCAGTACTGCCTGCCAAATGCAACAACATCCTCCCCCCTTTACTTTTATCTGTGTTTTGGGCAGACCTTCTTACTCTTTACACTTTTTTTTATTTATTCAATCCCAGTTCCTGTTCTACATTTACCTATAATTTTTCAGAAAAGAAAAACCCTGGCATTTATGAGGATTTAGCCAATGGGATAGGTGGGTGCTCACAGTAAATGGCTGGTGTGTACACTTATTATGCACAAACCTGTACTGTACATGTTAACCTGATGGAAATATTCAGACATAAAACAAAAAAATTATTAATATTTGACTTACCTGTTTTATTTTTGTCATATCTTTTAAATTCATTAAGAAGTCCAGATTTATGAGCAAATAGTTTTTCCCTTAAGGCCCTCAGAGCGGATGCTTCTACAGTGCTCACCCTAGAAAAAAGAGACACAGGTGCCGTAAGAACTCACCCAAAGCTGGCCACTCCCCTGACTTGTCATTTGGAACAAAATACTCCTAGTTTGGGTCCAAGACGAACTGTCTGATGCAGAACATATAGGAAGCAGTACCTTTGCCTCATGGTCAGATTGTTGGTAGTTTTGTTTGCTTGATATTGCACAAAATGTGGGACAAGGTCATGCCCTAGTTTCACATATGCCCCTTTGTTGCTGCCAACTTCATAGTAATTAGATGCAGAAAATATTGTCAGAACCTGAAAAAAATAAAGGGACAAACATTTTTATGTCCAAAGTTTTTAAATCCCATTATATAATGGCTGAATTAATTGAATTAAAAATGAAATGGACACCTCAAAGCCAACGGAACAACGTCTACTGGTGGACGTAAAGTGTATGGAGGGGGGGGGGGGGAGCTTATTACTAATGACATCATCAAGCTTGTAGTAGTGAGAACACATTTCGATAAGCAGTCTGTCGGCATATGCCGGCTTATACCTGTGGAAGTATATACTTTGATGCGCTGTATCCATGACCTTTTTATAGGTGCTCACTATTATCAGTGAGCACTATAAGTTCACTTTCCATTTAATGTATCTATGGTACTGTATATGATCATGTAGATACAGTGATATGAATTAGGAAATGTATTTAGTGGAGAGTGAAGACCAGACCACCACATCAAACCCTGCTGGGGAATACTCTATGTTGACTTCCCATTATTATTGAGGTCATTACCCTGAGGTGAGCAGGTTTAAGTATCACTGGGTGGAGTGTTTCTTCACATCACACAGTAGGAATTCTGGACCAAAGATCAAGGATGATTCACTCTGGGATCTGATCACTGTGGATTTATTTGCATATTATATATAACACCTGTTTGTTATCAGATAAGGACTGCACTGTTTGGGACTGCAGATCTATTGCTCATTTTTAACTTTTCATTTTTTTTTAGCTTTGTACAATTTGATTTCTGGTAATTTTATTTTACACCTGTGTAATACTTATGTAGCACAATCTACCAATAGGTAGGTAGGTGCTAGTATGGGTTTTTGTTTAATAGTGACAGTCAGTACAGGCAAATTTAGGCAGGCCTATGCTGCAAGCTAGGCCTGTCTGTTTTGATCTTGGGGCTGTGAGTGGTCAGAGTAGCAGTGGGTGTGACCACCTGTGCTCTAGTTCTGGGGCGCTTCCATAGAGAAGACCCTGGAAGAGGGGCTGGGCCTGGAACTAGAGTGGCAGGCAGTTCATTTGGGAGCCCTGACCGATCCCCAATTGATATTGGCAGGGGGCGGGCCTCCTACAGAAGCTGAGGTGATATGCCACTGGGCGGAGAAGTCGGCTGAGTGAAGTGAGGAATGGAATGCTAGGCAGCAGCAGGAGGACACCCCCATCTGGGGGGGCGGGGTGCCAATCACAGGAGTAGGCCCAGGGAGACCTGTGAGGGACGATGGTAGAAAACTCCTGGAGCAGAGGGGCAGGTGAAGCTGTCGGAATGCATGGTCTGGTCAAGTTCCTCATCAAGGACTCAGGGCAATGGAAGGTTGGTGAGTGTTACCACAGTGGAGGGCTGGATGTGCGAGGAAGTCTGTGAGGGAACTCTGCTTCTACATGGTCATTAGCAGAGTCTTCATCATACACACGATGGATGATGAGGAGTCCTGGATCAGAGAAGAGACTGCGGGGATCTGAGTCAAATCGATGTGGCCTGAGGGCACAGGATTTGCAAGTTGGGCTGGCTGGGAACAGTAGTCCACCACCTAAAGTAATGCTTTTAAACTACTAGGCACCCGAGGAGAGGTTCTGCAGGTCTAGTAGCAGCGAGCAAACAGAGCCGGTTTAGGGACTTGTTCAGAGTGAGTCCTTATTCCCTAAAAGAAGAAGATGTGACATACTTTAATTCAGTAACTTTAAGTTGTGCAGAAGGAAATTAGTTTGTGCAGGAGAGTTCTAAGAAGAGATAGTCTGCGGAGGTTGAGCAGAGGAGGAGTAACAGTCTGCATGGAGATGCAGGAGGAGATTTGTTCAGTCTTAATGCACATACAATCTTCTGCTTCTAACTTTGTGCCTAAATATTAAATATGATGGCAATTGTAAATCTTATGGGCATCCCATATTCCAAATCACTATCCAAGTTGTACCCCCCAATAAAACAACAAAAACAAAATCAGCAAAAGACTTTTCATTGTCTCTGGAGGTGATGTATGAAGTCTGGCAGTGGGGTGAATTGGTGGTTTGTTTGTTTTTAGCTGCAACACCATGGCTACACTTATGATTTTTATACAAGTATATTTGTGGGCAGGACTACACAGTTTTTTTTTATTATGTTATTGTGGAGGTGTAGCAAGATTACCTTTTTAGCATTAGCTTGCAACCCTGGGTATATTGGTTTTTGATTGCACAGACTGATTTTTGGTTACTTATTACGAATGATGTCTAGTTAATGCATCTGTACCCAAAGGTTTGTAGGCACCCTTTCAAATTATTGAGTTATGATATTTACTGTGAAGGGTACTGCTAATCCTACTGCATTTAGGGGAAGGCTTTTTTTCTTTTCCAGAATGACTGTGCACAAAGCTATGTTCCTAAAGGCATAGTTTAATAAGTTGTGCGGGGGGGGGGGGGGGGTGGCTGCATAAACCCCTACCTCAACTCTATTGAACCATTTTATGTTGCATTGAAACATAATTTGAGAAGCAGGTCTTTTTGTCCAACATCAGTTCCTGACCTCACAAATGCTCTTTTGAAACAAATTCCCACAGGCACACTCCAAAATCACATCTGGCTAAGATGTACTGTATGTCTGAAGGCTTCATCAGTTAAAGGGTTAGTTTACCTTTAGTGGCATATTATCCATGTGTGTGTGTGTGTGTGTGTGTGTGTGTGTGTGTGTGTGTGTGTGTGTGTGTGTGTGTGTGTGTGTGTGTGTGTGTGTGTTGACACTTTCCTGGCTTGTAGTAATGTGACTACTACAAAATCTGATAGACCTCCTGCCCTTATCTTCTCCCACTCAAACTCCAGGCTGACAATTTTAATCTCTCTGGGCATGTATTAACAAACTGCCCTTGGGCCAGAAGGTCCTTCACAGAAGGATTTGGCCAAGGATCCAAATTTTTCATCCTCCACAATAGCAAAAACCATGCCCTGTGAGGCCAAAATACAAGGATTGCAATCATTTTCACATTCTCAATCTCTTAAAATCAGAGGCACCAGGTAGAAAATAAGTAAACTAGTGGAAAAATCCACTCCTGCATCAATGTGTCTTTGCCTACATTCTGGTGAAGTAAATAATTGTAACTATTGCCATCAGATCCATTGTTAGTAATTCATATTTTTGGAAGACTTTTATTAAGTACTTAGTGTTCAGTGACCATTACTTTGCATCTGGAAAACTGTGGCTCAGTGAAACTGCTAATGAGTGGTTCATACAGTAATGTGGTTTGCTGACAGACTGATTAAGTAGTTTTCTGCCCATTGAAATTAAAACTGATTGCAATAGAAGATTCAGACTAGGAGTGCCACCTTTGCAATTTATTTAAGTGACAGCCGTGGTGTTTTCTAGCTGTGACTTGACTCACTTCCATTGAATAAAAGGATAAAATGCTGAAGGGTAAGAAAAGCTCCTCTCATTTTGATTTTGAGGACATTGGATGATGTGTTTGGGGAGTACCTACCATTTTCCTGTACTGTTTGATCACAGGAAAATATACCCAGACACTGCCACTGGAAGTGAATGTGATCCAGTCTTCTGGGTTGAAGGACAGCAGGATCCATAATGCCAGGTTGTTTTCCCCTATGAGCTGTGATCCAATTTGATTGGAAAAGGGTCTTTCTTTGCCTCTGATGGAGAAAATTCAATTGGAATTTTCAGCGATGCCATTTTGCTTATGCAACTAGTGGGATTGTAGCTGCTCGAAACCCCAATATATATACATTATATATATATATATATATATATATATATAATATATATATATATATATATATATAAAATACACAGTTGTGCTCATAAGTTTATATACCCTGCCAGAATTTATGATTTATTGGCCATTTTTCAGAGAATATGAATGATAAAACATTTCTTTCACTTATGGTTAGTGTTTGGCTGAAGCCATTTATTATCAATCAACTGTGTTTACTCTTTTCAAATTATAATCACAATAGAAATGACCCTGATCAAAAGTTTACATACCCTGGTGATTTTAGCCTGATAACATGCACACAAGTTGAAACAAAGGGTTTGATTGGCTTTTTAAAGGTAACCATCCTCACCTGTGATCTGTTTGCTTGTAATTAGTGTGTGTGTATAAAAAGGTCAATGAGATTCTGGGTTCCTGGTAGGCCCTTGCATCTTTTATTCAGTGCTGCACTGACGTTTCTGGATTCTGAGTCATGGGGAAAGCAAAAGAATTGTCAAAGGATCTGCGGGAAAAGGCTGTTGAACTGTATAAAACAGGGAAGGAGTTTAAAAAGATATCCAAGTAATTGAGAATGCCAATCAGCAGTGTTCAAACTCTAATCAAGAAGTGGAAAATTAGGGGTTCTGTTGAAACCAAAGGTAGACCAACTTACATTTCAACCACAACTGCCAGGAAAATAGTTTGGGATGCAAAGAAAACCCACAAATAACTTCAGGTGAAATACAGGACACAATAAGGAGGCACTTGAAGAAAGATGGGCTGCATGGTCGAGTCACCAAAAGAAAGCCATTACTACGCAAATGCCAAAAAAGTATCCCACTTGCAGTATGCCAAACAGCACAGAGACAAGCCTCAAACCTTCTGGCATAAAGTCATTTGGAGTGATAAGACCAAAATTGAGCTTGTTGGCCACAACCATAAACACTACATTTTCAGAGGAGTCAACAAGGTCTATGATGAGAGGTAACCATTCCTACTGTTACACACGGAGGTGGATCGCTGATGTTTTGGGGATGTGTGAGCTACAAAGGCACAGGAAATTTGGTCAAAATTGATGGCAAGATGAATGCAGTATGTTATCAAGAATACTGGAGTAACAGGAAGCTGCGCATGGGACTTACTTGGACATTCCAACATTACAATGATCCAAAACACAAGGCCAAGTCGACCTGTCATTGGCTACAGCAGAATAAAGTGAAGGTTTTGGAGTGGCCATTTCAGTATCAATATCATTGAGCCACTCTGGGGAGATCTCAAGCGTGCAGTTCATGCAAGACAGCCCAAGAATTTACAGGAACTGGAGGCTTTTTGCAAAGAGGAATGGGCAGCTTTACCATCTGAGAAAATAAAGAGTCTCATCCACAAATAGCACAAAAGACTTTGAGCTGTCATTGATGTTAAAGGGGGCAATACACAGTATTAAGAACTGGGGTATGTAAACTTTTGATCAGGGTCATTTGGGTAGTTTCTGTTGTGATTATGATTTAAAAAGAGTAAACACAGTTGATCGATAATAAATCGCTTCAGCCAAACACTAACCATGAGTGAAAGAAACATTTTTGTATTATCATTCGTATTCTCTGAAAAATGGGCAAGAAATCATAAATTCTGCCAGGGTATGTAAACCTATGAGCACAATGAGCACAACTCTATATATATATATATATATATATATATATATATATATATTATCTCACAAAAGTGAGTACACCCCTCACATTTTTGAAAATATTTTATTATATCTTTTCATGTGACAACACTGAAGGAATGACGCTTTGCTACAATGTAAAGTAGTGAGCGTACAGCTTGTATAACAGTGTACATTTGCTGTCCCCTCAAAATAACTCAACACACAGCCATTAATGTCTAAACTGCTGGCAACAAAAGTGAGTATACCCCTAAATAAAAAATTTGGTGTGGCCACCATTATTTTCCAGCACTGCCTTAACCCACTTCTTCCACACTTTCATGACAACATCACAGAGCTGGTGGATGTTAGAGACTCCTCCACCTTCTGTTTGAGGATGTCCCACATATGCTCAATGGGGTTTAGGTCTGGAGACATTCTTGGCCAGTCCATCACCTTTACCCTCAGTTTCTTTTGCAAGGCAGTGGTCATCTTGGTGGTGTGTTTGGGGTCATTATCATGTTGGAATATTGCCCTGCATCCCAGTCTCTGAAGGGAGGGGATCATGCTCTGCTTCAGTATATCACAGTACATGTTGGCATTCATGGTTCCCTTGATGAACTGTAGCTCCCCAGTGCTGGCAGCACTCAGCACTCATGCAGCCCCAGACCATGACACTCCCACCCCCATGCTTGACTGTAGGCAAGACACACTTTGTACTCCTCACCTGGTTGCTGCCACACGGTTGACACCATCTGTACCTAATAAGTTTATCTTGGTCTCATCAGACCACAGGACATGGTTCTAGTAATCCATGTCCTTAGTCTGCTTGTCTTCAGCAAACTGTTTGCAGGCTTTCTTGTGCATCATCTTTAGAAGAGAATTCCTTCTGGGACGACATACATGCAGTCTAATTTGATGCAGTGTGCGGCATATGGTGTGACCACTGACAGGCTGACCCCCCACCCCTTCAATCTCTTCAGCAATGCTGGCAGAACTCATACATCTATTTCCCAAAGACAACCTCTGGATATGATGCCAAGCACTCAACTTCTTTGGTCAACCATGGCGAGGCCTGTTCTGAGTGGAACTTGTCCTGTTAAACCACTGTATGGTCTTGGCCATCGTGCTGCAGCTCAGTTTCAGGGTCTTGACCATCTTCTTATAGCCTAGGCCATCTTTATGTAGAGCATCAATTATTTTTTTCAGATCCTCAGAGAGTTCTTTGCCATTAGGTGCCATGTTGAACTTCCAGTGACCAGTATGAGAGAGTGATAATACCCAATTTAACACACCTGCTCCCCAGTCACACCTGAGACCTTGTAACACTAATGAGTCACATGACACGGGGAGGGAAAATGGCTAATTGGGGCCAATTTGGACATTTTCACTTAGGGGTGTACTCACGTTTGTTGCCAGCAGTGTAGACATTAATGGCTGTGTGTTGAGTTATTTTGAGGGGACAGCAAATTTACACTGTTATAGAAGCTGTACACTCATTTCTTCAGTGTTGTCACATGAAAAGACATAATAAAATACTTACAAAAATGTAAGGGGTGTACTCACTTTTGGGAGATACTGTATATGTATGTGTATATATATATATATATATATAGACAATGACTGGTTGATGGGAAGGATTGACTCCTTTAATGAATTACAACTGTTTTGTTGGGGAAGATACACTCTTCCCATCATTCCATCAAACCGTACTCTCAGGTACATTATAGATTTTGTATAGGATCTAGCTGCTTCGTTGTAGTTTACCAGCCACCTGAATCCTTACAGCTTTTAAAGCATCTGATTTTGGTTGGCCAGAACCTTTTCTCTTGTCACTGTTGTGGACAAGCAATAGACAATATCCAATCACATTATTGACACTCAAAGATGGATCCTCAAACTCCTGGATTTAGGTAAGAATTTTGAGCTTTGAATATTTTTTTTTTAAAAAACAAACAATGTGATTAGTTGGGGTAAATCGTGGCGGAGGAGGGATTGTGTGTCTGTATATACTAAGATATATTGGTTTCTTTTTAAATCTTCTTAATTATATGCAAATAATTATAATTTGTAAATTACCTTTCCGTTGTGGCAAAACTCATATCCTTCTTGCTTACACTCGTGAGAGCGGATGAGCATTTGTAATCCATGTTTTCGCAGGATTTTTTCAGTTATATCAGGACCAAAATAACATCCTCCTCCACGTACTGTGTTTGACTTGCAGCCATCTTGAGCTATAGGATCACTCCACAAAATATCTACAATCTATTAATGGGTTAAAGAGTTATTAAATGCATTCGTGCAGCCTTATGGACTGCTTTAATAAATGTAAAGAAATAGAAATACAGTATACAGTAATCAATTAATTCTGAACTGTAGCCATCTAGAAAATATAATGTTATGAATCTGGACTAGTGTTTTTATCAAAATATGTCACCCCCCCAAATAGTAATTCTTTACCATTTATTGGCTTCAGCTTCTGTTCAAGTACTGGCTCCTGTCAAGCTGCCTTGCTACGTATAGATAAAACAGGCACATGTCTAGGGGAGGAAGTCTATAAATGTGATATTGCAGTGGATAGTGTCCATAGCTGCACGAGTGGTTAAAGACATCCCCTGCTTATAACATTAAGATTTTGGTTTAGTTTTTAGGTAGCTACAAGAACACTGGAATTTTGGCAGGATTAATAGGTATCTTTCTGCACTTGCATGAAATATACTTAACGCTAAATAAGAAAACAAATGCAGACATTACATCTAGGGACTGATAAGTTAGTTAAGTAAGTTATTATATTGCATTTTGATGCAGGGCATACAGCATGCAATGTGGTTGATTTACTAAAACTTGATAGTGCAAAATCTGGTGCAGCCATGATAGCCAATCAGCTTCTAACTTCAGCTTGTTCAATTAAGCTTTGACAATAAAACCTGAAAACTGATTGGTTTTTATGCAGAGCTGCACCACACTCTGTGTGCACCAGGTTTGACAAATCTCCCCCAATGTGTCTTTAAAGCGGGAGTCCGCCGGGAGTCCGCGTTTTTTTTTTTTTTTTTTAAAAGCCAGCAGCTACAAATACTGCAGCTGCTGACTTTTAAAATAGTGACACTTACCTGTCCAGCGCGCCCGCGATGTCGGCACCCGAAGCCGATCTCTCGATCGTCTCTCGGGTGCTGCCGCCGCCATCTTGGATATGGGAATTAGGAAGTGGAGCCTTTTGGCTTCATTTCCCGGTTCCCTACTGCGCATGCGCGAGTCGCGCTGCGCAATAAGGATGGACCCGCTGCCTCTGGGAGCTGTGTGTTTCCCAGCAGGCAGCGGGGGACTTTCGGAAAGGGGTGTAATCTACGCCCCTTTCCGCAGAGAGCTATCCCGGAAGTGGGTGCAGATACCTGTACTGTACAGGTATCTGCACCCCCCTCCCCCCTGAAAGGTGCCAATTGTGGCGCGGGAGGGTTCCAATGAGCGGAAGGTCCACTTTAGGGTGGACCTCCGCTTTAACATCTTAAAGAATAATTCCAGGCATTGGTATGCTATACATAGTTACTTTGGTCTAGTTTGGCCCAATGTAACTCTGTATATAGTATACCTGGCCCCGGGAAGTTGGAAATCACTGAAATAGACACCGCTACTCCAGTGATCATCACTTGCTTACCGGTGCTGCAACGAGTGGCTGCTCTCCTGCATTTCAAACACAGAAGGTGGGCCGCTATTCTTATGCCCTTCAGAATG
The DNA here is from genome assembly GCF_037356315.1 of Lithobates pipiens. Taxonomy (NCBI): domain Eukaryota; kingdom Metazoa; phylum Chordata; class Amphibia; order Anura; family Ranidae; genus Lithobates; species Lithobates pipiens. Next base: position 249,254,207 of record NW_027507718.1, read on the forward strand.
CTTTGCCTTTTTTGTTGAATGACTGCAAAGTGTTCTCTGATTGGACAAGGTGGATAGTGTGACATTACTGCCCCCACCTCATCCAATCCAAAAGCACTTTGCATTCATTCAGGAAATGCAAAACATTCTCTAAATAGCATCCGTGCTCAGTAGCCAACTTTCTGTCTTCAGAAGGCAGCAGGGCAGCCACTCAGGACGGGACCCTGAAGCAAGCGAAGATCACTGAAGTAGCTGATCACTGAAGTAACTTCCAGGAGCACTGGCCATGTATGGTGCATACATAGTTACATTGGTCCAAGCGACCATTGTAACTATGTATAACATACCAATGCCTGGTGCGATTCTTTAATAATATATAATATAAAAGTAGCTTGAAAAATCAATTCTAAATAATGAAGCAGAGAGTTCAATTCATGAAAAAAGAGGTAACAACACTGTTGTGTGTCATGTACACTAGCATACACTGGCAGCTCTGAAACTTGAGTTTAGGAGCTTTTCGTGTTTTTTCGCCAAAGCTTCTATACTCAACTCCATAAAAGTCTACCTGTCACACAGAGGATTTTAGCAGAGTTTAGGAGCTGCATCGATTAGGTAAGCTTCAACCTCCCTCTCCTAAACACAGAAGAATCATGTTCAGGATAGGAAAGTTTTGACCATTGGCCATTAGCCATGACAAATGTAGGCCAGTGTACATAAAGCATTATCTAGCAGCATTGTCCAGGCAGGGATATCTTATTCAAATTATACTTCAACTATGTAATAATACACATCAGACTTCATAGCATGTGTTTCAGACTATGCTGACCTCCTGTTTGTTTAGCTCCTTAATAAATCTGATGTTTTGGAGCCAATAGGGTACAAATGGCACTATAGGGGTTATGGTCAGGGATGACCACATTTATTTGATGATTTAAAGACTAAAACTATCTTCTGTTTGAAAGGAATTGTAAAATATGTGGAAATAAGCTACATTTACCTGCTTTCTGTCTTCATTGTCCATGTCATACTCTTGCATTTCTCCAGATTCTGATTCAGAATCAGAAACAGACACTGGACTGCCTGGCTCACGAATGGTCTCAGTGAAACCCACTTGTCTTCGACATTTTACTAGTTCTTTGTCCACAGCTTGCTTCACTCGTTGAGAGATCTCTTTTCTGTCAGTTGTCATGGTGGTGGGGCTACTAGCTGATCGTTTCCCCTTATAATTGGGTAGGAGGCTTGGACTGGAGCTATAGGAGAAAGAACCACTCCTTGGGGGCTGCCAAGATGATGCCACTGTTAGCGTGTTTTCTCCATTTGTACATTTACCCTGATCAGTCTTTTCTTCTATCTTGCTCATCTTGTCTTTCTTTTTTCTAGGCCGCAAAGTAGATGCAAACTAAACAAAAGCAGTTTAATAGTCACTTATGTATTTTTTTTCATTTCTGTGTTGTTCTATGATCATATTTTACTTTTTCTCACACTTATGCCACGTACACACGACCGGACTTTCCGGCAGACTAAGTCCGAAGGGATTAGTCCGTCAGACAATACGATCGTGTGTGGCTAAGTCCGTTCCTTTGGAAAGTCCCTCAGAACTGCGCCGAAAGTCCATTGGGAAGACCGTCAGACCTAGTCTGCCGGAAAGTCCAGGCGCGTGTTTGCGGCATAAGATGGTACAGTATATCATTTTTAAATATTGCTCTAGTTTAAATTGAGGTGCAGCAATAGCAATTTGTTACTGGTCTATTTCAAGCTCAAATCAAGTCTTTCCTCAGTTTTTATTGCTGTCTGTGGCCTTGTTGGTCAGATTTCTCCTGACTTCATCTCAAGACCTGATCAGAAATGTCCCCAACAGTGAAACATACAATACATTTATTGTAGATTTGGGAGGGGAAATACATTCTAATGCCCTGTACACACGATCTGAAATTCCGATGGAAAAAGTCAGATCGGATTATGTTGTCGGAAAATCCGATCGTGTGTGGGCTCTATCTGACTTTTTCAGTCGGATTCTCCGACGCACAAAGCTGAGAGCAGGATCTAAAATTTTCTGACAACAAAATGCGATCGCATAAATTCTGATCGTGTGTAGACAATTCCGACGAACAAAGAGCCACACATGCTCAGAATAAACTAAGAGACGAAAGCTATTGGCTACTGGCACGTTTATAGTCCTGACGTATGTGTTTGACGTCACCTCATTTAGAACGATCGGATTTTCCGAAAACTTTGTGCGACCGTCTGTATGCAACACAAGTTTCGGAGAAAATCCGTCTGAAAAAAATCTGACGGATTTTGTGGTCGGAATGTCCAACCGTGTGTACAGAGCATAACAATGCTGGTATTGCTGCCTATGTCTTATCGCCCCAGTGACAACCACATCTCCCATTTCATGTCCTGGTGTCACAGAAACAGGAAGTCAGGGGCTATTTCTGCTATGAGGTCATAAATTATATATATATAAAAAACCTTCCTAATTCTTTCTCTTTGTGAAAGTTCTAATTTATCCAGGTTATGGTATAGCTGGTATTAAGTATTCACATTCAGTTGGACTTGTTCAAGTCCCTCTTTGTTCTATCCAAAATAAATAAATAAATAAAAATAAACCACTACATTTTGGCTATAATAAAAGCAATTCAAATTCTCAAGAAAGGCTGGCAAGACATTAAAGTGTAAAGCTGGCCATAGATAAGACCAACCACTTTGCATATTAATTTATATATACCGTGAATGTGCTTTGTGGCTTGTGATGCGGTGCATAAAAATGCAAAACATGCTGTGTATAGAAGTTAAAAAAAAAAGAAAAATAATTTAAACTGTTCCTTACATTGTAAGAAAACAAGGCACCACCCCTAAATATTGGACCCCTGCCTGCATGTAAAACATCCCATTTTAGCGTGCAGGCTAGTCTGAATAAACCCTGTCCATTAATGAGACCTACCGTACATGCTTGCATTCTTGTAACCTCACACAATGGAATCTCACTCAGCTGCATTTTCTATATTGTAAGGAAAAGGTGAGTTAAACCTCCTTGAAATAGTGGTCAGGGGTAGACCTAAGAAACTGAGGAGCAGAGATCGCACCCCTTACAGGTATAACCCGTTGCAACCCACTAGAGAGATAACAAAATCAGTGGGTAGGAAATCAAATCGCCAATAAATTCTGTACCAAATAAAGAATTATCAGTTTTGGGTGGACTAGATTCGGTTGCATTTACTTATCCATTGTCTCCAAATATTTGTAAGATTCTTTCTTTGCATTAAAAAAAAAGGGTAAAAAGAAGACAGAATTCTCCAACAGCTTGCACTTAAGCATTATCGTCTGATACATTGAATAGTTTGGGGAACAGCAATGGGATCCGGTAGTTTGTGGCAATGGTCATAGTGCAATTAGTCATTTTTCAGATAATGATAAATAGAAAGTGTACATATCTTACCTTGTGTCGTTTTATTTTAGATAGCATCTCTAAGTCAGTAGAATCTGACACTCCTCCATGGGTAATTAATATTTTTTGATCAATTATAGCTGCTAAAGGAAGCCAGCTAAATACACTTTGCAACATTTTGAGGATTTTCTTCCCATGAACCTTTAATATCAATATTAAAGGAAAGTTATAAGTAATTGCTGTACTTACATATCGCTTACATATCAATAATGGAGCACAAACATACACTATATTACCAAAAATATTGGGACACCTGCCTTTACACCCCTATGAACTTTAATGGCACCCCAGTCTTAGTCCGTAGGGTTCCATATTGAGTTGGCCCACCCTCTGCATCTATAACAGCTTCAACTCTTCTGGGAAGGCTGTCCACAAGGTTTAGAAGTGTGTCTATAGGAATGTTTGACCATTATTCCAGAATCGCATTTGTGAGGTCAGGCACTGATGTGGACAAGAAGGCCTGGCTCGCAGTCTCCGCTCTAATTCATCCCAAAGGCGTTCTATCGGGTGGAGGTCAGGACTCTGTGCAGGCCAGACAAGTTCCTCCACCTCAAACTTGCTTATCCATGTCTTTATGGACCTTGCTTTGTGCACTGGTCCAAATTATTTGGTGGAGGGGCAATTATGGTGTTTTTAAGGTGTTGGGCTTGGCCCCTTAGTTCCAGTGAAGGGAACTCTTAATGCGTCAGCTTACCACATTTTGGACAATTTCATGCTCCTAACTTTGTGGCAACAGTTTGGGGATGGCCCCTTCCTGTTCCAACATGACTGCGCACCAGTGCACAAAGCAAGGTCCATAAAGACATGGATGAGCGAGTTTGGGGTGGAGGAACTTGACTGGACTGCACAGAGTCCTGACCTCCACCTGATAGAACACCTTTGGGATGAATTAGAGCAGAGACTGCGAGCCAGGCCTTCTCGTCCAACTTCAGTGCCTGACCTCACAAATGCGCTTCTGAAAAAATGGTCAAACATTCCCATAGACACACTTCTAAACCTTGTGGACAGCCTCCCCAGAAGAGTTGAAGCTGTTATAGCTGCAAAGGGTGGGCCAACTAAATATTGAACCTTACGGACTAAGACTGGGATGCCATTAAAGTTCATGTGCATGTAAAACATGTGTCCCAATACTTTTGGTAATATAGTGTATGTTGCTTCTACTACCTACATAGAACACACTTTACAAATAAAAAATAAAAATGCAATAAACTATTAACCTTATACAGTCAATACTGTAAGGCTCCATTCACACCTGAGTGACTTTTATCATGGACAGAATCGCTATGACCCTACATGTGATTGCAGAATCAAGAAACGCAGAATGCATTTATTTATTTTCTAATGACACCCCGAACAATGTGCGATCTTGCTGCAAATGTCAAGCGATAAAACGCGCTACAATCGCAGCAAAAATCGCAACCGCAAACACTCCTGGCTCTGTGGCAAGATTTAGTACATGAGCTTCTTTGAAACGTTTTTGGAGCCAAGGGGGCTCATAAAAGAACTAAAAAAACACGTTGCAGCAGCTTTTGCTGCGCAATACTCAGGTGTGAACGGAGCCTAATTGTTAGAAGTACTTTTGATATTTTTTGTTCTTCTTCCTCTACCATTTAGTAAAAAACTTGCATGTCACATTTTTATCTGTAATCACAAGGTTCTGTCAATTTAAATTTGGTTCCACATCAATATTGAGCACATGCTGATCACCCTGAAAACATAGCTAGCAGAATTGACTGCTGCCCCCTGTATGCTTAAAGCTGATCTCCTGGTAGCTATAAAAGACACAAATTAAAGTTGTATTAAACCCAAAACCAAAAATGTATTGCAGCTTACAATCATTAGATGTGGTGGCTGCATACACTTTCTTTTGTTTTGTTTTTTCGACTCCATTTTCGCCTGATGATCTGGCCAGTAACTAGGGTTGCCACCATTTTTTCAAGCCAAACCCGAACACTTTAGCGGCCTGGGACACCTTTGGGTGCCTCAAGAAAAGTAGTCATGCAGTGCGCAGTGGGTGTAACCAGATTGCTCTTGCTAATATCATCGCCCTGCCCCCCCCAGTGGTGCTGAACCTGCCCCCAGACAGCCGCCCGCAGCTCCCGGATGTATGCGACTATCCTGGTTACTTGGGGAGCCACAACCTAAGCTAAATAATATGTCCGGGTTTCAGTCCACCTGAAACCCGTACTTATGTTTCAAAACCCGGACTGTCCGAGTGAATTCTGAACAGGTGGCAACCCTACCAGTAACATACCTCCTGTATTAAGGAGACACAACTCTGGATGAATGAGAACAGGAGGCACAGCAGAGACAGCAGCATTATCAGTCGGGGGAGGGTAGTGTTAAGTGTATTAGCATATTAAAATACACTTAACCCATTGAAGCCAAACTCCAGCTTACACTTAATAATCAGTTACAGTTACACTTAGAAAAAAAAATATTCAGCCTGTAGAACCACTTTAAAGTAGAACTATAGGCAAAACTGTCTTTCTCATTTTAGATTAATGCCTTGTACACACGATCAGATAATCAGAAGATACATTTAGGAATAATTTTGCGATAGTCTGATCGTTCGTACACAGCTTTTGGCAGCCAATCAGTTCGTCCAACAATATCCAAAGGGACAAACGTGAAAACTTTGCTCGGACGAAAAATATCTTTTTGGTTTAATACTGCTTTAATGCAGCTCTGTATTCGTTAACACATTAAAGTGATTGTAAACGATCACCTTGTAAAACCATTATGTTTATAATAGAAGTAAAAAGCAAATAATTTTTGTATAGATATATATATATATAAAAATAAAACATTATAAACACCTTTTTTCCCCTTTTTAATAAGTGAGTACTTTCCCTCTGTTCTTGGCTGCATAAGAGCTGGGGGAGGAGAAGCAGCAGCACACTGAGCTTTGCAGTGAAAGGCTGTGCAGGGGGGACATGTCAGGACAAGTCTGATCATTGGAGGAGAGTAGGCTGAGTTCCCAGCATAGCTAAAGTGTGCTCTCCTGCATAGTGTGGTCAGTATTTAATAGGAAAGCAGAGGGACTGGCAGGAACACCAGGGATTTCACATAAAGGAAGCAGTACAAAGAGACCAGTATACTTTCTCATACAAGTACATGGTACAGCAGGCACATATCAGGAAAATGAAATGTTGAGGTAACAAACGCTTTAATAAAGCAGACCTTGCGGTACAGATGATAACATCGGCTTTCTTGGACAATTACTGGGCAATTGCAAAGCAGGCAAAATCCTGTAAGAAAACATTTCAGTTCTTTGCAAGAGTGTTTATTCGCAAGATTTTGGCTGCTATGTATTCCCCAGGAACTTGCTGGAAGGAGTGTGACGCCATTTTTCTTAAGGCTCAGTTCACACCTAAACCCGCCACAGACCACACAGCAACACTGTGCGTCCATGTTCTCCGATTCAGGGACCAATCAGGGCAGAATTTTTGCCTGAATTTGGCCCTGAAATGGAGCCAAAGACGCACAGCGTTTTTGTGCAGTGCGCTCCACAGCTGCCCTGGAGATATATGAACTGGGTCCATAGAGAGCCAATCACATTTTGGATGCGGCTGCCCGCATCCAATTCTCATAGGTGTGAACCCAGCCTTAAAGTTACATTTTTCATTTAGGAACATCAAGTGATTTTCAAAGGGGGAGGGGTCTTGGACAGTATATGTGGACCTTACATTTGAAAGGTACACTTGAAATTTATTTTGTTAAATGTAATACATTTCACATGCATACCTTATATTTTTTCATTACTTCTTTTGTAAATCCATACCTGAAAAACACAATATAAATCACTATTTTATTGCAAAAACATATATATCTGTGGCATAAATTACTTATTTGCTGTTTTGTAGACCCTACCTTAAATTGACTATATAGTCTTCATGATTTCCTCGGTTTAAATGGACAGACTTTGGGTAGACCAGCAGGAATGCAAAAAGGATCATCAAGATCTCAATCGACTGTTTCCCTCTATCTACAAAGTCTCCATTGAATATATAAGGCTTCTCTGCTGATGGAAGACCATTCTGAGAACACCAAGAGAACATTTTTTTAGGTTACAACACAAAACACTTTTATGTACAGTTTCCTAACATTTCTGATTTAAAGTGGTTCTAAAGGCAGGGCATTTTTTACCTTAGAAAGAAGAAGTTCCTGGATGGTCCCACTTCAGAAAGGCATCTTTATTTAGTTGAATAAAATCCAAAATCATCAGCTACGATTAAGCGCCGTTGAGGCGTGAAACGCGTTAGAATATCTACCCTGTCTGCCATGCTCTGATGATGTGACTGTATTTTAGATTGTATTCAACTAAATAAAGATGCCTTTCTGAAGTGCGGCCATCCAGGAACTTCTTCTTTCTACTTCATTATGAGCAGAGCCAGCACCGGTGAGGTCCAATTAAGGTGGATATTTCTATCGTGGGATTGGAGACTAGAGCGGTATCTCTGCACTTGGCATTTTTTACTTTATTGCATTCCCTGCATTAGGATAAAAAATGTCTCATTGGTTCTATCATCCCCTCACTTCCCTTAGGCTACTTTCACACTGAGGCAGTTTTCAGGCACTTTAGCGCTAGAAATAGCCTCTGAAAAGTGCCTGCAAACCGCCTCCCATTCATTGCAGTGTAACTTTTCACACTGGGGCGCTGCGCTTGTGGGATGTTATGAAAAGTCCTGCAAGCATCATCTTTGGGGCTGTTTGGGAGCCCTGAAAATAGCGCTCCCAAAACGCCCTGCCCATTGCAATGGATTGCAAAACGCCTGAGAAGTGTTTTGAAAGTGCGGCCAAACTGGACTTTTCCCATTTTTTGGGAAAAAAGTGCCCCGCTAGTGGCTTAAAAGTGATGCTAAAACAGTGCTAAAGCACTGCAAAAACGAGTGGCGCTTTAGTGCTAAGGGGCTGGCACTGCCAGTGTGAAAGGGGTCTAAATACTTACCCGAGACCTATCTGGATCCAGCGCTGTGCCTGAGTGCAGCAGCGCTGCTCTCTTTTTCCCTCCTCATAGGACTCATTTGCTCCTGCTGCTGTCAGATCCTGGGAGGAGGAAACGGGGGGCAAGTTGCTCAATAGGTACAAACACAGCCTGGCTTCGGAGCGAACCCCGTAAGTGTGCCCTGTTAGGATATGAAGCAGCTTTCTATGCTGGTGCACCGAGAAGAGGATGAGCCGACAGTGCTGTCTTGAGACTTGACAAGAAGAGGATCGGGATTGGGGCCGCTTTGTGCAATACCATTGCACAGAGCAGATGAGTATAACATGTTTATTATTTTATTTTACAATCGCTTTAATGATCTACTTTCAAATATGGCTCTTATTCAGGGGTGTCCAACCCATGGCACACTTGCGGAGTTTAGCATGCAGCCCTGGATTCTGTACTTGTCAAATATGCTGCAGAGGTCTCCCTCTACTAAGTCTGGCTGTATCCATTTTAACTGTGGGCAGCTGAAGCTGCTGCCTGTTCACTTCCTAGATTTACACAGACACACAGAGGCACACCTCCAGCTCTGCAGCTATCTTTGGCCCTCTTATGACTCATCCCCACTCCTTTCCTGGCAAACTCTTACAAGAGAGAGCTATGCATGATGTCATAAGCCTAGGCTTTTTTCCAGATAAGAAACCGGAAGTGGGCTGTATAAGGTATTTACTGGCAGAAAAAAAATTATTTACTATCCAAAGTTAAAACAACAAGGGCAGAAGATTTAATAGACGGAAAGATGAAAAAATGACTGAAGTTCTGCTATCAGTACATTCAAGGCATGCCTCTGGGGATAGCTGTCACAGTTGCTAGTGTGCGTTTGTCAGCTCTCAGTTGAACTTTCAAGCCCTCAAATATCTGCAGGCATACCCCACTTTTAAGTACACAATGGGGTTTATTTACTAAAGCTGGAAAGTGCAAAATCAGGCTCACTTCTGCATAGAAACCAATCAGCTTCTAACCCCAGATTGTTCAATTAAGCTTTGGTAATAAAACCTGGAAGTTCATTGGTTTCTACGCAGAAGTGAGCCTGATTTTGCACTTTCCAGCTTTAGTAAATAAACCCCATTGTGTACTTAAAAGTGGGGTATGCCTGTATTGTGTTAGCTATCCATGTGTGCTACACTATGGCAACTCCAAATCTAAATAAAGGCTAAAATAGTGGCTCATTTTGCTGCAAAAGAGTGCAGAGTTTTGTTCTGCTTTAGGTATTTCTTTTCACAATCTATTGAACATTTTTAACTTGACTTTTTTGGGAAACAGTTAAACCAGTGGGTTTAGCTCAGATTTAAAGAGGATCTGCAGTCTGCTCACATAATTTGTAATAAAAACATCTTTGCCATTCTGAAGCTTGCCTCCAACCACTTTGCCTATTATTTTATATATATTCTGATTCTGTACTTTACAAATATGCTACAGAAATCTCCCTTTATTTAACCTGGCTGCATCCATTTTAACTGTGGGCATCTGAAGCTGCTGTCTGTTCACTTCCTGGATTTACACAGACACACCTCCAGCTCTGCAGCACTCATTGGCCCTCTTATGACTCCCCCCCCTTCCTGGCAAACTCTCACAAGAGTGAGAGAGAGAGCTGTGCATGATGTCATAAGCCTAGGCTAATGACCGGACAAGAAACAGGAAGTGGGCTGTATAAGGTGTTTACTGGCAGAAAAAAAATGTTTTACTATCCAAAGTTAAAACAACAATGGCAGGAGATTTAATAGATGGAAAAATGAAAAATGAGTGAAGTTCTGCTTTAAAGCAGAATTAACCCTTTGCCAAGCTGAAAGCTTTAGACCCTTTTTGGAGGGCTTCTGCTCTGGAAAAACTGATGAAAAAAGCTACACAAATACAAGTATGCTATGAATAGGCTTATACTTGTTCTCTATACTTCATCAAATGTATTATTTGGGATAATATCCGTCATATGCTGTTTCTCTTTTCTTTTTTCTCTTTTTAAATTTTTTCTTTTCTTTTCCCATGAAGATTACTCTTAAATTCAAGGACTAGTGAATAGGAGAATAGTACTTTTAGACACCTATGGGGTTAATCATTTGAAATATTACGCTTGCTAACCAGTGCGCGACGGTATACGTTGGCAGAATAGCATGGCTGTGCAAATGGGCGTACAGGTACATCCCCTTTAAGATGCAGCATTGTGGGTGGGTGCGCCCGCGGCCACGTGCTCTGTGACCGCGGCCGCAGGACCCGCGGACTCTATGTCCATCGGTGTCCTGCAAACGTGTCACGCAGCGGCAGAATGGGGAGATGCTTATCTAAACAAGGCATTCCCCCGTAAACAAGGCATTCTGCCTAGTGACAGGACAGAAATCTACTGCTCCCTGTCATCGGGAGCTGTGATCACTGTCATGTCCTAGGTAGCCCACCCCCCCACAGTTAGAATCACTCCCTAGGACAGACTTAGACCCCTGAGCCCCCTAGAGTTTAACCCCTTCTCTGCTAGTGTCATTTACACAATAATCAGTGCATTTTTATAGCACAGATCGCTGCATAAATGACAATGGTCCCAAAATAGTGTACGATGTGTCCGCCATAAATTAATGTAAAATTAACCACTACAATACAGGGCACTTTCGCCCCCTTCCTTCCCAGCCCAATTTTCAGCTTTCATCGCTCTAGCGCTTTCAGTGACAATTGCGCGGTCATGCTATACTGTACCCAAATGAAATTTTTATCATTTTGTTCGCACAAATAGAGCTTTATTTTGGTGGTATTTATTCACGACTTTTTATTTTTTGCGATATAAGCGCAAAAAAGCGGAAATTTGGAAAAAAAACAATATTTTCTTTTTTCTATTTTAAAAGAAATCCAATAAAATCAAATTTTGTCATAAATTTAAGCCAAAATGTATTCTGCTACATGTTTTTGGTAAAAAAAATTCCGTTAAGTGTATAATAATTGGTTTGTGTGATCATGGACATATGTACGCAAATGATCATGTACATATGTGTGCAGGTGATCACGTATATACGTGTGCAGATAATCATTGGAACATGAGATTTTAGTGGGACATATGTGGGGGACATGTTTTTATTATTAGGGACATGTGTTTTTATTATTTGGGGACATGTATGTTTTAGGGACATGTATGTTTTGGGGACATATGTGGGGACTGTGTTTATACTGTGTGGTGTGTTGTGTATTACACTAGACTGGTGATCAGTGAGTAAAAAGCTGTAAAAAACAGCTCATACTCACTGATCATCAGCAGGCTGCAGCGATCTGCTCTCCTCTCCTCAGCGATGACTTCTGTGTGAGGAGAGGAGGAGCCGATTGCCTAGCAACCGGCTGTTTGTTTACATCACATGATGGCCGTGATTGGACACGGCCGTCATGTGATCAGGAGGGCCAATCAGAGAGCCCTCCTGACGATCTGAGATGCACCATGTCCGGGTGACACGGGCGCATCGGGATCGCGCCGCTGCGTGGGCACGCGCGCGCGCGATCCCGCTCCTTCTGATGGACGTTCCTGAACGTCCTATCAGAAGTAGACGGCCGTTTATGTGCATTGGCCGGGTGGGAAGTGGTTAATAATAAAATGCACATAAATCTATCCCTTATATTGTAGTTGCTATAACTTTTGCGCAAACCAATCAATATACGCTTCTTGCGATTTTTTATTTTTATTTTTTACCAAAAATATGTAGAAGAATACATATCGACCTAAACTGCTTTTATTTAAAAATTGTCGCCATTGTTTTGTTTATAGCGCAAAAAACTAAAATCACAGAGGTGATCAAATATCACCAAAAGAAAGCTCTATTTGTGGGGAAAAAAAGGACGTCAATTTTGTTTGGGTGCAACGTCGCACAACCGCGCAATTGTCAGTTAAAGCGACGCAGTGCCGAATCGCACAAAGTGCTCTGGTCAGGAAGGGGGTAAATTCTTCTGGGGCTGAAGTGGTAAATAGAGTTGATTGCTGTATATTGGCTAAGACTTTCTCCCATTTAGAGTGCCATATTGTTTAAGCACTGTTGTCACTATGGCAACACCTAGCACAGGAAGACCCCTGTGTTCTCACAGGGGTATTTGTTCATTGTCTGCTATGTGGATGGGGGCATGTGCATCTCTGCCCCATAGCTGGACTGGTTGTGGAGTGGAAATCCATCCACAGCATTAGACCACACCAGCCGCCATTTCTCCTTCTCCTCTGAACGATGTGGGCAGATAATCGCTCCACAAAATAATTGAAGGCAGTCGTTTTTTATCCATGGGCTGCCAGTGGATCTCTACTGGGACACAGCCCAACAAACACAATACACCTTATAAAGGCAATTGGAATTTCTCATCCCTAATGCCGCGTACACGCGACTGGACTTTCCATCAGATTAGGTCCGACTGAAACATTCCACCAGACAATCTGATTGTGTGTGGGCTAATCCGATCATTTTTCATTTAAAAAATCAGACGGACCTATAAAAAGAACATGTTGCAAATCTGTCCGACGGACCCAATTCCTATTGTGAAAACCGTTCATCTGTATGCTGGTCCAATGGACCAAATATGACGCAAGGGAAGCTATTGGCTACTGGCTATTGAACTTCCTTTTCTAGTCCTGTCTTACGTCATCACCTTCAAAACAAACCGACATTCGAACGGACTTAGTCCGTTTGCTCAGAAAGTCCATTGGAACTGCGCCGAAAGTCCGTCGGGAAGACCGTCGGACCTAGTCTGCCGGAAAGTCCGGTCGTGTGTACGCGGCTTTACAGGATCTTACTTGCACGTAAGTGTTCCTTTTTAAGCATGTGAAAGTGTTCCCAGTTTGATGTCTATCACTTATAGTTTAGTGATTGTCTTTGAACACTTTATGCTGTACTACCTAGGAGAGGCTGGTTTGTTTTGTTTTAATTGACAAAATTACCTCTTTATATTCCCCTTTATATGTTGTAGCAATGTATAGATTCTAAACAAAGCTGTTCTATGTTGCAGAGTGGAATTAATATCCCTTAAGAAGATTTCATATGTATTTTGAAATGCGTTTGCCATCCCCAACATTTGGAACCATCTATTGCCTATACACATGGTGGATATCAATAACAAGTAGCTGGGGAAATACCACCCTTTGCATCCAGACTCTTATACATCGTGTATCATGATATACAGAATATGTGTCGTATAACGATCAATCCTAATGTGTTTGATGTTTTTTATGAATATTAAAGAAATGTCTTTTTTTTTTATTTAAAAATATAATAATAAAGAAATTATTATTATTATTTTTTTTTGCATCGCCCCTGCCGTCATCTTCACCACTCAGCCTGGCCGCTGATTGGCTGGAGTGGATGGATTGAAAGCAGCACAGCCTTTGGCTCGTGCTGCTGTCAATCACATCCAATGACGCGGAGCGCTGGGGGCGGGGCAATGTAATACAGTGAGCGGCTATAGCCGCCGGCTGTATCACAGGAGCGCGCCTGTAGGTGCTTCTCACCATGTGAGGGAGCTCGCATGAACGTGAGAAGTACTTGCGGGAGGAAGCAGAGACAGAAGAGCAGGTTCGGGGCCACTCTGTGCAAACCGAGCTGCACAGTGGAGGTAAGTATACCATGTTTGTTATTAAAAAAAAAAATTTTACTTTACAATCCCTTTAAGGAGGAACTGGTCTCAATTTACAGCTTACAGCTATTGCAGTAATTGCTTTATCTTGCCTTACTCCGACCTCTCTTGCTTGCAAAGACTGCTTTGTGGACTGTCCTTACCTGTGTATCTAAAAGTTTTGAAAATATATATTGAGCGGATATATCATTACAGGCCTTTGGTTAAATAAGTTTTATAGATCTGTCCTGTCAGTCATCATGTGCTCTTCTTAAATACTTATTATTTACTTACTAATTAGATTACTATATGCTTTATGAACTGTGTTGCTAAAGGTGTACATTAAGCTGTACATTAAGCTGTACATAGGATTTGATAATAATAATAATTTTTCCTTGAGACAGTATGTGCCCAGAAGGAACTACAGTTGAGAAAAGAAAATATGGGGAGAAAGGGGATAAAAACCAACCAAGAACCCAGAATTGTGATTCTATAAAAATGTACATGTTTCAGGACAAAGCTGATCAAAGATCAGAACAAGTAGTAGAAAGAGTAGAGGGAATAATCTCCTCCCCAGAAGATCAAATGAAGAAAAAGAATGGAACTGGAGAAGAAGAAATTCAGCAGAAAGATGAACAACAACTGCTAATGGAAAGAGAAAAATATATGGAGAACGTACAGGTGTTTCCTACAAAGCGAGATATGGCTGAGATGATGTCGCATTTAGAATGCATGATTAAAGGAGAACTAAACGCCACCAGGATGGACATACAGAATGTAATACTAAGACTAGAAAAATCCGAAATACATCTAGATGAACATAAAAAAGCAATTATGGAACTGCGGGCAAGGGTTGAATTGGATTGGCTGGAAATGAGAAATATCCGATATAGGATGGAAGATCAAGAGAACCGCAATAGACGGAATAATGTAAGGATTTGCAAACTACCAGAGTCCGTTAAAAGTAGCGACTTAGAAAACAGTTTGTGAGGTGTTCAATAAAATACTGAACAAAGAATTAACATCTCCCAGACGATTCGAAGGAGTCCAGAGAATACAAAAGACAAATATGTCATCAACAGAAACGGCAAGAGATGTCATAGCAAGATTTTCTCACTACGATATAAAAAACAAGTCTCATGTGGCATGAGAAGCGATGCACCGATTAAATTAAACAAGACCGAAATTCTTATCTTCACGGACTTATCGCAAGAGACCCTGACCCGTAGGAGAGCTCTGAAACCCCTAATAAACCAGTTACTAGTAAAAAATATTTTTTATAGATGGGGTTTTCCAGCTTCTCTGGTGGCTAAAAATCAAGGTGTATCAGCCACACTGCAATTTCCAGTGGACTTAAAAGAATTTTGGAGCAAATTAGATCTGCCATGCATCAATTTGGAGAATCGGGTAAAGAAACCCCACGAGTGGGGGGAGTTAAGTGATCAGCAATGGAAAAAAGTCTAGAGTTTTATCAATAGAATACAATACGGTTTAAGTAAACAATCAGCATAAGGAAAATAAGGCGATATTCCCCTGAATTTGGGATGAGATCTCGGGGTCCACACAGGCATGCTGAAACCCCCAGGGGATGCCCTGCCTGGCTGGGTGCCAATAAATTGGGCAACAGCAAGGTAGGTCATATCATTGATATTCAATGGAAGGGGGTATTCAATGGAAGGGGATTGGGAGGGGGAGCTGGGGCCTACAAGAGGATGTATATTGGGGATAAATTAGAAGGGGTTGTATTGTGTTGTGTTGTCTTTTGTTGTTAAATTTTGTATTAGTTAAATGGATCATCTCTGGAAAATTAGAAGCTTTTTATTTCCTTTACATGATTAAGGGTCTTAGGATGTTTATATTTCACAGGTCTGAGAGATGGCGCCCCTGAAGGTAGTGACATATAATGTTAGAGGTTTAAATAGCCCCAATAAACGGCATCAAATATTGCAGGAATTAAAAAGCTGGTCATCAAATATTGTATTTTGTACAAGAAACCCATTTTAAATGGTCATCAAGGGTTGGACTGAGTTTTAAAAAACTTCCTAGTTTGGTTTCATGGATATTCCCCTGATAAGAGATCCAAAGGAATAGCGATAGATTTTGACAAAAACACACCATTTAATTTAAAAGCAATGAAAATGGAATCTGAAGGAAGGTACTTGCTTATTATTTGCTGTTTAATATTGAATATACATTTGTTAACATACCCAAATATTCAGCCATGCCTCTTTTTGAGAAAAGTAATGAATAAATTAGAATATTTTAAAGAGGGTAAAGTAATTATGGCAGGGGATTTCAATTTTGTACTTGATCCAACTCTGGATACCCAACCCCTCTCTTTACATTCAGAGGGTAAATATCTCAAGGCTATTAAACAAAAACGACACCAACAGCAGCTCGTGGAAGCATGGAGAATCTTTCACCTTAAGGGGAGGGACTTTACATATTATTCTCAGGTACACTCCTTGAGAATTGATTATGTTTTCTTAGACCATCAGCTTCTAGAGGGGTTATTAAAGGTAGAAGTGAAATCCTTTACCCTCTCGGATTATGCCCTGGTTATAGCTAGCCTGGATTTAAAGAATATACCGGATAGGCAAAGATCCTGAAGGTTGGATGAATCACTTCTATATGATCATGGTATAGTGGAGGGTCTGGAAAGGGACTTGAATCTATTTTTTAAAGAGAATAATGTAAAAAATATTGCGCCAACTGTACTGCGGGGAACACACAAAGTATTTATGAGAGGGAGATTGATAGCAGGAGTTCACTCGTCTTCAATGGACACAAGGATGAATGAAATGAACTATAAATGACTAATTAAGTGGTATTATGTCCCTAAAACTGCATAAAATCAGCCCGGACCTGTCCCCTTTATGTTGGAGGGGATGTGGGGAGAATGGAACGCATGCACATATATGGTGGCAGTGTCGCCTTATTCAACCTTACTGGACGGAAGTACTGGATTGGATAAAGAAGATCAGCGGGAATGAAATTGGTCTTGATCCTTGGTAATGCCTGTTCCATGCAACAGGGATGCCAAGGAAAAAATACAGGAAGAAATATAGAGTAGCAATTATCCCATTCCTACTGAATGCAGCAAAGGTATTAATTCCGAAACAAGGGAAGTCAAATATAACCCCAACGATAAAGGATTGGATGAGGGAGGTAGAAAAAATTAGGTTAATGGAAGAAGTAATACATATGCAAAATAACTCGGAAAAAAAATTTGTTAGTATTTGGAAGAGCTGGTTGTAATTTAGACAAACTCAGGTTTATGTGAACTATATGGGAAGTAACTAGATATTCTGCCATTCCCCGCCTATGACCCCCTCCCTCCTCCCCCCCTTTTTTTTTTATTGTTTTGATATTGGTACACAGTAATTAGGTACACCTTATTGGAGAAATTTTCGATGGAAATAAAAAATCGAGAATTTCTCCTCTTTATAAACATATATTATATATATATATATATATATATATTTATATTTTTTTTGGGGGGGGGGAACTAGATGGTGGGAGACGGTGAGATATCTCTAACATGATGGAGTATATTAGGAGATAGATCCATGTTTGTGTTATGTTTATTGTATTTTATTTTTTGTATATTATGAATGTTGCATATGCCTATATATATATATTTGGTTTTGAAATTAATTGAAATGGAAGGTTTTTATGTGTATAATAATTTAATAAAAATAATTGTAAAAACAGAACTCAAAGCGAATAGCAAAATGCACAAGTGGAACCCACATATGTGATCTTATCAACAACTGCAATAAATAATATTAGTTAATCACCACTTTTGTTGCAGGTAACCTCCGCCCCGTCAACTAAACAATTCCAGGAGCTTACACTCAATTTGCGTGCTTGTTATCTGGGGGCTGTGCAATTTTTTAGTCTATTTCTAATTAGCAGCTGTTTTAAAAGGGATTTTAAGCCTGCACAAATACAAAAACAATCTATAGAATGAATAAATATATCGAACGATAAATCAATCCACCAATAGAAAACAGTGCGTATCACTACGTTTGCAATAATGGTAAGGTGCAATCCTCTGTATCAAATCCTACATATATATATCAACAGATATGGCAAGCTTACATTTTATTTAATAGCACATGGACAAACTTGTTATACCATGCACAGAATTGGGGACTTAACCAAGACTTATATTTTAGGTAAAGATACATTTTTAACCACTTGCTTACTGGGCACTTAAACACCCTTCCTGACCAGACCAATTTTCAGCTTTTGGTGCTCTCACACTTTGAATGACAATTACTCAGTCATGCAACACTGTACCCAAATGAATTTTGTGTTCTTTTTTTCCCACAAATAGAGCTTTCTTTTGGTGGTATTTGATCACCTCTGGGGTTTTTATTTTTTGCGCTATAAATGAAAAAAGACCGAAAATTTTGAAAAAAAACGCATATTTCTTTGTTTCTGTGATAAAATTTTGCAAATTATAATTTTTTTTCCATAAATTTTGGCCACAATTTATACTGTTACATATCTTTGGTAAAAATAACCCAAATTAGTGAATATTATTTGGTCTTTGTGAAAGTTAGAGAGTCTACAAGCTGTGGTGCGAATCGCACAAAATTTATCACACCTAATGTACTGGTGGCCTATCTCATTTCTTGCGACCCGAACAAGTCAGGAAAGTACAAATACCCCCCAAATGACCCCTTTTTTAAAAGTAGACATTCCAAGGTATTTACTAAGATGCATGGTGAGGTTTTTGATGTTGTCATCTTTTTCCCACAATTCTTTGCAAAATGAAGATTTTTTTTTTTCTCACAAAATTTTCAATGTAATAGGTTATTTCTCTCACATGGCATGTGTATACCACAAATGACACCCCAAAATACGTTCTGCTACTCCTTCTGAGTATTACGATACCAAATGTGTGAGACTTTTACACAGCCTGGCCACATACAGAGGCCCAATATTGAAATAGCACCATCAGGCGTTCTAGGAGCATAAATTACACATTTCATTTCTCAACCACCTATTACATTTTTGAAGGCCCTGGAGCACCAGAACAATGGAAATGCCCACAAAGTGACCCCATTTTGGAAAGCTAACACCCCAACGTATAATTTATGAGGCATAATGAGTCATTTGAATGGTTCATTTTTTTTCCAGAAGTTTTGGGAAAATGTGGAAAAAAAATGAAAACGCATTTTTTTTACGCAAAGTTGTCCATTTATAAGATATTTCCAACACATAGCATGTACATAGCAAAAATGAAACCACAAAATACGTTCTAGTACTCCTCCTGAGTATAACGATACCAAATGTGTGAGACTTTTACACAGCCTGGCCACATACAGAGGCCCAATATTGAAATAGCACCATCAGTCGTTCTAGGAGCATAAATTACACATCTTATTTCTCAACCACCTATTACAGTTTTGAAGGCCCTGGAGCACCAGGACAATGGAAATGCCCACAAAGTGACCCCACGTGGCACTGACAACACGTGGCACTGACGACACGTGGCACTGACAGATGGCACTGGAGGCAGATGGCACTGGAGGCAGATGGCACTGGAGGCAGATGGGGCTGACAGATGGGGCTGACAGATGGGGCTGGCAGATGGGGCTGGCAGATGGGGCTGGCAGATGTCACTGACAGATGGCACTGGGGCTGGCACTGGGGCTGGCACTGGCAGATGGTGCTGGCTATTTGCTCTGGCTAATTGCTCTGGCAAATGGGGCTGGCAGATGGCACTGCGGCTGGCAGATGGCACTGGCGCTGGCAGGTGGCACTGGCAGGTGGCACTGGCAGGTGGCACTGGCACTGGCGGCACTGGGGTTGACGGCACTGGGGCTGACGGATGGCACTGGCGCTGGCAGGTGGCACTGGCAGGTGGCACTGGCACTGGCAGGTGGCACTGGCAGGTGGCACTGGCACTGGCAGGTGGCACTGGCACGTGGCACTGGCGGCACTGGGGCTGACGGCACTGGGGCTGACGGATGGCACTGGCGCTGGCAGGTGGCACTGGCGCTGGCAGGTGGCACTGGCAGGTGGCAGGTGGCACTGGCAGCACTGGTGGTGGTAGGTGGCACTGGCGGCACTGGGGCTGACGGATGGCACTGGCGCTGGCAGGTGGCACTGGCGCTGGCAGGTGGCACTGGCAGCACTGACGGCACTGGGGCTGACAGATGGCACTGGCGCTGGCAGGTGGCACTGGTGCTGGCAGGTGGCACTGGGGCTGACGGCACTGGGTCTGACGGATGGCACTGGGGCTGACGGATGGCACTGGGGCTGGCAGGTGGCACTGGCGCTGGCAGGTGGCACTGGCGCTGGCGGCACTGGGGCTGACGGCACTGGGGCTGACGGCACTGGGGCTGATGGCAGGCACTGGCGCTGGCAGGTGGCACTGGCGGCACTGGCACTACTGGCAGATGGCACTGGGCTGACAGATGGCACTGGGCTGACAGATGGCACTGGGCTGACAGATGGCACTGGCACTGGGGCTGACAGATGGCACTGGGCTGACAGATGGCACTGGCACTGGGGCTGACAGATGGCACTGGGGCTGACACAAGGCACTGGGGCTGACACAGATCGCTCTCCCTCCTCACACGCTGTCTCTGTGTGAGGAGGGAGAGACACGGCAATGGGAGATGATCTCATATGTTTACATATGAGATCATCTCCCATTGGCAGCTGCGATCGCGCTGTGAACGGCCGATTTGATTGGCCGTTCACGGCGATCTGCATTTGCCTGTCTCCGGGAGACACAGCGAATACAATACTTCCGCGATGCGTACCCCCGGCGGCGCGCATTGCGGAAGTAAACACCAGGCCGTCCAGGGACGGCCAGGCGAAGGAACCCGCCTGCTCTAAGGCCGTCATTCGGCTATAGAGCGGGCGGGAGGAGGTTAATAAATTATTTTATTTATACATTTTTTGGCTTAAAAATTTAATGATTTTTGAGAACATGAAGATATGGTAATGGTTTTTCATTTACGTTACTTTGAAGTGTCCAGGGGACAGATGTGGGACCCCTGGCGGCCTGTGACTATATGACACAGCTGTTGTCATCTGAGTATGATTAGCAGGGAGATAATATTATGCAATATTATTTATTACAAAAACAATCTATAGAATGAATAAATATATTGAACGATAAATCAATCCACCAATAGAAAACAGCGCGTATCACTACGTTTGCAATAATGGTAAGGTGCAATCCTCTGTATCAAATCCTACATATATATATATATATATATATATATATATATATATATATATATATATATATAATAGTCCTGTGTAAGTCCTTAGTGTGCTCATTTCATAAAAGCAGCACATGTATCCAACTTGTGGTTCCACTTCAATATTCATCAATTATATAGCCCTTCTACCAGGAATACACCTCCACATGTGCACAAGTATACACAAAAGCCGCACTAGGGGATATGGGAAAGAGAAGGGATCCCCCTTTGGATGTTGCTCTTACCAGACTCAGCTGGTTTCACAGGCCTTTACAGATCACTTTTGCTGGTTCCAAATGCTGGGTTCCATCAACATCATAGACCACTGGTGTTCAGAATCTGTATACTGTATACTGTATACTGTATATAAAAAATGATTCCTGGAACACCATACGATACAGATCGTTGAAACAGTTGTAGGGCTGCTGCGGTACTGGGGGCTCTCTTTTTTTACTTGCCATAATGGGGCTAACTTAATCATCTGCAGGCTACAAAACAAGTGCAGCAGATAGAGTATACAGATTCTGAACACCAGTTGTTGATGGAACCCAGCATTTGGAACCAGCAAAAGTGATCTGTAAAGGCCTGTGAAACCAGCTGAGTCTGGTAAGAGCAACATCCAAAGGGGGATCCCTTCTCTTTCACATATCCCCTAGTGCGGCTTTTGTGCACGTGTGGAGGTGTATTCCTGGTAGAAGGGCTATATAATTGATGAATATTGAAGTGGAACCACAAGTTGGATACATGTGCCGCTTTTATGAAATGAGTGCACACTAAGGACTTACACAGGACTATTATATATATATATATATATATATATATATATATATATATATATATATATATATGTAGGATTTGATACAGAGGATTGCACCTTACCATTATTGCAAACGTAGTGATACGCGCTGTTTTCTATTGGTGGATTGATTTATCGTTCGATATATTTATTCATTCTATAGATTGTTTTTGTAATAAATAATATTGCATAATATTATCTCCCTGCTAATCATACTCAGATGACAACAGCTGTGTCATATAGTCACAGGCCGCCAGGGGTCCCACATCTGTCCCCTGGACACTTCAAAGGAACGTAAATGAAAAACCATTACCATATCTTTATGTTCTCAAAAATCATTACATTTTTAAGCCAAAAAATTAATAAATAAAATAATTTATTAAAAATGTATCTTTACCTAAAATATAAGTCTTGGTTAAGTCACCAATTCTGTGCATGGTATAACAAGTTTGTCCATGTGCTATTAAATAAAATGTAAGCTTGCCATATCTGTTGACTGAGAGGTCACACCTGCTGTGCTACTGATAAGCTAATAATTACTTTCAAGGAGTTACTCAGTTTTGCTACATTGATATTTTGAAACAATATCCCATGGTTATTTTCTCATCATCTGTGTTATCCATATTATTGAAATTTTGATCCATATTCTTGGTTTGTCACCAGTTATATTTTGATATTATTCTGCACTCATTTTTAGTTAATAAATATATATATTTTGCACACTTTTGTTTTAATTTTGTCTGCAGGTTAGCGCAAATAAACAAACTCAAGTTATTTTGTTGGTTTGTGGAAATAAGTTGGGAATCTCCTTAATTATAAATCCTTGCTTATTTTCAGAAATATAAAACTTTAATATTTCAGTATAAACATTCTGACACAGCTAAATATCTTCCAAGTGCATAAGAAATGTTTGAGTATAGCCTCAAATAACAAGGCCTAAACATAGGCATAGAAAAGTACCATCATCCAAAAAATGATATAGGAGGAAAGGGAGGGGATAGAAGCGTGAGGACAGTTTCTGAGACTGGCCAAACATATACTTCAACCCACAAAGTTTTGTGGTGGACTATCTCGGTACTGGTACACAGAAAAATAAATCTTGAATAAACATTAATTCATTTATTACACATAAAAAGACATACATATACCAGTATTATAAAAGTAAAAAAAAAAAAATATATAAATACTCAAAGGTTTCCCCAAGAGGATGGATGGAGTTTTTCATAGATTAACTATTCCTCTATTAGTTTCACAGTACATAGACCGCTTCATCAGGAAGAATAATCTATAAAACAAATAATCAAATAAAACACAAGAACACATAATTATAATTACAAAAGCATAGTATATACAAATAGAGCTCAGCGGTAACGTTGGAAAGTTGCTTACCCAACAGGTCAATCGCCAGTAGGGTTGAGCCGAACACCCCCCGGTTCGGTTCGCACCAGAACTTTCGAACGGACCCCAAATTCGAACGAACGTTAGAACCCCATTGAAGTCTATGGGACTCGAACGTTCAAAATGAAAAGTGCTAATTTTAATGGCTAATATGCAAGATACTGTCCTAAAAAGGGTTTGGGGACCTGGCTCTTGCCCCAGGGGACATGGGTCAATGCCTAAAATGTTTTTAAAAATGGCCGTTTTGGCGGGAGCACTGATTTTAATGACGATTAAAGTGAAAAAAAAAGTGAAATATTCCTTTAAATATGGTGCCTGGGGGGTGTCTGTAGTATGCCTGTGAAGTGCCACGTGTTTCCCGTGTTTAGAACAGTCCCTGCACAAAATGACATTAAACGGAAATAACACCATTTAAAACTGCTTGCGGTTTTAATGTTATATCTGGTTCCTGCAATATGGTTGAAAATCATTGAGAAAAATGGCATGGGTAGCCCTCCCTGCCCATTACCAGCCTATTTGGGTCTTGTACGCATATTAAGGGGAACCCTGTACCCATATTAAAAAAAGGAAATGCGTGTGGCCCCCAGGCCCTATATACTCAGAACAGCAGTATACAGGCGGTGCAAACAAGACAGGGACTGTGTAGATTTGTTGTGTTAAGTTGAATCTGTTTGTAATTTTCAACTGGTACATTTTTAAAGTGTAGCTCCAGTCAAAAAAACTATTTTTAAGCTTTTTGGAAAACATAGGGAAGGGTTATCACCCCTGTATAATTTGTTTTCTCGTCCATCTTTTTTCATCTCACTTGCTGTTGTCTCCTTCCATTTGCAAGTAGGAGAGGTTTGTAAGTTGGATGTTTGAAAGTAGGGGCCTGCCCTACATGCTCTGCAGAAATGGCGGAACAAGGTGTTGGTTTTGCCACAACATTGTAAGCCCTGAAAGTGACTCTTGGTGGGCGCTGGAGCGCCCTGCTGTGAACGATTATATCAAGAATTGTAATTACATGCCATTGTTGAACAGTGGTAGAAAAATTGACCTTTGGTGGTTGTGGTGCTGGTGCCACAACACTATAAGTCCTCACCGTTACTCTGGGTGGGCACAGGAAGGGGCCCTCCTGTGAAATATTATATCAAGAATTGTAATTACATGTCCCTGTTAAACAGGGGCAGAAAAATTTGGCCTTAGGCACTGGTGCTGGTGCCACCACACTGCAACCTCTTCCATATACTCTAGTTTTATTGCAGGAATTAGCCCTGCTGCAAAGCATTGCATCAAAAATTGTACTTAAACGCCCCTGTTAAACAGGGGCAGAAAAATTGGGCCTTAGGCACTGGTGCTGGTGCCACCACACTGCAACCTCTGCCATATACTCTAGTTTTATTGCAGGAATTAGCCCTGCTGCAAAGCATTGCATCAAAAATTGTACTTAAACGCCCCTGTTAAACAGGGGCAGAAAAATTGGGCCTTAGGCACTGGTGCTGGTGCCACCACACTGCAACCTCTGCCATATACTCTAGTTTTAATGCAGGAATTAGCCCTGCTGCAAAGCATTGCATCAAAAATTGTAATTAAACGCCCCTGTTAAACAGGGGCAGAAAAAATGGGCCTTAGGCACTGGTGCTGGTGCCACCACACTGCAACCTCTGTCATATACTCTTGTTTGATTGCAGGAATTAGCCCTGCTGCAAAGCATTGCATAAAAAATTGTACTTAAACGCCCCTGTTAAACAGGGGAAGAAAAATTGGGCCTTAGGCACTGTTGCTGGTGCTACCACACTGCAACCTCTCCCATATTGTCACGGTCGTTCCGCTACCCCGATCGTACAGAGGAGACGTACCTGCAGGGTTCCTGTACGAAGGGATCTCCGACGCCCTCGGACGCGGGTTGGCGCGAACAAACACGCGCGGGTGCACGCAGTTTCCAACAGACGTTCGCAGGTACGCGTCGACACAGGCGGGCGCTCGCACCGTACGGACGTGCGCGGGGTCACGAGCGTAACCACGGCCATCCGCGCAGGTACGTGAACGGGCCGTACGACCAATCCTGGCGCCCAATTGACTATTTAAGGCCACAGCTCCTGCTCCTCGGTGCTGTTCGGTCTACAGCGTTCCTGAGACTTCTGCTATTTGTTTGCGATCGTGTTCCTGCTATTATACCCAACCTGTTCCTGGACTTTGCCTGCTTTCCGCCTGCCTTTGACCTCTTGCCCGTTTGACCACGCTTCTGCCTTCCGCTTCTGTACCTCCGTTGCCAGACTGTTGCCGACCCTGCCTGATTGACTACGCCTCTGCCTTCCGCTTCTGTACCTCCGCTGCCAGATTGTTGCCGACCCAGCCTGATTGACTACGCCTGCCTGCCTGAAGTCCGGCACCAGTTGCCTCTGCCACCTTGCCGGTCCACTCGTGCCAGCTGTTCTGCAGTCCTAGACCGACATCCAGTGCCGGTTGCACCTGCCGTTCCAGTCTACCATCTGTTCCGGCTGCACCCGCTATCTGCTATCCGGCCAGGCACTTGTGTCCTCCGGGCTCCTGAACCCCTGTCTCCATCACCAGGGGCTCGAGAGCCGGAGGCTTACGAGGCGCCGCTCCCTGCACGTTGGGGCTCTCTAACCAGGTACGTGACACATATACTCTTGTTTGATTGCAGGAATTAGCCCTGCTGCAAAGCATTGCATCAAAAATTGTACTTAAACGCCCCTGTTAAACAGGGGCAGAAAAATTTGGTCTTAGGCACTGGTGCTGGTGCCAACACACTGCAACCTCTGCCATATACTCTAGTTTTATTGCAGAAATTAGCCCTGCTGCAAAGCATTGCATTAAAAATTGTACTTAAACGCCCCTGTTAAACAGGGGCAGAAAAATTGGGCCTTAGGCACTGGTGCTGGTGCCACCACACTGCAACCTCTCCCATATACTCTTGTTTGATTGCAGGAATTAGCCCTGCTGCAAAGCATTGCATCAAAAATTGTACTTAAACTCCCCTGTTAAACAGGGGCAGAAAAATTGGGCCTTAGGCACTGGTGCTGGTGCCACCACACTGCAACCTCTCCCATATACTCTTGTTTGATTGCAGGAATTAGCCCTGCTGCAAAGCATTGCATCAAAAATTTTACTAAAACGCCCCTGTTAAACAGGGGCAGAAAAATTGGGCTGATGGCATCAACCAGAACCAGAAATGTTCTTCCAACATATCAGCGGAGGAGGAAGAGGATAGACAATCAACATAACAGGACAGTCACTCAGCATCAGCATAGGCAGTCTTGAAGGGATGTGGTATTTCAAAAAAAATTATTTGGTTACATCAGCTTCAGGTGCTTGGTAGCTGTGGGTGATCCAAGACTGATTCATCTTGATGAAGGTCAGTCGATCAACTGATTCGGTGGACAGGCGCACCCTGTGATCGGTAACAAAGCCACCAGCAGCACTGAAGGTGCGTTCCGAAAGAACGCTGGATGCAGGACAGGCCAGTAGCTCAATTGCATACTGTGCAAGCTCTGGCCAGTGATCCATCCTCAAGACCCAGTAAGCCAGAAGATTTTCGGTGGGAAAGGTGTCCAAGTCTGACCTTGCCCCTAGGTATTCCTGCACCATGTAAATCAGACGCTGGCGATGGGTGCTGGAACCGATCATACCTTGGGGCTGCGGACTAAAAAATTGTCTGAAAGCATCAGTCAGACGGCCACCTTCTCCACCGCTCCTTCTGACCGATGCCTCAGCAACACGTTGTCCAGGACCAGGAGTTTGTAACCTCCCAGTCTCTGGGAACGCGTTGCACAGACCTTTCTGCAAGGCCTCCCGGAGATGTCTCATCCTCTGCTCCCTCTGCGATGGCAAGATAAGGTCGGCAACCTTACCCTTGTACCGTGGATCAAGGAGAGTGGCCAGCCAGTAATGGTCCCTCTCCTTGATCCGAAGAATACGAGGATCCTTCCTCAGGCTTTGCAGGATCAGGGAGGCCATGCAGCGTAGGTTAGCTGAGGCATTCGGTCCGGAGTCCTCTGGGTCACTAAGGACAACATGATCCGCAGCTACCTCCTCCCAGCCACGTACAAGTCCACGTGTTTCTTGGGACTGTAAATCATCCCTACAAGACTGCTGCTGCTGATGCTGAGTGCCAGCCTCCACCTCCATGCTGACACAATCATCCTCCTCCTCCTCTTCCTCCTCCTCATCCTCTTCCTGTGTGATGGGTGGCACAGCAGGAACACTGTCTGGATAAAGGGGGCCTTGAGAGGCAAGGAAGTCCGCCTCTTCCTGCCTCTGTTCTGCCTCAAGTGCCCTGTCCATTATTCCACGCAGCGTATGCTCCAAGAGGTGGACAAGAGGTACAGTGTCACTGATGCATGCACTGTCACTGCTCACCATCCTTGTGGCCTCCTCAAACGGTGACAGGGCAGTGCATGCATCCCTGATCATGCCCCACTGGCGTGGTGAGAAAAAACCGAGCTCCCCTGACCCTGTCCTGGTGCCGTAGTCGCACAGGTACTCATTGATGGCCCTCTGCTGCGTGTGCAGCCGCTGCAGCATGGCCAATGTTGAGTTCCATCTGGTGGGCATGTCACATATAAGGCGGTTCTTGGGCAGGTTCAACTCCTTTTGGAGCTCAGCCAGCCGAGCACAGGCATTAAATGATCGGCGGAAATGCACACTGACTTTCCTGGCCTGCTTCAGGACATCCTGTAAGCCGGGGTACCTGCCCAAGAACCGCTGCACCACCAGGTTAAGGACGTGAGCTACACAGGGCACATGGGTCAGTTGTCCCTGTCGGAGGGCGGAGAGGAGGTTGATGCCATTGTCGCAAACCACCATTCCTGGCTTAAGCTGGCGTGGCGTCAACCACCTCTCGGCCTGCCCCTGTAGAGCTGACAAAACATCCGCCCCAGTGTGGCTCCTGTCTCCCAAACAAACCAGCGCAAGCACGGCATGGCATCGTTTTGCCTGCGTACTTGCGTAGCCCCTGGAACGCCTACGGAGCACCGCTGGTTCTGAGGACAGAGCACTGGAAGAGGCCATGGAGGAAGAAGAAGAGGAGGGGGTGGAGGAGAGAGGTGTGTCACAACCAATAGTAGCATTTTGGAGGCGTGGTGGCGGAACAACCTCCAACACTACTGCACCTTGTCCTGCATCCTTCCCAGGTGCCAGAAGAGTGACCCAATGGGCCGTGAAAGACAGGTAACGTCCCTGTCCATGCCTGCTGGACCATGAGTCAGCGGTAATATGCACCTTGCCGCTGACCGCCCTGTCCAGCGAGACAAGGACATTGCCTTCCACATGCCGGTAGAGAGCCGGAATCGCCTTCCGTGAGAAAAAGTGGCGTTTGGGGACCTGCCACTGAGGAACCGCACATTGTACAAACTCACGGAAGGGGGCCGAGTCTACCAACTGAAAAGGCAGCAGCTGAAGTGCTAGCAATTTAGCCAAGCTAGCATTCAACCGCTGGGCATGTGGATGGCTGGGAGTGAACTTCTTCCGCCGGTCCAGCAGCTGGGGCAGGGACATTTGCCTGCTATAATCGGACGTGGGTGTACCGCTAGCAGAGTTCCCGGAAGCACTTGGCTGTGACACACCTAATTCTACACCTTCATTCCTCTCAGAGCAGGTTTCAGAGAAGACTGAAGGTCTAGTGGGGTTGGAGATGCCAGCTGATGAGGAGCAAGGAGAGGTTCGCTTTGTTCTTTGGTGTGGGTCTTTGAGGTACGCTTGCCAACGAGCTGCATGGCAGGTCAACATATGTCTGGTCAAGCATGTGGTGCCCAAGCGGCTGATGTTTTGGCCACGTGAGATACGCTTGAGACATATGTTGCAAATAGCAACGGTGCGATCTGATGCACTCGTCTCAAAAAAGGCCCACACCAAAGAACTTTTAGAATAACGCGCAGAGGCAGCGCTTTGCACAGGCGGAGCTCTGCGGTGTGATTCAGTCGGTGTGCTGCCCCTAAGCTGGCCCTCGGAGGGCATCCTGCCTCGTTGGACATGTGCCTCCTCCTCCTCCTCCTCCTCCTCCCTCCTTCCAGGCACCCACGTGGAGTCAGTGCCCTCATCATCCCCTCCCTCTTCATCGCTGTAGCAAACCTGGCAGTATGTTGCAGCTTGTGGAACATGACTGCCAGATTGCTGCCCTTCTTGAGCATCCCCTTTCTCTGCGCTCACGCTACTGCCTTCCTCTAGCTGAGTGTCATCATCAGAGCCCACAAAACACTGGGCATCCTCCTGGAACATGTACCCAACACTGTGCTCAAAGAGTTCAGGAGACTCCTCGGGAGGACGTGGTGGGTCTAGGGAAGGAGTCACTGATGATGACATTGAGAGGAGGGAAGACAATGCGTTGGCAGCTGCTTTGCTACTACCCTGAGACTGGGTGAGAGAGGATGAGGAGGATGAAGAGGGTTTGGTCATCCACTCTACCAAGTCATTGGCATGTTGCAGTTCAACATGTCCAGCTGCCGAAAAGAAGGACAAGCATGTCCCATGGCCACGTGCTGATGACAATGCACCGCGTCCACGACCAGCACTGTTGTCTTTAGACACAGAGCCTGCTTGCCCTCTTTTATCGGCTCGCGCCTGTCTGCCTCTCCTTGCTGGCCTTCCAGACATGGTAATGGCCTGAAGGGAGTTGGGTGAAACAGCAGTTGGGTAGTGTATATTGTGCTGGAGGCACACAACACCCACTAACTCCTGCAGATGCCTTTATTATAGAACACCAGAGATGAAGGGGTATATACAGATGTATACTGTGCTGTGCTGGAGGCACACACAACTTCCAATAACTCCTGCAGATGGCAAGTGGGCTCAAATAGAGAACAGCTATGTAGGTGGATATAGCGGTATGTACTGGGTACAGAGCACGCAGACAGCACGCACTATCTCCTAACACTACTGACTGCAAGCTCTATTATAAAAGATAGATCACTAGCTATATAGGTGAGGTGAATATAGCGGTGTATACTGCGGTCAGGGCACGCAGACAATAACCAGAGAACACCAGAGATAAAGGGGTATATACAGATGTATACTGTGCTGTGCTGGAGGCACACACAACTTCCAATAACTCCTGCAGATGGCAAGTGGGCTCAAATAGAGAACAGCTATGTAGGTGGATATAGCGGTATGTACTGGGTACAGAGCACGCAGACAGCATGCACTATCTCCTAACACTACTGACTGCAAGCTCTATTATAAAAGATAGATCACTAGCTATATAGGTGAGGTGAATATAGCGGTGTATACTGCGGTCAGGGCACGCAGACAATAACCACTACACAACAGCAAGATAGAAAATCGGCCGAAAACGATCGGTGTGTACTGTGTTGAAGGTACACAGAACACCCACTGATTCAGACGCCAACACACTACACGAGGCCGCCGCTATGGTGGCCTTATATAGTGTGGGGCGTGCACCACACAGCCTGAGCTATGATTGGCCACAGGCATCCTGCCTGTGGCCAATCATGGCTCTCCTCGCTGCTGGCGCTGCGATTGGCCAAGCATGCGGGGTCACAGTGCATGCTTGGCCAATCATGAGCAAGCAATGCACTGCGCCATCGCAGTGCATTGTGGGCCGTGAGCGCCACACGAATTTGACGCGAACGGACCAAAATGTTCGGACTTCGCCGAACGGACGAACAGCCAATGTTCGAGTCGAACGTACGTTCGACTCGAACACGAAGCTCATCCCTAATCGCCAGGTACAAAGCCCAGCTGTTCAAAAAGCTCCATCCGCGGCGGACAAGGGAGATAATGCAGAATTTAATCTAAATAGGGGTAGGAAAAGATATGTACAGAGCAGTTGATCAAATGTTACCCATAAAGGGATTGTATAGTGCACTGACATGAGATTCAATCCAACCTCAATATTAGACAAATGAAAGAACTTAAGCCCTTACAAAAATACTCCAAGCTTGTTATCAAACAATCGGACAAAGGTGGTAATATTGTCTTAATGACACATACACAGTATCAATCAATGTGCCTGACTGTCTTGAATAATCATAACTGGTACAAACCCATTGCCCCTGCCCTCCTTTCTACCTTTGCCTCAGAACTCAGGGATCTTTGCACTGGGGCCTTCTATGAGGGCCTCATTGACAAGGATAGCCTAGAGTTCTTGGTTCCTATATTTCTATGTGTCCCTACCTTCTATTCCCTTCCTAAAACCCACAAAAATATCTAGACACCTCCTGGTAGACCAATCGTCTCTGGAATAGGATCACTCACAGACAATGGCAGCAAATTTGTAGATGCTTTCTTAATGCCTCACATACGGATCTGCTATATACGTGACATTACTGACATTACTGACCTCTTGAAACATGTTGAGGGGATCCAGATCCGGACACCCTGCTCGTGGCTATAGATATCGAGGCTCCTGAACCAATGAATTTTGCGAGTACTACATTTCATTTTGACAAAAAATTACTTTACTTTCAATGATCAACTGTATCTACAGACTCAAGAAGTTGCTATTGGGACTTCTTGTGCCCCGGCATATGCTAATTTGTATCTTGGGTGTAAATTTGGGTGGATGGGAGAGACATATAGCTACTGACGATCGTTACACACATCTCCTTGAATATGTTCTGTTAAGGTACAGGTACATATACGACCTCTTCATAGTATGGACCGATACCAGAAATAAACTGTTGGAGTTTATTTAGACCTTGAATGACAATAGTTTTAACCTCAAATTTACATTTCGTTTTGACAATAGTCGGATCCCCTTTTTGGATCTCTCTATTATCAAACAATAGGACAGTACAATAGGCACAGCCTTTTTCCGCAAACCAACGGCTGGTAATACGCTTCTTCATGCATCTAGTGCCCATCCACGTCCACTACTGCGGAGCATTCCGTACACACAATATTTGCACCTGCAAAGAAGCTACTCTTGAGACAGATTTCGGGATTCAAGCCAATGCTTTCCGTGACCGTCTGTTACTCAGAGGTTATTCATGTACTAATCTAAGAAAAGCTTGTAATCAAGCACTAGTACGCACCAGGAGCTCTTTACTGTATACCCCACCCAAACCCCCATCAACAGATGCAGTCAAA
Organism: Lithobates pipiens; assembly: GCF_037356315.1. Lineage (NCBI taxonomy): Eukaryota > Metazoa > Chordata > Amphibia > Anura > Ranidae > Lithobates > Lithobates pipiens. The sequence goes on from NW_027507718.1 coordinate 249,286,651, forward strand.
CTCATCACTAAGTACTCTGCCCATAATAAACAACTTGGAATGATACTATTGAACCAATGGCATTTACTGACTGACCACCATGTCTTGAGCAGATATGTGAGATCTACTCCAGAACTGATGTTCCTGAAAGTATCCACGTTAAGAGACCATTTGACTAACAGCCATTACCAACCATCCAAGAGATCTGTTGCAGGACACAGTAGAACCTCCCTGCTGCCCCTGGATTTTCAAGGGGAGGAGATTCCAGTTACCCAATGGTGAGACTCTTCACCTCGTATCTTTTCCAGCTGCAGCACTATGGGGGTGATTTACTTTATGCTGTGTAAGTTTAAGGCCTTCTATGTAGGCAAAACAGTACAAGAACTCTGACAGAGAATTGGGGACCACCTATACTATTCCAGAAATGGTAAACTGACCATCATAGGCTGACACATTGGACTGCACCACCGCCTTGATGTTACAGCTGTCAATTTTTTGGTCCTTGAAGTGGTCCAACAGAGCCCTAGAGGGGGTGATTGGGATAGGATGGTTTTACAGAGAGAAACTCTGTGGATCGAACGTCTCAATGCTACCACCCACCCCAGGCCTCAACTAGATGATATCTTATAAACTGTTCTTGTAGGTTCTTCGCAATTCCCTTCTCTCCCCCTCCCCCCCTCCTTATTCCGCCCCCCTTTCTCCTTCCCCTCCCCCCTATCCTTCCCTCCCCTATCCCATGGGTTCCCTCTGTGTACCCCGTCAACCATTGCAGCAATTCTCCACTGGCCTATTACACCTCAGATTACCTGGCCATCCATACCTGCCCTTGAACTAGGTCAGTAATAATCAAATTTCCAAAATGTTTTATATTTAAATAAAGTTCTATTATAGATTTGGGACTATCTGCCCCCTCATTATTTCTTGTAAATAATGTGTTTTTTCTATGCACTACTGTCCTGTAAATTTTATGAAATTGATTTGGGTTGTTGCATCCCCTGCACACCTAGCCAGTCTCTCCCTGGTTGTTTGTTTTTTCTCCCCAGCAGCGGACATGTGACTCCCCTAGTGAGGATGGTTTCCCCTGTGGGAACCACCCTTCTCTTGCACTGCCTGAGTTTTGGGCTTAAAACAGGGGGAGGATGGAGCGCTGGTAGGAGCTACTAGTGAACAGTCATAAGATGGTTGGTAAAAAATGGAAATGAGAAAAGGCTGGGGGGGGGGTTTGCGTGGCGATTCAGAACAGTTATTACAGTTCAGACTTATGTTAGTAAGTTCTGGTGAATGTTGTGAGTGGCAGCTGGCTCCAGAGAGCAGAAGAGACTCTATAACATGGAAGAAAAGAGAGGTAGAGCAGCGCCAACCTCTGAGAGAAGTATGTCTATTAAAACATGGCTTTATTTATAATTTAAAAGATGTGCAATCAAATTTGAGTAGATACAAACAGGCATAATAGATCTCCGTGGCCGTCCTCAGCTAACATCCGATGTTTCTTGCTGGGCTTGTAGTAAGAAATCAGAACCCGGTCGCTTCCGGTGGCGTCCGTAGCTCCGGGGTGTGTGTGTCCCACAATGAGCACGTCAGCAGGTGGAGAACGCCAGCCACTTGAGATCGAGGGGCGTGGTTACAGCGATCGCGTTCAGAGCATGCGTGCTCCTTCATCAGGCATTGGGTGCAGCCATAGCTGGCAGTGTTTATAAATGGAGTGAAGTGGAAAAGAGAGGAGGGGAAGGGGCGGTATCAGAGGGGTGTAACTTTTGGCCGACCAGCATTGTAATCCAAATGCAGGCCATACACAGGACGAGTTGAATGATCGTTATTAGAAACAAAAACATTAGTAATCTTGGTAAAACAAAACAAAAAGTAAATTAAAAGAAAAATGAAAATAAGGATAAAATTAAGATTAAGAAAAAATACGAAAAAATATGGGAAAAAATATGGAAAAAATGTGGGAAAAAAATATGGAAAAATAACCCCCACTCCAAACATATTGTCTATTTCGGTAGATATATAGATGACATCGTCATCATCTGGGACGGCTCCCGTTCCCAAGCAGATGCATTTGTAGTTTATTGCAACACCAACAATCTAGGCTTATCTTTCACTTCAGTCTGCGACCCTAATACTCTAGCTTTTTTGGATCTAGAACTAAGCCACTCAGACAGACAATCTCATTCACGCAAAGAACTACACAAAACCAACTGTTGCCAACTCCTACTTCCACTTTCAAAGCTGTCACTACCCTAGATGGATTTCCAATATACCAAAAAGCCAATTCTGCCATCTGAAACACAACTGTACCTGCTTAGAAGACTATACCGAACAAAGCAAGCTTTTTAAGAAGAAGTTCTCGGAAAAGGGCTACCCCAGCTCCCTAGTTGATGAGGCCTACAACCAATTTCTCAGTGAAGCACCAAGACCTAACAAACAACAACAACCTACTTCATCTTCCAGAGCAACCAGATTCATCACCCAATTTCATACACAACATAGAAAGATGGAAAAAACCCTCCACAAACATTGGGGTATATTACAAGAAGATCCCCACCTCAAAAACAGTCTTGATGAAAAACCAAAAATCACATACAGAAGAGCTCAAAATCTAAAAGGAAAAATAGCTTAGAATAAACTAAAGACACGTAAAACCAAACCAAACCGCACACCAACTTTTCTAACAACGTCAAAGGCATATACCAATGACGCAAGTTCAATTGCTTAACATGCAAATTTGTTCTGCACAAACAAAAACAGTTACCACAAAGGACAAAACTTACCAACTCGACAAATTCTATAACTGTTCCACAGAATTTGGGATATATTGCCTTTCTTGCCCATGTCACCTACTGTATGTAGACCGAACCACCAGAACACCAAGAAAAATATTTGGAGAACACAGACGTTCTATCGAAGAAAAGAAAAATCTGATGATTCCAAGACACTTCACGGAGTTCCACCAAGGGTCCACCAATGGCCTGCATGTTTGGATTATAGAGAACCGTGAACGCGGCCGAAAGTTTGCGAACCGCAAAGTTCGCGGTGGGCCCCATTGACTTCAATGACAGACGAACTTTAAAAACCTACATATTTCCAGCCACAAAATAATTACTAGCTGTGCACACATAGTCCCACCACATGGCCACTGACATAACACATGTATGAAGTGAATCTGGGAATCGACAACTACAAGCATTCTTTTTTTATATGTGAAATTTTGACAATTCAGGATGCAGGAGCGCTAGAAGGCAATGGAGGAGAGGAAAGGTCAGGGTAGGCTATGAAGAGGGTGCAGGAGATGATCACCAGCACCGTGATATAGAGCACTGACACCAGCACCGTGATATAGAGCACTGACACCAGCACCGTGATAGAGTGCACTGACACCAGCACCGTGATATAGAGCACTGACACCAGCACCGTGATAGAGTGCACTGACACCAGCACCGTGATATAGAGCACTGACACCAGCACCGTGATATAGAGCACTGACACCAGCACCGTGATAGAGAGCACTGACACCAGCACCGTGATATAGAGCACTGGCACCAGCACCGAGATATAGAGCACTGACACCAGCACCGTGATATAGAGCACTGACACCAGCACCGCGATAGAGTGCACTGACACCAGCAACGTGATATAGAGCACTGACACCCGCACCGTGATATAGAGCACTGACACCAGCACTGTGATATAGAGCACTGACACCAGCACCGTGATAGAGTGCACTGACACCACACCAGCATCGTGATAGAGAGCACTGACACCAGCACTGTGATAGAGAGCACTGAGACCAGCACTGAGACAGAGTGCACTGACACCAGCACCGTGATATAGAGTACTGACACACGCACCGTGATAGAGTGCACTGACACCAGCACCGTGATATATAGAGCACTGACACCAGCACCGTGATATAGAGCACTGACACCAGCACCATGATATAGAGCACTGACACCAGCACTGTGATATAGAGCACTGACACCAGCACCGTGATATAGAGCACTGATACCAGCAACTCGCTGCTGGGCCCCAAAAATATGACACCGCTCAACCTCTTCAAACAGGAAGGTACGGGCATATAGTACAGTGTGCTTTTTTTGTACAAGGAAGTGAGCCAAATGTAGAAAAAAGGTCTGTGTGCTCGTTTAAATAAATTGTTTATAGAGATATACATGGTCTACTGGTCACATGTGTTGAATTCCTCCGAGATCCATGCATCATTCATTTTCAGAAATGTGAGGTAGTCAACACTGTCGTGAGCTAGACGAGTGCGCTTATCGGTCACGATCCCCCCTGCTGCGCTGAACGTCTTTTCGGACAGGACACTGGACGAGGGGCAAGCCAACAGTTCCATTGCAAATTGGGAAAGCTCTGGCCAGAGGTAAAGCCTGCCCACCCAGTAGTCCAGGAGTTCATCACTCCTCAGAACGTCCACATCGGGCGTTAACCCGATGTAGTTGGACACCTGTCGGTCTAGGCGATCCCTGATGCTGGATCCGGATGAGACCTGTCGATGGGTCGGCTGAAAGAATGACCTCATATCAGAAGTCACCAACACATCTTCAAACCGACCTCTTCTTGCAGGCGCTGTTGGATTGGTACCCGCAACTCTTTTTCTGGGAGTGGGAATTGCTCCTCTGCCAGCGCACGCAAAAGCAGAATGCAGCATTTCTCGAAGCAAGGCCTATAAGTGCTCCATTCTGCCAGCCCTCTGTGATGGTGGTAACATTTCCACCATTTTGTGTTTGTACCGGGGGTCTAAGTACGTTGCCACCCAGTACTGGTCCTTGACTCCTATGCTTTTTATACGAGGGTCCTTGTTAAAACACTGGAGCATGAAGGCCCCCATTTGCACTAAACTGGAAGCGGTGTGGTGGCCAGGCTCCTGCTCATCATCCAGGATAATGTTGTCCTCCTCGTTCTCCTCTCCCCATCCTTGCACAACAACAGGGATCCCAGAAAGGTTTAAAGCATGCTCTTCTTGCTCCTCCTCATCCGCCCCGGCACCATCCTCCTCTGACCTCTCTTCAGACTCCTGTTGTTTCAGATAGAGTAGCCCCCCCTGGGAATTTATCCAGCATTGCGACTTCCTCATCTTCCTACTCCTGCTCCTCCATGGCTTGATTTGATCAATGACACGACGCAATGCACGCTCCTTAAAGAAGGCATAAGGTACCATGTCACTGATGGTGCCATGGCTGCGACTGACCAGTTTGGTGATCTGCATGCGTCACACATGAGCAGCCACTGGCGCGGTGAAAAAACCCCCAGCTCCCCAGAACCTGTTCTGCCGCAGAGTTCATACAGGTAGACGTTAACTGCACGTTTCTGCTGGAGCAGCCTATCAAGCATATAGAAGGTTGGGTTCCACCGCATCAGGCAATCACAAATAAGACGTCTGACCGGCAGATTGTGTTGCTGCTGAATGTCAGCAAGGCGAGCCATGGGCGTGTAAGATCTTCTCAAATGGGCCGAGATTTTCGCGCAAGATATCCTGGACGCCAGGGTATTTGACAAGGAATAGCTGCAAGACCAAGTTTAAGATGTGTGCCATGCATGGCACTTGCGTAATTTTGCCCTGTATCATTGCGCTAAGCAGATTGGCCCCGTTGTCAAACACCACTTTACCAACTGTCAATTGAGCGGTGTTAGCCACTGATCTGCTTGTGAACGCAAAGCTGAAAGAAGTGTCTGGCCAGTGTGGCTCTTGGCTTCCAGGCACAACAGACGCAACACGGCATGGCAATGTCTCACCTGGCATGTCGAATAGGTTCTGGGGAGCTTGGGCGGTGCAGCGGAAGATACGCTAGCAGGGGAAAAGGAGGAGTCAGCTGAGGAGGAGAGGGAGTACGATGGAGTAGGAGGAGGAGGAGAAGAAGAGCCAGGCCTGCATGCAATCCATGGCGGTAAAACCAAATCTACATGGGTGCCACGGGTTACATGCTTGACGGCCGTCAGAAGGTTCACTCAGTGGGCAGTAAAAGTGATATACCTTCCCTGCCCGTGTTTGCTAGACCACGTGTCTGTGGTCAGATGTATCTTGGCACCGACACTGTGTGCCAGAGATACATTCACTTGCCGTTGAACATGGCCATATAGCTCTGGGATGCCCTTCTGTGAGAAATACTTCCTTCCTGGGACCTTCCATTGTGGTATTCCAATCGTCACAAATTTTCGAAAGGCCTCCGAGTCCACCAGTTTATATGGCAGTAGTTGGCGGGCTATGAGTTCTGAAAAGCCAGCTGTCAACTGTTGGGCAAGAGGGTTATCTGGCGTCATCATTTTTTTACGCTCGAACATTTGGCCCACGGAAGCCTGCCTTTTTGCAGAAAAACGTGAGCTTGCCGTGATGGAAGGTGGAGTGGAGGACAATTGTGAGGAGAGAGGAAAAGGAGAAGTAGAAGACGAGACTGGACTGTGAGAGCCTGGAGTGTGGCTTTGTGTGTTCCGTTGCTCCCACTGGGCTCGGTGATGGCAGCTCATGTGCCTTCTTAAGGCGGTCGTCCCTAGGTGAGTGTTGGGCTTACCACGACTTATGCGTTGACTGCAAAGATTGCAGATAGCAACACTATTGTCATTAGCGGACACGTTAAAAAAAGCCCACACTGCGGAGCCATGTGTCGGCGTCTTGGGAGCGCCAGATGTGACCATACATGGTTGATGCCTTGCTCCTGATACATTCGCATTCTGCTTTGTCTCTCCTGCACAATCTAAGTTCTTCCTGCTTCTCCTCCCTATTTGCTGGTCCATATCTCCCCCTGAACTCCCCTCCTCTTCCTCTCTTGTGGGCACCCACGTGGCATCACTAGACACGTCATCTACGTCACCTTCCCCGCCACTATAATTAGAGATCTCGGAGTAGGCAGCAACAGTGGGAACAAACCTCCTCTTTGGGCTGATCTGGGTACTGTCGTCAGACTGCTGAGCGGCGGTTGCTGCTACCTCCTCTTCCTGATCCAATGCCAAGAGTGGCTGCGCATGGGAAATGTCTTGATATGGATCAGAAAATAATTCCTGTGACTCAAGCGGAAGGTATATGGTGGTGGTGGTGTTGGTGGTAGTGTCTTTGGGGGTGCACATAGCATAGAGTGAAGAAGAGGGTGCAGATCGAGAGGATGAGGAGGTTGCAGAAGAGTAAGGCTGAGTGAGCCACTCAACCAAGTCTGGTGCGTCCTTTGACGTAATCGCACGAAGAAGGTATATAACACCCCGCTTCAATCTGTTGTACTTGGGGGCCACTGGTCTATCACACCAGTTATAATACTTTTTTTATTGCGTTTGTCGCTCTTTGTAGTATCGCTGCAGAACCGCTCAGCAGTCACAATGCTGCACAGTGCAAATGCACTATACTATTCTTTCTTTATGTGCAAGTATTTTATACGTGTATTACACACCTATATACTGCACACCAAATAGTACACCTATACCAGTCCTTACAAGGACCTTTGTGGACCAAGTAGCTAGTGATTTGCAGACTGTACCTCAGTCCCTACACTGATAAAGGACTGCTGCAGAATAGGGCAGCAATCTGCAGCAGTGCACCACAACCCTCCAAATAGTACACCTATACCAGTCCTTACAAGGACCTTTGTGGACCAAGTAGCTAGTGATTTTCAGACTGTACCTCAGGCCCTACACTGATAAAGGACTGCTACAGAATAGGGCAGTAATCTGCAGCAGTGCACCACAACCCTATATATTGTACACCTATACCAGTCCTTACAAGGACCTTTGTGGACCAAGTAGCTAGTGATTTGCAGACTGTACCTCAGTCCCTACACTGATAAAGGACTGCTGCAGAATAGGGCAGCAATCTGCAGCAGTGCACCACAACCCTCCAAATAGTACACCTATACCAGTCCTTACAAGGACCTTTGTGGACCAAGTAGCTAGTGATTTTCAGACTGTACCTCAGGCCCTACACTGATAAAGGACTGCTACAGAATAGGGCAGTAATCTGCAGCAGTGCACCACAACCCTATATATTGTACACCTATACCAGTCCTTACAAGGACCTTTGTGGACCAAGTAGCTAGTGATTTGCAGACTGTACCTCAGTCCCTACACTGATAAAGGACTGATGCAGAATAGGGCAGTAATCTGCAGCAGTGCACCACAACCCTATATATTGTACACCTATACCAGTCCTTACAAGGACCTTTGTGGACCAAGTAGCTAGTGATTTGCAGACTGTACCTCAGTCCCTACACTGATAAAGGACTGCTACAGAATAGGGCAGCAGTCAAGTATAATATTCTTTCTAGATTTGGAAGAAAGTATATTATACTTGTACAACCCTATATACTGTACACCTATACCAGTTCTTAAAAGGACCTTTGTGGACCTAATAGTAATAGCTAGCTAGTGATTAAACTGACTGTCCCTGCTGCACACAGCGTCCTGTCCCTCCCTGCACTGACAAAAGACAGGCTGCTGCAATCACCAACACAGCAGTGCACTTAACCCTATATACTGTACACCTGTACCAGTCCTTAAAAGGACCTTTGTGGACCTAATAGTAATAGCTAGTGATTAAACTGACTGTCCCTGCTGCACACAGCGTCCTGTCCCTCCCTGCACTGACAAAAGACAGGCTGCTGCAATCACCAGCACAGCAGTGCACTCAACCCTATATACTGTACTACACTTATACCATACCAGTCCTTAAAAGGACTTTTGTGGACCTAATAGCTAGCGATTTGTGTCACTACAGTCTCTCTCTGCTCCACACAGCGTCCTGTCCCTACACTGAAATAAGAATGTAAAATGGCCACCAGATCAGGTCTATTTATAAGGTAGGGGGAATGTCCAATTGTCCATGTGCTGAAATGTCTCAATTGGCTGTCCTGTACCCCATGATGGATGTGTCATCATGGATCAAAGTTCTTTCACACTGTAAACACATATGTCCGCCAGGCGAACAGAGGCAATAGTTCGCCGATCGGGCGAATCGCGAACACGCAAAATTCGTCGCAAAACGACCGCCGGGCGAACAGTTCGGCCATCCCTAATCTTAACATTCAATCTGATATCACCTATGGTATTCAGTGAGTATATGATAGTCAAAACTAACCCCATTCTATAGCGATACTATATCCTGCTCTTTCTATATATATGCATATATGTATGCACAACATTAGTGTCTGCATATTTGCATAGCTGTATATCCTCCAGTTCTATTCTTATGTTTATGTTTAGTCCTATTTTTATTATTATTTATTTTTTTATTTTTATTTTTATATTTATTTTTATTTTTATATTATATATTTATATTTATTTTTATTTTTACTAATTATTATCTATTATTTTTTATTTCCATTCCAATTTCTATTTTTGTTTTTATCTTTATTATTTTTTATTCATTTTTCATCTCTACATTTTTTCCATATTTTTCCCCCACATTTTTTCCATATTTTTCCCAGATTTTTTTCGTATTTTTTATTAATCTTAATTTTATCGTTATTTAAATGTTTCTTTTTCTTTACTTTTTACTTTATTTATCATTTTTCCACTCACTTCCATCTTCATTTCCATTTATTGTTTTTTTAATATATTTTTTACTATTTTTTCCTATATTTTTTTCCTTTCATTTTTTCTCCGTCCCATGCCGAACTTACATACTCCCGCCCCCCCCCCCCCATTCTTTATTGTTTTGTTTTACCAAGATTACTAATGTCTTTGTTTCTAATAACAATCATTCAACTCGCCCTGTGTATGGCCTGCATTTGGATTCCAATGCTGGTTGGCCAAAAGTTACACCCCTCTGATAACGTCCCTTCCCCTCCTCTCTTTTCCACTTCACTCCATATATAAACACTGCCAGCTATGGCTGCACCCAATGCCTGATGAAGGAGCATGCATGCTCCGAACGCGAGCACTGTAGCCACGCCCCTCGATCTCAAGCGGCTGATGTTCTCCACCTGCTGACTTGCTCATTGTGGGACACACACACCCCGGAAGCGACTGGGGTCTGATTTCTTACTACAAGCCCAGCAAGAAACACCGGATGATAGCTGAGGATGGCCACGGAGATCTATTATGCCTGTTTTTATCTACTCAAATGTGAGTGCACATCTTTTAAATTATAAATAAAGTCATGTTTTATTAGACATACTACTCTCAGAGCGACGCTGCTCTACCTCTCTTTTCTTCTGAGGTTTGGGCTTTCCAGCCCATTTGACATAGACGGCGCACACTTGCGCAGTAGCGCGTTAATTCGCACCTGCGCAGTGTGGTGAGCCAGACCAAATGACGTCACACGCCGCCGTCAGGCTTCCGGGTTGGGGAGTTCATTTAGCAGGCCTCGGCCCACTGGTGAGCACCGCGGATGTTTCTCTCCGGATAGAGGGACCCCTTACCAGGAATTACTTCATATTTAATGAACCTTCAGCTTCCAGCTACCCACCGATGATTTCAAATTACGACACATTCCAGCCACCACAATCTGAGATACCTTATATATGGTCTTGCTGCTTGCATTCCTTTTTTCTGCCTGCCATGCCCTCTTCTTTTCCCCTCTGGAGCTTTATACATATTTTTTGAATAGATCTTTAAAGATATCAAAGCAGGTAGGTTTTGATTTTCTAACTATTAGGTATATATGCACTTCCTTTCCTTCACTACCCATTCCTCTCGGCCCCCCTTTTCTCCCCCCCTCACATCCTAACCCAACAACCTACCCACCCTTCCTTACAACACTTCCCCCCCCCCTCCCCTCCTCCCTTCTTTTTCCCCCATCCATCCTCTCTTCCCCCCTCCCCCTTCTCCTTTGCCTCCCTCCCCCCCTTTATTCCCCCCCGGGTGTTTCCCCTCTCCTTCCCCCCCCTTTCCCTCCTTTTCCCTCTTTCCCCCTTGTCTCCCCCTTTGCCTCCCTTCCCCCCTTCCCCCTCCCTTTTTCTGTCTTTTATTTATGCCTTTTTCTGCCTTTTTCATTTGTCCCTTTTCTCATTTTCACCCCCCCCCCTTACCCCCGGCCATAACAACCCCCCCCCCCCTTCCCGATGCACTATACAATCCCTTTATGGGTAATATTTGAACAACTGCTCTGTATATATCTATTCCTACCCCTATTCATTTCTGCATAGCCCCCCTTGTCCGCCACAGGGGGAGCTTTTTGAAAAGCTGGGCTTTGTACCTGGCAATTGACCTGTTGGGTAAGCAACTTCTCAACGTTACCGCTAAGCTCTATCTGTACATGCTATGCTTTTGTAATTATGATTATGTGTTCTTGTGTTTTATTTGACTTTGTTTTATAGATTATTCCTCCTGATGAAGCGGTCTATGTACCGTGAAACTAGTAGAGGACTGGTTAATCTATGAAAAGCTCCATCAACAGGTCACTTGGGGAAACCTTTGAGTATTTGTATATTGTTTTTTGAAACTTTTTAAATGTGATTTATGTATGTCTTTTTATATGTAATAAATTAATACATTTTTATTGTAGATTTATTTTTTGTGTAACAATACCGAGATAGTCCACCACGAAACTTTGTGGGTTGGAGTATATGTTTGGCTAGTCTCAGCAACTGTCCTCACACTTATATCCATTCCCTTTATTCCAGGTACAAAAGAACAAAACGTGTACAAAGTCTTACTGTTAATTTTCTTTTGTCTTTATTGCTTTCATTTCCTAATCTTTCTTTAATTATATTTATTAAATAAATGATTAAAGGCAAAATATTCTTCCTATTTTTATTCAGGTAAATCACCTTTATCTGTAGACACTGCTTGAATAAAAATGTTATGCTTGCTTGGGTTGGAACATTGTGTGCCTATGTATGAGCTCATCGATAAAGCATATTTTAGAACAGTACCATAAAAATGCTTATTCTTACCACACACCTTGTAAAATATCAAAAATAAATCATCCAGACGCCCATGCAGGTCTCCTTGAGACAAAACAGAACATTAAAATTAACATGCATAGGATGAAGGAATTAATTTTTTTTGTTTCTTTTGTTACAAATATTGAAGTAAGCAATAATAAATCTATACAATACAATATTATGCTTTTTCCCTTACCCATTATTTAGAAAATATATAGTTCATGCGCTAAAAAGAAAGATTAAATGCAGAAAACATTTCAAGAATTGGTGATAATATTTTTCTATGATATGATTTGCCTTTTTACATGTAACTGAGACATAACTTACACCCAATTACAATATACAGTGTACATATGCACATAATACACATATACTAATATATACACATGCCGGATACTGTATATAATTTACAATGTAGTAAGGTCTCCTTCTCTGTTAAAGCCTCTATGGAGCTTTGTAGAGGAGGGAGGGATCTTGTGATTATTGGCTTTGGCTTGACCATGATGTTTCCTGATTGTTAAGGAGCGCCTGCTCCTAACGACCGGTACACATTCCACAAATAGTGCATGCCGGGAGCACTACTTAATTTCTGCATGTATTTAATTATTTTTTTCCTTCTGTGAATGGAGTTTAATGCCTGTTCATACAGTATTTACACAGTGTTTTCAGCCTCTTTCGGTAAATACCGCACAAACGGTCTAGTGAATTGACAGTTTAAGGATCTTAATGTAATTGTCAATAAAAACCTTTGACACTTATGAAATGCTTGTAATTATATTTTGGTATACCATAGTAACATCTGACAAAAAGATCTAAAAACACTGAAGCAGCAGACCTTGTGAAAATTAATAATTGTGTCATTCTCATTTGGCCACGGCTGAATTCTCGGAATGCAAGGATCAGGAGTGCATTGCGCTCAGAATGCAGTTATCAGGAGTGTCAGAATGGAGGAATCAGGAGTGCATTGCTCTCAGAATGCAGGGATCAGGAGTGCGTTACGCTCATAATGCAGGGATCAGGAGTGCGCTGTGCTCAGAATGCAGGGATCAAGAGTGCATTACACTCAAAATGCAGGGATCAGGAGTGCGTTGCGCTCAGAATTCAGGGATCCTTCCCACTGCATCCTAACTGTGCACAAAGGAGATCGAGAGGCAGCACAGTTCTGGACAGAGGGTGGGAGCAGGAGCTGGCAGAGTGACTTTTCATATTAACAAGCTGGTGATTGGTTTCTTGGGACCTAGCAACCAATCACCTGTGGGTTAGCTTGAAAAGTTAACTTGGCCAGCTCTTCCCCTCGCCCTCTGTCTTGAGCTTTGCTGGCTCTTGCTCTCCGCTGTTCACTGAAGATGGCGGTGGAGGCAGAGGCAGGGGGAGAGAGAGAAGGACTGAAGGCGTCGCAAGGGAGGCTCAGGGCAGAGAGAGAAGGCAGGAGTCCCCGGGGTTTGTCCATTGGCAACGTTTTTTTTCCCTTAACCATTTCAGTCTCGGAAGGATTTGCCCCTTCATGAGCCATTTTTTGCGATACGGCACTGCATCGCTCTGACAATTGCATGGTCATGCGACGTTGTACCCAAACAAAATTTATGTCCTTATTTTTACACAAATAGAGCTTTCTTTTGGTGGTATTTGTTCACCTCTGCGTTTTTTACTTAATATCCCAAATTAAAAAAAAAAAATCCTTCCTTAGTTTAGGCAGATATACATACTTCTACATATTTTTGGTATAAGCGTATATTGATTGGTTTGCACAAAAGTTATAGTGTCTACAAAATAGAGGATAGATTTATGGCATTTTTATTATTTTTTTTTACTAGTAACGGCGTCGATATGTGATTTTTATCGTGACTGCCACATTGCGGTGGACTGATCGGACACTTTTGACACTATTTTGGGATCACTGACATTTAAAGACTGCCGTTGGATGTGAGGAGCTGGACTGCTGCCTGCAGTACACTGCGCCAAAAAGCGGTATACTCATGCCCTCTTACATCCACCTAATAAATCTACTGAATGTATGGACCGAAGACCAAGTTGCAGCCTTGCAGATCTGTGCCATGGAGGCCTTACTGCTCTAGTTGAGTGCGCTTTAACCTGTAAAAGGAGGAATTTTCTTTTCCCAACCATAGTCCTGAACAATAACTTGTCGAATCCACCTAGCTATAGTTGACTTTGACGCTGCCTGGCCCTTTCGTGGACCGTCTGGTAACACAAACAGAAAATCAGTCTACCATATCTGAGCAGTTGCTTCCAGATAGATTACGCCTGCTCTAAAAACATCTAGAGAGTGTAACAATGTTTCCTGGCGGATCTGGAAAAAAGTATGGTAGGACCACATGTTGGCTTAGTTGGAACCCTGATACCACCTTAGTTAAGAAAGCCGGGTGAGGACACAACACCACCCTGTCTTTGTGAACAATTAAGTATGGCTCTTTACATAAAAAAGCCGCTAATATGATACCCTCCTGGCAGAGGTTATGACAACAAGAAAAAAACAACTTCTTGGTCAAAAGACACAAAGATACATGGTGTAATGGTTCAAAAGGCTGTTTTTGTAGGACAGACAAAACCAAATTCAAATCCCATGGATACACGGAAGGCATGACTGGTGGATTTAAACACGGTGCCCCCCAGATAAAGGTCCAGACTAGGGAATGAGAGGCAAAAAATACAGACAAGGCCGAGATCTGCCCCCGGATAGTGCTCAAGGCCAACTTCATTTCTACTCCTGATTCAAGGAAAGTGAGAACTCTGTCAATGGCATACCTCCTAGGATGCTATCTCTTGGACTCACACCAGGAGACATATCCTTTACAGATTCTATAATAGATGAGCCTAGAGGGTGGTTAGGACTGGATCTGAGATCCCACCCTTTTTTAGGATGTGGGTCTCAATAGCCAAACCGTCAAATTCAGTTTTTGTAAGGAAAAATTGAATATTGGCCCCTGTGGAAGAACCCATGGCCTTCCAACTGCCATTCACACAATCTCTGATACCAGGACCTTCTGGGCCAAGCCAGGACTACTAGAATTACTGGCTTCCTTTCCCGCTTGATCCTATGAAGGAACCGTGCAAGAAACAGAACTGGAGGGAATGCATTGATCAGAGAAAACTGATCCCAAGGAATTATCAAGGCATCTGAGCCTAGTGCTTGACACAAAGTTGTCTAGCTTCTTGATGAACCTGGAAACTAGCAGATCTACATCCAGGGTACATCATCTCTGGCATATGGCCTGAAATACGGTGGGGTGTAGAGACCTGGGTACAGCTGCTGGCGGCTTAGGAAATTCCGCCATGCAAAATGTTTCTACCCCTGGAATAAGATTGCAGATAGGCAAGGAAACATGTCTATCTGTCTAACAAACAAATGGTTCACCTCCCTCTGGGCATCCAGACTCTTGGTGCCCCCTTGGTGACTGATATAGGTCACTGCTGTAACATTGCCGGATTGTATCCAGAAAGGGACCCCCTTGTGACCTGTATGTCCAGGCCCTGGGGGCCAAACGTACTGCCCGGTAAAGACACCCTGCTTTGGGCTGTGCCTATGACTATACCCAAAAAACTCCAGCCTCCAAAGGGGCTGCAAGATGATTTCTCTAAGTTGAGGACCCAGCTTAAGTGCTCTTAAGTTTTTACTGTATTGAGCACATTGAGTCTCTTTGGGCTGAGAATGTACCTTAGACTGGGATCCTAACCCAGGAGTTCCAGATACTTGACCATGCTGGACGAACCTAGGTCCAGCCATGCAACAGACTGATCTCTCGGCAGCAGACTGCCTTTGGCATGCCATTACTGCTATACCCTGGCCTCTTAGACCCGCTAGAGGCGGGGCCTAGTATTCTTTAAAACTCAAGCATGGTGGCTAACCCAAGGGTAAGCCTAATAACTGGAGGAGGTGCTGTTTCCCTGTGAAACGCAGACAACCTCTGCAGTGTCATGGAAATAAACACATATGCAAACGGCTCGTATGTGTATGTGGCAAGAGTAAATGCCCTAGGCCTCAATAGAAGCGTGCATTCATGGAAGCATGAATTTCTTACAATATGTTTAAGGCAAAAACAAAAAGCATGCATCTCTGAATGTGTAATTTACACATCATGTATCCAGACAGACACGTATTCTTATGTGAACATAAGCTAAATTAACATGCCTCATTATGAAACCATGAAAATCTAGGCGGTCATGCAACTTATGCGATTCAGCATTTTTTATGCGATTAAACATTTTATGCATTATAAGCACTACTGTGTGACCAAGGACTCTTGTGTGATCAAGCACCCCTGTGCGATCCAGCATCTTATATGCAATCAAGCATTTTTATGCGATTTTTAGGCATTTTTGTAAACCAAACTTCTTTGTGTTACCAAGTATCCTTGGGTAATCAAGGACTCTTGTGAGATTAAACACCCTTGTGTGATCTCGCATTTTTATGCAACCAAGCATTTTATGCAGTTTATGCCTTTCTTGTGAAAACAAGCCTTTCTGCGTGACCAAGCATCCTTGAGCAAACAAGGACTCTTGTGAGATCAAGCACCCTTATGTGATCCCGTATCTTTATGAAAAACAGGCACTTATGCGTTTTTTGGCAATTATGCGATTTTAAGCATTTATGCAATTTTTAAGCATTTCTGAGCAAACAGGCACCTAAATGATCAAGCATCCTCATGCGACTATGCAAGTCCACTACAAACAGAAAAACATTTATCTCTATATGAATAGCATGTTCTACCACATGCATCTTGTACAATCCAACTCATGTATTTATGCAAATATGTGGATTGATAACCAAAAAAGGAAGTTATCCTCCGCTAACATGCATTCCTGCACTCATGCAATTGATTGCTTGTGTCTTAGCAACAATGTGCACAGAACTGTGCATCTCAGTAGTTGTGCGTTTGGCGGAGCAAGCACCTGCATGAGGACCTTGTGGAGGTTTTTCACCTCTTAGTAGCAATGGACGGACTGGAAAGATACAAGAAACCTAGGCAGAGTAGGCTGAAGTTAAGTATCCATGTCCCATGCCAGCCAATGAAGAAGGCCACAGACTGCCACCCAGAAGAAGCTGGGTAGAAGATGCTGATGTTGGCGAGGAACATTGGACTGTTGAATGAGAACTAAGTATCGTGGACTTTAGATCCACTTTAATACTTGAGCTAAGCAAGCATACTAAAAGCAATTTTTAAAGAATATTTTCTTACCACAAATAGTTATTTCTTTGCTGTAACTTGTCATGATGCGTTTTATATTTGGCAGTTGTTTAAGATGCTTTCTTGTCTCATTTAAAAGATGTAGCACATATCGAGCGTGGAGCTGCTACTGGGAGGAAAAGTTTGAGAATCAGATAATAACAATACAACCAAGAACAGTTTCTCAGTTTCAAACACTTGATTTCAGAGGTGAATGATTTACTAAAGGCAAATTGGCTGTTCACATTACAATAGAATTTTCCTTTGGCTTAGTTAAGTGATAATTCACTTCAAAAAGATTTTTTTTAATGTTATTTTAGGTTTTGCTTGGAGTTTGCAATTTACCATTTGGAAAAAAATCCATATGTCTAGTGCAGCAGTACGTGCTATGTGATATCTCAATATAGTGGTATTCAGTGACAGTACAGTTGAATACTTGCTTACTGGGTACATATACTCCCTTCCTGCCCAGGCCAATTTTCAGCTTTCAGCACTGTCACTCTTTAAATGACAATTGCGCAGTCATGCGATGCTGTACTCATATGACATTTTTATAATTTGTTTCACTCAAATAGAGCTTTCTTTTGGTGGTATTTAGATGGACACTACTTAGCAGCACTGGTGGTCACTGCCTGGGACCGATGTCCCTCTTACAGAAGCCGGAAGTTGGCTTTATTCTTTTCTCCTCATGCTGCCAGCGTGAGGGAAAAAAAATGCAGATGATCGGCTTCTGTTTACATCATGTGATCAGCTGATCTGCCCTTTACTCCGATCTGTGATCAGCCGAGTCCTAAAGGGGGATGCAGGAGGTGCGTGGGCATCTCCCGGCATTTTAAGCCTGTGCTGTAGCTGTCTTTGGGCTATATCCTGGGGCGCCAAGTGGTTAAAAAAAAAAAAAAACACTTTACAAAGAAAACATTTATTTTCCTGTGTGAACAGTGTCTACTCCTTTAGTAAATCAGCACCACTGCCTGTCACAGATTGGCTGCGGTGCTGATCTGTGTCTTACCTGTTACTGCTGTAGGTTGTCTGGTTCCTGTTGTTCCACAGCTTGTGTTCAGATCCTGCTGCACTCAGCAGTTATGGTGTTGAAGGCTTCACCTGTTGTCTTTTATATACTTCCTTACTGCTAATTCCTGTCCAGCCTCCCATGTGCTTCTCTATTTAAATTTCACTCAAACCAGTTTCTGGTTGCTTGAGCAACACTGCTTTAACCTGACCTCTCGTGAACTGATCTCTTGTGTACCGACTGGGCTAGTTCTCTTGATTACATTGTCTGCTGCCCGCCTTGACCTTGGCTTGCTATCCAGCTCTCCTTTGCTTCATCCACCCATCCATTTGTGTCTGACAGTGTCTTCTGGTACTCCCCTAGCGAGCAGGGTGAACCCGGAGGTCGTGACCTGGGGTCAGCACGCAGCTAAGCCCAGACCCTCGTGAGGGGGTCCCTGGCAGAATACCGGCTGGTCCTTACACTCCACACCCTGGAGGATCCTGTGTCACCTGCTTGCCTGTGGGCTCACTGTAGTAGTACCGTGACACTGCCTTCTTATATCTCTAGGGACTTAAACTGTTACTAAACCCAGGGCCCTGCATTCACTATATCTGGTATCCAATAGTACACAGAACATGGAAATGCAATAGTTTTAGTAAGCAGAAACTGCTAAATAATTTTTTTCATCAGCGGTTAGAGCAGTCTTGTGACTTCTAGCAGTGTCTAGTTAAAGCTGCAGTTCCCCTGACTCTCTGTCTGGACAGTGCTGATTGGCCTGGTGCTGATCACATGCATCCTCCCAAGAAAAAAAAACTCTAGCAATACACACCAAACTGAGCATGTTCAGCTTGTCCTCAATGCTCTGTTCTGTCAGGAGATGGTTTAGGGACTATGGCAGAAGGGGAGGGACAGAGAAGACAGGATAAACAGCCTTTTTTACACAATGCAGAGGATTAACCCCTTGGGTTCTACAGTGAGTAAAACAAGCATGGTTTACTGCATACACAAAATAAAATTAAAATAAAAGTGTGCTGTCAGTTAAAAGATATCAAACTCTATCAATAGTGACCACAGTGATAGTCAAATCAATGGGGTGAATTATCATGCTCAAACTAGCAAATTGGTAACAGTGAATAAAAACAAAAATATAACAAACCTGTGTCATCCACATAAAATGTGTCACTTAGTGTTCATATTGTTCGTTACTCAAAATCTACTGTGCAATATGTCTCAAAGACACCGATGTGATATATCAACATAAATGTCCAATATTGAATAAAAAATGTTTTAAAAAAATGGTGTCCAAATCAATAAAAAAAAAAAGACACACAGATGAGTAAAGGTGCACCGTTACCAGTTTTCCTTCATATTGGCATCCAATAAAATGCTTCTGTGTTCCACTAGTGCTCAAAAATAGAAAAAATGGCCTCTTATCAAATCTCCATGATCTCTAGATTATAAGAGATCATGAACAGCATGAATTCCGGAGCTTCCTTCAACCTTCCAGGTTCAGCTGTACACCGACACTGTGTAGAAGTGGATCATATGTTCAACCATAGATGCCTCGATCTGCACACCAGATCTCGTTGTGAGCCTCAAGCCAGCTATTCTTAGTATTGGGCCATGTTGTATATATATATATATATATATATATATATATATATATATATATATATAAAATATAAAGAAGGAAGCCGTGTAGTATGTCCAAAAAATAAATGCACTTACAGCAATTAGATAAAAAATAAGCGTTAGAGAGATGAGTCTGACTACAGCTTACACCGCCAAGTACAGAGCACAGTAACATCTCCGCTCCTATCTCCTTCCAACGCGTTTACCCGTATAAGGCTACATCTGGGATTGGAGAGCACTGGTGGAACACAGAAGCACTACTGGATGTCATTATTAAGGAAAACTGGGAACAGTGCACCTCATCTACTCATCTACATCATACTGTTTGTCTTTTTGAGTTTGATATATTTTAACTAACAGCGCACATTTTATTTTGATAGAGTTTGATATCTTTTAACTGACAGCGCACATTTTTATTTTGATAGAGTTTAATATCTTTTAACTGACAGTGCACATTTTTATTTTTGCCTGCTTTCCAGTATTCAGGGAATTTTTAAGTGCAGCAGTCGGTTGTTTTTATATTTATTTTAGTGCATACACAGACTGAATTTACTGTTGTGTGTACTGTTTAGTAGCACTTTGAGTGGAATGATTTGTTCGGTTGCAGTCCTCCTATGCTGCAATTGGAGGACTGCAACCATTCATCCATAGCTGAACTCTTAGAGTAGGCTAAAGTAACCCCTTGTGAGGTTGTTAACTTAGGTTTCAAAGATCTTGTATCCTTTAATGTATCATACAATAATTAATACAGAATAATACAAATAAATGTTGAAATGGCGCATTCTGAGATGCACTAGACTAAGTGATCAAGTTATACTTACTTGCTTCTGTTTGAAAGACTCCACTAAGGCCGCTGCATGGCTTGGCTTTAAAGGAAAGGTCAGTTTAGGACCCATGTAAGACTCTGGCACCTCAATAGATTCATAATCACAGTATTTCTCCAACTCAGTGTCTTTCAAGTTTTCTTCTTCAGTGAACATACGGCAGATAAAATTCCCTTAAAGAAGTTAGAATGTCACATAACAATTTAGAAACCGGGTGCATTAAGGCAGGATAGCACATCAATACACAAAATATTCTGGCTATCCATTGTTATTTTTAATTAGAATGTATTTATCAACCCATATGTATGAAGATGGGAGTGTCAAGAGTTCATTGTTGTTTACTGGAGAATGATCCAAGCATTAGAACCCCAATAAAGCTCACTATATACAAGAACCATGCACCATTTAAAATGGTTGCATGGCAGCTTATTATTTCTCTCTCGTCCGTCGAAAATATTTCTATAGATACAGCATAATCAGCCATGTCCTAGAGTTCTTAGAGGATATTGAACCATTCACACCAATCTCTGCTTTTATATATGAGCCCCCATCCCCACATGTACCCATATTACATGGAGCACAGAAAGCTATTGCTACATATTTTTCTTTCCAAGGCTCGCCATTGACAAGAGGCACCAAATGTAGGATGCCTCCAATAAAAGGTTTTTCCCACAAAGCATATAACAATTCACAAAGGTTTCTGCAGGGACCCTCTACTTAACAGATCTGGGGAGAAAATATCTTGCTTGTTGCAGTCACAAACACTTCAATTTAATTGATTAGAAACTTACTCTCCTTGCTATCTGGAGTGAAATGGTCCATGAGAAAGTTGAAGAAATCATAAAGCTGTATAAAATTAAAACAAACGTTAGAGAAAACGAGCAGGAAGGAAAAAATTAACATGAACTAGAATATAGACACATTTTATAAGTTCCACGTTTAATTTAGTACTTATCTTAATGCTTTACCAAATAATAATAATAATATTAATAATAATAATGAAAAAATAATACACTTTCAAAATATAAAGTTACACTGTGTCATGGGGGTGTTTTGTAGTGAGATTAGTATGAATTTTTTTAATGTTTGCATTTTTGTATTTTATTTTGAACACATAGCACTGTATTGTGTGGAGATTTATTATTCACATTTATGTTTTTTTTTTTTTTTTACATTGGAGGCTTTTAATGCAGCAGCAATGTAACACTAAAGTATATAATCTTATTTTAATTTTCACATTTATAATTTCCCATTTATGCTATTCTCTACAGCAAGGAGTGGGTTTTATAATTAAATAATATACATTACATTAATCTAAGCCATCTTGATTCATTTTAAACTGGCTACATACTAATTTTTTTCTGTTCAGCCAACAGATTCCTCCATCCTGAAGGAATCCTCCCTTCCCGCCGTGGCATTGTATGCTGACAGCAGGACCCACAGCTTTGGGTGATAAAAAAAATGTTGTCCCTTCAAAAGAGGTCATTAAATGGCCACACGCCGATTGAAATTTGGCTAGTCCCAGATGAACCAGCCACATTTCGAACAGGGTATATGACCAGCTTTGGCTGAGCTCAGAAGTGTGTTGACAAGATTAAAGTCTCTTGAATGAATCATACCTGGAAATCTGGGTCATCAAGGCATTAATAAGGCTTATTGCTAAGTAAACAATGATAATGATAAGGTGAGCAGGCACATTCACCTTAACATGTCTACTTCCTAGATAACACAAATATCTGGATCTAGGGCAAAAGTATACTTATAGTGAGTGGTCCTACATAAAATATAGACATATGAAATTAAATAAATATTCATATAGGCATATCTGTATTTGATTTCGGATATATTATTATCATATTGGTTTTGAAAATAAGGCCCCTTTTACATGGGTGCCTCCGCTTAACGGAATCTAGTTGCTCAGTCCGATGATCCCTGCTGAGCAGACGGTGGCCTGCGATATATTCCATTTTTTGAGGTTTACATACACTTTATCTAGTAAGTGTTGATTCATAGCATACCACTGAAAAGTTCCGATCTTTCTCTATTACCTTGATTTGGTCTTGCTCTCCTGTGTATTCTATGGACTGGAAGATACTCCAAGTACATCTCCTTCGGACTTCTAACTGGGCCACATAACGCCTGTACCAACGCTGGATGAGGACAGCCGACTTGAAAGCTTCAAAATTTAAGAATGCCCATTAAAATGTTTCCTACTGGACCATCACTGCTAGATATCACCTCTACACTATACAGGTGTATAGGAGTGTGGAAGGGTTGCAACCTCTGTCATGTCTTTATTATATTTTAAATTTAAAACGGCAATAGACATGAACACAAGTAAGGATTACAATAGTTACCACAGTATGCAGTGTTCATAGACCGGGGGTCAGCAACCAGTAGATCGCAGCCAGGTGACTGGTAGATCACAGTCTGGGTTTCCTGACCTACCATCCCAGAGCATCGAACAGAGTGCAATGCAGATAATTTACTTGTAAAGTTGGAGCTGTAGAAGGGAGCATAAGCCGTGTAAGCTGATGCTTCCTCTGTAGTGCTGGCTCCTGTCCCATGCAGAGTGATACCAACTGCACTCCATTTGTTATCCTGGCTAGCAGTCTCCAGAGTGGTGCCAGCAGCAGGAAAGAAGAGCTTTTCAGATCAGTATGAAGCTGATTTAAACCCATGATTGCCATGCAATGCATGCAGGCATGTACTGGCCATTGGGACTACAGGGAGTTTCCCGGTGGGCCGATGGCTCAGTGGGCTGGTCAGGTTCAGTGCTGGAGCCACTCCTCTCTGACAGTGAGTGATTGCGATTTCACTCCTGTTAGGTGGAGCAGCTGCCGTCACTTGTTGGAGAGAGCATTAGGCCTTCTGCTCCCTCCAGCCTGCAGGGGGAGATAGACAGCTGGCAGACGTTCCATTCTCTCTCCCCTTATCACTTGTCACTTATCACATGACTGGAGAGAGGAACGAGAAGTTGCCTTCAAAACTGAGTACACGTCGGAGGGGGAGGAGAGGGAGGATACTCTGATGTAAGGGGAAGTGCTGATGGAGACACTCAAAATTAAAGTGGGCCAGTCATGATAAAGTCCAGGGCCAAATTTTTGTCCCAGCCCAGCCCTGAATGCATGTGATTGCTATACAGTAGTATGGCAATTAGAGGTTTTAAATCAGGTGTGAGGAGGTGAAACTGTGCTTGGGGATCTTCAACTTCTCCCATATCCGCCTCTTTAAGGTTGCCTACACCTGTCAGAGACTATATACTATAATAAGCACATGAAGAAGATATTTTCATGGAAAATAAATTATGTCATCTAACTATCAGTAGATAATCTACCATCATATTATACAAAATGTTTCACATGTATTACACAAGGGACATTGAAGCTCCCAACTGTCCCTCTCTGGGTACCAAAACTTTCTGTCCCATTCTCCAACCGCTGTCCCTCTTTCTAGTCTTATACTACTGTAAAAAATGCACAATATAACTACAAAAATGCACCGTAACAAAAATGCAAAAATGCACCGTAACACATTAAAACACGTTAAAAAAACGGATTCAGAAATGCAACGGAAACGGATCTGGAGTGCGTTTTTGTGGTGGAAACCGATCCTAATAAAGGAGGTGTGTTACTGGCCAGATCACCAGGTAAAAGCAGATAGAAAGAAGACTGAAAAAATAAAACTGCTGCAGCCACCACATTTAATGAAAGTTGCAATGTATTACATTTTTAGTTGTGTGTTTAATACCACTTTAAAGCTGCCAGACATCACTTTCACACCGTGCCTAGTATGGTTAGTTGTTCTAGTTGTTAGAGCTCTCAGGGCTGTTTTTTATTACTGGTCCAGCCTTGGCATTGTAAATTGTCTGCAAATTATTTAAAATGCTACATATTGTAACTATAAATTTAGTTTTAAAAAATTAATCTGAACATTGAATCATATACTGTATATTGGTCACAGAGCACCCCGTAAATAATTATACATTATACAGATCAGTATTGCCCATTGAGTAAAGTTACATATTCCTCTCCTGCAGGTGAGCAAAGAACACATTTTCCATTTAGACCTTCATTGCACCCTGCCTTCAGGTGGGCCACAAGATTGCAGCACCTAAAGGCTAGTACATACATGGGCTGGATGTCGGGCGGCATCGGTCGGTTCAAAAGAAACCAGCTGACATTCGGCCCGTGTGTGCAGCTGGTCTGACAGACAGCTTCTGTCGAAGGGGCATGACTGGAAAAGGTCTGCCAGTTGGCATTTGATGGCTGAGAGCGCTGAACCGTGTGTTCTGGGGGGGCATCCCCCTCTGTCAGAACACAATAGCTCAGCAGGGGGTGCCCCCCTCTGTCATAACATAATAGCTCAGCTGGGTGGGGGGGGGAGTCAATCCAATGCCGGTACGGCTGCTCTTCCCAAGCTGTCAGTTTTTTTTTTGTTCAGCCCACTTGGTTGAACGAAAAAAAAATAGTATTGTGTTCCAGGTTTAAGTCTAATCATTTTACTTGATCTTTCTGCATAGTAGGTAAATCTTGCTAAATTGGATTAGGATTAATAAAATATCTTCATGAATATATTTACAACTATAAAGGATGAAAAATATCAGAAAAAAAAGAGAGCAAGCAGCAGGTTAAATTGCAGAACCTATGAATCATTATCTGTTTGTGCTCATCAGCTGCTATATCTTTGGTAAACATGTTTGTTATATTTGTTCTCTATAATATATGCTGAAAACCTACCAGTTCCTGCCGGTGCAATAGAACCTGTAAGGCAATTGATAAAAAGGTATGTTACTTTGTCTAATATTAGTTTCGGTATTCAATCAACTAAAGCTGAGCTGTATTGTACAAGGGAATAAAGAAGGTGATATCAAGTTGATTTTGCTAATTACGTTTGCTAATTTTGTATTAATGAATATAGAGCTGCAATGATTTTTATCTTTTATATCTGTCTGGAGATCAACTTTAAAACACAGACAAAATGGAAAACCTTTCAAAAAAAATAAAAATCTGATCTGTTTTAAGTTGCAGCACTGACTTAAATAAGAAGGTAAAAACAAATAAAGAAATAGTGCAAAACGATACTGTAGTTAGTGATGGCCGAACGGTTCGCCCGGCGGTCGTTTCGCGGCGAATTTCCGACTTTCGCCGTCCGCGGGTTCGAACGCCTTTTTCCGTCGTTCGCCCCGGCGGACTTACGTGTTTAATGTATACAAGAACTTTAACCTTTCGTGACACGTTTATCATGTGTTACAGGACAACCAATTGAGACATGACAGCTCATGGACACTTGGACATTCCCCCTAACCTATAAATACACCCGATCCGGTGGCCATTTTACATTCTTTCTTCTGTCACTGTAGGGAAAGGATCCTGTGTGGAGTAGGGACAGAGAAAACGCTAGCTATTTGGTACACAAAAGTTCTTTTCAGGACTGGTATAGGTGTTAGGTCAGCAGCCTGAGTTTCTTTTGTCAGTTTAGATAAAGGGACAGAGCGCTGTATGCTGCTATTTTAGGGACAGCTCAGCCAGATTAGTCTTTCTTCATCATCATCATCATCATCATCATTAGCTGTTACTATCAGGTCCACAAAAGAGCTGTTCCAGCTAATCGTTCCAGCCTACTCTTTTTTGCCAATTTGTATAGGGACAGGCAGGAAGCAGTGTGTCAGGCAGTGAGGATAATTTTAAAGACTTGCTGTTACTATTAGTTCCACAAAGGTTCTTTTCAGGACTGGTATCAGTGGTACGGTAATAGGCTTGTACACGTATAATATTCTTTCTTCCAAATATAGAAAGAATATTATACTTGACTGCTGCCCTTCTGCTGCAGTCTGCTAATCATTCACAACTCACTTGTTCCACAAAGCTCTTTATCAGGACTGGTAACTTGGTCTGTCTAGGGTGCTACGGTACATAGGCTTGGGTGCGGTACAGTCTGCTGTTCTGTAAGGACCGCTATCGGTCCACAATACATAGGGTTGCCGTGCACTACTGCTGACCGCTGCCCTATACTGCAGCAGTCCTTCATTGGTATAGGGACTGACGTACAGTCTGCTAATCACTAACACACAACCTGCTTGGTCCACAAAAGTTCTTATAAGGACTGGTAACTTGGTATAGGGTGCTACGGTACATAGGCCTGAGTGCGTTACAGTCTGCTGTTCTGTAAGGACCGCTATCGGTCCACAATACATAGGGTTGCCGTGCACTACTGCTGACCGCTGCCCTATACTGCAGCAGTCCTTCAGCGGTATAGGGACTGACGCACAGTCTGCTAAACACTAACACACAACCTGCTTGGTCCACAAAAGTTTTTATAAGGACTGGTAACTTGGTATAGGGTGCTACGGTACATAGGCCTGAGTGCAGTACAGTCTGCTGTTCTGTAAGGACCGCTATCGGTCCACAATACATAGGGTTGCCGTGCACTACTGCTGACCGCTGCCCTATACTGCAGCAGTCCTTCATTGGTATAGGGACTGACGTACAGTCTGCTAATCACTAACACACAACCTGCTTGGTCCACAAAAGTTCTTATAAGGACTGGTAACTTGGTATAGGGTGCTACGGTACATAGGCCTGAGTGCGTTACAGTCTGCTGTTCTGTAAGGACCGCTATCGGTCCACAATACATAGGGTTGCCGTGCACTACTGCTGACCGCTGCCCTATACTGCAGCAGTCCTTCATTGGTATAGGGACTGACGTACAGTCTGCTAATCACTAACACACAACCTGCTTGTTCCACAAAAGTTCTTATAAGGACTGGTAACTTGGTATAGGGTGCTACGGTACATAGGCTTGAGTGCGGTACAGTCTGCTGTTCTGTAAGGACCGCTATCGGTCCACAATAGATAGGGTTGACGTGCACCACTGCTGACCGCTGCCCTATACTGCAGCAGTCCTTCAGCGGTATAGGGACTGACGTACAGTCTGCTAAACACTAATACACAACCTGCTTGGTCCACAAAAGTTCTTATAAGGACTGGTAACTTGGTATAGGGTGCTACGGTACATAGGCTTGAGTGCGGTACAGTCTGCTGTTCTGTAAGGACCGCTATCGGTCCACAATAGATAGGGTTGACGTGCACCACTGCTGACCGCTGCCCTATACTGCAGCAGTCCTTCAGCGGTATAGGGACTGACGCACAGTCTGCTAAACACTAACACACAACCTGCTTGGTCCACAAAAGTTTTTATAAGGACTGGTAACTTGGTATAGGGTGCTACGGTACATAGGCCTGAGTGCGTTACAGTCTGCTGTTCTGTAAGGACCGCTATCGGTCCACAATACATAGGGTTGCCGTGCACTACTGCTGACCGCTGCCCTATACTGCAGCAGTCCTTCATTGGTATAGGGACTGACGTACAGTCTGCTAATCACTAACACACAACCTGCTTGGTCCACAAAAGTTCTTATAAGGACTGGTAACTTGGTATAGGGTGCTACGGTACATAGGCCTGAGTGCGTTACAGTCTGCTGTTCTGTAAGGACCGCTATCGGTCCACAATACATAGGGTTGCCGTGCACTACTGCTGACCGCTGCCCTATACTGCAGCAGTCCTTCAGCGGTATAGGGACTGACGCACAGTCTGCTAAACACTAACACACAACCTGCTTGGTCCACAAAAGTTCTTATAAGGACTGGTAACTTGGTATAGGGTGCTACGGTACATAGGCCTGAGTGCAGTACAGTCTGCTGTTCTGTAAGGACCGCTATCGGTCCACAATACATAGGGTTGCCGTGCACTACTGCTGACCGCTGCCCTATACTGCAGCAGTCCTTCATTGGTATAGGGACTGACGTACAGTCTGCTAATCACTAACACACAACCTGCTTGTTCCACAAAAGTTCTTATAAGGACTGGTAACTTGGCATAGGGTGCTACGGTACATAGGCTTGAGTGCGGTACAGTCTGCTGTTCTGTAAGGACCGCTATCGGTCCACAATAGATAGGGTTGACGTGCACCACTGCTGACCGCTGCCCTATACTGCAGCAGTCCTTCAGCGGTATAGGGACTGACGTACAGTCTGCTAAACACTAATACACAACCTGCTTGGTCCACAAAAGTTCTTATAAGGACTGGTAACTTGGTATAGGGTGCTACGGTACATAGGCTTGAGTGCGGTACAGTCTGCTGTTCTGTAAGGACCGCTATCGGTCCACAATAGATAGGGTTGACGTGCACCACTGCTGACCGCTGCCCTATACTGCAGCAGTCCTTCAGCGGTATAGGGACTGACGCACAGTCTGCTAAACACTAACACACAACCTGCTTGGTCCACAAAAGTTTTTATAAGGACTGGTAACTTGGTATAGGGTGCTACGGTACATAGGCCTGAGTGCGTTACAGTCTGCTGTTCTGTAAGGACCGCTATCGGTCCACAATACATAGGGTTGCCGTGCACTACTGCTGACCGCTGCCCTATACTGCAGCAGTCCTTCATTGGTATAGGGACTGACGTACAGTCTGCTAATCACTAACACACAACCTGCTTGGTCCACAAAAGTTCTTATAAGGACTGGTAACTTGGTATAGGGTGCTACGGTACATAGGCCTGAGTGCGTTACAGTCTGCTGTTCTGTAAGGACCGCTATCGGTCCACAATACATAGGGTTGCCGTGCACTACTGCTGACCGCTGCCCTATACTGCAGCAGTCCTTCAGCGGTATAGGGACTGACGCACAGTCTGCTAAACACTAACACACAACCTGCTTGGTCCACAAAAGTTCTTATAAGGACTGGTAACTTGGTATAGGGTGCTACGGTACATAGGCTTGAGTGCGGTACAGTCTGCTGTTCTGTAAGGACCGCTATCGGTCCACAATAGATAGGGTTGACGTGCACCACTGCTGACCGCTGCCCTATACTGCAGCAGTCCTTCAGCGGTATAGGGACTGACGTACAGTCTGCTAAACACTAATACACAACCTGCTTGGTCCACAAAAGTTCTTATAAGGACTGGTAACTTGGTATAGGGTGCTACGGTACATAGGCTTGAGTGCGGTACAGTCTGCTGTTCTGTAAGGACCGCTATAGGTCCACAATAGATAGGGTTGACGTGCACCACTGCTGACCGCTCACCTATACTGCAGCAGTCCTTCAGCGGTATAGGGACTAAGAGTTTTGTCACAGGGTCATTTAAAAAATGACATGCAGAGGAAGAGGCAGGCCCTTCCGCAGGGGTGGTAGGGGTAGGGCAGGAGCAACAGGCTTGAGCCAAAGTGGGAAGTTGCAGAAGGTGCGTTCAATTACTTTAAAGGATGCACCAGACTTGGTTGAGTGGCTCGCTCAGCCTTACTCTTCTGCACCCTCCTCATCCTCTCGATCTGCACCCTCTTCTTCACTCTCTGCTATGTGCACCCCCAAAGACACTACCACCAACAACACGACCACCACCACCACCACCACCACATACCTTCCGCTTGAGTCACTGGAATTATTTTCCGATCCATATCAAGAGGACATTTCTGATGCGCAGCCACTCTTGGTATTGGATCAGGAAGAGGAGGTAGCAACAAGCGCTACTCAGCAGTCTGACGCCAGTACCCAGATCAGCCCAAGGAGGAGGTTGGTCCCCGGTGTTGCTGCCTACTCTACTTATAGCGGTGGGGAAGGTGACGTTGATGATGACGTGTCTAGTGATGTCACGTGGGTGCCCACAAGAGAGGAAGAGGAGGGGAGTTCAGAGGGAGATATGGACCAGCAGATAGGGAGGAGAAGCAGCAATGACTTACATTGCACAGCAGGGACAAAGCAGACTGCAAATGTATCAGGAGCGAGTCATCGACCATGTACGGTCACATCTGGCGCTCCCAGGACACCGGCACATGGCTCCGCAGTGTGGGCTTTTTTTAACGTGTCCGCTGCTGACAATAGCGTTGCCATCTGCAATCTTTGCAGTCAACGCGTTAGTCGCGGTAAGCCCAATACTCACCTAGGGACGACCGCCTTAAGAAGGCACATGAGCAGCCATCACCGAGCCCAGTGGGAGCAACGGAACACACAAAGCCACACTGCAGGCTCTCACCGTCCAGCCTCGTCTTCTACTTCTCCTTCTCCTCTCTCCTCACAATTGTCCTCCACTCCACCTTCCATCACGCCAAGCTCACATTTTTCTGCAAAAAGGCAGGCTTCCGTGGGCCTAATGTTTGAGCGTAAAAAAATGATGACGCCGGATAACCCTCTTGCCCAACGGTTGGCGGCTGGCTTGTCAGAACTCATAGCCCGCCAACTACTGCCATATAAACTGGTGGACTCGGAGGCCTTTCGCAAATTTGTGGCCATTGGAACACCACAATGGAAGGTCCCAGGAAGGAAGTATTTCTCAGAGAAGGGCATCCCAGAGCTATATGGCCATGTTCAGCGGCAAGTGAATGTATCTCTGGCACACAGTGTCGGTGCCAAGATACATCTGACCACAGACACGTGGTCTAGCAAACACGGGCAGGGAAGGTATATCAGTTTTACTGCCCACTGGGTGAACCTTCTGACGGCCGTCAAGCATGTAACCCGTGGCACCCGTGTAGATTTGGTTTTACCGCCACGGATTGCATGCAGGCCTGACTCTTCTTCTCCTCCTCCTACTCCATCCTCCTCCCTCTCCTCCTCAGCTGCCTCCTCCTTTTCCGCTGCTAGCGTCTCTTCCACTGCACCGCCCAAGCTCCCCAGAACCTATTCCACATGCCAGGTGAGACGTTGCCATGCCGTGCTGCGTCTGTTGTGCCTGGAAGCAAAGAGCCACACTGGCCCGGCACTCCTTTCAGCTTTGCGTTCACAGGCAGATGAGTGGCTAACACCGCTCAATTTGACAGTTGGTAAAGTGGTGTGTGACAACGGTGCCAATCTGCTTAGCGCATTGAAACAGGGCAAAATCACGCACGTGCCGTGCATGGCACACGTCTTAAACTTGGTCGTGCAGCGATTCCTTGTCAAATACCCTGGGGTCCAGGACATCTTGCGGCAGGCAAGGAAAATCTCGGCCCATTTCAGAAGATCTTACACGGCCATGGCTCGCCTTGCTGACATTCAGCGGCGACACCATCTGCCGGTCAGACGTCTTATTTGCGATTGCCCGACGCGATGGAACTCAACCTTCTATATGCTTGATAGGCTGCTCCAGCAGAAACGTGCAGTTAACGTCTACCTGTATGAACTCTGCGAAAGAAACGGTTCTGGGGAGCTGGGTTTTTTTTCACCGCGCCAGTGGCTGCTCATGCGCGACACATGCAGACTTCTGCGGCCATTTGAGGAGATCACCAAACTGGTCAGTCGCAGCCATGGCGCCATCAGTGACATGGTACCTTATGCCTTCTTTCTGGAGCGTGCATTGCGTCGTGTCATTGATCAGGCTGTGGAGGAGCAGGAGCGGGAAGATGAGGAAGTCGCAATGCTGGATGAATTCCCAGGGGGGGCTACTCTATCTGAGACAAGTCAACAACAGGAGTCTGATGAGGAGTCAGAGGAGGATGGTGCCGGGGCGGATGAGCAGGAGCAAGAAGAGCATGCTTTAAACCTTTCTGGGATCCCTGTTGTGCGAGGATGGGGAGAGGAGAATGAAGAGGACGACATTATCCTGGATGATGAGCAGGAGCCAGGCCACCACACCGCTTCCACTTTAGTGCAAATGGGGGCCTTCATGCTCCAGTGTTTTAATAGGGACCCCCGTATAAAAAGCATGAGGGTCAAGGACCAGTACTGGGTGGCAACGTACTTAGACCCCCGGTACAAACACAAAATGGCGGAAATGTTACCGCCGTCGCAGAGGGCTGTCAGAATGCAGCACTTCCAGGCCTTGCTTCGAGAAATGCTGCATTCTGCTTTTGCGTGCGCTGGCAGAGGAGCAATTCCCACTCCCAGAGAAGGATTTGCGGGTACCAATCCAACAGCGCCTGCAAGAAGAGGCCGGTTTGAAGATGTGTTGGTGACTTCGGATATGAGGTCATTCTTTCAGCCGACCCATCGACAGGTGTCATCCGGATCCAGCATCAGGGAACGCCTAGACCGTCAGGTGTCCGACTACATTGGGTTAACGGCCGATGTGGACGCTCTGAGGAGTGATGAACCCCTAGACTACTGGGTGGGCAGGCTTGACCTCTGGCCAGAGCTTGCCCAATTTGCAATCGAACTGTTGGCTTGCCCCTCATCCAGTGTCCTGTCCGAAAGGACGTTCAGCGCAGCAGGGGGGATTGTGACCGATAAGCGTACTCGCCTAGCTCACCACAGTGTTAACTACCTCACATTTCTAAAAATGAATGAGGCATGGATCTCGGAGGAATTCAACACATGTGATCAGTAGACCATGTATATGTCTATAAACAATTTTTGGAATCAAGCACACAGACCTTCTTAATTCATTTGGCTCACTTCCCTGACCCAAAAAAGCACACCGTACTATATGCCCCTACCCTCCTCTTTGAAGAGGTTGAGCGGTGTCATATTTCTACTGGGGCTGCTTATTATGAGGGGTTCCCACCATCCCTGTGCTGTGCTGACTTCCTCCTGGGTGTTCTTATTATGAGGGGCTCCCACCATCCCTGTGCTGTGCTGACTTCCTCCTGGGGGTTCTTATTATGAGGGGATCACACCATCCCTGTGCTGTGCTGACTTCCTCCTGGGGCTGCTTACGGTGCTGCTGTCAGCGCTGTATGTCACGGAGCTGCTGTCAGCGCTGTATGTCACGGAGCTGCTGTCAGCGCTGTATGTCACGGAGCTGCTGTCAGCGCTGTATGTCACGGAGCTGCTGTCAGCGCTGTATGTCACGGAGCTGCTGTCAGCGCTGTATGTCACGGAGCTGCTGTCAGCGCTGTATGTCACGGAGCTGCTGTCAGCGCTGTATGTCACGGAGCTGCTGTCAGCGCTGTATGTCACGGAGCTGCTGTCAGCGCTGTATGTCACGGAGCTGCTGTCAGCGCTGTATGTCACGGTGCTGCTGTCAGCGCTGTATGTCACGGAGCTGCTGTCAGCGCTGTATGTCACGGAGCTGCTGTCAGTGCTGTATGTCACGGAGCTGCTGTCAGCGCTGTATGTCACGGAGCTGCTGTCAGCGCTGTATGTCACGGAGCTGCTGTCAGCGCTGTATGTCACGGTGCTGCTGTCAGCGCTGTATGTCACGGAGCTGCTGTCAGCGCTGTATGTCACGGAGCTGCTGTCAGCGCTGTATGTCACGGAGCTGCTGTCAGCGCTGTATGTCACGGAGCTGCTGTCAGCGCTGTATGTCACGGAGCTGCTGTCAGCGCTGTATGTCACGGTGCTGATGTCAGTGCTCTGTATTACGGTGCTGCTGTCAGTGCTCTGTATCTCCTGCACCCTCTTGTTTGCCTACCCTGGTCCCTGACCTTCCCTCTCCTCCATTGCCTTCATTAGCTCCATAGTCCTGAATTGTCAGAACAATTTCCCAAATAAAAAAAAAATGCTTGTAGTTATCGATCCCAAATTCACCTCATACATGTATTATGCTATTGTCCAGGTGGTGGGACTACGTGCTACCCCCTAATAATTACCCCGTGGCCGCAAATTCGACCTAAAGGTTTGCGAAATTCGCCTCCCATTGAAGTCAATGGAGCCCGCGGCGAACGGTCGTTTTCGCGAACGTTTGTGTCCGTTCGCGTTTCGCGTTCGCGAAACGTCCCGTCGGAAGTTCGTCCATCACTAACTGTAGTTTCCCAAATATCTCAACATCAAAAATATTTGTGCCTTGTTTCCTTATGGAAGCCACCAGCCTTGAAACCATAGGATGGAAGTTGGATATTTATATCTACCTTAGAAGCAAAATCAGTGCTACACTGCTATCAGTGGGGTATAATCCATCTGGGAGACCTATTGTTAGTGGGATTAACTCTGTCACCTCGCAAATTGGTAAATATATTGATGTGTTCTTACAGCCCTTGGTTTACAATACTCCAGCCTTTTTAAGTGATACTATGCAAATAAAAAAATAAACCTCGGAATTGACTATTGGAGATGATGTATTATTAGTGACAGTCGATGTTTCATCGCTGTACACCATCATACTCCATCAGAGTTCCAAGCGGCTGAATATTTTCTGGATAAGGACAACAGGTTGACTCCATCTTATAAACAGTTCATTTTGGACAGTTCAGGTTATGTTAGGGTCTTTGAGGTGCCATTGCGGCTTCCAATATGTCAGTAGAACTACACAGGCACTCAATGTGAGGATAGGTAAACATCTTACAAATATTAAAAGAGGGTTTATAGGACACAGTGTGTCTAAGCATTTTCATCAATGCCACAATAGGAACCCTTCCCTTTTGCAGGTTGTAAGCATTGAAAATTGGAGGGGAAATAACCTTAAAAAATCTATAAGGCCGCGTACACACGGGCGGATTGTCTGCCCAACTTAGTCCGCTGAACCGTGTTTCAGCGGACAATCCGCTCGTGTGTGGGCTTCAGCGGACTTTTTCAGCGGACAGTCTGACGGATTTAGTCTTTCGGAATTTCCGTAATTTTGTCCGTCCAAACTTGGTTTCAGCGGACAGTCCGCTCGTGTGTAGGCAAGTTGGACGGACTAAGTATGGCGCATGCTCAGAAAGGATTTACACGGCCGAAGGTTGCATTGCAGTGTATTGGACGTCGTTTTTCTAGTCCCGTCATACGTGCTGTACACGTCATCGCGCAAGTTTTCAGCGGACTGTCTGTTCATCGTGTGTGGTCAAGTCGGTTCATTCAAAAGTTGAACGGACTGTCTGTCGGATTGTCTGACGAACTTAGTTGGGCAGACAATCCGCCCGTGTGTACGCGGCCTAACGATTGTGAAACCCAGTGGATCTATTATTTACAAACTTATAGACTGCTGGGGCTCAACATAGAATGGGAAAGTAACTGTTACATTGATAACATTTAATCTTCTGTTTAGTATCCAATGAGAGATATGAGTTGGTTCAATTGCTTGCTGCATGATACCCGGCACTTTACAAGTTAATTTGAATTCTACTTTATTCAGAAATAAGGTAAATTGGTACTTAAGTGGAGGTTTTTCCTCTTTTTTGTCCATTCTCCCAGGTTTCGGAGGGGATGTTTTGAAGTTTTTTAGATTTTTATGTACTGTGTTTGTATCATTGATTCATTTAATGTGTAATGTATGTCCAATTAATTAAAATGTTCTTATTTTTTGTTTTTATGTACTTTTATTTGATCCTTTTAAGATATGTATGATCAGTAATGATCTTTTTGATTTTTTGTTTAGTATTGATTAGATATATTGCTTCACGGCATATTACGAGTCAGTGGTGACATGGATATGGAAATATAGATATCTGTGACTTCTGGGGCCACCCGCATCTATTTGTATTTAAATATGGATGGCTGATATCCCAGATTAGTCTCCTTTCCCAGTTGAAGCCTGTTACGTGGAAACGCATCAGGCGGAGCCACTATCTGTGACATCATCCCACACAGGCTGGCTCTGACCACCACCATATTTGTTTTATGCTGACCTTTTGACTGCTTATTTGTAAGTGTTTACTACATTTTTTAGTAAATGTTTTAAAAATATTACACTATGAGGCTTTCCTCTTCTCTCTGCACACATTGGGAGTATTGCTACCGTATTCCCAATCATTGGTTACCTTGGGGTATCTTGGAGTAACTACCATCACCACCCATGAATCAGATCTCTCTTCCAGCCTGATCGCTGAGTCCATTGAAATTTAAACAAGCGCAAGTGATCTTTGTTACCTGAGATCCACTATTTCTGGTAAGAGGCGAGTGTTTGTGGTGATGGGATCTATCTGAACACCATGTTTACCTGGATTGCGTTAGGAATACTGATATTTCATCACAGTTTTTCCTATCACAGAATTGGGTGTTGCTATTAATAACTTTTTCATAAGAGTTTTTTTGGACTTATGTATGGACACATTTTTCTTGAAAGATTATTACTCTTTTTCACAGAGTGTTTGTATTCAATATAAATTTTTATTCACATATATGTCATAATGATTACCAGTTTAGTCATGTGTGGTTACGTTATCAATCATTGTTTTTTTGATTATCACCATTATTATTTGTTTGGTATCAGATTAGCGCGCCTATTTCTTAATTATTACCTATTTAGTCTGGTGTTCTGACTTTTTGTGAATCCGTTTGCATTAATTGGTTTGTTGTGAGGGGTAGAGGGATAAGCGCAGGAATCCTTATTTGTACATATTTAATATCAGTGCTATAAAGTTACAATTGTAGATGACATGTCAGCATAGAGCCAATGGAATGATTTGAATATCTCAATGTTTGCAAAATAATTAATTTATTTTTAAAATATGCGAGTTACATACAAGGTGGTATCATAAAGTTTTGAGACTAGCTCTGTTTAGAAGAAAGTACTTTATTTATCTACATTTACACACTATAACTGCTGCACTGATCGAGGTACGGCGAGCAAAGCAGAGACATGACATCTCTCACCACCCCTGCCCGCATCACTGCTGTTTCACCCTCTCACTCTAGGAGAGGACGGAACACAGTAGCAACTCTGTCCCTACAGGATGGGGAGAGGCTGCAAGAAGAGGTTGTGAGTAAGTTCTTCCACTGCAGAAAAAAAAAACCTTACAAATTGGCCTTAAATGCATATTTTTGGTTACAGGTTACAGAGACATTCTGGTGGCTGGTGACAGGTGGCAAGTGACATGCTGCATCTGGTGGCAGGTGATGGGTGGCAAGTGACAAACTGCATCTGGTGGCAGACGATGGGTGGAAAGTGAAAATCTGCATCTGGTGGCAGGTGATGGCGGCAAGTGACACTCTGCATCTGGTGGCAGGCGACAGTGGCAAGGGACAAGCTGCAATTGGTGACAGGCAATGGTGGCAAGTGACATGCTGCATCAGGTGGCAGACAACAGTGGCAAGTGACAAGCTGCATCTGATGGCAGCCGATAGGTGGCAAATGATGACATGCTGCATTTGGTGGCAGGTGATCATGGCAAGTGACAAGCTGCATCTGGTGGCAGGCGATGGGTGGAAAGTGACAAGCTGCATCTGGTGGCAGGCGACAGGTGGAAAGTGACAAGCTGCATCTGGTGGCAGGCGATGGTGGCAAGTAACACTCTACATCTGGTGGCAGGCGATGGTGGCAAGTAACACTCTACATCTGGTGGCAGGCAACGGTGGCAAGTGACATGCTGCATCTGGTTGCAGGTGACAGCGGCAAGAGACAAGCTGCATCTGGTGGCAGCCGACCGGGGGCAAGTGACATGCTGCATCTGGTGGCTGGTGACAGGTGCCAAGTGACATGCTGTATCTGGCGGCAGGTGACAGGTGGCAAGTGACACACTGCATCTGGCGGCAGGCGAGGGGTGGAAAGTAACACGCTGCATCTGGTGGCAGGCGAGGGGTGGCAAGTGACATGCTGCATCTGGTGGCAGGCGATGGTGCCAAGTGGCAAGCTGCATCTGGTGGCAGGCGATAGTGGCAAGTAACATGCTGAATCTGGTGGCAGGCAACAGTGGCAAATGATAAGCCGCATCTGGTGGAGGGAGACAGTGGCAAATGACAGCTGCATCTGGTGGAGGGAGACAGTGGCAAATGACAGCTGCATCTGGTGGCAGGTGATGGTGGCAAATGGCACGTTGCGTTTGGTAAAGAGACAACTTCTCCTGCGCTCTGGTGTCTTCGTCTTCAACGTGTGATACCGACAGTTTAAGATGGTAGTGTCAAAAAGGTCTTGCAGCCCTCCTTAGAATATTGGGTATTCAAATACTGGAGAAAAACAAAACAAAAAGGAAGGTGCACTGACCTAGTGTATTACCATACACAGGGCTTTATTGAAAACAGAACACATAGCAAAATGGCTACTCACAAATGAGTATTGATAAAAGGCATAATCAATACAATTGGATCCATCGCACCGAACATTGACACATCCAGATCTGATGTCAGATAAATTGATTGATGAATACCCCAACGTAAATGGCTGACGCGTTTCTGGGGAGAACCCTTTTCCTCAGAGCCAGGCAATGGACGATGCATTTGGTGGCATGGTGGCAGATGACTGCAGGAAGTGACACACTCAGGGCTCCCACTGATTCTGCAATATGGTGAGTTGAGCTATTTTATTTTACAATGTAATAATAGAAATAATGCGCTTCAATCATCCTGGCACCATATCAGCCATGGTGTGGTGATGATTGAAGCGCTAACACCT
The DNA here is from genome assembly GCF_037356315.1 of Lithobates pipiens. Classification (NCBI taxonomy): domain Eukaryota; kingdom Metazoa; phylum Chordata; class Amphibia; order Anura; family Ranidae; genus Lithobates; species Lithobates pipiens. The sequence goes on from NW_027507718.1 coordinate 249,325,243, forward strand.
GACATTGCCCCAAAAAATCACCCAAGGCCATGGCCCCCAAACAGCCAAAAGACCCCACGGTCCTTGGCAAAAATTTTCCTCCACAACACTGGTCCCTGATGCCATGATGCTTGCCCAGATGATGAGCTTACTTGTTAATGATTGCTTGTGGATGAACATCAGCAAAAAAACAGAAACTGCAAACAATGACATTGCTCCTACAACAGAATCTGCAGCATTAAAGTGGTTGTAAACTCATATGATTTGGGCTTGCCCCGTGGTACAATGTTATTGGTCAAGCATACTCTCTTTTATTACTGAGCTGACAACGATCCCTATACCTCAGACGGCGGAGATGTGTCTGCTTGGGTTGGTGGATGCTTTGGTTCCCTCGCGGGCAGTCCGCACATTGCTGGGGCTGCTACTCTTCTATGCGAGGAAACTTGTTGTGCTTCGGTGGAGGGCCCCTACAGCGACCCTCACCCTGAGTGCATGGAAATCATTAGTTAACCTTGCAATACCACTGTACAAAGAAGCATATTCCATCCAGGGTTGCCCGCAGAAGTTTCAGAAGGTTTGGAATATCTGGTTGGAGTCTGAGACAACAATTGGGGAGCGGGACAGCCCTGTTGGGTTATCAACCTAATCTATCCAGTAGACAACTCCTCTGGTAAGCTCTCTCTAGGGTAGCGTTTGGGATGCCTGAGTATCCGGTTGACGCCCACGTGTAGATCTCTGTTGGTAGACTGCCTATAGTGCATCACTACACTTAGTGTTAATTACTGGGACTTACATTGCTCCTGTCAATTTTAGCAGCAAGCTATGGGGTTTGGTTGTTGTATGTTCTTTGGGTTAGGCTGATAGTTTTTTAGGTGTTCTGCCTTACCTGTTGTGTTGTATTGTTTGAGCCGGGGAATGCCCGAAGGCTATGTTCTGTACTTTTTCTTTTAAAACGAATAAAAAGAATTTATAAAAAAAAAAAAAAAAGTGGTTGTAAACCCTTACAAACCACTTTGACCTACAGGTAAGCCTAGATTAAGGCTTACTTGTAGGTCCAAGAAATTTCTCCTAAACCTACACGGTATATTATATTATATTTACTAAAACACAGGCACCGCTGTCTACGGGGCATGCGCCGTAGACAACGGCGCACAGGCGTACTGAGCGCGCCGCTGTCAACGGCGATATGCCGCGAGTGGCGGCTCCCATGCGCGGGAGTGACATCATCGCGGCTTCGGCGAATGACAGCGGCGGAGCAGCGAGACCCACCGAGAAGGTAGAGGCTCCGGACTACAGGGGACAGCGGTGACTTCGCTGGCTCCTGTGTCAGGTAAGTGACACATAATGGGCTACTATGCGATGCAATAGCCCACTTGACTTGGACTAAAGTAGAAATAATCACTGTGTGAGCTACAGTGTATGTATGGACATTGCCCTTTAAAAACATGCTTATAGTCATTAACAAATATCCATACCTTGATTGATGGATTGAGCTGTGGAAAGGCAGAAAAGAAAAGTTACATATAAAGTCACACAATAGATTTTTTTTTTTTTTACTTTAATTCAAATTATTCCTGTCTAATTCAGAACTTCCCCTGCTGAATTTCTCTCACACCAGAGTTATGTGCCACTCAAACTGAATTCAGTAATATAGAGGCGAGACGCAGCAAAGGGAGAGATTTCTAGAGGAACTTCACAGTGCTGGAGCATGGACTTTAAATGTGTGAATTACACACAAGCAGCTCCTATTATATTTAACCTCTTACAAAACTATAGTTATGGGTTTAATGAGTAATATATGTAAATTATAACGAAAGAGCTGCACATATTACATTTTGTCTTTGAGACAAGGTTTAAAAATCATCTCTCTAACATGTAAGTGGGCCAAAGGCAAAGTAAAAACAATTGTACCATACAACCTGGAAAAACACCACATGAATAATATTACCTTTATCCTGGGAGTATGCAAAAACTCTACATGTCACACAGAAATTAAAGCTTTTGCACAGTCTGAGACCAAAATAGCTTTTGTTAATCCATATTCATATAGAAAATGTTGTTGCCTCTATGGGTTTGTGAATGACGTACTATAAACCTATCTATCTAGTAAATACGGGTTTGTGCCTGGTCAGTAGGATAAAGGGAGGCCTAAAATGTGTTTTCATACAGAGACCCTTTTACATGTACCTAGTAGTACCATAAAAATATCACTTACATCCTATACTAAAGCATTTCTATTCTACAATCACAAATAGTCATGAAATACCTTCATGATAATGGGTATTATACGTTCTATTTGTAGTTTTGATTCATATAGCCCTTTCAAATATTACATATATTAATTATTTTAAGAAATATTTTTTTATCTATATAAAATGCAAACTAATGAATTATGGAATGATGGCTTGTCTACAGGATACAATGGCTATTCTGATCAGCGCATTCTAAAAATGTTGGTGTTCTGGATAGATTTATGACAATTTTGACAAATAGTATTAGAAATTATCACGTTGACTTTTTCTTTTGCATTGCATTTTCTCATTAAGCTATAAGAACAGAAGTTTGACTTAATTTAACAATATACTGCAAAAAGCAACAGCTAGGTTCCAAAAACTTTGAAGTGACGCTTTGCTCTTCTTTGTATTATATATGAATGCCTCTGTTCCAACCACTAGTCAGTAGTTGTTGTTTATATTCACTAAAAGCTAACTTAGAAAGGCCATACCTAGCCAAAGATACCAGTATTCAAAAGTGTAGTATATTGTTTTTATGGCTTCTTGCTTTGAGAAACTATAGGTTTACGTAACTTCTTAGGACTCATTTACACAGCTGTACTTAAAGTTTATCATTATTATTGAGTGAAAGTGAAAAGAAAATCCTAAATGATGGGTTGTCCCCAGAAAAGTAACAGAGGGAAAAACTTCCCATGGGGACACTAGTTTTTAAAACTTGGGGTTCCCCAAGAAATTCCCTTAATTTTCAGGGATTGCCTCTCGCTGTTTGGCTATGGGACAGGAAGTGAAAGTAAACCTTCCCAATGGGACTCAGATGGAGAAAAAAAATCTGACAGGGGTTATAACCCTCCCTTGCTCTAACCAAAATGAGAACAAAAAGGTTTTGCTCTTTAGTTCTACTTTAAGCATACATTTGTACAAGGGCTGTGTCTGCTCGTATGGGATGCACAAGTGTCCTATATATTCTTGTGCAGGTAGTTCCATTCGCATCTTTTGTGACATAGTGGCTGCACAGACACAATCGCTGCTCCTAATTTGACATCCATGCGGGTGTATGTTCCAAACTCACACTTTCTGCATGTGGGCAACCCAACATAAGCCACGGGTGGTTGTATGCTTAAGTAACCCAATGTCAATGAAATATTAAAGTCCATTTTGTGAGTGTTGTCTTTTCTAAACACCCATTTACATTCTTTCTTAAAAGGTTTCTCAAACATAAAAAGAACCAAAGAGTGAGGTTCAACCATTCCTAAATTGATGTATCACTTCTATTTGTGTAAATACCTACTCAAAGTGAAACATAACATAAAGATATTAAGCTATAACATCTTGGATTGGCCCTGCAATAAATTAACCCACAATTTTAATCTTACAGTATAATATAAGCTTACCTTTTTTAGATTTTCGAATGGAGTGATAGTGTGGAGGAGGGGTACTGGATGTTCCACATCCCATTGTCTTTTCTAAAAATTCACCAAATAACAAAAAAAAGTTGTAGTTTAATCACAGAATATATTTTCTCTTTGAAAATAGTAATGGCAGAGTGAAATTATATGACATTCGACTATGTTACCTCTATTCATTAAACCTTGAAGAGCCAGATTTTTTTTTAATTCCTATAGAACTAGATATTTAAATGGTCAACTGTTCTAATAAGTTCACAATTTTTTATGCTTTTATTGTATTATTCTTGCACCTATTCCTCTGTAAATTGACATGAACACATGTGTTTACACTATATGGCCTAAAGTTTGTGGACACTTGATCATCAAATCTATCTATATGGACACCCCTCCAGTTGTTTCCAGTATGTGGAAACACCCATTTAGGTGTTTTCAGTGAACATTACTGTTAATGTTGCAACATACCAACTTCCAACCTTGTGGCAACAGTTTTAAGGCTATTCTGTTCCAGCATGTTGGTACCACAGAAACCCAACTCCATTAAGACATGTCTTGATGAGTTTTGGGAAACTCCACAGAGACCTGAACTCACCCTAACTGAAAACCTTTGTGATGAACTGGAACAGAGATTGCAAGCTTGGTCTACTCCCCGAACATTAGTACCTGACCTCATAAATGTTCTTTTGGCTGAATGAGCACAAATTCCCACATACACACTTCAAAATCTTGTTAGAAACCTTCCCAGAAAAATGGATAAGGGCGGCCAACTATGTGCTCATGCACGTGGTTATGGATGGGGATGCCCATCAGCCTTATATAGGTGCAATGGTCCGGTGTACATAATTTTTTGGCCATATAGTGTATGCTACCGTATATAGGTAATTATTTTAGCATTCAAACCGGTAAAATATTAATTAACGGAAGAGCGCATGCATGAGAGCCCCAAGATGGCTGCTTAAGCCGGGAGCTCCACGCCACGCCATCCCTATAGCGCCCACAGCTCGCCACCCAACCTTGCGCCAGGGCCATCAGACTGCTGACCGGGACCTCCGCCACCCGGTGACCGCTCCCAGCCATTTCTTTCACTTTACAAGCCAGCCGCAGACTCCCACACGGACGCCGCCATTCACACAGGGTGTACCAAGATAGCTGCTCTTCTCCCCCTCAACCTGCAACAGAAGGGCATAATACGAAGTACCCCATACCCCCCTCCAGAAAGAGTCACCCTGTATGTCTAAACTTGATGTCGGAAGGAGCTTACAGTGGGAATTCTCTGCCGCCTCACAACCCGTGGGGCACCAAGATGGCCACTTTGGCTGCTGCAGCCCCTCAGCCCTCTCATCCTCATCTGGAAACTACCCCAGAACACAGGACTGTCATAGCCCCTGCTCTCCTCCAGTTTACCCCAGGGATCCATGGCTCTGGAACACAAGCCCAGGCTCCCCCCTCCCCTCCCTCCACAGAGTCCCTGCTCAGCCACTCTTTTGGGGATCAGGCCTTATCCCTGGCTGTTCTGCTTAATATGGTCGCCTCTGGCTCTCATGGCCCCTCCACCCAAACCCCCCAGTTCTCAGTGGAAGATTTGTTTCTCAAATTCTCAACACTCCTGGAAAGGGGTCTGGCTGCTACTGCTGCTACCATTATGGGAGAAATTAAAGCGGATTTACAGAACATTGGCTCCAGGATGGACACCATAGAAGACAAATTGGATCAGACAACAGCAGTCTCTCAGCAGAATTCTGACCTAATGCAAACACTGTAAGACCAGCTGGACACTGCGTTTTCACGCATAGAGGATTTGGAAAATAGGTCTAGAAGATTGAACTTCAGGATCAGAGTTCTGCCAGAATCGATTACTGATGTCACAGCTGCCACACAAGACCTGATTAAGTCGCTCATTCCATCTCACCGGCTCACCTTGAGTTGGACAGAGTACACAGAGCCTTGGGCCCCCCCAGGAAGGACAGCTCTCCTAGGGACATCATTGCCAAGCCGCATTACTATGCTGTTAAAGAATCCGTAATGAAACAAGCCCAGGCTCTCCCCCAGGTCACCTGCCAAGGTCAACCCTTTCAAAAATTTGCTGCCTCTCCCCCTCCACCATCAAACGGAAAAGAGCCCTAAAACTGCTTTTGACGGCCATGGCCCAGAGGGACATTAAGTACAAGTGGGCCTTCCCATTTGCAGTAAAGTTCGCCCACAAAGACCAGCAACACTCCTTTTCCACCTTTGCTTCGGGTGAGAAGCTACTCCTTAATCTGAAAATAATCTCACAGGAAATGGAAATGGAGGCCCCTTACTCCCTTTCGGGCTCCAACAAACGTCCTCCCCTAACGAGCTCTCCGAACCCCTGTGGAGCAAGACCAAGTCCAGGAGATCATCTCACAATGGCCCTACTTGAACTGGGGTCTCATCTGACACCTAAAACTGGCTATCGCCAAAGACCCTGCTCTTGGACCGTTTGTGACTTTTTTGGCCTAAGAGCCAGGATGCTTCCCTACATATGGGAATGGCTGTTCCTATACCTCCCTTCAATTGAGGGAGAAACCAGACTTTGATGTAATCCTATTTGCCCCCCCCCCAGAGGACAGTGGACCTGCCCCCCCTCCCCCCTCCTTACCCTTGGGGGGTCCCCCTTTTTTTTCCCTTGGAGGTCCTGGGTATTAATGTTTTTGGGGCTCTATGAGCTCTATGGGTTTTACGTGGCCTTTGATCAAGGGCTAGACAAATCTAGACCTCTGAAAGCGCAACTTACAGGTCCTTCCAACGAAAGCCTCAAAATAGCTAAACTGATACATGCCCAGGGGTTGGCAGACGTCTAGAGGGAGCTGAACCCCAATAAAAGAGACTATACCCACTTCTCTCACCCACACAACACTTATGCTAGGATTGATTATCTCCCAGTTTGTTCCCAATCAATCCCACTCATTCTGAAATCCCACATCGCTGATTCTATCCTGTCTGATCATTCCATGGTAGTTATAAAACTCCATTCCCACTATAACAGACCGGAGCAGAGACAGTGGAGTCTCAACGAGTCCATTCTCTCTGACCCTATCCGAGTATCAATGTTGGAAAAATCCCTTAAAGAATATTTCAGATTCAATGATCAGGAGGATATCTCAGCTGAAACGTTGTGGGCAGCTCATAAGGCCTTCATTAGAGGGGAAGTCATTAGAATGGCTTCCACCATCAAGAGGGAAAGGGAAGCAGATATCAAGAGGTTAGAAACTGAGTATATTAAACTTAGGGCACTTCACAAACTAAATCCCTCTCCCTCCATGATCCCACAACTCGACAAGGCCAGGCTGTAACTCAATCTAGCCCTGACAGCTAAGGTGGAGAAACAAATCCGCTGGTCTCTGGTTTGACAAGATGAGCTCCATGCTGGCAACCAAATTGACACCCCATGTATATATAAAAGGCTCCCGCGCTCTATGGCCAAAAGATGGTAAGAAGGCAAAGATCTATTCTAATGGGAGCAGCAAACACTCTATGAGTTGACTCTCAATAATAAAGAAAAAAAGGGGAGACTCAAGACGCACACAATGCCGAAAATAAAAATTCCAGGCCAAGGCACCACGGCAAATCCCTCCAAGATCTTGGACTCATTCTATGAGTTCTACAACAAACTGTACTCGCCGAGTTCCCCCCTCGACTGACTCCACCATAAGCGCTTTTCTAGACAATCTTCCTATCCCAAAGCTCTCCACAGAACACAAAAACAGTCTAGAAGCCCCTTTCACGGATGGGAGTCTTAGAAGCGATAAAAACCCTGAAGACCAGATCTGCCCCGGGCCGGATTGGCTTATGGAATCCTTATTACAAAACGTATGCCAACCTCTTTGCCACATACTTGTCCAAATTCTTTGACTTTATAACGAAAGGTAACCCACTTGATCCTCAAATTAACGCCGCATTTATCGCAGTCATTCCAAAACCAGACAAAAACCCGGAAGAAGTCGGGAATTACCGCCCCATCTCATTAATTAACTGTGATGTCAAAATTCTGCCCAAAATTCTTTCTAACCGCATTGCTCTTTTCATTAATACATACATCCACAAGGATCAAGTGGGTTTCATCCTGGGCAGGCAAGGCCCAGATCAGATACGAAGGACAATTGATGTAATGTCTATTCTCCAAACTAACTGGGATGGTGGTCCCAAACAATCGGGAATGCTCCTTTCACTAGACCTACAAAAGGTCTTTGATTCGGTTTCCTGGCCCTATATCTTCGCAATATTAAAACGATGGGGCTTTTGCCAATGTTTTATGGGCATAATACAGCTCTTTACTCCAATCCCTTACTCTAAACCCATACTGATAAGACAGGGGACCAGACAGGGATGCCCACTATCGCCACTAATCTTTGCAATGGCGATAGAGACGCTCGCCATATCGATACGTCAAAACCAGGATATTAAAGGTATTTCCTGTGGTCCCCAAACTCATAGGTGCAACCTTTTTGCGGACAACGTTATGCTCTTTCTCACCTCTCCCATAACCACTCTACCCAATCTATGCTCTATACTAGATACCTTCACTAGGATGTCAGGCCTTGAAGTAAATTATTCAAAATCACAAGCCCTCAATGTCTCCCTAGACACCCCTACAGTTGATCTCCTGAAACAGTCCTTTCAGTTTAAATGGAGTGAATCCTCCATCAGATACTTAGGTATTAACCTCACAGCTAAAGTCAAAAACCTGTACAGTCACAACTATCCTCCCATGTACCGTAAACTAGAAACAGATTTACACAACTGGGCACAACATAACATTTCCTGGCTAGGAAGGATAAACGACATTAAAATTACATTACTCCCAAGACTATTGTATCTCTTTCGATCCCTTCCCATTCCCATTCGGAAAGACCATATCAAAACCAAGCAAGATCTTGAATTTCATATGGGATAAGGCAGGGTACAGATTATCCCAGGGAATCCTATAAGCGCACAGGAAAAAAGGGAGCTTGGGACTCCCCCATCTCTATAAATATTATCAAGCGGCTAGGCTAGCCCAACTGTCAATTGTTTATTCCAAATTTGAGAAGCCCGACTGGGTCCAAATAGAAAAACATGCAGTCCCCAACTTCACTCTGGATTTCTTATTGTGGGCCTTTCAGAAACATAGACCTCCGATTCTCGCCCCAACCCTGTCCCACTCCTTTGCCCTATGGGACTCCTTACGCTCTTCAGCCTCACTACATACAAACCCTTGACCCACATATTTAATAACCCAAACTTCCCCCCGGGCAGAAATGTCCTAGCCTTTAAATGGTGGGTTGATAAAGGCCTCTATAGGATAGGGCCCTTCTTCACAGCTGCAGGACCGTTCACTCTAAAACATTGCACAAAAAAGCTAGACCTCCCCAACTCTGAACTATTTTGGTTCCATCAAATTCACCGCTTTCTGCAATCCTTATGTAAAGACAATCCTCACCCCCCAACATTCATGGATTATGAAATGTGGTATGGCCAGGCCATGGACCAGAGGGGGGATCTCCACAATCTACAAGTCACTGATCACTCCTGTCTCTAAATCACCTTTCATGGATGCCTGGGAAACGGACTTTAATTTTCACTGGACCAAGGAGAAATGGTATTCTGTATGCTCTAAATCTTTCAAGGGAATTCTTAATACCACACTGATGGAAGCTAGCCTGAAAGTATTGACCAGATGCTACTACATGCCTTCCAGAATAGCCTCAATGTTTCCTGCTGCCAGCCCTCTATGCTTCAGAGGCTGCCAACTTATAGGCACAATGTCACATATTTGGTGGGAATGTCCGAAGATTCGCTCTTTCTGGAAAAAAATCTTCAACATAATTGATAAATTGGTAGGCTCTTGTATACCCAGGTCCCCCATACTGGCCCTCCTAAATGAACCAATCCCGCACATATCTAAGCTCTCTGGCAGATTGGTTCAGTTTGTGCTCTTGGGAGCTAAACTCACGATTGCTAGGTCCTGGAAAAAAACGGGTGTTTCGCTCCTAATGGCAAAGAGGAAAATATTGTGGGTAATGTCTCAGGAAAAGCTCACCAGTATGTTACAGGACTCATCTTCCAAATTTGAAGCCACCTGGGAACCTTGGGCTAGACTAATGGGAATATCTATCTTTCCCTTTGTGTCATATACATGTAATCTAACTTGATCGGGTAGTGGTGCTCCTCCCCCTCTCCTCTTCCACCCCTCTTCTCTTTCCCTTTCTATATCCTTGACTGCTCTTCTTTTTTTTTTCCCTTCTTACCTATGTTAGTCCATCAAGGACTCAGTTCAGGTTTTTGTATCTCAAGGTTTATATTGAGCTAAAAGCCGGCTCCCTCTGACACAGCTTGATCCCCTTGGGGGTGTCGGAGGCTGCGGGGGTCGATGCTGAACAATTCAATCTCCTCTTCAAGCTTCCTGTCAATCAGCCAAAAATCAAGTCTGAGCTAGGTTTCATAATCCGTGAATAGGACATATCTGCTCTTACCCTGGCCTAGTAATTGTGTCACCTTTATTGTTACCCTACAATTGTTTTCTTTGTTTGGGATACTGTCTCTCTCTATATGAAAGTGTTACTGTTTTACCGATTCTAAATAAAAAAAAATTGAAATAAAAAATAAATAAATAAATATTAATTAAAATTTCTACAATATGTCTCATTTATAAGGGAACTAACTAGTGGTATGTCCTATGAATATTGTCTTAATTTACGATTGTGGACCACATTAAAGCATTTACAACATTAGACAAGCAATAAACTTTTCTCTTTGAGGTTTTCCAATATCTTCTCTTTGCCCACATCATTCATTCTGGTAAGAAACTACTCTAATATCTATGTAAGTTATAGTCTGCAGAAGTACTGTAGGCTGTGCGGCTACAAGGAGACCATGTGAAAACACGTGCTAACCTTGCTTAATTGAAGCCCTTGAGAATGTCATAGAATATTTTATATTTTAATTCACTCTTTTGGGAACTAATCCTATTAAAAAACTAATTTACAACAGATTTAGATTTTTCTATTAATTTTCTGTTTGTTACAGGAGACTACAAATATATTTTATTTTTGAAAGAACTATGTTAATATATTATGAATGCATACGTTTATCTGTTGAATACCACCACCATAAATCTTTTAAAAATTTACAAAAATTGTATCATGTGAGGCTCTGTTTATAAAGACAGCAAAACCAGGACATTTTGCTGCCCTTTTGTTTTCTTGGGGTTGTTTATAAACCAGTCAGGGTCATCCAAATGCCATGGAAAAATACAAATTAATTTTAACTTCACCTTTGAATATAATTCAAATCTAATAGATGATATATTGAAACTATATAATAAATACTGATGAATCCAGAACAGTAAAGTAAATCTAATAAACACTAACTAAAAATGTAGTTTGATGTGGTATATACTTCTTGTAAATGTAGTGTTCATCATTCATTGTTTGAAATTTGAACTGATTTGGTAGGTCACCACAAATGCATTTAAATGGCACTACACAAAAAAAAGATCATAAATAATGCTTAATAAATACACTGCAAATATGACAAAAAAACACTGCAAACACAATACAAATGCATATAAATACACATGCGGAACTGCACACTGAAAGCAGAGATTGTGGTGTAAATAAGCCCATAAGCATTAATAATGCAATTGGCCTAATAATTTTAACAATTAACTATTCTGTTTTTGTCAAGTGCTGTGTCTAAATAAATTACATGAAAAAACATACCTTTCTGTAAGCTTTTCACACCAGCACTATTTTTTCAAGATCCCCAATGCTGTAAGAGGAAAATTGTGTAGCTGAAAGAGAAATATCCAGCATAATCTTGAAAAAGTCATCATTATTGAGACTATGGGTTTCATCTGCTGGGCAAAGTGCATCTTTGGTTCATTTACAAAACTGCAGAGCTATGTTAGCCCACGTGACTCTTAAGACACTGAAAGGATCTATAATGGATTAGGATTATACAGGGCTCTGAAACAAATACTCTGCAGACTTTTCCCTAATAGCTATGTAGTGCCACACTGAGTAAGCGTTGCTTCTACTGGTAATGGAAGAAAATCATTGCATGGCTGAAAAAGCACATTGTAATTTCAACATACGATAACATCCATCATTTGGTTGGTCAGGTTTAACCAGAAATAGTATCAGCAGTTAGATAAGAGGCATATTAAGCTTTTAACGCCTTGTAAGTCTTGCAGCAGAGCTGCAGAGTGTTTTGCCGATCAGTGGCGGCCCATAAAGCAGGGTGCAGGGGCGCCACCCCCCTATCCATGCATCTGGCCCCTAATCTACATGCAGGGTGCCAGACACATGGATTCCAATGGTGTTTTTTTTAAGCACGTGATTAGAGCCAGAGACTCTAATAGGCTTCAAAAAAGTATGGGCTCAGGGCGCAGAGCACTGTGCCCTGATCCCACCCCCAGTTGTGTGACAATAGTGAATGAAGAAGCTCGTTTCCTGATTGGCTGAAAGGAGAAGCAATCTTATTGGCCTAGGTGGAGGAGGGAGGAAATGCACTGCCGCAGTGAGGAGACGCAGGAGAAGCTGATGCCCGCACGGAAGCCCTGCCCGTGCCATAGATGGGGTAAGTATGGGGCTGACTGACCGACCCGCAGGTGGGGTGGAGTGCAGGACACCCAACCAATGGGAGGGGAGGGGTGACTGACTGTGAGTGCATTGTTTGCCCCCCCAAAAAAAACACCAGCTGCCACTCTTGCTGATCAGTAGAAAGTGGTGCTGCTCATTCACACCTTACAGATTGGGTCACTAACCTCTTTGAAAAAGCCACCATAGCAGTGTAGCACACAAACGTTGTTGTCTGTGCATTACATATACCTGCATTACCCTAAATAAATTAAAGCTTCTGCAGTACTGATTTTAAGCCTAAAGCCTGACTCCTACCTATATCACAAAAGGTGCCCCAGCTGGATTAAGATTGAAAAAGCAACTCTAGCTGCAACATCACCTTTCTGGCACTGTCCCTACGGTAATTCTGATATGTCTTTACTCAACATTATCCAACCCAAAAGCGTGATGATATACTGGGAGTGCAGGGCATTGTGAACCTGCCCCCTGATAGGATGTCACCACCGTGTATTTGCCCACAGTGTAATGTGCTGATATAATCACATCAGTGATACTTTCTGGATCACTGAGGACCATTTCCTGATATGAAGACCTCTGGGAAAGGTAACCATAAGTTGACCTTTCATTTCCTGACAGTAGGCTTGATTTAAAAAAGCATATTAAGTACAAAAACATTGGTAACTTAAAAACCATGAGCATCTTAGGGCTAGATGATTTCTGTTATAATTAGTAAATGCCAGTTTTAGTAAGTTTTTATTCCCCCTCACTTTGGAGACATTTTCTCACTTCCTGCTGCTTTCACAGGACAGAAAACAAAGAACAATATCCCAAGTTGGAGACAGATGACAATATAAAACATAAGAGGGGTTTCAACCATACTCTACTTTATCCAAAGTGGAAAACACATTTTTGGCTTTTGATATACTTTAAATGCAAGACATACTGTATAAATAAAATTTACAGACATTATCGTTTTTCCAATCAAAAGAAGGCATACAGGAGAAATTTCAGAAGTATACCATTTAAAGAAAGTTAGAAATAGGATTTTTGACTCACAAGTAAAATATGTTTCTTGGAGTGCAGTCCAGGACAAAGGATCTATAGCCAAAAGAAATTACCACTTTAGGGAGAAGAGAATATTTAAGCCTCAAGACAACCTTGTCAATGTGTATCATTAGCAAGGGCTCCTCACAGGCTAAGGCCACTAACTCAGAGATAGGGATGAGCTTCGTGTTCGGGTCGAACATACGTTCAACTCGAACATCGGCTGTTCGCCCGTTCGGCGAATTCCGAACGTTATGGGCCATTCGCACCAAATTCGTGTGGCGCTCACGGCCCACAATGCACTGCGTCATCGCAGTGCATTGCTGGCTCATGATTGGCCAAGCATGCACTGTGACCCCGCATGCTTGGCCAATCACAGCGCCAGCAGCGAGGAGAGCCATGATTGGCCACAGGCAGGATGCCTGTGGCCAATCATAGCTCAGGCTGTGTAGTACACGCCCCACACTATATAAGGCCGCCAGCGCGGCGGCCTTGTGTAGTGTGTTGGCGTCTGAAGCAGTTAGTGGGTGTTCTGTGTACCTTCAACACAGTATACACCGATCGTTATCGGCCGATTTTCGATCTTGCTCTTCTGTAGTGGTTGTTGTCTGCGTGCCCTGACCGCAGTATACACCGCTATATTCACCTCACCTATATAGCTAGTGATCTATCTTTTATAATAGAGCTTGCAGTCAGTAGTGTTAGGAGCTTGTGCGTGCTGTCTGCGTGCTCTGTACCCAGTACACACCGCTATATCCACCTACATAGCTCTTCTCTATTTGAGCCCACTTGCCATCTGCAGGAGTTATTGGAAGTTGTGTGTGCCTCCAGCACAGCACAGTATACATCTGTATATACCCCTTTATCTCTGGTGTTCTATAATAAAGGCATCTGCAGGAGTTAGTGGGTGTTGTGTGCCTCCAGCACAATATACACTACCCAACTGCTGTTTTACCCAACTCCCTTCAAACCATTACCATGTCTGGAAGGCCAGCAAGGAGAGGCAGACAGGCGCGAGCCGATAAAAGAGGGCAAGCAGGCTCTGTGTCTAGAGACAACAGTGCTGGTCGTGGACGCGGTGCATTGTCATCAGCACGTGGCCATGGGACACGCTTGTCCTTCTTTTCGGCAGTTGGACATTTTGAACCGCAACATGCCAATGACTTGGTAGAGTGGATGACCAAGCCCTCTTCATCCTCCTCATCCTCTCTCACCCAGTCTCAGGGTACTAGCAAAGCAGCTGCCAACGCATCGTCTTCCCTCCTCTCAATGTCATCATCAGTGACTCCTTCCCTAGACCCACCACGTCCTCCTGAGGAGTCTCCTGAACTCTTTGAGCACAGTGTTGGGTACATGCTCCAGGAGGATGCAAAGTGTTTTGTAGGCTCTGATGATGACACTCAGCTAGAGGAAGGCAGTAGCGTGAATGCAGAGAGAGGGGATGCTCAACAAGGACAGCAATCTGGCAGTCATGTTCCACAAGCTGCAGCATATTGCCAGGTTTGCTACAGCGATGAAGAGGGAGGGGATGATGAGGGCACTGACTCCACGTGGGTGCCTGGTAGGAGAGAGGAGGAGGAGGAGGAGACACATGTCCAACGAGGCAGGATGCCCTCCGGGGGCCAGCTTAGGGGCAGCACACCGACTAAATCACACCGCAGAGCTCCGCCTGTGCAGGGCGCTGCCTCTGCGCGTTATTCTTAGCCCCTGTACACACGGTCGGAGATTTTGCCAACCAAATCCATCGGATTTTGCCCGTCGGATTTAGTCCGACGGATTGTTTCCGAAACTGTTGCATACACACGGGCGGGCCAAGTTGGCGAAAAATCCGATCTTTCAGAACGTGATGACGTAATTTCGTTACGATGGGACTACATTCAGGCTAGTAGCCAATAGCTTTGATGTAGGAATTTGATCTGAGCATGCGTGGCACTTGGTCCGATGAAAATGCTCTACACATGATCAGATTAGGTCCTTCCGGCCCAGTTGGTCGGGAAATATTTCCAACATGTTGGAAAATTGGGTCGGACGAAGATTTGGACGGAATCAGTCCGATGCATACCACACACAGTCGGATTATCTGACGACACGGTCCGATAAGACTCATTCCGACAGATTCTCCGACCGTGTGTACAAGGGCTAAAAGTTCTTTGGTGTGGGCCTTTTTTGAGATGAGTGCATCAGATCGCACCGCTGCTATTTGCAACATATGTCTCAAGCGTATCTCGCGTGGCCAAAACATCAGCCGCTTGGGCACCACATGCTTGACCAGACATATGTTGACCTGCCATGCAGATCGTTGGCAAGCGTACCTCAAAGACCCACACCAAGGAACAAAGCGGACCTCTCCTTGCTCCTCATCAGCTGGCATCTCCAACCCCACTAGACCTTCAGTCCTCTATGAAACCTGCTCTGAGAGGAATGAAGGTGTAGAATTACGTGTGTCACAGCCAAGTGCTTCCGGGCACTCTGCTAGCAGTACACCCACGTCCGATTATAGCAGGCAAATGTCCCTCCCCCAGCTGCTGGACACTCCCAGCCATCCACATGCCCAGCGGTTGAATGCTAGCTTGGCTAAATTGCTAGCACTTCAACTGCTGCCTTTTCAGTTGGTAGACTCGGCCCCCTTCCATGAATTTGTACAATGTGCGGTTCCTCAGTGGCAGGTCCCCAAACGCCACTTTTTCTCACGGAAGGCGATTCCGGCTCTCTACCGGCATGTGGAAGGCAATGTCCTTGCCTCGCTGGACAGGGCGGTCAGCGGTAAGGTGCATATTACCGCTGACTCATGGTCCAGCAGGCATGGACAGGGACGTTACCTGTCTTTCATGGCCCATTGGGTCACTCTTCTGGCAGCTGGGAAGGATGCAGGACAAGGTGCAGTAGTGTTGGAGGTTGTTCCGCCACCACACCTCCAAAATGCTACTATTGGTTGTGACACACCTCTCTCCTTCACCCCCTCCTCTTCTTCTTCCTCCATGGCCTCTTCCAGTGCTCTGTCCTCAGAACCAGCGGTGCTTCGTAGGCCTTCCAAGGGTTACGCAGGCAAAACGATGCCATGCCGTGCTTGCGCTGGTTTGTTTGGGGGACAGAAGCCACACTGGGGCGGATGTTTTGTCAGCTCTGCAGGGGCAGGCCGAGAGGTGGTTGACACCACGCCAGCTTAAGCCAGGAATGGTGTTTTGCGACAATGGCACCAACCTCCTCTCCGCCCTCCGACAGGGACAACTGACCCATGTGCCCTGTGTAGCTCACGTCCTTAACCTGGTGGTGCAGCGGTTCTTGGGCAGGTACCCCGGCTTACAGGATGTCCTGAAGCAGGCCAGGAAAGTCTGTGTGCATTTCCGCCGATCATTTAATGCCTGTGCTCGGCTGGCTGAGCTCCAAAAGGAGTTGAATCTGCCCAAGAACCACCTTATATGTGACATGCCCACCAGGTGGAACTCAACGTTGGCCATGCTGCAGCGGCTGCACACGCAGCAGAGGGCCATTAATGAGTACCTGTGCGACTACGGCACCAGGACAGGGTCAGGGGAGCTCAGTTTTTTCTCACCACGCCAGTGGGGCATGATCAGGGATGCATGCACTGTCCTGTCACCGTTTGAGGAGGCCACAAGGATGGTGAGCAGTGACAGTGCATGCATCAGTGACACTGTACCTCTTGTCCACCTCTTGGAGCATACGCTGCGTGGAATAATGGACAGGGCACTTGCCTCTCAAGGCCCCCTTTATCCAGACAGTGTTCCTGCTGTGCCACCCATCACACAGGAAGAGGATGAGGAGGAGGAAGAGGAGGAGGAGGATGATTGTGTCAGCATGGAGGTGGAGGCTGGCACTCAGCATCAGCAGCAGCAGTCTTGTAGGGATGATTTAAAGTCCCAAGAAACACGTGGACTTGTACGTGGCTGGGAGGAGGTAGCTGCGGATCATGTTGCCCTTAGTGACCCAGAGGACTCCGGACCGAATGCCTCAGCTAACCTACGCTGCATGGCCTCCCTGATCCTGCAAAGCCTGCGGAAGGATCCTCATATTCTTCGGATCAAGGAGAGGGACCATTACTGGCTGGCCACTCTCCTTGATCCACGGTACAAGGGTAAGGTTGCTGACCTTATCTTGCCATCGCAGAGGGAGCAGAGGATGAGACATCTCCGGGAGGCCTTGCAGAAAGGTCTGTGCAACGCGTTCCCAGAGACTGGGAGCTTACAAACTCCTGGTCCTGGACAACGTGTTGCTGAGGCATCGGTCAGAAGGAGCGGTGGAGAAGGTGGCCGTCTGACTGATGCTTTCAGACAATTTTTTAGTCCGCAGCCCCAAGGTATGATCGGTTCCAGCAACCATCGCCAGCGTCTGATTTACATGGTGCACGAATACCTAGGGGCAAGGTCAGACTTGGACACCTTTCCCACCGAAAATCCTCTGGCTTACTGGGTCTTGAGGATGGATCACTGGCCAGAGCTTGCACAGTATGCAATTGAGCTACTGGCCTGTCCTGCATCCAGCGTTCTTTCGGAACGCACCTTCAGTGCTGCTGGTGGCTTTGTTACCGATCACAGGGTGCGCCTGTCCACCGAATCAGTTGATTGACTGACCTTCATCAAGATGAATCAGTCTTAGATCACCCACAGCTACCAAGCACCTGAAGCTGATGTAACCGAATAATTTTTTTTTAAATATCACATCCCTTCAAGACTGCCTATGCTGATGCTGAGTGACTGTCCTGTTATGTTGATTGTCTATCCTCTTCCTCCTCCGCTGATATGTTGGAAGAACATTTCTGGTTCTGGGTGATGCCATCAGCCCAATTTTTCTGCCCCTGTTTAACAGGGGCGTTTAATTACAATTTTTGATGCAATGCTTTGCAGCAGGGCTAATTCCTGCAATAAAAATAGAGTATATGGGAGAGGTTTCAGTGTGGTGGCACCAGCACCAGTGCCTAAGGCCCAATTTTTCTGCCCCTGTTTAACAGGGGCGTTTAAGTACAATTTTTGATGCAATGCTTTGCAGCAGGGCTAATTCCTGCAATAAAACTATAGTATATGGGAGAGGTTGCAGTGTGGTGGCACCAGCACCAGTGCCTAAGGCCCAATTTTTCTGCCCCTGTTTAACAGGGGCGTTTAAGTACAATTTTTGATGCAATGCTTTGCAGCAGGGCTAATTCCTGCAATAAAACTAGAGTATATTGGAGAGGTTGCAGTGTGGTGGCACCAGCACCAGTGCCTAAGGCCCAATTTTTCTGCCCCTGTTTAACAGGGGTGTTTAATTACAATTTTTGATGCAATGCTTTGCAGCAGGGCTAATTTCTGCAATAAAACTAGAGTATATGGGAGAGGTTGCAGTGTGGTGGCACCAGCACCAGTGCCTAAGGCCCAATTTTTCTGCCCCTGTTTAACAGGGGCGTTTAAGTACAATTTTTGGTGCAATGCTTTGCAGCAGGGCTAATTCCTGCAATAAAACTAGAGTATATGGGAGAGGTTGCAGTGTCGTGGCACCAGCACCAGTGTCTAAGGCCCAATTTTTCTGCCCCTGTTTAACAGGGACATGTAATTACAATTCTTGATATAATATTTCACAGGAGGGCCCGTTCCTGTGCCCACCCAGAGTAACTGTGAGGACTTATAGTGTTGTGGCACCAGCACCACAACCACCAAAGGTCAATTTTTATACCACTGTTCAACAATGGCATGCAATTACAATTCTTGATATAATCGCTCACAGCAGGGCGCTCCAGCGCCCACCAAGAGTCACTTTCAGGGCTTACAATGTTGTGGCAAAACCAACACCTTGTTCCGCCATTTCTGCAGAGCATATAGGGCAGGCCCCTACTTTCAAACATCCAACTTACAAACATCTCCTACTTGCAAACGGAAGGAGACAACAGCAAGTGAGATGAAAAAAGATGGACGACAAAACAAATTATACAAGGGTGATAACCCTTCCCCATGATTTCCAAAAAGCTTAAAAATAGTTTTTTTGACTGGAGCTACACTTTAAAAATGTACCAGTTGAAAATTACAAACAGATTCAACTTAACACAACAAACCTACACAGTCCCTGTCTTGTTTGTACCGCCTGTATACTGCTGTTCTGAGTATATAGGGCCTGGGGGCCACACGCATTTCCTTTTTTTAATATGGGTACGGGGTTTCCCTTAATATGCGTACAAGACCCAAAGGGGCTGGTAATGGGCAGGGAGGGCTACCCATGCCATTTTTCTCAATGATTTTCAACCATATTGCAGGAACCAGATATAACATTAAAACCGCAAGCAGTTTTAAATGATGTTATTTCCGTTTAATGTCATTTTGTGCAGGGACTGTTCTAAACACGGGAAACACGTGGCACTTCACAGGCATACTACAGACACCCCCCAGGCACCATATTTAAAGGAATATTTCACTTTTTTTCACTTTAATCGTCATTAAAATCAGTGCTCCCACCAAAACGGCCATTTTTAAAAACATTTTAGGCATTGATCCATGTCCCCTAGGGCAGGAGCCAGGTCCCCAAACCCTTTTTAGGACAGTATCTTGCATATTAGCTGTTAAAATTAGCACTTTTAATTTCAAACGTTCGAGTCCCAGAGACTTCAATGTGGTTCTAAAGTTCGTACGAATTTCGGGTCCGTTCAAAAGTTCTGGTGCGAACCGAACCGGGGGGTGTTCGGCTCATCCCTACTCAGAGACCCTGTGTGCAAAGGTGATAGCAGCAAGAAAGGCCACCTTGCGAGAAAGGACAGACAAAGAAATATCCCTCAGAGGTTCAAAAGGAAGAACCAAGAGAATCATATTAAGGTCCAAAGGAGATATAGGAGATTGTTTAAAGGGAGAGATGTGTGTGACACACTACACAAAAGCCTTAACTAGCTAGTGAGAGGACCAAGGGTCTCTGAAACAGAACGAACAAGGCCTAGACTTGATGGTACTTATAGCTAGAGGCTGATCCAGACCAGACTGGAGGAAGGATAGAATAGGTCTTGCTAAGTACTTACACCAAATAAAATAGGCCTTTCAGCTGAGATGGTAAACTTTGCAAGAAGTCAATCTCATGTCAAGTCCAATAGGCCTCTGTCTTTCAGGACCATGGCTTCAACAGTCATGCCATTAAACTAAGGGACGGAGAAGCAGGATGGAACACTGGTCCTTGGAACTGAAGATCTGAATGGGCCCATGAAGAGCCTGCCAGGAATCTGAATATGTCTGAGTAGCCTGTCCTCCTGGACCAATTCAGTGTGATAATAATCACAGGAATTCTCTCCATCCTGATCCTGTGGAGTAGATATGAAATAATCTGGATAGAATGAATGACATAGATGAGGTTGAACTGTTCCCAGGGAGAAGGTTTGGTGTTGATTTACACCCAGCTGTGGCAAAGAGCTTGGAATATCTCTGTACAGAGAGTCTATTCCCTCAGAACCAGACAATGACAACTGAGAAAGTCCACCTGACCATTTTCAAATCTGGATTTTTAATGGCAGATAGGGACAGAATGTGTTACAAAGTGAGAATAATGTCAGCATCTTTTTGAGTGGTAAGACTTCTGGCGCCTCCTTGATGGTTGATTTGGGCAATGAACATGGCATTGTCTGGCTGGATTCTTGTTGGGTGCCTTTGCAATAGAGGAATCCAATGTTGAAGGGACATTTGAATGGTTTGGAGGAGGCCTCCAATGACTACCAAGTCCCTTACGCCAAGAAGGCTTCCAGGATTGCGCCTCTACCTGACAGGCTGGCATCTGTTTAGGGTACTTTCCACATTTTCCTAACTTTCCTATGGCTTTCCTAACTCAGCGCCGGGATGTAAATCCACCATGCTAGGGACTAAAACTGGGAGTACGGCACAGACTCAAAGTGAACTATTAAGCCCAAAATTCTCATGCAGGCATGAAGCTAGGGTTTTTTTTAGGGCCTGAAGAGCCTAGACATGAGGGCAGAGGGACAGAAGTTTGTCTGGGGGCAAGAAGATTCTCTAAAGGACTGTGTCTAAAGTCAGACCCAGGTATTCCAATCTGTGAGATTGGTCCAGCAATGACTCCCTCAGACTGAGGATCCAACTGAAACTCTGCAGAATCTGCACCGTTTGGTGAATGTGGGATTACAGAGACAGTAAGGACTGGTCCTTTAACAAGAGATCATCCAGGTAACCAACAACATCAATTTCCTAAGCACGGAGCAGAGTCATGATGAGAACAAGTAACTTGGTGAAAACTCAGGAGGTCATGGAAAGGGGAGGGTGTCAAATTATTAATAATTCATATTGCCCAATGCAAAACACAGATAGAGCTGATAAACAAGAAAGAATAGAAATGTACGTGATGTACATTTGTACAGAAATGTAAGTAAGGATCCTGTATGTCTGTGGAGACTAGAAAAACCCTTGGTAAGAGGGAAGCACTGACCAACCTGGAAGTTTCCATGTGAAAAAAAAGGAACAAATTGAGAGTCTTTAGTTCCAGAATGGACTTGACTCCTCCATTTGATATAGTAATTGTGACAAGGTTAAAGTAAAAGCCTTGTGAAGCATTATTCTGCTGACACAGGGGTAATGACCCCTTGAGACAGGAGCTGCTGTGCGGCAGTAGGCAGATCCTCCCACCAAAAGGGAGATCGGTGAGTTTGAAAGCATAAAAAAAATGGGAGGCAGAGTGTGATACTGTCGTTTATAGCCCCCGGAAATGGCTTACTGCCATAAAAGCAATCACAGGTTGTATTGGTGGGCCCTCCAAAGAAAAGAGATCTTTAAAGGGGGCCACTTATCTCTTGTCTGCTGGGTCCTTAAACACAGGATTATGTTCCACAAGGGCTGTGAAGGTCTTGTTAAAACCAGAAATGACAGCAGCTACCACAGGAACACAAAAAATATTCTTCGATAGGACAATGGCTGAGCAAAACAATTTGGAGGAGTAAAAATCCTCTCTGGTTAAGGCCAGTCCCATACAGGCTCAACGAGAGAGTGGACCCATAAAGTAATATTTGGTTTAGGCATTTAAAGTGAGAATACCTTGGGGTGAGCAGACCCATGCTGCTCTAATGCTAAGCAGGAGCATAAAATGTCAATAAGGGTAGCTACGGTATCCTTAAGATTGGATGAAATCTTAGCTATAGGCATGTCATCTTGATCCAATTCCCCAGAAGAGGGGGGTATCATCAACAACTATATCACCTTCTCCTCAGGTAAGATGTCTGGCTCAAGGGCAAAGTCAATGACAGATTCAGGAGGGGAGGTTAAAGGGATATGGGTGTGACCCTTGCTATCTGTTGCTTTGATCCACATACTCTATGCACATATATTTATCATTTTTTCAAGTCTTCTACTGTGGTTCTTGGACTCATAAATGTATAAGCGTGATTTCAAGCTAGACTATATTTTGTGCAATATATTTTATACCTGACGAATGTTTTTCTTTTTTACCAGCTTTATTAAAAAAAGCTAATTACAGATCTAAGCGTATAGCCTAGGAAAAGGATATACCAGTAATTATGTAGACTTTTGGACCCACAATCAAGATTTTTTTATTGTTGTTTGGTATGAGGTTGTGAGTAAGCGCTAGCCATAGCGCAAAACGTGTCAACTTTTACTATCTGTGATGTCTTTTGCATGAACGATCAAAAAAGTGTGAAGTGTAGCCGCACATTCAAGATTTCTTTTCATTGTATAATTATGTAGCCTTTTAGATCCACATGCAACATTTTTTATTGTTGTGGGTGAGTTTTGATTAATAATAAAATAGTATCTTATGTTTCTACAACTATCATACTACCTGGAATTCCTCCTTTGTGCTCTCTTTTGATTTACATATATACTACTGTATTTACATATACCGTATATGAAATTAGAAATTTAAATTAAAATATCAATAACCATCAAAGTTTTGGTGCACCCTTTTGCCTGCCTTTTACATGCATTTTTTTCTGTTACACACAGTGCCTATCAGACTGTACCTAAATTTCTGGTCAGTTTGCAGCATGTGTTACAAATGACAGTTTCTTAATAATAGTCTACAGGCCTATTTTCAATACTTTTGAATATACATACTGTACATTCATATACGAAATTTGTCATAAAAACAGTTTTCTGATTTGTGATTTTACAAACCCAGTTCCTATAAAACTTGAACCCCTAGGGTTACAGGAAAGTATTCACTTTCACTTCACAGTATATATTTACCTGTCTGATGATGCAGTGTTCAAAAAAAAAATAGGTCGCAGTCTTAATATCTGTTTATCCATGTGAAGCAAATCATGTGAGTAAGCAGGTAACCGTGCTTAAGACGCTATTAATACTAAAAGGTCAAGCACCGAATGTATCTACAGGTTCATAAATACAGCTGTCCTTTTTTTAAATTAAAACTTTTTATATGGCATGGTTTTTTTTTATACGGTTTGTTATGAAATAATAGAAATCTAGATTAAATTATAAATGTGGATATAACTAGCCAAAATGTACCTTGATTGCATTCAGAAAGTTAACCAACATTTTTAAACCCTGGTTTAAAAAAAATGATCTTTCCTCCTAACTCTGAAAATTATTGTCTATACTCTCAGACATGTCAAAATTCCCCCCTTTTTTTTTTTGCTGCTGTGATCTAACTTCCAGTTAGTGGGTATCTATTTTCGTTCTCCATTGTCCCACTGTATGAAGGAACGTAGCCATCCTCCTGCTTTCAAGATGGACTAACTAGGGACTAGTCTTGGGTAGTGATGGACGAACTTCCGACGGGACGTTTCGCGAAAGCGAAATGCGAACGGACCCAAACGTTCGCGAAACCGAACGTTCGCCGCGGGCCCCATTGACTTCAATGGGAGGCGAACTTTGCAAACCTTCATGTCGAATTTGCGGCCACGTGGTAATTATTAGGGGGTAAAACGTAGTCCCACCATCTGGACAATGACATAATACATGTATGAGGTGAATTTGGGATCGATAACTACAAGCATTTTTATTTTATTTGGGAAATTGTTCTAACAATTCAGGACTATGGAGCTAATGAAGGCAATGGAGGAGAGGGAAGGTCAGGGACCAGGGTAGGCAAAGAAGAGGGTGCAGGAGATGATCACCAGCAGCGTGACATACCGGAATGACACATGCACCGTGATAGAGGCATCTGACAGCAGCACCGTAATACAGAGCACTGACAGCAGCACCGTGACATACAGCGCTGACAGCAGCACCGTGACATACAGCGCTGACAGCAGCACCGTGACATACAGCGCTGACAGCAGCACCGTGACATACAGCGCTGACAGCAGCACCGTGACATACAGCGCTGACAGCAGCACCGTGACATACAGCGCTGACAGCAGCACCGTGACATACAGCGCTGACAGCAGCACCGTGACATACAGCGCTGACAGCAGCACCGTAAGCAGCCCCAGGAGGAAGTCAGCACAGCACAGGGATGGTGTGATCCCCTCATAATAAGAACCCCCAGGAGGAAGTCAGCACAGCACAGGGATAGTGTGATCCCTTCATAATAAGAACCCCCAGGAGGAAGTCAGCACAGCACAGGGATATCATAAGCAGCCCCAGTAGAAATATGACACCGCTCAACCTCTTCAAAGAGGAGGGTAGGGGCATATAGTACGGTGTGCTTTTTTGGGTCAAGGAAGTGAGCCAAATGAATTAAGAAGGTCTGTGTGCTTGATTAAAAAAATAGTTTATAGACATATACATGGTCTACTGGTCACATGTGTTGAATTCCTCCGAGATCCATGCCTCATTCATTTTTAGAAATGTGAGGTAGTTAACACTGTGGTGAGCTAGGCGAGTACGCTTATCGGTCACAATCCCCCCTGCTGCGCTGAACGTCCTTTCGGACAGGACACTGGATGAGGGGCAAGCCAACAGTTCGATTGCAAATTGGGCAAGCTCTGGCCAGAGGTCAAGCCTGCCCACCCAGTAGTCTAGGGGTTCATCACTCCTCAGAGCGTCCACATCGGCCGTTAACCCAATGTAGTCGGACACCTGACGGTCTAGGCGTTCCCTGATGCTGGATCCGGATGACACCTGTCGATGGGTCGGCTGAAAGAATGACCTCATATCCGAAGTCACCAACACATCTTCAAACCGGCCTCTTCTTGCAGGCGCTGTTGGATTGGTACCCGCAAATCCTTCTCTGGGAGTGGGAATTGCTCCTCTGCCAGCGCACGCAAAAGCAGAATGCAGCATTTCTCGAAGCAAGGCCTGGAAGTGCTGCATTCTGACAGCCCTCTGCGACGGCGGTAACATTTCCGCCATTTTGTGTTTGTACCGGGGGTCTAAGTACGTTGCCACCCAGTACTGGTCCTTGACCCTCATGCTTTTTATACGGGGGTCCCTATTAAAACACTGGAGCATGAAGGCCCCCATTTGCACTAAAGTGGAAGCGGTGTGGTGGCCTGGCTCCTGCTCATCATCCAGGATAATGTCGTCCTCTTCATTCTCCTCTCCCCATCCTCGCACAACAGGGATCCCAGAAAGGTTTAAAGCATGCTCTTCTTGCTCCTGCTCATCCGCCCCGGCACCATCCTCCTCTGACTCCTCATCAGACTCCTGTTGTTGACTTGTCTCAGATAGAGTAGCCCCCCCTGGGAATTCATCCAGCATTGCGACTTCCTCATCTTCCCGCTCCTGCTCCTCCACAGCCTGATCAATGACACGACGCAATGCACGCTCCAGAAAGAAGGCATAAGGTACCATGTCACTGATGGCGCCATGGCTGCGACTGACCAGTTTGGTGATCTCCTCAAATGGCCGCAGAAGTCTGCATGTGTCGCGCATGAGCAGCCACTGGCGCGGTGAAAAAAAACCCAGCTCCCCAGAACCGTTTCTTTCGCAGAGTTCATACAGGTAGACGTTAACTGCACGTTTCTGCTGGAGCAGCCTATCAAGCATATAGAAGGTTGAGTTCCATCGCGTCGGGCAATCGCAAATAAGACGTCTGACCGGCAGATGGTGTCGCCGCTGAATGTCAGCAAGGCGAGCCATGGCCGTGTAAGATCTTCTGAAATGGGCCGAGATTTTCCTTGCCTGCCGCAAGATGTCCTGGACCCCAGGGTATTTGACAAGGAATCGCTGCACGACCAAGTTTAAGACGTGTGCCATGCACGGCACGTGCGTGATTTTGCCCTGTTTCAATGCGCTAAGCAGATTGGCACCGTTGTCACACACCACTTTACCAACTGTCAAATTGAGCGGTGTTAGCCACTCATCTGCCTGTGAACGCAAAGCTGAAAGGAGTGCCGGGCCAGTGTGGCTCTTTGCTTCCAGGCACAACAGACGCAGCACGGCATGGCAACGTCTCACCTGGCATGTGGAATAGGTTCTGGGGAGCTTGGGCGGTGCAGTGGAAGAGACGCTAGCAGCGGAAAAGGAGGAGGCAGCTGAGGAGGAGAGGGAGGAGGATGGAGTAGGAGGAGGAGAAGAAGAGTCAGGCCTGCATGCAATCCGTGGCGGTAAAACCAAATCTACACGGGTGCCACGGGTTACATGCTTGACGGCCGTCAGAAGGTTCACCCAGTGGGCAGTAAAACTGATATACCTTCCCTGCCCGTGTTTGCTAGACCACGTGTCTGTGGTCAGATGTATCTTGGCACCGACACTGTGTGCCAGAGATACATTCACTTGCCGCTGAACATGGCCATATAGCTCTGGGATGCCCTTCTCTGAGAAATACTTCCTTCCTGGGACCTTCCATTGTGGTGTTCCAATGGCCACAAATTTGCGAAAGGCCTCCGAGTCCACCAGTTTATATGGCAGTAGTTGGCGGGCTATGAGTTCTGACAAGCCAGCCGCCAACCGTTGGGCAAGAGGGTTATCCGGCGTCATCATTTTTTTACGCTCAAACATTAGGCCCACGGAAGCCTGCCTTTTTGCAGAAAAATGTGAGCTTGGCGTGATGGAAGGTGGAGTGGAGGACAATTGTGAGGAGAGAGGAGAAGGAGAAGTAGAAGACGAGGCTGGACGGTGAGAGCCTGCAGTGTGGCTTTGTGTGTTCCGTTGCTCCCACTGGGCTCGGTGATGGCTGCTCATGTGCCTTCTTAAGGCGGTCGTCCCTAGGTGAGTATTGGGCTTACCGCGACTAACGCGTTGACTGCAAAGATTGCAGATGGCAACGCTATTGTCAGCAGCGGACACGTTAAAAAAAGCCCACACTGCGGAGCCATGTGCCGGTGTCCTGGGAGCGCCAGATGTGACCGTACATGGTCGATGACTCGCTCCTGATACATTTGCAGTCTGCTTTGTCCCTGCTGTGCAATGTAAGTCATTGCTGCTTCTCCTCCCTATCTGCTGGTCCATATCTCCCTCTGAACTCCCCTCCTCTTCCTCTCTTGTGGGCACCCACGTGACATCACTAGACACGTCATCATCAACGTCACCTTCCCCACCGCTATAAGTAGAGATCTCGGAGTAGGCAGCAACACCGGGGACCAACCTCCTCCTTGGGCTGATCTGGGTACTGGCGTCAGACTGCTGAGTAGCGCTTGTTGCTACCTCCTCTTCCTGATCCAATACCAAGAGTGGCTGCGCATCAGAAATGTCCTCTTGATATGGATCGGAAAATAATTCCAGTGACTCAAGCGGAAGGTATGTGGTGGTGGTGGTGGTGGTCGTGTTGTTGGTGGTAGTGTCTTTGGGGGTGCACATAGCAGAGAGTGAAGAAGAGGGTGCAGATCGAGAGGATGAGGAGGGTGCAGAAGAGTAAGGCTGAGCGAGCCACTCAACCAAGTCTGGTGCATCCTTTAAAGTAATTGAACGCACCTTCTGCAACTTCCCACTTTGGCTCAAGCCTGTTGCTCCTGCCCTACCCCTACCACCCCTGCGGAAGGGCCTGCCTCTTCCTCTGCCTGTCATTTTTTAAATGACCCTGTGACAAAACTCTTAGTCCCTATACCGATGAAGGACTGCTGCAGTATAGGGCAGCGGTCAGCAGTGGTGCACGTCAACCCTATCTATTGTGGACCGATAGCGGTCCTTACAGAACAGCAGACTGTACCGCACTCAAGCCTATGTACCGTAGCACCCTATACCAAGTTACCAGTCCTTATAAGAACTTTTGTGGACCAAGCAGGTTGTGTATTAGTGTTTAGCAGACTGTACGTCAGTCCCTATACCGCTGAAGGACTGCTGCAGTATAGGGCAGCGGTCAGCAGTGGTGCACGTCAACCCTATCTATTGTGGACCGATAGCGGTCCTTACAGAACAGCAGACTGTACCGCACTCAAGCCTATGTACCGTAGCACCCTATACCAAGTTACCAGTCCTTATAAGAACTTTTGTGGAACAAGCAGGTTGTGTGTTAGTGATTAGCAGACTGTACGTCAGTCCCTATACCGCTGAAGGACTGCTGCAGTATAGGTGAGCGGTCAGCAGTGGTGCACGTCAACCCTATCTATTGTGGACCTATAGCGGTCCTTACAGAACAGCAGACTGTACCGCACTCAAGCCTATGTACCGTAGCACCCTATACCAAGTTACCAGTCCTTATAAGAACTTTTGTGGACCAAGCAGGTTGTGTATTAGTGTTTAGCAGACTGTACGTCAGTCCCTATACCGCTGAAGGACTGCTGCAGTATAGGGCAGCGGTCAGCAGTGGTGCACGTCAACCCTATCTATTGTGGACCGATAGCGGTCCTTACAGAACAGCAGACTGTACCGCACTCAAGCCTATGTACCGTAGCACCCTATACCAAGTTACCAGTCCTTATAAGAACTTTTGTGGACCAAGCAGGTTGTGTATTAGTGTTTAGCAGACTGTACGTCAGTCCCTATACCGCTGAAGGACTGCTGCAGTATAGGGCAGCGGTCAGCAGTGGTGCACGTCAACCCTATCTATTGTGGACCGATAGCGGTCCTTACAGAACAGCAGACTGTACCGCACTCAAGCCTATGTACCGTAGCACCCTATACCAAGTTACCAGTCCTTATAAGAACTTTTGTGGACCAAGCAGGTTGTGTATTAGTGTTTAGCAGACTGTACGTCAGTCCCTATACCGCTGAAGGACTGCTGCAGTATAGGGCAGCGGTCAGCAGTGGTGCACGTCAACCCTATCTATTGTGGACCGATAGCGGTCCTTACAGAACAGCAGACTGTACCGCACTCAAGCCTATGTACCGTAGCACCCTATACCAAGTTACCAGTCCTTATAAGAACTTTTGTGGAACAAGCAGGTTGTGTGTTAGTGATTAGCAGACTGTACGTCAGTCCCTATACCGCTGAAGGACTGCTGCAGTATAGGGCAGCGGTCAGCAGTGGTGCACGTCAACCCTATCTATTGTGGACCGATAGCGGTCCTTACAGAACAGCAGACTGTACCGCACTCAAGCCTATGTACCGTAGCACCCTATACCAAGTTACCAGTCCTTATAAGAACTTTTGTGGAACAAGCAGGTTGTGTGTTAGTGATTAGCAGACTGTACGTCAGTCCCTATACCGCTGAAGGACTGCTGCAGTATAGGGCAGCGGTCAGCAGTGGTGCACGTCAACCCTATCTATTGTGGACCGATAGCGGTCCTTACAGAACAGCAGACTGTACCGCACTCAAGCCTATGTACCGTAGCACCCTATACCAAGTTACCAGTCCTTATAAGAACTTTTGTGGAACAAGTGAGTTGTGAATGTTTAGCAGACTGCAGCAGAAGGGCAGCAGTCAAGTATAATATCCTTTCTATATTTGGAAGAAAGAATATTATACATGTACAAGCCTATTACTGTACCACTGATACCAGTCCTGAAAAGAACCTTTGTGGAACTAATAATAACAGCAAGTCTTTAAAATTACCCTCACTGCCTGACAACACTGCTTCCTTCCTGTCCCTATACAAATTGGCAAAAAAAGAGAACGATTAGTGGTTACTGGAACAGCTCTTTTGTGGACCTTGATAGTAACAGCTAATGATGATGATGATGATGATGATGATGAAAGACTAATCTGGCTGTCCCTGTAGCATACACCGTCCTTTCCCTTTCTCTAAACTAACAAAAGACACTCAGGCTGCTGCAAGAATCAGCAGCACAGCAAACCTATCAACACCTAACACCTATACCAGTCCTGAAAAGAACTTTTGTGTACCAAATAGCTAGTGGTTTATCTCTCCCTACTCCACACAGGAACCTGTCCCTATCGTAACAGAAGAAAGAATGTAAAATGGCCACCGGATCGGGTGTATTTATAGGTTAGGGGGAATGTACAAGTGTCCATGTGCTGTCATGTCTCAATTGGCTGTCCTGTATCACATGATAAACGTGTCACCAAAGGTTAAAGTTCTTGTATACATTAAACACGTAAGTCCGCCGCGGCGAACGACGGAAAAAGGCGTTCGAACGTGCGGACCGCGAATGTCGGAAATTCGCCGCGAAACGACCGCCGGGCGAAACGTTCGTCCATCACTAGTCTTGGGATTATGGAATTTGTAGTGTGCATAGAGCGGTGCACATGACCACAACTAACGCGCACTGCCATGGGCGTCCGCAGAACTTTTTCCGGGGGCATCATTTTAAGGTCATCCATGCACCCCTTAATGAAGGGGGGGGGGGGGGATTAGTCATTATCACGTAAATCGCAGGCATGCAAAGGTTTGAGAAACCTGATGCAAAAGCCTAATAGAAGGATTAAGCTGCCATCGTCTGATTAGCAATTGCTAAACTGGTTTTATGTTTACAGAGGTTTCCACTACTGACTTTTCTTTCTGAAAATGCCAGCACCATGGCTCTGTTGTTTCAATATTTATATTCATTAACCCAGAGGAGGTATGCAGATAAGAATTTTTAACTTTCCTTAAACTTTTCTGATGTGCATACAGGCTCTGGCTTAGAAAGCATTCAGACTCACAGGTCAGCATTACAGCCAGGTAAAAAGCATTTTTAGAAGGCTAGCAATAATATCGCCCGCATATCTATCATAGAGGTAAAGAGGTCGGGAGCTTGGTCCCCAACCAAGCCTCCTTAGAGAACAGGGGCATATGGACTATCTCGATACGATATAAACTAGAGTAAGTTCAAGTATGTAGGTAGATATGTAAAAAATTGTTATAAAGGTTTAACCACTTCAATACAGGGCACTTAAACACCTTCCTGCCCAGACCAATTTTCAGCTTTCAGTGCTGTTGCACTTTGAATGACAATTGCGCGGTCATGCTACACTGTACCCAAATGAAATTTTTATAATTTTTTTCCCCACAAATAGAGCTTTCTTTTGGTGGTATTTGATCACCTCTACGGTTTTATTTTTTGCTAAACAAATAATAAAATACCGAAAATTTTGAAAATAAATATGTTTTTTTTGTTTCAGTTTCAAAACTTTGTAAATAAGTAAGTTTTCTCCTTCATTGATGGGCACTGATGGGGCTACACTGATGGGCACTGATAAGGCGGCACTGATGGGTACCGATGAGGTGGCACCAATGAAGTGGCACTGATGAGGTGGCATTGATGGATACTGATATGTGGCACTTATAGGCGGCACTGATAGGTGGCACTGATGGGCACTGATAGGCGGCACTGATGGGCGACACGGATGGGCACTGATAGGTAGCACAAATTGGCACTGATAGGCGGTACGGATGGGCATGGATAGGCGGTACGGATGGGCATGGATAGGCGCCACAGATGGGCATGGATAGGCAGCACAGATGGGCATGGATAGGTGGCACAGATGGGCACAGATGGGCACTGATAGGCAGCACGGATGGGCACTGATAGGCGGCACGGATGGGCACTGATAGGCGGCATTGTATTGTTTTATACTGTACTAATGGATGGCAATCAGTGCCAAACAATAATGCATGCCAATCAATGATGCCCATTGTGGGCACTGATTGTCATCCATTGTGGGCACTGACTGGAATCCCTGGTGGTCTAAGGTGGCATACCTTGTGCTGGGCATCCCTGGCGGTCTAGTGGCGTCCCTGGTGGTCCAGTGTGGGCATTCTCGGGGGGGAGGGGGGGCTGCGCTGATAAGCTATCAGCACAGACCCCCCTGTCAGAGGAGCAGCTGATCGGCTCTCCTCTACTCGCGTCTGACAGACGCGAGTGAGGAAAAGCCGATCACCGGCTCTTTATATTTACACTGTGATCAGCCATGATTGGATACGGCTGATCACGTGGTAAAGAGTCTCCGTCAGAGACTCTTTACCCAAATCGTAGTTGCGGGGTATCAGACTGACACCCCACAACAACGATCGCCGCGATGCACGCCCCCAGGGGCGCGCAGCGGCTCAAAATCCTGATCACGTCATATGACGTCCGGTCAGGATGTTGAAACCCCTTTGCCGCCATGCTTTTGTTATAGGGCGGGCGGCAAGTGGTTAATAATACAAAATTAATAACACATAACAAATAATCAGATACAGATTAAAAGCAAGGTAACAATCCATGACAATGATCCCCAAACGGGGAAGATCACAGTGGGATAGTTGATCACGGATAACATCTCAACTAGTTTTGTGGTCTAATGCCGCTTCGTCAGGAGGATATCTGTAATTTGATTGACAAATGATCAATAACAGTACAATTGACCAGAATAGTAACAACATCTAATACAATAATGTCAATAACAATATATAAATGGGGAGAGGAGCAGAGCTGCTTACATCACTGGTTGCTAGATGCAAAGGCGGCAGGCGAGTCTAGCAACCAGTTCAGCGGGCAGCAAGGAGGCAAGCGGACAGAACAATAAGAGAGTCTAGGGAGTCGGGGTGGCGTCAGTGCTGCTGAATGTAACAGTAAGTGACTGCCACAGCTTCGGCTCCCCCCTTCTGCATCAGCTTGTGGTGCCTGGGCTCAGTGGCATCACTAGGTCTGTTGTAAACTGATGCTGTAAAACACAGCGTTACCCCCCTCCGATTTTTAGGCCAGCAGCCCGGCCAGAAGCCCAGCATTGGAGCTTGTTGATGCGTGTTGCGGCTGTCAATAAGTCCTTGAGGATAGCAGGTTAGGCACTTTCCAATGGCTCAGTCCATAAGAGTAGTAATGGATAATGGCCGACATGCCCTCTTACCAGACTCAGCGAAACAGCAGCAGTGATCCCTTCAGCTGGACGTTCACTCACTCTGGGCTTCCCAGGCCGACTCTGCTCAGTAGTGTAGCATGTCTGTACCGTGGCAGTGGCTCAGTCTTTTTCTCTGCTGGTACTGGGCAGCAGCATGGCCCTCTCTCTGGCAGTGCTGGGCAGCAGCATGGCTCTCTCTCTCTGGTGGTGCTGGCAGCAGCATGACCCTCTCTCTGATGGTTATGGGCAGCAGCATGGCCCTCTCTCTGGTGGTGCTGGGCAGCAGCATCGGCCTCTCTCTGGTGGTGCTGGGCAGCATTGTGGCCCTCTCTCTCTGGTGGTGCTGGGCAGGGTGGCTCTTTCTCTTTGGTGGTGGTGGTAGCAGCATTGCTCTCTCTCTGGTGGTGCTGGATAGCAGCGTGGCTCTTTCTCTGCTGGTGCTGGGCAGTGTGACTCCCTCTCTGGTGGTGCCAGGCAGTGTGGCTCCCTCTTTGGTGGTGCTGGGCAGCAGCGTGGCGCTCGCTCTTGTGGTGCTGGGCAGCAGTGTGACTCTCTCTCTGGTGGTGCTGGCAGCAGCGTGGCTCTCTCTGGTGGGGCTGGGAAGTGTGCCTCTCTCTCTGGTGGTGCTGGCAGCAGCGTGGCTCTCTCTGGTGGTGCTGGCAGCAGCGTGGCTCTCTCTATGGTGGTGCTAAACAGCAGCATGGCTCTCTCTCTGGTGGTGCTGGGCAGTGTGGCTATCTCTCTCTGGGGGTGCTGGGCTAGCAGTGGGCCTTACTCTCCATGGTGGTGCTGGGCAGTTTGGCTCTCTCTCTAAAGGTACTGGGCAGCAGCATGGCTCTCTCTCTGATGGTGCTGAGCAGTGTGGCTGTCAGGTCAATTGAGACCAGATGACAGATGCACTGCGTAGGAGTCGGAAGTGCACCGCTAAGGTAGTGGACATTAGGACTGACTGCTGCGGATTGTACCCAGGGAGATTTAGGATGCAGGTCTACTGGATCACTAACACAGATCCCAGTGGGAGCTAGAGCATAGATTCCCCAGGGCGCGGAGTCTAAGAGCCAGCAGGTGTTCACCAGAGCCTCCAGTGGTGAGGATGGACTTGGCTGCAGTCTGGCTCCAGGTCGCAGCCCCCAGGGTCTCACAGCTCACGCTCACGTTAGACTACAGGAGAAGGAAGCAGCTGGGTGGAACAAGGATAGTAAAGGGATAAGGCAACGGCCAGGGCAATTAGCAGACAGGAATAACAGACTACATGCCAAAGGTTCAGGGTCACAGGCAAACAGGAATGGTCGGGGACATGCCAAAAGGTCAAGGTCACAAGCAGACAGGAATCGTTGAGAACACGCCAAGGTCGGTAACAGAGACAAACATAGAGCACACAACAAGCAGGCACCAGGAAGCCAAACACACACAATGAATACACAATGGTTGATCAGCAGGGCTGGCTTGCAGTGCACAGGTTAATATAGGGTTCCCTGATAGGGCCTGGGGTGGAGCCATGCTTAGAGGAGAGGTTATAAAAACCCCCAGGTGGAAGTGGCTGGCCTCTTAGTCTGAACCATGAGGAGAGGTAAGCAAACAGAGGAAGATTACTGCATAATCATGACAGTGGCTCTCTCTCTGGCAGTGCTGGGCAGCAGCGTGGCTCTCTCTGGTGGTGCTGCGCAGTGTGGCTCTCTGTCTCTGGTGGTGCTGGGCAGCAGTGTGGCTCTCTCTCTGGTGGTGCTGGGCAGTGTGGCTCTCCCTCTCTGGTGGTGCTGGGCAGCAGGGTGCCTCTCTCTCTGGTGGTGCTGGGAAGCAGCGGGGGTTCTCTCTCTGGTGGCGTGGGTACAGAGTGGCTCTCTTTCTCTGGTGGTGCAGGTACAGTGTGTCTCTCTGGCTTCCCCCAGCACAGTCCTCTCTTTTTCCTGTAGCAGTCATTCAGCTTTTTCCTGGGTTCTAGGCTCTCAATCCCCCCCCCCCCCCCACAGCAGAGTGCATGTTGGGGGCTGAAGTCTACTGCCTCTGCACAACAAAGGGGCTGCTAATCTTCCGGGACTACATGTCCCATGATGCCCCCCCCTTGCCTCTTCTGATTGGCCCTCTGGTGTGGCCAATGGGGAGGAAAGCAAACCGGGCACCAAGCTGAGCAACGACCCAGATAAGAGCCGTTCTTCTCCACTGCTGACAGGAGAAAGGATGGGGGCGAGTGGGGAGATGCACTGACAGCCCGCAGCTCGCCTCTCTCCTGTCACAGCACAGCCACTTCTGTTCACTGGTGGACTGAGCGGGGAAAAGAGCCAGCTGTCACCATTTCACTGGTGTCACCCCTCTGCCTGGCGTCACCCAGGTGCGGGCCGCACCCCCCCACCCCCATAGTGAAGCCCCTGCCTGGGCGAGGTGCACCCTGGGCACCCGCCCTGGATCAGCCCTCAGTGCTCTGTGTGTGGCAACCTTGTTCCAGGAGGGGCACGTGCCCCCTTGCCCCCTCCCCATGCGTAAGCCCTTGGTGCCCATATAGAATTTAAAATCTCCACTGGCTTAAGCCAATGCTGCACCATGCAGGTGTATTTTTTTTGTAATTGATCGATTGCCTAATTGCATATTTAATTATACCTTCACTTGCAGCATATTTCGCATGGTTTTGCATGTGGTTCAGATCGCCAAAGCAAAACCAGGTACACTCTCCCCACCAAAAAAGTGGCAAATATGGCAGTGAAAGGGGGGAGGGTGCAAACAAGTAGAGCTTCCCCCTTTGGGTGGAGCTCTGCTTTAACACTGCAACAAGCCACCAATAGGGAGGGTAGTTTGAAAGCAGAATTCCAGCTTGTGCTAGCCTTAAAAACTGCTCCCCGCCCCCTTACCCCTAACACCTATGCTGACTAACCTGCACCAATCTGGTCATGTTATCTCACTTGTGTGATCCAGCACTGTATGCAGGGGAGAGGAGGAAGCACCAGTAAGGACTGTGACATGGGAACCTATGGGTGACATCACCTCATCAGGCTTTATCAGCCGCCACCAAGCGCTTTCGCCCCTGCAGCCGCTGTTGACTGACACAGGTAAGATCACATGACCAGACCTTAAAATGATGCCCCCCCCCCCCAAAAAAAAAAAGTTCTGCGGATGCCCATGATGTTGCATACTACATGGTGGTGCTTTGCACCAGTTTATTTGTTATTGCTTTTCAACGTGTTTGAATATGTTGCTGTTGTCATATTATTTTGTTTTAAATAAAGATTACATTAAAAGAAAAAAAAAAGGATGAGACAAGGACACTCCTTTCATTTGAGATGGTGGAAATTTTAAGAGAGTTTAATTTCTTCTTACTGAATCTATGTCTGCCTATATTAAAAAATACAGGAAGTGAAAGACCTCTCCCGAGCAAAGTTATTTCCATTTTTCAGCCTGTTGGTATATTCCCTATTCCCTCAGGGGTTTTACTTCCTCTTTTGCTTCCTGCAAAGCCTGCAAAATAAAAGCATAATGGGCTAGTATGCAATGCATACTAGCCCATTATGTGACACTTACCTGCAAACGAATCCATCGCTGTCCCCTTGTCCCCTGTGCAGGCTGCGTCCATCTTCATCCCTCTTCCTTCCGGGGGCCGCAGACTCCGGCTCTGTGACTGGCCAGAACAGTGTGATGTCACTACAGTGCATACTCATGGGAGCCGTCAGTCAAGGCACACACTGGGGGAAGGAATGGCAAGGAGGTCCGTTTCTTCACAGCGCATGCGCCGATGACAACATCTGCGGACTACAAGTGAAAAATATCCTAAACGGAGCACGTTTAGAAGATATTTCTACTACCTATAGGTAAACCCCATGGAGAACTTCATAGAATTAAGCTTTCTTGCCTCACACCAGGAGAATCACAGCTCAGCAAAGCAGGGGCGTACTAAGTGGGGGGGCGGGGGGGCGTGCCGCCCCCCCGGGTGCCACACACTGGGGGGGGTGTCAGGCCAGCGCCCCCTCCCCTCTCCGCAACTGAAGTGTCAGACAGCGCCGTGAGGAGCCCGAGGCACTGGCAGTGGGCGGCATTGCGGGGGGGGGGGGGTGCGAGCAGCACCCGAGTGGAGTGACATAGTGACATCTGCCGGCTCAGTGATCCGGGACCCGGCTCCCCTTCTCTCTGTGGTCGCGTCGCGCTGCTGTTCTGATCAGTCTCGGGCAGCGGCTGTCACTCACAGCCGAGCAGAGTGAAGCCGCCTCCCCCTCCTCCATGCACAGCACTGTGTAGACAAGGAGGGGGAGGCGGCTTCACTCTGCTCGGCTGTGAGTGACAGCCGCTGCCCGAGACTGATCTGAACGGCGCGATGTGAGTCACGTGACTACAGAGAGAAGGGGATTATTGCGCCGGGTCCCGGATCACTGAGCCGACAGGTGACACTCCACTCGGGTGCTGCTCGCACCTCCCCCCTGCAATGCCGCTGCCTTGGGCTCCAGGTACACTAGGGGTTCTTTACTGTGGTGGGTCCTGCACTGTAGGGGGGTCCTGCACTGTAGGGGGTCTGCACTGTAGGGGGGTCCTGCATTGTAGGGGGGTCCTGCACTGTAGGGGGGTCCTGCACTGTAGGGGGTCTGCAGGGGGGGTCCTGCACTGTAGGGGGTCCTGCACTGTAGGGGGGTTCTTTACTCTGGTGGGTCCTGCACTGTAGGGGGGGGGGTCCTGCACTGTAGGGGGGGTCCTGCACTGTAGGGGGTCCTGCACTGTAGGGGGTCTGCACTGTAGGGGGTCTGCACTGTAGGGGGGTCTGCACTGTAGGGGGGTCCTGCACTGTAGGGGGGGTCCTGCACTGTAGAAGGGGTCCTGCACTGTAGGGGGTCTGCACTGTAGGGGGGTCTGCACTGTAGAAGGGGTCCTGCACTGTAGAAGGGGTCCTGCACTGTAGGGGGTCCTGCACTGTAGAAGGGGTCCTGCACTGTAGAAGGGGTCCTGCACTGTAGGGGGGGGGGTCCTGCACTGTAGGGGGGTCCTGCACTGTAGAAGGGGCCCTGCACTGTAGGGGGTCTGCACTGTAAGGGGGTCCTGCACAAAGGGGTCCTGCACTGTAGGGGGGTCCTGCACTGTAGAAGGGGTCCTGCACTGTAGGGGGGTCCTGCACTGTAGGGGGGGGGTCCTGCACTGTAGGGGGTCCTGCACTGTAGAAGGGGTCCTGCACTGTAGGGGGATCTGCACTGTAGGGGGGTCTGCACTGTAGAAGGGGTCCTGCACTGTAGAAGGGGTCCTGCACTGTAGGGGGTCCTGCACTGTAGGGGGGGTCCTGCACTGTAGGGGGTCCTGCACTGTAGGGGGTCTGCACTGTAGGGGGGGTCTGCACTGTAGGGGGGGTCCTGCACTGTAGGGGGG
The DNA here is from genome assembly GCF_037356315.1 of Lithobates pipiens. Classification (NCBI taxonomy): domain Eukaryota; kingdom Metazoa; phylum Chordata; class Amphibia; order Anura; family Ranidae; genus Lithobates; species Lithobates pipiens. Next base: position 249,363,779 of record NW_027507718.1, read on the forward strand.
GTCCTGCACTGTAGAAGGGGTCCTGCACTGTAGGGGGGTCTGCACTGTAGGGGGGTCTGCACTGTAGAAGGGGTCCTGCACTGTAGAAGGGGTCCTGCACTGTAGGGGGTCCTGCACTGTAGAAGGGGTCCTGCACTGTAGAAGGGGTCCTGCACTGTAGGGGGGGGTCCTGCACTGTAGGGGGGTCCTGCACTGTAGAAGGGGTCCTGCACTGTAGGGGGTCTGCACTGTAAGGGGGTCCTGCACAAAGGGGTCCTGCACTGTAGGGGGGTCCTGCACTGTAGAAGGGGTCCTGCACTGTAGGGGAGGTCCTGCACTGTAGGGGGTCCTGCACTGTAGAAGGGGTCCTGCACTGTAGGGGGGTCTGCACTGTAGAAGGGGTCCTGCACTGTAGGGGGTCTGCACTGTAAGGGGGTCCTGCACAAAGGGGTCCTGCACTGTAGGGGGGTCCTGCACTGTAGAAGGGGTCCTGCACTGTAGGGGGGGTCCTGCACTGTAGGGGGTCCTGCACTGTAGAAGGGGTCCTGCACTGTAGGGGGGTCTGCACTGTAGGGGGGTCTGCACTGTAGAAGGGGTCCTGCACTGTAGAAGGGGTCCTGCACTGTAGGGGGTCCTGCACTGTAGGGGGTCCTGCACTGTAGAAGGGTTCCTGCACTGTAGGGGGGTCCTGCACTGTAGAAGGGGTCCTGCACTGTGGGGGGGGGGGGTCTGTACTGTAGGGGAAGATTCTGCACTGTAGGGGGGTCTGTACTGTAGGTGAGGATTCTGTACTGTAGGGGAGTCTGTACTGTAGGGGGGTCTGCGCTGTAGGGGGGTGGGTCTGTACTGTAGGAGGGTCTGCACTGTGGGGGGGGGGGTCTGCGCTATAGGGTGGAGGGGTCTGTACTCTAGGAGGGTCTGCACTGTAGGGGAGGATTCTGTACTGTAGGGGGGTCTACACTGTAGATGGGGGTCTGTATGGTAGGGAGGGGGGTCTGCACTGTAGGGGATCTGTGTAACATGCAGAGGGTCCAGAGCTGTGAGGGGCTGTGTAATGTAAAGGGGTGCAGAGGTGCAGGGTGCTGTGTAATGTAAAGGGGTCCAGAGGTACAAGGGCTGTGTAATGTAAAGGGGTCCAGAGGTTCAGGGTGCTGTGTAATGTAAAGGGATCCATGGGTACAAGGGCTGTGTAATGTAAAGGGGTCAGGAGGTTCAGGGTGCTATGTTATGTAAAGGGGTCCAGAGGTACAAGAGCTGTGTAATGTAAAGGGGTCCAGAGGTGCAGGCTGCTGTGTAATGTAAAGAGGTCCTTAGGCGCAAGGTCCTGTGTAATGTAAAGGGGTCCAGAGGTGCAGGACGCTGTGTAATGTAAAGGGGTCAGGAGGTTCAGGGTGCTATGTTATGTAAAGGGGTCCAGTGGTACAAGAGCTGTGTAATGTAAAGGGGTCCAGAGGTGCAGGCTGCTGTGTAATGTAAAGGGGTCCAGAGGTGCAGGGGGCTGTGTAATGTAAAGAGGTCCTTAGGTGCAAGGTCCTGTGTAATGTAAAGGGGTCCAGAGGTGCAGGGTGCTGTGTAATTTAAAGGGGTCCAGAGGTGCAGTTGTGGAGAGGGGGGGTACACAGTAGTGACAAAAAGATATTGAAGGATGCAGAGGTATGCAGGGGACACGGTGGGTGTTTTTACATTTTATGGTGGGGGGGGGGTGCCAGATATAGGATCCGCCCCGGGTGCCAAATGCTCTAGGTACGCCCCTGCAGCAAAGCTGCCCCCCTACAATCAGCACAAATAAAAACTCAAGTGTGTTTCTTTAGTGCTACGTTTGTCCTTTTTTATGCCATAAAAATTTACATTTATGCTGCTTTTATTTTTAAGATATTAGCAATTGTTTTTTCCAGACTATGACATCACCTAGCCTTTCTACAACAGCCAAAGGACACGAAACTGGGCTGGTTGGTTAGTGCCGTGTTTGTGCTGGTTTGTGCTGTGTAAATATCCATTCTAATTTTTATAATTTTTGCGATATTAATGATGTGTTAGAGGTCACTAAAGGTCACTCAGCCCCCCTACAACACCCAAAAGACAGGAACCCGGCTGGTTAGTTTTCACTAAGGCTCGGTTCACACAGGGGGCGACGCGCCGCGACCTGACAAGTCGCCCCCGTTCTGTACTACGCAACCGTTCTAAGAGGAGTGACTCGAGTCGCTCCGACTTAGAAAAAAGGTTCCTGTACTACTTTTGGGCGACCTCGGGCGACTTGCATTGACTTCTATACAGAAGTCGTTTGCAAGTCGCCGCTGAGGTCGCGGCAGGTCGCGGCGCGGCAAGTCGTGCCGCCTCCTGTGTGAACCGAGCCTAAGTTTGTGCTGTTTACATTTCCATTCTATTATTGTTTTTTCATTATTTACGATGTTTTACAGGTCAACAATGGTCCCTCAGCCCCCAACAACACCCAAAGACACAAAACCAGGCTCGTTGATTAATGCTGCTTTTGTGTTGGTTTGTGCTGTTTAAATTTCCATTCAATCTTTTATTGTTTTTGTGGTATTAATGATTTATTAAAGGTCACTCAGCCCTCCTACAACACCCAAAACACACAAAACCAGGCTTGTTGGTTAGTAATACATTTGTGCTGGCTTGTGCTGCTAAAAATTTTATTTGTGGTATTATGGTTTATTAGTTAACCTCCCTGGCGGTATGATTCAGTCTGGATTTAGGTGCTGAAAGCGGTACAATTATTTTGCATGGAAATTTGGCGTCTTATATTGTAGTCCTATAATTCTTAGGAATAACTCTCTTAAATCTGTTCAAACCAGAGTCTAGCAGACATCCCGGGTATGATAAAGTTTATCATATAATAAATAATAATAAAAATTATTCAATAATGTAATCAAATCCTAAAACACTGAAAAAGGGACCCCTTTTGGTTGCTATGGACAATCTGCAAATTTCAGGCAGAAAAAACAGTATTTATAATATAAAAGTGCATGCAGGGCACTGCACAGACCACTAGGGATCAAGGGGGTGTGTATTTTTTAATACAGTACTGTAATCTGTAAGATTACAGTGCTGTGTGTGCTTTGTGTGTTTTTACGTTTTTTAAATTTGCCGCCTTTCTCCGCTCCCGTGCGCCGTAACGCCGCGGAGAACGGAGCTCGGCGGCATTCGGCACTGTGAATCGAGCGGAGGACAGCTCGATCACACAGCGCGGAGGACATCGCTGGATCCAGGGGACAAGGTAAGTAACTCTCCCTGTGTCCTCCCCTGCATCCAGCGATGCGATCCCGAGTCTGGCTCGGGGTTACCGCTCCTGTCAGTAAAATCCCAACCCGAGCCAGACTCAGGATTACCGCTAGGGGGGTTAAAACTGTTTTTTTTTTAAATTAAAGCCCACCTACTTTGCCCCCCTACAATTAGCGCAAATAAAAACTCATGTGTGTTTCTTTATGTTGTGTGCTGTTTTGTGCCGTAAAAATCATTTGAATTGCTTTTATTTTTACAATATTAGCAATGGTTTTTTCAAGACTATAGGCCTGTACACACGGTCGGACTTGTACAAACTTTTCCGTGGACTTTTGTACAAAGGGCGTGGTCCACAAGTTTGTATTGCATACACACGGTCTGACTTTTTGACAACAAACACGAACGTGGTGACGTCACAACGTACGGACGCCACTTCAAAAGAGGACGTTCAATGACTCCAGCGCCACCTTTGGTCAACTTCTGTATTGTAGTCTGATCGTTTGCATAGGTTCTGAGCATGCGTGTTTGTACCTTGTACAAAAGTCCGATGCTTTTGCGTACACACGGTCGGACTTTGCTCCATCAGACTTTTGTTGCCAGAAAGTTTGTCCGTTCGCACAGCCAACAAAAGTCAGATGAAAACAGAAAAAGTTTGTCCGATGGAGCGTACACACAGTCGGATGTTGCTCCAAAACAGCTAATTTGCATGTTTGTTGTCAAAAAGTCCGACCGTGTGTACGGGCCTTATGACATCACTCAGCCCCCCTACAACAGCTAAAGGACACAAACCCAGGCTTGTTGGTTAGTGCTATGTTTGTGCTGTTTAAATCTCCATTCTATCTATTATCATTTTTGCATTATTAATGATTTATTAAAGGTCACTTAAGGTCACCCCCTACAACAGCCAAAAGACACAAAACTGGGCTAGTTGGTAAGTGCTAATTTTGTGCTGTTTAAAGCTCTGTTTTATCTCTTATCGTTTTTGAGTTATTAATGGTTAATTAAAGGTCACCAAAGGTCTCTCAGCCCCCCCACAACACACAAAACCAGGCTTGTTGTTAGTGCTAAGTGTGTGCTGGTTTGAGCTGCTAAAATTTTCATTTGTACTGTTATGATTTTTTAGTTATAACAGCTTGTCTTTTATTATCAATCCCCACCCCCTTTCTCCTACAATTGGCACAAATAAAAACTCAGGTGTGTTTCTTTAGTGCTACGTTTGTGCTGTAAAAATTTACATTTGCGCTTTTTTTATTTTTAAGATATTAGCAATTGTTTTTGTCCAGACTATATACCCAGCCCCCCCTACAACAGCACAAAAACACAAAATTGGATTGGTTGGTTAGTGCTGCGTTTGTGCCGTTTAAATCTCTGTTCCATCTCTTATCGTCTTTGCATGATTAATGATTTAAAAGCCATCAGACTTCCAGCTCATTTACTAAGCTCTGGAGCAATTGTACTTGTAGAGTGCAACTGCACTTTCTAAAGTGCACAGGCCTTTTCCCTTTAGTAAATCAGACCCTAAGTAAACATTTTTGCTATTATAACAATATGGATATTACAGTTTAGAAAAAAAAAAAATTCTGACTCAAATAGTGTTTGTGTAATGCCGCGTATACACGATCGCACTATCTGGCGAACTTGGTCTGGTCCGCCGGACAATTCGATCGTGTGTGGGCTCCAGCAGACTTTTTCTTCCCAAAAGTCCGGTGGACTTAGAAATAAGACTTGCTTCAAAATTGTCTGGCCGGACTCGGATTTTAGTGGACAATCCATTCGTCTGTGTGCTAGTCTGGCGGACTAAAACCGACGCTAGGGCAGCTATCGGCTACTGGCTATGAACTTCCTTATTCTACGTCATCAGGTTTGAACCCACCAGACTTTTGGAGTGATCATGTGTGGCCAAGTCCGCTCGCTTGAAAGTCCGGCAGACCTCAGCTACAAAGTCCACCGGTTAGTCCGATCGTGTGTACGCGGCATAACTTGCACCACTCTTTCACGTGTTTTCATGCATCCTTAACCACTTGCCGACTAGTCAAGTCACACAATCAGACTTTCCAGGCGGACTGGAATCCGTCGGACAATTCGATCGTGTGTGGGCTCCAGCGGACTTTTTTTCCCCAAAATTCAGATGGACCTAGAAATAAAACATGTTTCAAATCTATCCGGCGGACTAAAAATCGAAGCTTGATTAAAAAAAAAAAAAAAAAAAAACTGTTAGAGAAGTAGAAAAGTGCGGCGAGGGAGTCTAATACATAGGGCACCTCATCCCAGTATATTATGAAGAACAGAGTGTGGGACTGGGGAAGCGGGATTATTGCGGTGCCTGAAATTGATAAATAGAGGAAATACCAAAAAATAAAAACAAATGGATACAATAGATACTTTATAAGGAATGAACATTGATTCATTATTTAGTGGGATAATCATAAAAATATGTATCATCAGAAATAAATCACAACAATACAAAATACATTAGATAAAATTGTCGTCTACTCAGTGTGATAAAGTCGAAATTTTAATCGTTGGTCAAAAGAGTCCCAACATGTTTCGCCATTACAATGGCTTCTTCAGGGGAACCATTTTTTTGAACCAAAGGAAGACGAACAATACCCCGGCTCACCTCCGAGCCTGCAACTGGTGAAAAACTTTCAAGGGGGGGAAAAAAGACGTCCAGCCCTTGTGTATCACCTATGGTGACTCGTGCACCCCAGATAAAGGGTTAGTGTAGTGATACTACAAAAAGCAAGGGACACCAAAAATATTGGAAGAGCTTGAGATGGAATAAACGCAATGTCAGCCAACCTGAACCTGCAAAAGAGAGGTTCTATGGTTATCCGGTACCCATGAACAATAATCGATAATGATCAAAAAGGCTGAACCTGAGCAGAACCTATGCAATGAGCATAGTGCTCGGAAAAAAGCCCCTTCTTAGAGTTCACTTAACGGATCGGTGTCCCCAGAGAGGCAACCTTGGGGACACCGGCTCTCTGGGGACACTGATCCTTTAAGTGAACTCTAAGGCCGCGTACACACGGGTGGACTGTTCGCCCAACTTTGTTCGTCAAACAGTACGACAAACAGTCCGCTCAAAATTTGTATGAACGGACTTGACCACACACGATGAACGAACAGTCCGCTGAAAGCGTGCGCGATGACGTGAACGGCACGTACGACGGGACTAGAAAAACGACGTCCTATACACTGCAATGCAACCTTCGCCGTGTAAATTCTTTCTGAGCATGCGCGAGACTTAGTTTGTCGAACAAGCCTACACACGAGCGGACTGTCCGCTCAAACCAAGTTTCAGCGGACTGTCTTACGGGAATTCCGAAAAACTTTGTTCGTCAGACTGTCCGCTGAAACTGTCCGCTGAAGCCCACACACGAGCGGACTGTCCGCTGAAACACTGTTCAGCGGACAAAGTTGGGCGAACAGTCCGCCCGTGTGTACGCGGCCTAAGAAGGGGCTTTTTTCCGAGCACTATGTTCATTCCTTTTAAAGTATCTATTGCATCCATTTGTTTGTATTTTTTGGTATTTCCTCTATTTATCAATTTCGGGCAACGCAATAATCCCCCTTCCCCAGTCCCACACAAAAAAAAACTGTTATAACTAAAAAAAGATAACAGCACATATAACAAACCAGCACAAGCCAACAAGCACGGTTTTGTGTCTTTTGGGTGTTGCAAGGGGGCTGAGTGACTTTTGTTGACCTTTAATACATCATTAAATGAAAAAACGATAAAAGAATAGATGATTAAACATCACAAACTAGCACAAACGCGGCACTAACCAACCAGCACGGTTTCGTGTCCTTTGACTGTTGTAGAGGGGCTAGGTGAAAAAACTATTTTACAGCACAAAAGTAGCACTAAAGAAACACACTTGATTTTTCATTTGTGCTGATTGTAAGTGTGTGTGTGTGTGTGTGTGTGTGGTGTGTGTGTGGGGGGGGGCAGCTTTGCTGAGCTGAGAAATATGCCGTCATGGTTTTGCAATAGTTTGCTTACCTGTTTCCATGTGTTCATCTCTAGAGACCAGCCGACCCTCACCTGACTGCTTTTGTAATCCATCCTCTGGCATGACTCCACTCTAGCTCCTATCAGAGAGCTCTATATTAACCTGTGCACTGCAGGCCAACCCTGCTGATCAACCTTTGTGTGTTAGCTTCCTGTTACCTGCCGTGTGCTCTTCTGTTGTTCCGTTACCGACTTTGGTGTGTCCTTGACTATCCCTGTTTGCCTGTGATCCTGACCTATTGGCGTGTCCCTGACTATTCCTGTCTGCTTGTGGCCCGACCTTGGCGTTATCCCTCACTATCCCTATCCTCCTGTTACCTACTGTGGGTGCGAGCTGGGGGACCCTGGGGGTCGCGACCTTGAGCCAGTTGCAGCCCAGTCCATCCTCACCACTCAAGGCGCTGGTGAACACCTGCTGGCTCTTAGACTCCGCACCCCAGGGAATCTTACGCTCTAACCCCGGTGGGATCCCACGTCCACAGCAGTCAGCCATAGGGTCCACAACCTTGTGGTGCACTCCTGATCCCTACGGTGTGTATCTGTCATCTCGCCTCAAGGTGACCTTGCATATGCCTTTCAAATGCAATAATATACTTTGGGAGAAGTCATTTTCCTAGCCCTCAAGATTGTAGAAATGACTAAATCCAGCCCCTTTAGGACCTGGGCTTCAACAGACAGATCAAGGTTCCATTCACACCTTGTGCAGGGATGTGGGTTTTTATGTAAAAAACAATTGTTTTCTATCTGCCTTGTTCACTACTCACAATACTGGCAATCATGTGCATATTTTGTCAGCAGTGTTGTGTGAAAACAATTGTTTTCTTTGTGTCCTTGCAGAGACCTACATATTCTATGCAAGTCAAATCTGCATGTTTTTTCCCCATCAGTTTTTATGCACATATGGTGTGAACGTGGCCTTAAGCCAGCCACTGAGAAACAAGGTGGCAAACAAAAAGTCTGGACTATTCAGGAGGGCTGGCGGGAAGTCAGCCAGGAGCCTGATGAGGTCTGGATTCTACATCCTCCTAGGCCACTGGTGCAATTTGAATCATCAGAATGCCTTCCATCTCCTGCAGAGTAGGCAAGGCTGAGGAGGAGGAAGGATGTGCATCAGGTTGATATTTGCAACAAAAGGTATGAAATGTTTGTAAAGCTTCCTTTTTTTCCCTTTAAAATAACAATTATGTCATACTTACCTGCTCTGTGCAATGGTTTTACACAGAGCAGCCCAGACTCTCCTCTTCTCGGGTCCTCCTCCTGGCTCCTCCGCTCTGCCGAATGCCCCCATAGGAAGCCACTTCCTATAGGAGCATGTCTGTGGGCTTGCTCCAAAGCTGGGCTTTTTGCGTCTATTCAGACACACAGCCCTGCTCAGCCCTGCCCTTCACTCTCTGCTCAAGGGTTTTGACAGATAGCAGCAGGAGCTAATGGCTTCCACTGCTCTCAGTCAAACCTGCGAGAGTGGGGAGAGGGGAGAACAGCTGCTGCACATGTGCACAGCGATGGACAGAGAACAGGTTCAGTTGAGTAGTTAGGGTTGGCTGCGGGGGGAGCTGCACATAAGTTTTTTTTTACCTTAATGCATAGAAGGGTCTGTCATGATTGAACCAGGATCCTGTGACATATTTCGATGGACATGGTCACAATGGCAGATTGCAGGGCAGGGCTGGCAATTGAGAACAAGGCCTTATGCCCCGTACACACACGAGCGGAAATTCCACCAGCAAAAGTCCGATGTGAGCTTTTGGTCGGAAATTCCGTCCGTGTGTATGCGCCATCGTACTTTTGCTGGCGGAATTTCCCCCAGCAAAAGATTGAGAGCGGGTTCTCTATTTTTCCGTCGGAAAAAGTTCCTATTGGAAATTCCATTTGTCTGTATGCAATTCCAATGCGCAAAAAAACACGCATGCTCAGAAACAATTCAACGCATGCTCGGAAACATTGAACTTCAAGTTCTTGGTTTGTCATAGTGTTGTACGTCACCGCGTTCTTGACGGTTGAAATTTCAGAGAACTTTTGTGTGACCGTGTGTATGCTTGCCAAGCTTGAGCGGAATTCCCTTGGAAAAAAACATCCAAGATTTTTCCGACGGAAATTCCACTCGTGTGTACAGGGCATAAGAAAGGGCGTCCCGTCTTTTATCCATAGTGTCTTTAAACACTGGAATGTCCCCTACAGAGCAGTGAAAGTGATTGTAAACGATCATCTTGTAGAACAACCCATTCCATTTAAAATAGAAATGGAAGGCAAAACATTTGTTTATAGATAAAAAAAATAAAAAAAAATAATAAAAATACTTTTCCCTTTTTCTTTATAAGTGATTACATTACCCCCATTCTCAGCTACATAAGAGCTGGGAGAGGAGAAGCAGCAGCACACAGATTCCGAGTGAATGACTATGCAGTGGACAAGTCTGATCATTGGAGGAAAGCAGGCTGAGTTCCCAGCATAGCTAGAGAACTGACCATGCTATACGCTCCTGCTTAGTGTGGTCATTTTTAATAGGAAAGCAAAGGGACTAGCAGGAACACCAGAGACTTCACATAAAGAAATCAATACAAAGAGAACAGGATTCTTTCTCATTCAAGTACATGGCACAGCAGGCCCACATCAGGAATATGAAGTGTTGGGGTAACAAACGCTTCAAGGCCAGCCAGTAGCAAAGATCATCAGCATCACAAGGAGACAAAAAAGGAAGGATGGAGTGGGAGCAGGCTGTTTATCTAGAGAGCTGGTTAAAATTTGGATATCAGAGCTCCTGGGATAAGGATTCCTAGGAGTATCAACGGTAAATATAAAGTAATATTCCTTCATCATAACACTGTATACATGTTAACAATCTCAATACCTCAAGAGCTTAAATATGACACTACAGTTAAAAGTAATGCATATTTAAGAACCTTTTTACTTCAAATAATAATAATTTCAACAATGATTCACAATCATAGCAAATACTGTCAAGTAGGTAATTTACATTTTATTTAATTGTTTTAAAATAACAATTTGAATTACACTGTAAAGCACAAATATAAATTTAACAAACATTAACAAACAGTAACAAACATTAAGTAAAAAAAAAAAAAACTGTCAATGTTACATCATTAAAATAGATAGGACAGAAAGTTTTAGTTTGTACTACTGCAAGTGGTGTTAGAACAACTGGAATTCTGTAGCGGAATGATGCAGGTGCAAGAAGTGGAATTTATCCTTGGGCAAAGAAGCAGCTAGTGTACTTCCTTTTTTATATATACACAGAACAGATACTGACACCCTGATAAAGCCATTGATGTAATAACAAGCTGGCCAAGAGCTGTTGTGTTTAGGACAGCACCTGTATTACTTCAGTCATCATTCACGGTGCAGGAGAATGTTTTTCTATGATATCAGCAATGGAAGCACAATCTTGCATCATCTACTTTTAAAGTCATTTTGGTTCATTTACTGAAGGCAAATAGATTGTTCACTTTGCAAAGGGAAGGATCTCCAAAGCTTAGTGAATGTGGTGACATTTCTTTTTGCAAAGAATGCATAATCATATACAAGAAAAATAAAAAAAAAAACAGCATTTTTTCTTTAAACATGATTGGACAATGGAAGTTAGCAGAGCTCCACCTCAATCACTAAGCTCTGGGGTGGGGGACTTCCTATGCAAAGTGCAACTTCCTTGCAAAGTGTATATTTGCCTTTAGTAAATCAAGCCGATTCTCTTTGAACCCTAAATTATCAAATAACCAACAAATCCTCCCTCAACTGTTTGAATAAACCTAGTTGCAGATAACAGATTTTTCATCAGCTGCTAGGGGGGGATTTTGATGGTCTTTCCTTTAAATAATAGCTTGTAGCGACTACCAGCTTATTTATTGCACTGCATTACCTTTTTTTTTCAAAATTACATGTTAAATTAAAAACTGTAATATAAAATTAACTACCAATACACTAAGAACAGTAGAAAATGATTTTTACAATATTTTATACATTTATATAAAAGATCAGCTATACTCCAGTGTGCTAAATCCTGAATTTACCCCAAGCGCAGTGTTGGCAACCATCAGCATTTTTACTGGCAGCCAGTAAAAAACAGGCAATTTTCTTCTGCCATAAATGCCAGTAAAAATAAAAGGTTGTGAGTAAAAAATATGGCTGTGCCTCTTGGCCCGGAGCCAGCCGAGACCATACGATTGCCTGCTACAGTGTTTTCGGGCGGCTCTGGTGAAGGCGGTGCCTGAGCATGTCCTGTGATGTCATGGTGCAAGGGAGCCAAGCAGACAAGAGGCTTGTGCGTGGGTCTGCGGGATGGGAGCAAGGCGGGATGGGAGCAAGGCAGGACGGGAGCGGGACCATCAGTGCTGTTTTCACTGGAGGGACTACCTGGCTTGGAGAGAGACTGTCACTGTCCCGTGCTGTGTTGGTAATCTGTACTGCTGCAGTCTGCTGTCAGTATCACAGAGAGAGTCAAAATCATGTGTGTGCCGCCCATTCAAATTTCTTGCCCTCCTGAGTCCTGTCCCTGAGCTACTTACTTATTATAGCGAAAATAAAATGAGAAAAATGTTTTTTTGCCTTATTATCTACCTTAAATCACATTGCTAATTACATATTTTTTTTGTTTGTAGCCTAAATAGTGAAATTTGTACTTAAAACTGTAATTTTGTAACTTTTGGAAATGCCAGTAAAAACTTGGCTGCGTCAGTAAATCTTGGGTGTCGTGTCAGAAAATTTCAATCTGTTGGGCAGAGTTGCCAACCTAAGCATCACTTTTATAACTTACTCGTATTCACCCAAAAGAAAAAAAAAAAATAGGCTTGCAGGAGGTGCAGGGTCCTGAGTTTGGATTTATATTTTTTCCTTTGGGCAACAGGCATTTTTCTTTCTTCCAGTTTGTATACATTAGCCTCACTGCTACACTATGAGACTAAGCTAGCCACTGACAGTGAACGTATTTCATTTTCCCAAAGATGGAGGCTGTTGAAGCAATTTTACATTATGTGCACTCCTATATCACTGTGGGGTCACAGTAAAGGCGTAAGGGCCCCATCTTGGATCTGGTATTCTCTGTCCATTTTGGAGTGGGAGTGCAAATAGAGTAAGATAGTTTGTTGTCTACTCATCACCACTCTGATCCACATGTATTTTCCTTTAAATTTTATTTTGTAATGTGAAAAATGTGATTTTAAATATAAATAATAACCAACTTCAAAACAGCTGAAAAGACATTGCAACACGTAAATACAAAGAGCAGATTAACAGAACATAAACAATGGCACTTGTAAATTGGTAGTACATGACTCTATAGCAGTGATGGCAAACCTTGGCACGCCAGATGTTTTGGAACTACATTTCCCATGATGCTCATGCATTCTGCAGTTTAGTTGAGTATCATGGGAAATGTAGTTCCAAAACATCTGGGGTGCCAAGGTTCGCCATCATTGCTCTATAGGCACTTATGAGTGGTTCATTTGTGGCACATCATAGCAAAATGCATAGATGCAGGGTTTCAGATGGATCTTCACAGCAAGCATTTTATACGTCTGATTCTGTAGAAAAACAAAAATCACATTGGCACTTATTTAACAACATGGTGCCAAGAGCAATGGTGTAAAGAAGGAAGAGAGGCACAGTAGGGCATGCCAAACGAAAACCACTCCTTGTCCATACAACTGCTATCTTAGAAAAAAAGAGATAAAAAGGGAAACATTAATGGCTTTAGCTAATTCAAATTTTTATTTTTTGGTTACAAATTCATCTTTCTATAATTTTTTTAATTATTTGTTAAAATATTCCCAAAACTAAAAAAAGCATTTAATATAGTGGGTCCAAAAGCGGAGCATGCTGGGCTATAAGAAAACCTAACACTGACTGTCCACTTGCTGGCTGCTTCTGTTTAACCAATGTTAAACTATAGGTCCATAGCAGCTAGTGAACAGAGAAAGAGATAGGTCTCTCCTCTGACTATCCTCAAGCCTCAAGATAGGCTATTTAGGTCATTCACAGCATAGTCAGCTTATGATCAGCTGCAGAACCCTCAAGTGCATCACCAGATTGCTGGAAGAGGCATATATGGAATTTTAATGTCCAATCTTATAACTACCTGACCATAGATAAATAAAGAATTGAAAAAGTATTTGCATTGTTGTTTAGTCCTGAGGAGGATAAAAATATCAAGAAAATAAATATATAATGGAAATACAAAATACATTTTTAAGGGCTTTTTTTTTTTTACCTATATAAAAAAAAATACCCTGTTGAGGTTAGACTCCATATCTACTGCCTAGAGAATATTAAGACATATTCGGGCACTTAAACTTGGTATGAATGCATAAATGCTCTTTATATATTTGCCTGGAGTTTATATTTGTTTTGATAATGGAATAAAAGATACAGGAACAAAGATATCCATGTGACAAAAACAAAGCTGTTCTAATAGCTGCAGATGCAAGCATTCAACCCCTTTTTCAAACATACCATGGACATAGAAGATAGAAGACCTTACATGTAATTCTCTATATCAGGGGTCTCCAAACAATGTCCCATGGGCCACATATAGCCCACTACAAGATTTTATTTAGCCCCTAGCTAGGGGTTGTTCTAATGGCTGCAGATGCAAGCACTCAAACCCCTATTCAAACAGACCATGAACATAGAAGATAGAAGACCTTAAAATTTGATTCTCTATATCAGGGGTCTCCAAACAATGGCCCATGGGCCCCATATAGCCCGCTACAAGATTTTATTTGGCCCCCAGCTAGGATGAGTGGCATATTCTTAAAGCGGTTGCAAACCTGCTGAATTTTTATTTATTTTTTTACTCACCTGCAAAGGAAAAGGCATAATGAGCTAGTATGCACCGCATACTAGCTCATTATGAAATACTTACCTTAGAACGAGGCCCCGACATCTGGCCCAATCCACGCTGAGGGAGCTGAAGTGTTCCCTCTGCGTTTCTTCCGGGTGTCGTGGCTCCTGCGCTGTGAGTGGCCGGAGCCACAATATCGTCACTCCCGCGCATGCACACGGGAGATTTCTTCCCGGCAGGGTCCGGCGTCTGCCGGACTTCCAGCTGAGAATCCCCTGTGCGCATGCGCCGCTGCAGTCAGCGGCGCATTGCGAGGGGAATATCTCCTAAACCATACAGGTTTAGGAGATATTTTTTTTTACCTACAGGTAAGCTTATTATAGGCTTTCCTGTAGGTAAAAGTCCAAAAATTGACTTTACAACCACTTTTAGTGATTGTAAAGTCTCATTTTTTTTTAATTAAAAATAACAAACAGGTCATACTTACCTGCCCTGTTGCATTGATTTTGCACAGAGCAGCCAGGATCCTCCTTTTATTGGGTCCCTTTTCAGTGTTCCTGGCCCAATCCTCCTGTTGAGTGCCCCCACAGGAAGCATCTTCCTATGGGAGCAGCCGAACCACAGCTCCCTGTTGAGACATGAAGCCTTGTCCCAGCCCCGCCCCCTTTCCTCCTCATTGGCTGACTGATTTTTATTGACAGCAGTGGGAGCCAATGGCACCGCACTGCTGTCTTAGCCAATGAGGAGGGGAGTCCCAGGCAGCCGAGACACTCCTGAAACATCGCTGAATCTAGATGGGGCTCGGGTAGGTATTAGGGGGGATGAGGGGTATGAGGGGGATGAGGGGGATGAGGGGGATGAGGGGGATGAGGGGGATGAGGGGGACTGCTGCCCACAGAAGGGCATCTTATACATCTTAATGTATAAAATGCATTAAGATAAAAAAAAAACTCTGCCCTCACAACCACTTTAATGTGAACTGATTGAGACTGCCTATGAGCTCCATTTCTGATGTAAAGTAGAATATGATGGGGGTACCTATTATAAAGGGGGAGGGTCTCTGATAGGGAACCTGATGTAAAGGCAGGAACACTGATGTAAGGGGAACTCTGATGAGGTCCGTGATGTAAGGGGGGACTCTGATAGAGATTTTTTTTTCGACCTGAAAATATTTGTAAAATATATGAGCCTTGTACTAAAACACCAACACCTTGACTAGTATCAGACATAAGAATGACAAATGAGTGTCCTACCTTTATATTAGCTTTCTAATTTGAGTTGAGTATTCCTCAGGAAAAGCAGCACTCATTGTTGTTGTATAAATGGTTATACTAAAATGAGCAGACAAATAAAGGCCATGAAATAATTATTACATAAATAAGTCCTGTAGTTTTTGTATATTTTTATTGAGGAGTATGCAGGAATACTGAGGATTCATCATCTTCCATCACTAACTAAACAAGAAACAGACCCTTGTCCCCAGCAGAAAATATTTGTATTAGAAATATATTTTTTTGGACTAAATACTGTAGATGTGATTAATAGATATTTTTACTCATACTATATTATACATATATATTACTACATAATAGCTAAAATATATGGAAGACATGGTACATTTGTTTTAAATCATATTTTGGTAAGATAAATTGCTCTCATCATGATACTAATAATTATATTAATATTGGGATATGACTTACTGATTTAGCACTGGCTCTACAGACAGCACCTGTAAATTACAAATGCAAAGAATAAATATTACACTTCATGCTAAAAATGCTAATGACTGGCAATTTAAAATGGAGCATATAGTCATCTTATTCTATTATATACTGATATAAAAAAGACTATTACCTTAAAAGTTTTGAATAGAATGGAGATAGATAGTTAGTTTTTATTACTGTCTGTGCCCGTTAGGGAGATTCACCCTCTGTTTACCATTAGCACTGAAAATGAAAGAAAATACCAAGTTTGGATTTTCCCCAGAACAGTAATAGAGGGGAAATCTTCCAATTGGGACACTAGTTCTGGCGACCCTTGTGACTAACAGAAATTGCCTCACTTTGGAGGGATTTACCCTCGCTTCCTGTTATGGCTGTGGGACAGGAAGTGAAGGGAAATCTCCAATATGGGACACAGATGGCAAAAAAATAGCCCTCCCTTACTCTATCTAAAATGAAAAAAAAAAATGCAATTGGTTCTATTTTAAATATTACATGTTTAGGAAAGATCTTTGGAACATCTGCGCGTGGGGTTTCCCACAGGCATGCATGAAGATGGTGCAGTTTTGGAGGTCCCTGATCTCTGTTTGTCTATGCATGCATGGGGAAAAATTATTTTTTTAAGGGAAGTACTCGCCACAACTGTGAGCCCAGTGTTTGGCTCAAAGGTGCGGTATGCCCCCATTCACCTAAGTGGGTTGTGCTCCATGGTGGTACAGCCTACTAGGAGTGACAGGAATAAAATATGTGCTTTGCTGTGAAGCAAGGCATCATGGCCGTTGCAGGTGTCCAACTCAATCCAGCTGCCTTTGCAGTTTAAGGGTCTGTTGGAGGGTGGTACCAACTTTTAGTATAAAAGCAAGCGTAAACTAAGTCTAAGACCCCTTTCACACAGAGGGTGTTTTGCAGGCACTAAAGCGTTAAAAATAGCACCTGCAGGCCGCTCTCAAACAGCTGCTCCATTGTGAAAGTGCGAGGGCTTTCACAGTGAAGTGGTGCGCTGGCAAAACATCATGAAAAGTCCTGCTAGCCGCTTCTTTGGAGCGGTGAAGGGGCGGTGTGTTTACCGCTTCTCAACTGCTGTTCCCTATTGAAATCAATGTGGCAGTGCAGCTATACCGCCGGCAAAACGCCGCTATTGCAGCGCATTGCAGGCGGTTTTAACCCTTTCTCAGCTGATAGCGGGGGTTAAAAGCATCCCGCTAGTGGCCGAAATGCACCGCAAATCCAACGGTAAAACAACGCTAAAAATAGCAGCGTTTTACCTCTGACGCTATGGGCGGCGCAGTGTGAAAGGGGTCTTACTGTTACATTACGTATTATTTTTAGCAGGCTACAGTGCAAGTAGAGTCTAGCCAATTACAAATGACCATATAAAAATCTCTTTATGTTCAAATGTAAAACCATGAAATCAGAAGAAGTGCATGAATTGTTCAGTATTCAATTTTTTTTAGCACCAGACAAAAGAATAAGATGGATCCAACCTTATATAACGAGACTGCATTGATGTTTGCTTGTCCAGTTGCATTCAGGGCTTTTATAGCTGGAGTTCTAAAAAAATAAAAAATGAACTAAATATGTAAATACAAACAAAATAAATAAATCAGAAGCTGACCTGGAGAAACAAGAACCATCTTATTTTTTTTTTTGCCTTAAAGTGGTTGTACACTTACATATACCACAGAAGTGACTAGCCTTAGGTGGTACACAGAGATTAAACAAATCCTCCTACGTATGTTTATCTATAGGCCTCTTTTCTTTACATTAGTTCAAAGTACACAGGTCAAAGCATTTTTCTCAGCATTAGAAAGCAGGGGGCAGAAATCTGACGTCACACCCACTGCACAGCTAGAGCACACAGCTCTGTGTAATCTGAGAGCTGAGTGGAGGGAAGGGACACTCTGGCTCACAGAAAAACATACAGAGCTGGGGCTGTCAGTCATCTGCTGGGGGGGGGGGGGGGGGGGGTGGTGAGGCTGTCACCTGGGATTCTGTTGTGTCATTAGCCTATCTAGTAGGAGTGACTGATGCAGATAACAGAGGGAAAAGACAGCAGAAAGAAAAGACACCTCCTGTTTTGGATAGAGGCGAGTGCACAGTAAAGAAGGATATGCTTTGTTAATTTTTCAGTTCAGAGTTTACAAGTACTTTATTTTTTTCTGCAGGGTTACTTTTACAAGGTCTGGTTTATGTTCTCCTGCTATAATATAAACAATGCTTTGATGAATTCAACCCTTCAGCCTTCACCACTTTCACTAGCCCTCCAGGCCTGCTGTTTCACCTTTGCTAAAAACTTCATGTACCCCATCAAGTGGCTTCTACACCAGCAGAACTTTATAATGCAGGAATGATTCACAAATTAAAGAAGTGATAGGGAATCCCTCCAAAGTGACAGAATCCATGAATCACCAGGACTAATGTCCTCATTTGAAGATTTTCCCCTCTATTCCTGTTCCGGTGACTACCCAAAAGATAGGATTTTCTTTTTTCACTCTCTTGGTAAAAAAGTAAACAGGCCAAATAGAGAGGGTGAATCTCCTTAACATGGGCACAGACCCCAATAAAAACCTGACAGCAGTTCTAATCCCTCTTTACTCTAAATTTAAATCTAAACTTTAAGAAAATTTGCATTTGGTTATACTTTAAAGTGATTGTAAAATCTTGTTTTAAAAAAAATAATAATAACAAACATGTTATACTTACCTGCTCTGTTGTAGTAGTTTTGCACAGAGCAACCTGGATCCTTCTCTTCTCGGGTCCCTCTTTGCTGCTCCTGGTACCTCCCTTCCGTCGAGTGCCCCAACAGCAAAGAGCTGAGCCGAGTCACAGCTCCCTGTGTCCATTCAGACACGGATCCACGACCCAGCCCCACCCCCTCTCTCTTCTGATTGGCTAACTGACTTTGATTGACAGCCAATGGCGCCGCTGCTGTGTCTCAGCCAATCAGAATGCATTAAGATAATGCAAATACTGGTTTACCCTGTGCCGGAGGTGGACTCCCTCTCCCTTCCCCCCCTCCTCCCCCCCCCCTCATGGCGGTTATTAGGCTGTGGGGTTGGGTTTGACCCCTGGGTGCCGTCCTTTCTATATCGGTAGGCTCCTTTCCGTAATATTATTTGTAGGGCCCCCCCCCTCCCCCCGGGGTAGGTAGTACTTGTGCCCTATTAGATGCAACCAGGAGAACCTATCGTCCCTTATTGGGAGTAGAGGGCTGTTAGGATTCAATGTTATTGGATGTTGGGATTTATGACTTGATATCCTCTTGGGTACCTAGGATGTGATATTTATGTGCCTTACGATTTTGTTTTGCATAACTGCTGTGCTGATATTGTCTTGTTTTGTTATCACCTTGTTGAAAAAACAAAAAATAATAAAAACCTTTCTGTTAAAAAAAAAAAAATGATAATGCAAATAGAATGCATTAAGATAAAAAAAAAGTCTGCCTTTACAACTGCTTTAGACCACCAATGTGACTAAGAATGCAGCCTAGCTATTCAAACCTCTCTGGGGAACAAAACCCTTCTATTCACTAGCAGGAACACTAAAAACGAAGCCTATCATATTACTAAAGTGGCATTGCCTGATCAACCCTATCTATTCAGCAGAGAGCAGAATATCTGAGAGAGACTAAAGTTACAGAATATGCTGGCTCTTTTCCTTATCACATGGATCAAAATTTGGCCAGTTCAACAGAGACCGGACAAATTCCCATACATGTGTGGTAACTCCTGCTTGACTGAAGTCAATCCAACTATCCACTTCTGTTGCACTGGCTTGTTGGAAAAATGTTTAGTGTATTCTCACAGTGGAGAGTCCCTGCTGTCAAAATACAATGCCTCATCCAGGATTCCTCTATCCACCTTGATTTTATGGATGGGGGAATTTGTTATTTTTCTACCTATCTATGGCCAGTTTTATTGTTCCTTGAGATACTGAAGACTATTTTATGAACCCAAGATCTTTACTGAAAATAGGTAATAGCCAATCAGTAGCTGAAGGTCATGGAACAATAAAGGGCAAAGGCAGAAGAAGTCGTTTTTATAATGTGGAGAGTGTGCAGTTGCAGATTACCTGTTACTAGAGCCTGGGCACGTGCCTCTGATGCCCAGACCTAATGCTTTTACTAGGCAAAAGTGGTCCTCAACAAAATTTTTTTCATTGAAACAGCATAACACCCTACTGGATGATATGTAATGCTATGCTTCCATAAGGAAAAATTGTCTATGTAAACCAGGAGTGTTCCTCACACTATGAAAAACACATTGGAGGAGATTTACTAAAACTGTTGCACACAGAATCTGGTACAGCTGTGCATAGTAACCAATCAGCTTCTTGATATTATTGTCAAAGCATAGTTAAACAAGCTGAAGTTAGAAGCTGATTGGTTATTATGCACAGCTACACCATATTTTGTGTGCTACAATTTTATTAAATCTCCTCCATTGCATTATACAACAACAGTTTTTGCACAGATACAATTCTGACTGACCCTATATAAACTACAGAGAACACTGGTATTGGTCCAACCTAATATTTTAAACTAATACATGCTCAATCTAGAATAGGCTTGCCCATCTTTTATTTAAACTACATAGCTTGAGCTCAATCATTGCTGCAGAAAAAAGACCAGGGTTGATTTACTAAAACTGGAGTGTGCAAAATCTGACTCAGCTGTGCATGGTAGCCAATCAGCTTCTTACTTTAATAATAAAACCTGGAACCTGAACATCACAGTCCAGCCTTCGGTTTGACTTTGTTACATCAGTCATTTCTCATCACTGAAAGTAATGCTTGGTATCATGCTCTGGGAGCTCCAAACCACATAAATCCAGAATTTCTCAATTTCCAGGCTCAGGGGTTTCATTTTTAAAGATGAATTGTTCAGTTTTATAGCCTGATTTTGCACTTTCCAGCTTTAGTAAACAAACCCCATTGTGTACTTAAAAGTGGGGTATGCCTGTATAGTGAAATACTGTCTATTCAGAGCAACTTCTTCCCCTGAAAAACTTCCCCTGAAATACTAGTGTCTGAAACTGGAGCTGTTCCTGATTGGTTGACAAAACACTTTTGATCTAATGTGTGACAAATCATGCCTCCTGGCCGCAGACAGCTGCAGGTATAAGTTCCAACTGAATTTGTTCAGAGATCTCCTGTATTGTTTAAGGAAAAAAGCACACTCTTAACTACCCTCAATTGGGTGAACAAGTTCTCCTGTGAAAAATGCCATTTACTGCAAACAAATACACAAGGACCCTTTTCATATCATCATTAGATATTCTAAGCAGAGATTGATGTGTTTTTTTTTAAATCTCATGTTTTCCAGGGTAGAGGAGATATCTAGGATCCTATTGTGCACAATTTTAAAGCGGGACATGTTAGGTATCTATTTTCTCGGCATAACATCATCTTTTATATTTTACCAAAAAATTGGGTTATGTAGGTTTATATATCAGCAAATTAACCCCAGTATGTCCATGTTTAGTAATGAGCACTTCTGAATGTGGGAAATGGTTAACACTAAATTATTTTTAAAATTTGGAACTGATAGTTGATCATTTCCCCTTTGTGCTGAGAATAGAAAAAGTGGGTTTTCACTGCAACGGTTGACTGAACTGGAAATGAGAATCGGTGTAGTGTGGGTAAGTTAACCAT
The DNA here is from genome assembly GCF_037356315.1 of Lithobates pipiens. NCBI lineage: Eukaryota > Metazoa > Chordata > Amphibia > Anura > Ranidae > Lithobates > Lithobates pipiens. The sequence goes on from NW_027507718.1 coordinate 249,385,182, forward strand.
AGGAAAGATTAAACCACAAATCTTCTGAATATCTGTATAATTCAGCCATTATCAACTTGGTGTTCATTGATTTTACTATGAATGGCTGTCCCTCTTTCATTAATGCATTCAGATAGACATGGACATAGCTGAATTTACCATTAGACACAGTAAATCTGAACCTACAGGCAACAGAAAAAAAAGAGGCTGCCTTTTTCCTTTTATCACAATATTGATCAATCTGACTGATTATTTTTCATACCGTCGGTCATCATTTGGTGGTGGGGTGGTCCAGTGGTCATAGTTTGTTTCTACGTGGAACCATCTGTAATGAGAGATAGAGCATAGATTTAAAATATCTGATATGTTTTTACAGCTAAATCACATTTGCTAATTTGCACCACAAAAGTTCTAGTCTTTGATTAATACCATTTAACATGTATCATAGGTATTCAGCAGTGACATAATGCATTACCTTACTACACTCATAAATAAAATCATGTTGTATGCATTTCAGTGATACCCACACCCATTCACAGCCCCATGGCCTACAGTGTAACTGTGCTGAATTATATTAGTGACATTTGGTTTAAAAGACACTGGGGTTGATTTACTAAAGGAAAATGGACTGTTCACTTTGCAAAGGAAGTTGCACAGTGCAAGGGGATTATTCCTATAACTTGGTGAATGTGATGAAATTTCACTTTGGAAAGACTATCCAATTCTATGCAAGGAACACAAAATAACAGCATTTTATGTGCGCACATGATTGTAAGATAAGCATCATCACAGCTTCACCTTATTCACCAAGTTCTGGGGAAACATTCCCTGCAAAGTGCAAATTCCCTTGAACAGCCTATTTGCCTTTATTAAATAAGCCCCATAGGATTACTTAATCTCTCTGGTGGTAATCCCGAGTGTGGCTCGGGGTAAATTTTCATTACCAAAAGCGGTAACCGAGCGGTACTGCATCACAGTATCCTGGGAAAGTTACTTACCTTGTCCCCAGGATCCTGCGATGTCCTCCCGCTGTGTCCGCAGGCTGCGTACTCTGGTTGATTCATCACTGTGCCAGGCTCCGTTCCATGTGAGCATCATGACACATAGGGGCAGGGCCCAGTGGCAAATTCAAAAAGTGCAAAAACATAACACATACAGTACACTGTAATCTTACAGATTGCATTGCTGTATCAAAATCATTTCACCTCCCTTTTGTCCCTAATACTTTTGTCCCTAATGCTTTGTCCAGTGCCCTGCGTACAGTTTTATATTATATATACTGTTCTTTCTGCCTGAAAACCAAATAGTGTCCCTTTACATCAAAAGCGGTTTTAGACCAGGTAGAAAACAGCAATAATAAATTAGAATTACTTGTAGAATTGGGTGATAGTGATCCGTGGGGGAAATTCGCCATCAGACACTGAAAGTAACAACAGCGACAATTCTTCAACTGAGCAAATTTCAGTGTTTTTGATTTGATTACATTACTGAATACATTTTATTATTATTATATTATTATTTGTTATAATTATTTATATTTATTATATTATAATTTATGATTTGTGTTTCAAACTTTATCATACCCGGGTTGTCTACTAGACTCTTGTTTGGACAGATTTAAGTGAGTTATTCCTAAGAATTACAGGCCTACAATATAAAACGCCAAATTTTCCATGCAAAACAATGTACCGATTTGAGCATCAAAATTCTGACATAATCATACTGCCAGGAAGGTTAAATCAATATTAACCTCCCTGGCGGTACGATTATTTCGGATTTTAGGTGCTAAAAGCGGTACCATTATTTTGCATGAAAATTTGGGGTTTTATATTGTAGTCCTGTAATTTTTAGCAATAACTCATTTAAATCTGTCCAAACCAGAGTCTAGCAGACATCCCGGGTATGATAAAGTTTGAAAAATGAAATCATAAATTATAATATAATAAATAATTATAAATCATTGTACCAAATAATAATACAACAATAATAAAAATTATTCAATAATGTAATCAAATCAAAAAACACAGAAATTTGCTCAGTTGCAGAATTGTCACTGTCATTACTTTTCAGTATTTGATGACGGATCTCCACACAAATCGCTATCCCTCAATTCTGCAAGTGATTACAATTTATTATCGCTGTTTTCTAGCTGGTCTATAATTTTTTTTGATGTAAAGTGACAGTTTTGGTTGCTATGGACAATCTCCAGTTTCCAGGCATAAAACGGAAAATTTATATCAAATACTTACCGTAATTTTCCTTTCCTGATGTACTCCATGGCAGCCTACGTATGGGTTAACCCCGCCTCTCCTACCTCATAGGACCCCACTCCCATAAATCTTTGCTTCTAGTCAGAGACCACGTTCCGTAACTTAGCCTACTCCAGCAAATGGGAGGGAACTCCTGCTGCCATGGAGTCCATCAGGAAAGGAAAATGACGGTAAGCATTTGATATAAATTTTCCGTTTTCCTGACAGACTCCATGGCAGCCTACGTATGGGAAATGACTAGCCATTCACACCCGGGTGGGCAATTGCTGGTTAAAGAAAAGAAGGTTTAATTGGCACCGTCAACAGATAAGACATTCAAAACAAAATTAACCAAAGACAAGGAAACCGGTTCTACACAATAGTGTGTCATAAAGGTATTAATCGACGACCATGAGGCCGCTTTACAGATCACTTCCGGGGAAACATGACGGGAAGCTGCCCACGTTGTAGAAACACTCCTGGTAGAATGAGCAGTAACCGCTTCTGGGGGAGCCAGACCCTTAGCCTTATACTCCCTTTGGATGGCTTGGACAATCCAAGATGCTATAGTTCTTGAAGAAGCACGTAAACCTCTATTCTTCCCATAAAAGTAGATGAATAAGAGGTCAGAATTCCGGAAAAGAGCTGTGGCTTCTAGGTATTGCTTTAAGACTTCTCCAACATCTAGAGGATGAATATTGGAGTCTTCATCTGCCTGGAAAATTGTAAGGACAATTTCCTGATTTTCGTGAAAAACGGTTGTTACTTTCGGATTTGAACCTAACATAGGAATCAGGACTGCCCGATCTGGGAAAAAGGTGAGAAATGGCTCCTTGCAGCCTAGGGAACTAATCTCAGAGACCCTTTTGGCCGATGTTATGGCCACAAGAAAAGCAGTCTTAAGAGAGAGATCCTTAATAGATGCTTGTCCCATATGCATTTCTGAGAAAAAATCCAAAACAAAAGGAAGATCCCATTTTGGAAACCTTGGCTTTCTCTGAGATCTGAGTCTTCTTGCCCCTTTGAAGAACTGCCTAGTGAGAGGATGCTTGGCCTATGAGATACCTGAAAATGCAGAGATCGCAGAGACCTGAACCCGCAAGGAACTTACAGATAGGGACAAGTCTAGACACTTTTGTAGAAAACCAATAACATCCCGTATGTTCGGATCTCTACATGAGCCGTTGGATGTAGACTCATAGTCCGCAAATTTTGCCCAAATCCTCTGATAAACTTTGTTGGTACCTGGTCTTCTGGCATTTAGTAGAGTAGAAATGGCTGTGTCAGGACAGCCTAATGCCTCCAGCCTTTCCCTTTCAAAAACCAAGCCATCAGATGGAGCTGAGATGGGCAAGGGTGATAGGTTGTTCCCTGTGACAAGAGGTCCGGCCTGAGAGGGAGCGGAACTGGATCCTGGTAGCTAAGTTGTAATAAGAGAGGGAACCATGGTCTGTTGGGCCAGTATGGAACAACCGCTACTATTTCGACTTCTTCCCATCTGAGCCTGGACAGAAATCGGAGAATGACTGGAACCGGGGGAAAGGCATAAGCCTTGTGGAACCTCCACTGGTCCGTCAGTGCATCCACTCCGAAGGCCTGAGGACAACGACACCTCGTGTAATACTTCTCCAGCTTGAAGTTGCACGGGGAGGCAAACAGGTCCACCTCTGGTAGAACTCCCGGAGACAGAACCCAGTTGAACACCTCGATGTGGAGAGACCACTCGTTGTTGTCCAGGGAAAACCTTGATAGTAAGTCCGCCTGGACATTTGGAATTCACGGAAGATAGACTGCCGTTAGATTCAACAGATTTGACTGGGCCCAAGCCATGATTGGCCTTACTTCCCTCAGCAAGGAAAGACTGCGGGTGCCCCCTTGTCTTTTGATGTAAGAAACAGCCGTCGTATTGTCCATCCTTAGAAGGACTGAGGATCCTGATGTCAGGTGGAGAAAAGCCTGTAAAGCACGGAAGGCGGCCCGGAGTTCCAGCACATTTGAGACTACCTTCTGGGATGGGAAGTCCCACATGCCTTGGGCTACTTCCGACAAGCATAGAGCACCCCAACCTCTGATGCTGGCGTCCGTTGTCATCGTTACCCAGGAGACCGGGGCTATTGAATGGCAATTCAGAAGGTTCTTCTGCTGTAACCACCAAGGAAGACTTTCCCTCATTGAAGGGGTTATCCGAACCAGATGATCTCGGGAGTTCGGATCCCACTGTTGGAGAAAGCCCTTCTGAAAGGGTCGCATTTTCCATTGCGCCCATTTCACCATTGGAGCTGTGGCCACCATGGTACCTATTATTATCAGACACTGTGAGGCCCTGAGAAGGGGAGATGACATTGCAAGATAGATTCTGTCGCGAATCACCGGAATCTTCTCTAGAGGTAAGGAGATTGTACTCTTTACTGTGTTGAATCGGGCTCCAAGAAATGTTAAGGGCTGAGTTGGGATTAGATGACTTTTCTCCTTGTTCAATAGCCACCCGAATTCCGTCAGGGTAGAAATGACCTGATCTCGATGTGACAAGAGATGGTCTCTGTTTTGAGAGAGTAAGAGCAGATCGTCCAAGTAATGGTGCAATCAAATCCCTTTGACCCAGATTAGAGCCACGATAGCCAGTAAGAGCTTGGAAAACACTCGAGGCGATGTTGTAAGCCCGAATGGGAGACATGTAAACTCAAGGTGTGTCCCAGCGCCATAACCAGGAAGACCACAGACAGAAAAACAGTACAAACACACAAAAACTGCTGCTATAGATAAAATGTGTATACATTACCAGTCCCGCACAACACCTGATCCGACCTGGTACAGGGAGCTTGAAGTACTCATAGTGCACCCGGGGCATCATAAATGGGGGGGGCCTCCCGCTAATAGCAAGGACGTTTGGCCAAATTGCCACTTACCAGCCAATGGCTGGTTAGTAAGCTCTTCATGGCATCGCATCAAATCGCCCGTGCCCACCCTGCTAATAGCTGGGGAATTGGGCTCCAGAAAGAACCGCCATCCTGAAATTCGTGCACAAACCAGCCGGCCTGGATCCAACTTCATAAGGTAAAACCTTGGTCCTAGGAGGAGGACAAAAAAGGAATGTGGTCTCTGACTAGAAGCAAAGATTTATGGGAGTGGGGTCCTATGAGGTAGGAGAGGCGGGGTTAACCCATACGTAGGCTGCCATGGAGTCTGTCAGGAAAGAACAGTTTTTATTATATAAAACTGCATGCAGGGCACTGGGTGGACCACTAGGGACAAAGGGGATGTGAAATAATTACATACAGCAATGTAATCTGAAAGATTACATTATACTGTATGTAATGTGTGTGTTTCACTTTTTGAATTTGGTGCCGATCTCCATCCCCGTGCGTCGCACCGCTCGCAGGGAATGGAGATCTGCTCCGCGATGGATCGAACGAGACACGGCTCACTCGTACAGCGCGGGGACATCGCTGAATCCGAGGGAGAAGGTAAGTAAACATCCTCCTGGATCCAGCGATGCAGTCCCGAGTCTGGCTCGGGGTTACCGCTTTTGGCATAAAAATTCCACCCCGAGTCAGACTCGGGAATACCATCAGGGGGGTTAAACCTAAGACCAAAAATGCAATATATTGCAGACTGCCAATCCAAATATGTGGTGGCTGCATCTGTTTTCTTTTTTAATGCTTTCCCCCTCTATTTTCAACTGGTGTTCTGACCAGTAACACACCTCCTATATTAGAGTGCCCCGAGTCTGGATGAAGGAGCACAGAGAGCACAGCAGACAGCAGCATTGTCAGTCTGGGGGGAAGGGGAGTGTAATGCCGCGTACACACGATCAGACTTTCCGGCAGAATTGGTCCAGCGGACCGGAATCTGTCGGACAATTCAATCGTGTGTGGGCTCCAGCAGACTTTTTTTCCACAAAAGTCTGACGGACCTAGAAATAAAACATGTCTCAAATCTATCCGACGGACTCAAGTCCAACGGACTAAAAAAAAAAATCGCTGAAAACCATTCGTCGGTGAGCTGGTCCGACGGACCAAATATGGCGAAAGAGCAGCTATTGGCTACTGGCTATTGAACTTCCTTGTTTAGTCCCGTTTACGTCATCATGTTCAAAACGAACGGACTTAGTCCGGTCGTGTATGGCCAAGTCCAGAAAGTCAGTCGGACCTCCACCGAAAGTCGTTGGACCTAGTCCGTTGAAAGTACGGTCGTGTGTACGCAGCATTAGAATCACTAGCAGATTTAAAGAGTATATAAACCCAACATTTCATATTCCTGATATACACCTGCTGCACCATGTACTTGTATGAAAAATATCCTGTTGTATTGCTTCCTTTGTATGAAATCCCTGGTGTTCCTCTGCTTGCCTATTAAAAAGTGAACACACTGTAGTCAGTTCTCTAGCTGTGCTGGGAACTCAGCCTGCTCTCCTCCAATGATTAGACTTGTTCTGACATCCTCCCCCTACAGCCTTTCACTGGGAAGATCAGTGTGCTGTTGCTAGACATATGCGCTGCCGAAAAATGTGTTAATTTTTCGTTTCATTTGTTTTTTTTTTGTTTTTTGGGTCATGATCGAAACTCGAAGATTTGTACATTTGAAAATCCAAAGTCTGGAAATTTGAAATAACTAACTAACAATTGGTAACTATTAAATTATAGGTATTTGAATTTCCCTTTAAATTTCCCTTTAAAACAAATGTCACAGCTAAACAAATGGAACAGAACAAATTATTAATTAATAATGAAAAGATTTTATTATTATTTATTATTTCATTACGTTCCATTCATTTAGATACGGCATTCGTTATTTTGGAAAATTCATAACTTCGGATAAATTCACATTTGTTACGTTCACTAACAGTCAAATTTGAAAGGAAATTTCAATTTTCGTATTTTCAAATTTTTCAAATTTCCAAATGTTCAAATTTTCAGATTTTTGAATTTCAAATTTCTGCATTTTTGGATTTTCGAAAATCCCCCCTGCAAAGCTTTTCACTGGGAAGATCAGTGTGCTGGTGCTTCACCTCCCCCAGCTCTTATGCAGCTGAGAACAGAGAGAATGTAATCACTTATAAAAAAGGGAAAAAAAAGTATTTTTAATGTTTTTTATATCTATACAAAAATGTTTTATCTTTCATTTCTATTTTAACCACTTCAGCCCCGGAAGGATTTGCCCTCTTAATAACCAGGCCATTTTTTAGCGATATGGCACTGCGTCGCTTTAGCTGACAATTGTGCGGTTGTATGACGCAGAACCCAAACAAAATTGATATTCTTTTTTTACCTACAAATAGAGCTTTCTTTTGGTGGTATTTGATCAAATAAAATGTTCTGTTCAGAGACCCTCGGGTCCACTTGGGTCCAGGGGATAATGGGAACTAAAGGTGTCTATGTTTCATGTTTCTCATGATGTAAGATATGTTTGGTAATCCTCCATATCCGCATTATTTCAATACTCAGCTAACAGTAAGCACCCCTTTCAGCAGTTAATGGTTTGCCTGATCTCTGTAAACTGATACATCTGGAAGACAGCTTGTTCTTTTGAAAAACAACAGACATTGACTGGATCACCAGATGAAAATAGAAGAAAGTATATAAAAGAAAACTAATACAGACATCACATCTAAGAAATTGACAAGCTTCAATATAATAAATGTTTGCTTCTGGGTTCAATACTGCTTTAAAGGCTTATAGGTTACAATAAGTGCAACCAACACTGATTGACACGTTTTAGTATTTCTTCCATATATAACTAGCTGGACACTATAGAAGCAGGGTGTCTGCTGAGAAATCTCCCTACCCTCTTTCATAGCCTAATTCAATCAAGGTGTTTACTACCCTTTCTAAGTGCTGAACTTAAAGTGTTACTAAACCCAGTAATATGAAAATAGTTAATCCTTCTTTTTACATTAAAATACTGCCTGTATATACCTTTTTGGCTGATCTGTATACCATGGTCACATGATAAACTGCAGGGTCTGCCCGAGTGCTGAGTGTTCAGGTAGGAGGAGATTTCCTCTACATCCTGTGTCCTCATGCTGTTATGGGAGGAGGATCATCCATGAATCAAGATGTGACATTCGTCTGTAAACGTGCCCAAATGTGTGATGTCAATATCATGTGACCTGACTAGCTCAGCTCAACAAGGAAATGTTCTCTTCAGCAATAGAGACTAAACTGAGCATGTGCAGGGTGACTACACTGATTGTGTCTTAACTGGCCTTGCCAAGAGTGACCCAGCAGGAGGGGGAGGATCTGTGCATACAGGACCAAACAGCCTTTTTACACATTGAAGAGGATTAACCCCTTAAATTCAAGAGTGAGTATAACAAGCATTCTATTCTGCATATACAGATTGATTTTACTGTTGTGGGTTTAGTAACACTTTAATACTTATTACACAATAAGATACCCTAATGGTTACAAACCATATTGACTAATAATGAATATTAACGTGGTTGTAAACCCAGATAACAAAAATTAAACTGAACATTTTAGCTAACTCAGCTAAGCAGCACAACTCATTTGTGCACAGTCTGGCAGGGATACGAGCAGCTAATCATCTGTAATCCTCCCTGCTTTCCTACTGAAAAACAAAAAACAAAAAACAGATACATGCAAAAAATTTGTCGCCATGCCCCCTCTCCTTTGATTCACAGACATGCAGAGGAGACTCATGCATGACATGAGTGAAGGGTGCGTGCCTCCTGCTGCCCCAGTGGAAATGTGTTTAGTTTTAAGTGGTTGTAAACCTCATAGTTCCCAAATACACGCACCATTTTATAGTTTGTTCTGTAAAAATCCAAAGAGCTGTATTTTTACCTCTGTATTTTTATCTCCAAGCCTATCACAGCTCTCTGAAAATCTCCAGTCCGAGGGTGGCAGAGTCGGGACATCGCTGGTCACACCTCCCAGCTGTACAATCCACCTCCCATCAGGGAGCGATGTGTGTGCAGTACATGATCTGATACTTTCGGGTCTGGGGTATGAATGCTCGTGCCACCAGCGACCCACTCCTGCTGTGATCACACAAATCGGGAGCCTAGCGGTGGGTACCGCAGATTCGATCTACGCCGGCGCCCGCCAATTACTCGGGACACAGGCAGAATGACACTCTGCCTATGTAAACAAAGCAGATTGCCATTCTATCAGACAGGAAGGCATTGATCCTGTGTTTCTGCTAAGCAGGAACACAGATCTTTGTCTTCCCCTAGTTAAAGCACCTTCCCACAATGAGTAAGCATACCCCAGGCACACAGTCAACCTGTTATTCACCCTTGATGTTAACCGCTTACCAGCCAGTGTCATTAGTAAAGTGACAGTGCATATTTTTTAGCACTGGTCACTGTATTAGTGTCATTGGCCCCCAAAAAGTGTCAAAAGTGTCTGTTTGTTTCCTGACTGCTTGCTGCAATATCGCAGTGCCGCTATAAGTCGCTGATCGCTGCCATTACTAGTAAAAAAATAAAAAGTATCCCACAGATTGTAGACGCTACAATCCAATCAATATACGCTTCTTGGGATTTTATTTACCAAAAATATGTAGCAGAATATATATTGGCCTAAATAAAGAAATTAGATTTTTGTACATTCTTCTATTGAGTATGTTTTATAGCAGAAAGTAAAAAAAAAATTTTTTTTTTCAAAATTGTCAGTCTTTTTTTGCTTATAGCGCATAAAATGTAATCCGCAGAGGTGATCGAATATCACCATAAGAAAGCTCTATTTGTGGGGAAAAAAAAAAGAACAACTGTTTTATTTGGGTACAGTGCTGCACGACCGTGCAATTGTCAGGTAAAGTAATGCAGTGCCGTATTGCAAAAAAGGGCTTGGTCAGGAAGGGGGTAATACTTATCAGGGTCAAGTTGGTGAGTAATGAATTGTAATAAGCTTCACTTACTCTCCTCTTTGGGGATCCAAAGGCCAGAGGTCTGCAGGTCCACCCCTATTTCTGGTGATGACCAGTCCTTCTCTTGGCTGAGTGCCACCCATGATGTAATACGTATCAGCGATAATTGGAGTCTTTGAAAGCTGCAGTGCAGCATTCTCAAAATCTCTGGCATTATACAATACCTGATGGAAAGAAACATACAGCAGATGTAAATTCTTCTTCTTTAACTTCTGCAACCTTTACAGTTTCAACACTGGATTGATAAAGCACCAAAGAATCTTATTTGAAAATGCGTTATAATCATTCTGGACAGCTTGGCCCGTATACTTACATCTCTTACTAGCCAGCTGACAGGTGAGCTTCTCTTGAAAAAAGCAGCAATGGCATTCTCCCACCACTTTCCTTTTTCTGTGTAATATTGAAATGTAAAAGTTACAATCTTTCCTTAAAAATAGTATATTTATTTTGTGTGATGTGATGGGAGTGGGGTAGGGACAAGCATGACTAGCCTCTACCTTGTTCACTTTAGGTTTCATGATTTTAAGCCAGGTTAGGACCAAAGGGACAAAAAAAAAAAAATATATATATATATATATATATATATATATATATATATATATATATATATATATATATATATATATATATATATATATATATATATATATATATATATATATATATATATATATGGAGTGTTACTTTAGGAAAGCAAATGTTGTGCGCCATCAAGATCCAGGGCCTATACGGACATTCATTTTCTTGTTTCTGATCTCTATTTCTTTCACTGACACCAATGTTGGGGCACTATTCCTCCCACTGATACCAATGATGGGGCACTATTCCTCCCACTGACACCAATGTTGGGGCACTATTCCTCCTACTGACACCAATGTTGGGGCACTATTCCTCCCGCGTAGATAAATAAATATATATGTCAATGGATGGTACACAAAATAGTTTAAATAACTACATGTGACTAATTAAGCTAGTCATTTCAAATGTCCACCTCCCACAGTGAATAAGTGCCAACTAAGCAGTATTCAATCACGGGCAATGTGACGATTGGATCCTCTTTAACTTAGGACAATAAAGTGCATACAGTGACAATAAGAATAGACAAACTCTAAGGTTACAATGGAATCCAGGATGTGACTCAATCCATAAAGGGCATACAGTGTAAATACAGTGTAACTAAATAAGGAAAAATATATTGGCAAATATTTAGCAAAAAAATATATATGAATAATTGATATCCAATAAAAGTGAAAAAGAATAATTGATATCCGATAAAAGTGACAATGTCTCTTTCTATGACATAAGAAAACAGTCCGTATTCAAACATGCAGTATGAATCCACTCTAAAAAGGACATAGTCCTGGGTACTCACATTTGGTCATGCAGTTCATAGGCAAAACAATAGTAAAACAACATTATCAAACAAACGGACTCCATGGTCGTACTCCGGACGTCATTTCTGGTATCCTCCTAGTCCAATTGAACTGCATGACCAAATGTGAGTACCCAGGACTATGTCCTTTTTAGAATAAAGTTTTACTGTAATTACATACTTCACTATTGGAGCTTCTTCTTTTCTTCTATGGACATGATTGATGGTTTTTGGCTAAGCACCTAAAAGGGACCACCTGTAGTACCCACACCAGCTGATAACAACACTGATTGCTGGAATTAATAATTGCTGTTTACCTTACAGCAGTGAGGTAAGGTAGTCATTGCACCTAGTGTGTGGACACCTATTGTTTGAGGATTCACGAGATCACCGGTGGAATTATGTTCCTTGTTCACTGAGTTACTGTATTTCCATGACACAGAGTGAATTCACATACTGCATGTTTGAATACGGACTGTTTTCTAATGTCATAGAAAGAGACATTGCCACTTTTATTGGATATCAATTATTCATATATATTTTTTTGCTAAATATTTGCCAATATATTTTTCCTTATTTAGTTACACTGTATTTACACTGTATGCACTTTATGGATTGAGTCACATCCTGGATTCCATTGTAACCTTAGAGTTTGTCTATTCTTATTGTCACTGTATGCACTTTATTGTCCTAAGTTAAAGAGGATCCAATCGTCACATTGCACGTGATTGGATACTGCTTAGTTGGCACTTATTCACGATGGGGCACTATTCCTCCCACTGACACCAATGTTGGGGCACTAATCCTCCCACTGATACCAGTGATGGGGTACTATTCCTCCCACTGACACCAATGTTGGGGCACTAATCCTCCCACTGATACCAGTGATGGGGTACTATTCCTCCCACTGACACCAATGTTGGGGCACTATTCCTCCCACTGACACCAATGTTGGGGCACTATTCCTCCCACTGACACCAATGTTGGGGCACTATTCCTCCCACTGACACCAATGTTGGGGCACTATTCCTACCATTGATACAATCAATGGAGCATTATTCCTCCCATGGACACCAATGATGGGGCACTGTTCCTCCCACTGATACCAATGATGGGGCACTATTACTCCCACTGACACCAATGAGGGGGCACTATTCCTCCCACTGACACCAATGAGGGGGCACTATTCCTCCCACTGACACCAATGAGGGGGCACTATTCCTCCCACTGACACCAATGAGGGGGCACTATTCCTCCCACTGACACCAATGAGGGGGCACTATTCCTCCCACTGACACCAATGAGGGGGCACTATTCCTCCCACTGACACCAATGAGGGGGCACTATTCCTCCCACTGACACCAATGATTGGACACTATTCATCTCACTGACACCAATGATTGGACACTATTCATCTCACTGACACCAATGATTGGACACTATTTATCTCACTGACACCAATGATGGGACACTATTCCTCTCACTGACACCAATGATGGGGCACTGTTCCTCCCACTAACACCAATGATAGGGCACTATTCCTCCCACTGATAACATTAACGGGGCACCATTCATCCTCCTAATACTAATGATGGGGCATTGTTTGCTCCCACTGATGCCAGGATGTTTTTTTCTCCCAGTGGCCAGAGTCCAGGCCCCTAAAGTTTGAAAGGCAGTAAACTGGCCATTTTTTTAGAAAGTCTGGAGACCCTTGCACAAGAACAGTGGTGGTCAGTTTTCTTGATGCAGGGAGCCTCAAATGCAACATCACTACCAGGGCCACACATAACATTTGTGCTTTGTACAGACCCCCTAAAATTACTTGTGCCGCAGCTGATGCTTCTGTTAAGCAAGATACGTTATAAAAAAATCAGAGGAAAAAAAAAAAAAAGAGTTTAACAAATAAAACTATTTAACTAATAGGACCCGTCCCAAGAATATTTACTCTTCACTGGTCTGAGTAAGCACCTAGGTGGGAAAAATACAGACCATTTTCTGCAGGGGCCCTGAGAGCCACATAAATAGTGCCAAAGGGCCCCAGGCTCAGCACTGGGTAGTGAATGTGGTGAAGCTCCGCTGACTTCCATCATCCAATCATGTGCAAGCAAAAATTCTATTTTTTATTTCCTTAACATGTTTTACTCCTTATATATACACTATATTTCCAAAAGTATTGGGACACCTACCTTTACATGCACATGAACTTTAAAGGGACCCCAGTCTTAGTCCGTAGGGTTCAATATTGAGTTGACCCACCCTTTGCAGCTATAACAGCTTCAACTTTTCTGGGAAGGCTGTCTACAAGGTTTAGGAGTATATCTTTGGGGATGTTTGACCATTCTTCCAGAAGCACATTTGTGAGGTCAGGCACTGATCTGGATGAGAAGGCCTGGATCGCAGTCTCTGCTCTAATTCATCCCAAAGGTGTTCTAACGGGTTGAGGTCAGGACTGTGCAGGCCAGTCAAGTTCCTCCACCCCAAACTCACCCATCCATTTCTTTATGGCCCTTGCTTTGTGCACTGGTGCGCAGTCATGTTGGAACAGGAAGGGACCACCCCCAAACTGTTCCCATAAAAGTTGGGAGCATGAAATTGTCCAAAAGATCTTGGTATGCTGATGCCTTTAGAGTTCCCTTCACTGGAACTAAGGGGCAAAGCCCAACCTCTGAAACACAACCCCACACCATAATCCTCCCTCCACCAAATGATTTGGACCAGTGCACAAATAAAGGTCCATAAAGACATGGATGAGCGAGTTTGACAGCCTTCCGAGAAGATTTGAAGCTGGTATAAATGCAAAGGGTGGGCCAACTCAATATTGAACCCAAAAGGCTAAGACTGGGATGCCAATACGATTAATGTGCATGTATAGGCAGGTGTCCCAATACTTTTGGTAATATATTGTACATATACAGATTTCTGTATGGCTGTACATAGCAATAATAGGATTTTTGTTTACCTCTTGCATCCCCTGATACTGTAAACTTGTAGGGGCTTTGACCAGTCCATAATCCGACATAACCTAGGAAGGTGGTTCCTGTATATGCAATCTGGAGGACAAATCATAGGTGCATTTTAGAGATATTTTAGTGTTGTTATTGTTAATGCTATGTGCTCAGTATTGTATTATGGAAAGGTAGACAAATCCACTCTAGAGCTTTTCAAAGCAATTCAGAATTTACTAGATAGTTCTAGGAAACACATCCTTCCCACAAACAATAGCAAAGGCTCAAAACATTTGGTCCTGGCTGTCTTTTTTTCTATTCTCACGGTGGTTAGCAGGTCATCAAGTTCTACCAATCCTTATAAGAATAATAGATGACCGTTTGACATAAGTTATGGATGACATATCTTCTGGCTGGAAGTCTTATTTTTGTTTGGTAGCCACATACAAAACCAAATGTTGTCTCAGGAGCAAAAATGTGCATGGTTGTTATTATGCATATTTGCCCAAATCTACCACTTATGGTGCATCTCGTCTTGCTATCTTCAGAAAATCACACTGAATGTTTAAATTCTTGGAGCAGAATTCATTAAAGTAAACTATTTAACACACACCATTATAAAGGGTGTATTCTTTTCTAAATTACAACATAAGCAAATAAAAAAGACACTTTAGAATCCATATACATGTAGTTTCAAAATTACACTGTAAATGCCTCACTTAACCACTTACTGAATGCCCTATAGCAGTTTCACCGCTAAAGGCCGGCAGCTGTGCGCAGGAACATGTGTATATATATATATATATATATATATATATATATATATATATACACAGGGGCGAACTGACCATTGGGCCACTCGGGCACTGCCCGAGGGCCCTGAGCCACTAGGGGGGCCAATCAGGGTTGCCAGCCTCAGTAAAACCAGGGACAGTATGTAAAAATCTGTGTTGTTTTTTTTACATCCGTCTCTGAAATGTCCCTTACTGACATCCTTTTGGTCTAAAAATCCCAAGATTATAGCTACCCCCATCTCTCCAGTACCTTCTCAGCCAATAGAAGCATGTCTGTGTATACATGTATGTGTATACTGTGTGATTGTATACTGTGTGGCCCCATCATCTCAGATTGCCTGGGGGCCCCATAATCTCCTATTGCCCGGGGGCCCCATGAGTTGTCAGTCCACACATGTATGTATGTATGTATGTATGTATGTATATATACACACACACACACACACACACACACACACACACACACACACACACACACACACACACACACACACACACACACACACACACACACACACACACACACACACACACCCCACTTTTAAGTACTCAATGGAGTTTATTTACTAAAGCTAGAAAGTGAAAAAATCTGACTCACTTCTGCATAGAAACCAATGAGCTTCTAACCCTAGATTGTTCAATTAAGCTTTGGTAATAAAATCTGGAAGCTCATTGGTTTCTATGCAGAAGTGAGCCTGATTTTGTACTTTCCAGCTTTAGTAAATAACCTCATTGTGTACTTAAAAGTGGGGTATGCCTGTATACTGCATGTGGTTTTGCATGTCCGTCAGCAGAGGGCGCGCTGTGACTATTCAGAGCAGAAGCTGATCTGCGGGTACCAGGCACTCGCAGGACCCGCCGATCGGTAAAGAACACAGAACAGTGATCTACCTATGTAAACAAGGCAGATTGCTGTTCTAACAGGGGTGAAGGGATAGATGCACGTAATATTTATAGACAGTTTAGCAACTTGCAGCACAATAACATACATGTAGAAAATTGTGTTCAAGTGGTTATACCAGGGCCATGGCTACAGCTGTCCGCCATAATCCTGGCATTAACATTTTTAGCCAGCGATTCCCTAACTTGTAAAACTGACTCAAGCAGCTGATTAGTTGCTGGATTATTTTACAAGCAGCTGGAGGGGTCGACCTAAAATTCTGCCACCGCTGGTGCCTCTCTGGGCTATCCTGGGGGCGATCAGGGAGCCCAGCACTAATTGGTGACATCTCCAATCATCTTTATGGTCTAGGAGATCAGAAGCGACAAGCATTTCGTCACTTCTGTTTAGGGAAAATTTAAACAGAGCAATTATTTTTGTCTGGAAACCATGAGATCAATGGGTTTTTTTTGTTGTTTTTTTTTATCCCGTGTTTTCAAGGGTAGAGGAGAGATTTGGGGTCTGTATAGATGTCTTCATAAAGAGGACCTGTCATGCTTTATTGCCATCACAAGGGATGTTTACATTTCTTGTGACAGAAATACAAGTGATAACTTTTTTTCAAAGGGACAGTGTAAAAATTATTTTTAAAATTAAATAAATATTAATTACATTTTTTTTTTAAAGAGCCCCTGTCCCCCTATACTCGCACGAGGCGATCGCATATTTAAGTCACGCACGCATATGTAAACAGTGTTTGCATCACACATGTGAGGTATTGCTGCGAATGTTATAGTGAGATCAATAATTCTAGCACTAGACCTCCTTTGCAACTCTAAACTGGTAACCTGTTAAAATTTTAAAAGTGTCACCTATGGAGATTTTTAAGTGTCGTAGTTTGTCCTCATTTCACGAGCACAAGCAATTTGAACCCCCCTGGTGGTATTCCCGAGTCTGGCTCGGGGTGAAAATTCAGTACCATTAGCGGTAACCTCGGGATCGCATCGCTGGATCCAGGATGAGCTTACTTACCTTATCCCCTGGATCCAGCGATGTCCCCAAACACTGCGAGCGGCTCGTCCTCCGCTCGATGTATCACATCGCCGGGCTCCGTTCCCTGCGAGTGTTGCGACACACGGGGACGGGGAATGGCGCCAAATTCAAAAAGTAAAACACACACTATACATACAGTATAATGTAATCTTACAGATTACATTGCTGTATGTAATTATTTCTCATCCCTTTTGTCCCTAGTGGTCTGCCCAGTGTCCTGCATGCAGTTTTATATTATAAAAACTGTTCTTTATGCCAGGAAACTGGAGATTGTCCATAGCAACCAAAACTCACTTTACATCAAAAGAGGTTTTAGACCAGCTAGAAAACAGCGATAATAAATTAGAATCACTCGCAGAATTGAGCGATAATGATTTGTGGGGAGATCCGTCTTCAAATACTGAAAAGTAATGACAGTGACAATTCTGCAGCTGAGCAAATTTCACTGTTTTTCATTTGATTACATTATTTAATCATTTTTTTATTATTATTATATTATTTGGTATAATTATTTATAGTTATTTATTATATTATAATTTATGATTTCATTTTTCAAATTTTATCATACCTGGGATGTCTGCTAGACTCTGGTTTGGACAGATTTAAGTGAGTTATTCCTAAGAATTACAGTATAAAACGCCGAATTTTCATGCAAAATAATTGTACCGCTTTCAGCACCTAAAATCTGAAATTATCATACCGCTAGGGAGGTTAAAGCATGACATCTTAGGTATCTATTTACTCGGCGTAACATCATCTTTTATATTTAACCAGAAATTGGGTTATATAGTGTATGTTTTTGCATTAAAGTTCATTAAAGTGTGACATAAAAAATTGCAACAATCACCATTTTATTTTCTAGGGCCTCTGCTAAAAATATATAATAAATTCTAAGTAATTTTCTAGCAAAAAATACAGATTTTTACTTGGAAACAAAGTGTCAGAAAAGGCCCAGTCTTCAAGTGGTTAAGGGGTTTCTATTTACGTACAGTATTACAGAAATAAAGAATCTACTGTTTTTGAAACCAATTATACTCTACCGTTTCATTCTGAATAAAATCCAAATCCACGGTGAGGTTTCTAAGTATTTCAGGAAAAGCATAGTCCAAGTTTCTCCCATGATAAATATTTCCTTTTGTGTCTTGAGCAATTATACTAGTGCAATACCTATATTACAGAATACAAAATTACAAGCATATTAGTCGTGTTCCATGAAGTACTTCTATACAGAAGTATTAGCCACTTCAATACCGGGCACTTATACACCTTCCTGCCCAGACCAATTTTGAGATTTCAGCGCTGTTACATTTTGAATGACAATTGTGCAGTCATACAACACTGTACCCAAACTAAATTTTTATCATCTTGTTCCCACAAATATAGCTTTCTTTTGATGGTATTTGATCCCCTCTGGAATTTTTATTTTCTGCTAGACAAATAAAAAAAAAATCTTTTTTTGTTTCAGTTACAAAACATTGTAAATAAGTAAGTTTTCTCCTTCCCTGATGGGCACTGATGGGGCTGCGGTGACGGGCACTGATCAGGCTGCACTAATGGGCAATGATGATGTAGCACCAATGAAGTGGCACTGATATGTGTCACTGGTAGGTGGCACTGATAGGTGGCACTGATATGAGACACAGGCACTGATAGGTGGCACGGGTTGGCATGGATAGGTGGTACGGATGGGCATGGATAGGCGGCATGGATGAGCATAGATGGGCACAGATAGGAGGCATGGATGGGCACTGATAGGAGGCATGGATGGGCACCGATAGGCGGCATGGATGGGCACCGATAGGCGGCATGGATGGGTACCGATAGGCGGCATGGATGGGCACCGATAGGTGGCATTGTATTGTACGGATGGATGCCAATCAGTGCCAAACAATAATGCATGCCAATCAGTGATGCCCATTGTGGGCACTGATTTGCATCCATTGTGGGCACTGACTGGAATCCCTGGTGGTCTAGGGTGGCATACCTGGTGCTGGGCATCCCTGGTGGTCTGGTGGCATCCCCGGTGGTCCAGTGTGGGCATCCTGGGGGGGGCTGCACTGATAATCGATCAGCACAGACCCCCCCTGTCAGAGGAGCAGGCGATTGGCTCTCCTCTACTCGCGTCTGACGCAAGTGAGGAAAAGCCGATCAACGGCTCTTCCTATTTACACTGTGATCAGCCGTGATTGGACACGGCTGATCACGTGGTAAAGAGTCTCCGTCATAGACTCTTTACCGAGATCGTAGTGGCGGTGTGTCAGACTGACACACCGCAACAACGATCGCCGCGATACGCGTCCCCGGGGGGCTCAGAGGCTTAATATCCAGAGGACATCATATGACGCCCAGTCAGGATATTGAAACCACTTTTCCGTCGTCATTCTGCTATATGGCGGGCGGCAAGTGGTTAAAGATGAACTCTGCTATATATGTGTATATGCACCTAAACGGACCACGCAGCAATATAATCACAGAAAAATAACAGTGCTGTAAAAAAAAAATATGCAAACAACAGGCATGCATTCAGCCATTAGACCTGAAAAAGCACAAACAAATGTAGCAGGCATGTTGTAATGAAATTTCTCCTTTTGGCCACAAGATGGAGACAGAGAGATGCTGACTGGTCCTTTCAGAAAACTGAGAGAGAGAGTGAAGAGAGAGAGAGAGAGAGAGAGAGAGAGAGTGGAGAGAGAGAGAGAGAGAGAGAGAGTGGAGAGAGAGAGAGAGAGAGAGAGAGAGTGGAGAGAGAGAGAGAGAGAGTGGAGAGAGAGAGAGAGAGAGAGAGAGAGTGGGAGAGAGAGAGAGAGAGAGAGTGGAGAGAGAGAGAGAGAGAGAGAGAGAGAGAGAAAGGGGAGTTTCAAGAAGTGCTGAGGGGACAAGAGAGGGACGTACTGAGGTAAAAGAGAGAGAGAGAGAGAGTGCTGACAGGAGACAGAGGAGAGGAGATTGCTTAAAAGAGAGGGAGATACCAAGGCTCCTTTGCTGGGACACAGTGACACTTAACAGTGAGGAGAGGAGGAGTGTGTGAGGGGAAGGAACTGAGGTGCCAGAGTGAGGAGAGAGACACACACTGACACCAGGCACTGTGTGCCCAGAGGAGGAGGGATTTCCTGAAACCCTGAAAAAGAGTCTGTGAGAAGAATAAGGAGAGCGGCCTGAGGAGAGAGAGAGAGGTGAGGTGACAGGTGTGAGGAAAACCGCTGAGACTGAGGAGACAGAGAGCGAGACTCTGGCAGCATCAGAGGGGGGGAAAGCCAAGCTTTTCCAGAGACTGCCAGGAGAGTGTTGCGTGGAGATGGAGGAGTGAGGACACCTGAGGGGAGCCAGGAGCAGAGACAGCCACGTGGTCCACTACTATTTAGTCCAGGGACCCTACTCAGCAGCCCAGCAAGAGATCCAGTGCCTTACAAAATCGCTATAAGCATCAGTAGCCTGAACCAGCACCTGGGACTATTGTTGTGTCATCGCACAGAGGACTGGTGAGCGGGTGTAAACTCAACATCCTTCTTGACACTATACCGACACTACATGCAGACACCAAGTGTCACGGGATGCTTGTTTGGAGCTGCCATCTCTAGTAGTTTGCCCTTTTAAATCTCTACCTAATGGGACATTCTAGAGGATTACTGCTCCATGCACGCTTGTTTAAACCTTCTCTTAAAACAAGGGCCCCACTGTTTGTTAGCAGAAGACACTAGTACTCTTCACCTTAGGACCTTCAACATTATAGAACTGTGCTTACTGTACTTGTGTACTTTTATTTTTTGTTGTGTGTTTGCCTCTCAAAGGTGTTTTCAGCCCAGAAGGAGCTGAGAAGTTGACAAGTCTTCTCTCCTCCCTCTCAGCGCCTGTGTTAAGAGTATATAGGTTACTGCCCTTTCTATACCTGCAGTTGCTAAATATTGAAGGTTGTCTTTTCTAATGTATTAGTTATTTGTAATAAGGTTTAACAGTGTTGTAAGTTTTGCCCTAACAGAGAAGTGCTTTCCATAGGGGCACTCGTGCGGGCACGTTTCTGAGTCCTGCTGCTGCGTCCATTGACACAGACAGAAGGACATGGTTCCTGCGTCATTGGATTTAATTGACAGCAGCAGGAGCCAAAGGCTCCTGCTGCTATCAATCTATCCAATGAGGACCCAAAACAGCATCTGGAGCTGCTGTGCTCGTCCCTGTCACTGTAAAGATCGGGCTCAGGTAAGTGAAAGGGTGGGTCTGGGGGACTGCTGCACTACAGAAGGTTTTTCACCCTAATGCATAGAATGCATTAAGGTGAAAAACCTTGAAGGTTTACAACCCCTTTAAAGTGTTACTAAACTCACAACAGTAAAATAAGTCCGTATATGCAATAAAGCATGCTTGTTATACTCACTGTGGAACCTAAGGGTTTAATCCTCTGCAATGTATAAAAAGACTGTTTGATCCAGTCTTCTCTGATCCTCCATTTCTTCTACTGTCCTCATTCTATCTGCTGATAAAACAGCCTTGGGGACAAGCTGCACATGCATAGTTTGGTGCGTATTGCTAGAGAGTTTTTTTTTTCTTGGGGAGTGCATGTGATCAGCACAGGGCGAATCAGCACTGTCAAGACAGAGGGTCAGGGGTCCTGCAGCCTCATACACAATCAGAGACGAATAAAAACAGTCACAAGACTGCTCTAACTGCTGATGAGAAAAGGTGTTTAGCAGTTTATATTTACTAAAATAATTGCATTTCCATGTTCTGTGTACTGTGGGAGACCAGATATAGTGAATGCAGGATCCTGGGTTTAGTAACACTTTAGCGTGTGTGGTCATGTAGTGGAGAACTTGTAGCTGGTTTGCCATTAACCATGGGGAAGCACATGAAGATATATGGGTTTTTATAATGTCACAAGAACTTCATACTTGTTTTCCAGCAAGATGGACATTATTTTGTGTGTTTGATTTTTCACATAAATGATGGATGAATTTTTTTTATTTGCGTACGTTGGTAACATTTTAAAACACAGTTAATCTCTGTGTATAATTATGCATATGGTATACTGTATATTGTGCAGCACAAGAAGGTAATTTAAAGGTATACCTGTTAATTTTTATTTTTTTTGGCACATACAGAAATATTATAGCAAGATTTTGTAACAGGAGGTACTATTGGATTTATATTTTGTTTTGAAATTATAAGAGATTGCAGGGAAAGGGGAAAAAGAGGGAAAAGAGAAACGAACCTTCACACAAAAGACCTCAGAGAACAGTGTTGGTTCTATTGGACTTTTTAGGCAAAATTAAAAATAAATAACCATATATTCAAAAATATTATTTATTTAAAAAAACGAAAAAAAATTTTTTAGAACAGAAAAAGAGGGGATTATAAAAACTTATCAAGTTGCTGCTTTATATCCTGTCAGTGTTAGCATAGTCTAAACAAGATCCATATTCATTTCCATATATATCCAAAACATGATAGATAATACATTAATACAGGAAGTAAATACGACAGGGTATCAAGTACAGAACTAAAACTCGGATATGTTCTGGCACTCTACATGTTTCGTGTTTTCGAGCAACGCTTCCTCAGGAGCTTTAACAATTTTGTTTCTTCATGGGTGTACCCCAAGAGAAATGTGCTGGAGGGGGAATAGAGAAAGGAAAATATTTTTCCAAGTGGGTAAACAACAAGTTTGTACTTCGGCAACACACTTTGGTCTATATAGGAGCCTACGATTTAGTATAGAGGCTTCAGGTGCTATATAGTGTAAGGTAGCCAAGAAGAAGAGGGGGGAATTTTATGGTAACCGGTATTCTTTGGATTCAGTTGGTTGCTACTTGTAGTGTTTTAACCACTTTCAGACCGGACCATTTTGCTGGTAAATGACCAGAGGTCTTTTTACACTTTGGCACTGCGCTGCTTTAACTGGTAATTGCGCGGTCATGCAATGTTGTACCCAAACAAAATTTGCGTCCTTTTCTTCCCACAAATAGAGCTTTCTTTTGATGGTATTTGATTGCCTCTGCGATTTTTATTTTTTGCGATATAAACGTAAAAAGACCGCAAATTTTGAAAAAAAATGATATTTTCTACTTTTTGTTATTAGAAAAATCCAATAAACTCAATTTTAGTCATACATTTAGGCCAAAATGTATTCAGCCACATGTCTTTGGTAAAAAAAAAGTCAATAATTGTATATTTATTGGTTTGCGCAAAAGTTGTCACATCTACAAACTAAGGTACGTTTTCTGGAATTTACGCAGCTTTTAGTTTACGACTGCCTATCTCATTTCTTGAGGTGCTAAAATGGCAGGGCAGTACAAAACCCCCCCAAATGACCCCATTTTGGAAAGTAGACCCCCTAAGGAAATTGATAAGAGGCATGTTGAGCCCATTGAATATTTTATTTTTTTGCCTCAAGCGATTGAATAATGACAAAAAAAAAATTTTTTTTTTTTTTTTACACAAAGTTGTCACTAAATGATATATTGCTCACACATGCTATGGGCGTATGTGAAATGACACCCCAAAATAAATTCTGCTGCTTCTCCTGAGTACGGGGATACCACATATGTGGGACTTTTTGGGAGCCTAGCCGCGTACGGGGCCCCGAAAACCAAGCACCGCCTTCAGGCTTTCTAAGGGCGTACATTTTTGAGTTCACTTCTCACTACCTATTACAGTTTTGAAGGCCATAAAATGCCAAGATGGCACAAAACCCCCACAAATGACCCCATTTTAGAAAGTAGACACCCCAAGCTATTTGCTGAGAGGCATGTTGAGTTCATGGAATATTTTATATTTTGCCACAAGTTGCGGGAAAATTACAAACTTTTTTTTTTTTTTTTTTTTTCACAAAGTTGTCACTAAATGATATATTGCTCACACATGCCATGGGCATATGTGAAATGACACCCCAAAATAAATTCTGCTGCTTCTCCTGAGTACGGGGATACCACATATGTGGGACTTTTTGGGAGCCTAGCCGCGTACGGGGCCCCGAAAACCAAGCACCGCCTTCAGGCTTTCTAAGGGCGTAAATTTTTGAGTTCACTTCTCACTACCTATTACAGTTTTGAAGGCCATAAAATGCCAAGATGGCACAAAACCCCCACAAATGACCCCATTTTAGAAAGTAGACACCCCAAGCTATTTGCTGAGAGGCATGTTGAGTCCATGGAATATTTTATATTTTGCCACAAGTTGCGGGAAAATTACAAACTTTTTTTTTTTTTTTTTTTTTCACAAAGTTGTCACTAAATGATATATTGCTCACGCATGCCATGGGCATATGTGAAATGACACCCCAAAATAAATTCTGCTGCTTCTCCTGAGTACGGGGATACCACATATGTGGGACTTTTTGGGAGCCTAGCCGCGTACGGGGCCCCGAAAACCAAGCACCGCCTTCAGGCTTTCTAAGGGCGTTACAGTTTTGAAGGCCATAAAATGCCAAGATGGCACAAACCCCCCCCAAATGACCCCATTTTGGAAAGTAGACACCCCTAAATTTAGGGGTACACTAGTGAGACTAGGTAATAAATGGCGGGTGCCCTGAAACTATAAAAAAAATAACTAACCAATCAGCGTCACCTGTAACAGTTATATGGTGATCACTGGTGAAAGGGTTAACTAGGGGGCAATCAGGGGGCTTTATGCGGTAGTATATGGGGGTCCCTGGCGCTATAAAAAGCTGCGGCGAACCTAAATACCTACCTGCCTAACTAGCGTCACCTGTGACACTAATACAGCGATCAGAAAAACGATCGCTTATTAGGCTGGGTTCACACTGGAGCGATGCGGGAACGCCACGAATGCGCGGCGGGTTCCCGCATCGCATGCCTCCCGGCGGCAGTTCACACTGCCCTATGCGAACTGCTGGGAGTGTCAGTGAAATGTTACTGACACCCCCAGATCAGTTCGCATATCGCAGTGCGATCTGCAAACTCGGATCGCATGGTGTGAACACCCATGCGATCCGATTCTGCTGCGGGCCAAAAAAAGGGTCCCGTGCGAATTTGCGGCGGGTGCGGCGGGTGCGGCGAATGGCTGAACTCGAATCGCACAGAGATCGGATGTGATTTGCACTGCAGTGCGGTGCGAATCACATCCGTTCTCAAACCGCTGCAATGTGAACCCAGCCTTAGTGACACTGGCGACGGGGGGTGATCACGGGGTTAAACCTTTATTGGGGGGGTTAGGGGGGTACCTTAGAACTAAAGGGGGCTAACCCTAACTGCCCTAACAGTTATTAGTCACAAATGACACCCGCCGGGTGATCAGGGGGTTAAACCTTTATTAGGTAATAAATGGCGGGTGCCCTGAAACTATAAAAAAATAACTAACCAACCAGCGTCACCTGTAACAGTTATATGGTGATCACAGGTGAAAGGGTTAACTAGGGGGCAATCAGGGGGCTTTATGCGGTAGTATATGGGGGTCCCTGGCGCTATAAAAAGCTGCGGCGAACCTAAATACCTACCTGCCTAACTAGCGTCACCTGTGACACTAATACGGCGATCAGAAAAATGATCGCTTATTAGGCTGGGTTCACACTGGAGCGATGCGGAAACGCCACGAATGCGCGGCGGGTTCCCGCATCGCATGCCTCCCGGCGGCAGTTCACACTGCCCTATGCGAACTGCTGGGAGTGTCAGTGAAATGTTACTGACACCCCCAGATCAGTTCGCATATCGCAGTGCGATCTGCAAACTCGGATCGCATGGTGTGAACACCCATGCGATCCGATTCTGCTGCGGGCCAAAAAAAGGGTCCCGTGCGAATTTGCGGCGGGTGCGGCGGGTGTGGCGGGTGCGGCGAATGGCTGAACTCGAATCGCACAGAGATCGGATGTGATTTGCACTGCAGTGCGGTGCGAATCACATTCGTTCTCATAAACCGCTGCAATGTGAACCCAGCCTTAGTGACACTGGCGACGGGGGGTGATCACGGGGTTAAACCTTTATTGGGGGGGTTAGGGGGGTACATTAGAACTAAAGGGGGCTAACTCTAACTGCCCTAACAGTTATTACAGTCACAAATGACACCAATGCAAAAAAAAAAAAAAAAATGACATTGGTGTCACTGTGACTGGGGGGCAGGGGTAATTGGGGGGGTGATCGGGGGGTAAAGGGGGGGTGTGAGTGTGCCTGGCATGTTCTACTGTGTGTGTAGAGTGTTGGTGCAACTTACTGATCCGCTCTCCTCCGTGTCGGAACGAAAAATACCGACACGGAGGAGAGAATACATCACTTCCTCTCCTGTGTTTACATTACAGGAGAGGAAGTGATGTCACCGGGGATTTCTATTCGTCGGGAGCGATCGCGAGGGGGTGGCCATGAATGAATGGCCGTCCCCTCGTCCGGGATCGCTCCCGTACGAATACCGACCGCCGCAGGCACCGGGCGGGGGCCCGATCGGGCCCCCGACCCGCGGGAGGCAAGGGACGTACATGTATGTCCTTATGCCTGCCCGTGCCATTGTACCGGCGTACATCGGCGTGCGGCGGTCGGCAACTGGTTAAGATAGGCAGATTCTCCCAAATTAGCCCAAATGGAAAGGGGATCCTTATAGCCCCTATAGTATTTTGCCTGGTAAGGGAATGGGACCGCTGTGCACACCCCACCCTGTGATAGATACACACCCCTATTTAATATATTTTGTTTTGGTGTTGGAGTGCTGGCTGGCTGCTATTTGAGGGGACTGGTGGGTTTTTTCTTCCTCTTTATTTCCCTGCAAAGGTAAAGCATAATGGTCTGTGACGGCATGGCCTCTATTAGAAACGGCACAATGTGCCCTTTCTAAAGTGCGCATGCGCCGTAGTCATTGGTGCTCGGCTTTTTTGTAAATATCTCCTAAACCGTGGAGGAGAGGTTTTAGGAGATTTAGATTTATGAGATATTTCCAGCACCTACAGGTAAGCTTTAATATAGGCTCACCTGTAGGTAAAAATGGTTATACAGGGTGTACAACCACTTTAATGGTTTGGTACCGCAATGGTAGAACATGTAGATATTATTTTTTTTCCAACTGGAGAGTGTTTTCAGTAATTCTTAACACAATTTCCATGAGAAAGAACAGAAAACTAGACATATTGTGCCATGCTTGTAAGGAGGAAGCACAGCCTTTATATGACGTAAGCAAATATAGTTGCCCAATGTTCATATATAATTAGTTTGTGTCATGAACCTTGGAATACTGAAGTATTTCTCCTTTGATTCTATTACACAGTGGTGGGTCTTCCGCCCTGTCTTAAGGCTAACCCCCTCCAGACAGCCCCATGGTCTGGAAGGAATGCATTTTTCTGTGTTTAACCGTTTGTTTTTGTACTTTAATTACCCCCTGGGGCTTCTCTGTGTCATTACACATATCAGTCCTGCTATTCAAGCTATCGGACCAATCCTTGCTGGCCCTGTTTCAAGTCTTCATTTGCATGACCAAGAAGACCTAACGGAGGACTAGAGTGTACTTTACAATTGACCAAGAGGAGAGTGGTTGTTGGGACGGGGTGTTCAAACTGTTATGTATAAAAGTGTGTTGTGTGCATCCAATAAAGGTGAGAATCATGTTTGAACTTACATACAGCCTGCCTGGTGTTTGTTCTGAGCTATCACAACTGGATTAGAACAACACATAGCTGTAGTTCGAATCCCGGAGGAATTGGATGACCGAACCATCAGACGCGGCGATTTGCAATCTGATTCAATAGCCAAAGAGGAGTGTCGGGAGAGTGGAACCGAGCGAGCAGGGGCTCATTACAGTTTGTACACTAAAAAGTTTTTAAACATCATAGCACATTAAAGCATTTTTGAGTGGAACTTCTGCTTATCTGTCTCCTTCCCCCCTCCGGTGCCACATTTGGCACATTTCAGGGGGGAATGGGTACTTGTTTCTGACTGGTACCAATTAGAGATGCACGATTAAGCGAGATAAGATCTCGATTCGCCCCCCCCCCCCCGCGCCATCTCCAGGCTGGATGACCCGCGATTTTAGCATATCCCGCTGTTTCCACATAACCAGCGTGGAATGCAAATGGTGGATATTGGAACTGACGTCAGCAACCGGAGCTGATGTCATTCATTGGAGAGCGTGATGCGGCGCGGGGCTGGATGTCATGATGCCTGGGCATGGGCGGTACAGGTGCCAGGAAACTAACACACACAGCACAGCAGTGAGTGCGCACTGCGCACTTTTTGAGAATGAGTGTACATGCCTCAGATCTGATTTCCAATTACAATATGTGAGTGAGCTTCCTTCCTTCCTTCCACCACTAACAGTTACTATACAACATACTTAGAACATCAACATATACATATATATTATGAACACCACACGGCGTGACCACAATGAGTCAGCTTCCCCCATGCCCAGGCCTGGCTTGAAGCAGATGACAGTCATGGCTATTAAAGTGGGGCATGTGAGCCTGTGATTGAGCCAAGCGAGGAGTGGACCACTGTCCCTTATTGTGAATATTACCACAGTCAGCTAGTACGACCCAGAGTCTGGGGTAGCTGACTGTGGTAATATTCATAATATGGGTAGCTGACTCAAACTGTGGTAATATTCATAATATATTAAGGGACAGTGGTTGCCAGTGTTCTAAGTCTACTCTTCACATGCCCCCCTTTAATAGCCTGACAGTTCGACAGGCTATTAAAGGGGGGCATGTGAGGACCCGGAGTGGAGCTAAAATACCAACCACTGTCCCTGATAATATATTATGAATATTACCACAGGAACAGTGACTGGCAGCCACAGTCTGAGTCAGCTACCCATATCATGGCTATTACCACAGTCAGCTCCCCCAGACCTTGCTTGCAGATGATAGTCAGGCTATTAAAGGGGGGCATGTGAGCCTGTGAGGAGTGGACTTAAAATACCGGCAAGACGACAACTACTGTCCCTTATATATATTATGAATATTACCCAGCACAGTCTGTTTGAGTCAGCTTGCTAGTTTCTAGTGCTACCGTACCCATATTATGAATATTACCACAGTCTGCTTCCCCAGACCTTGCAGATGACAGTCAGGCTATTGGGGGGCATGTGAGCCTGTGAGGAGTGGACTTAATATTGTATTGTCATTTGGTTTCATAACCTAATGCTCTCAGAGATTGTACATTTTTCAAATAAAACAGTTTTTTGAGAATCGTGATCTTCATTCTAAGCAAAAGAATCGTGATTCTCATTTTTCCCCAGAATCGTGCAGCTCTAGTACCAATCCCCACTTCTGGGAGACCGGGCCACAGCCCGGTCTCCCAGAAGTTCGGCCCCCTCCTCCTTCCTCCACTGCCGGACCAATTAGAAAGCGCAGCACACTTT
The DNA here is from genome assembly GCF_037356315.1 of Lithobates pipiens. Classification (NCBI taxonomy): domain Eukaryota; kingdom Metazoa; phylum Chordata; class Amphibia; order Anura; family Ranidae; genus Lithobates; species Lithobates pipiens. The sequence continues at coordinate 249,414,632 of NW_027507718.1, forward strand.
GCGCATGCGCAGTAGGGAACCAGCTGTCAAACCGAAAGGCTTCACTGCCGAGTTCCCTTACCAGGAATGGCGTCAGCTGCACCCGACAGCCGATACGAAGATCGGCTGGGATGTCAACATCGTGGGCTCTCTGGACAGGTAAGTGTCCATATATTAAAAGTCAGCAGCTGCAGTATTTGTAGCTAAAGACTTTACATTTTTCGTGGGGGGCTGGACCTCCTCTTTAATAACATTATTCACATTAAATAAAAACTACAACCAGTTGATAAAGTACTTTAAAGTACTGCATATCTTTTGACGTCAACATCAAAAACCATTACCTGTACAGTTTTTAATAGGTAGTTAGTTTTCTAAAAATATTTTCTAGTTTAGGATATGTACTGGGATATGCACAGTACGCTGTATATGATATACATGCTATAACCTTTAACACCTAAGGGTTTAAAAATTAAAACTAAAGACCATGGAATTTGAACCCTACATTACCACAATAGCACACCAATATAAAAGCCTGCCCTTTAAACTCTAATCTTTGGGGTTATCTTGTTAATCTTGGACGTAGATAGTACTACCACTGTACACAGGTTTTAAAAATGCTGAAAGGTTAACAGCTTTGTTTTCATTAAACTTTATCCATAGCTCCCAACTGTCCTTGATTTCGAGGGACTGTCCCTGATTTGGGACAATGGGGGTTATTTACAAAAGGAAAATCCACTTTGCACTGCCAGTGCACTTGGAAGTAAAGTCGCTTTAGATCCGAGGGGGACATGCAAGGAAAATTAAAAAAAGCATTTTAGCTTGCATGTGATTGGATGATAAAATCAGCAGAGCTTCCATGGGCGTCCGCAGCAGGGGGCAAGGGGGGTCAAGTGCCCCCCCCTGGAATCCCCAAGGTGTTGCAGCCGCCGCCACGCTGCATTTTTTTTTCTGAGTCCGCTGGCGGCTGCATCCTCTGCTCTCTCCTCTGAATCACAGCGCTGGATGGCTGTGTTCAGCGGCCGCTCTGTAACACATTCCCGCCCCCCCCAAGCTTGTGTGATAGTAGAGAGAATCAACGTTCCGCCTATCACATGAGCCGGTCTGGGGGGGGGGGGGGGCTGTGTTACAGAGCCATCCAGCGCTGTGATCCAGAGGAGCAGATGCCTGTTCGTACATAAGGAACGTCATCTCAGTGCGCCCCCAACGTACCAACGAACGGACCTCCCTGACGCTGCTACATCGGGCCGTGCGACGCTGGGAACCACCGGTGCCACCGGACGAGAGACACAGCCGAATGAGAAACCACTTCTCCTCGGGAGCCCTGCGATGTCCCCCAGAGACCTTTCTAAAAACATGATGTGCCTGAAACTTTCTGGTAGAGAGTGAGTGTATAACTTTACAAATTAAATGTCTGATCTAAAAATACTGCACTTAGATTGGCGCTGTTTTTCTTCTGTTTATATATCTTTTACAAGGTACCTTCTACCCTTGAACATGCTGCCTACCTGCCTGTGCTAAAGAAATCCTCCCCTTTCTATGGCTATTTTCACAACTATTAACTGTGGACTATAACCTATGATCCTGTCAGCTACCTATTACTTTTGCTACATTTACTGACATATTCAGCAAGGATTGCAAAACTCTGTGGAAAAGCAGACTTGAAAACCCTAAATCCGCTATACACACTAACTATAGCAGGTTTCCCCCCCCCCCCTCCTCTTTTTTCCTTCTTCACTCCCCCCATCCAGGACATATATAATCCAGCAGCGCAACGCACAAAAAAACATTTTTGATTTGCCTGTTCGTACAGCCCACCCTGTGTGCCTGGATAGGAGGATTGAGGGGGGGGGGGGGCTGCCCGCCCTGTGCCCCCCAGTGCTCTCCTCCACCACCGCACTCTCTTGCCCCCCCCCAATGCTCTGCTCCACCACCTCACTCTCCTGCCCCCCCAGTGCTCTCCTCCACCACCACACTCTCCTGCCCCCCCCCAGTGCTCTCCTCCACCACCACACTCTCCTGCCCCCCCATGCTCTTCTCCACCACCACACTCTCCTGCCCCCCCCCAGTGCTCTCCTCCACCACCACACTCTCCTGCCCCCCAGTGCTCTCCTCCACCACCGCACTCTTGCCCCCCCATGCTCTCCTCCACCACCACACTCTCCTGCCCCCCCCAATGCTCTGCTCCACCACCTCACTCTCCTGCCCCCCCAGTGCTCTCCTCCACCACCACACTCTCCTGCCCCCCCCAGTGCTCTCCTCCACCACCACACTCTCCTGCCCCCCCATGCTCTTCTCCACCACCACACTCTCCTGCCCCCCCCAGTGCTCTCCTCCACCACCACACTCTCCTGCCCCCCAGTGCTCTGCTCCACCACCACACTCTCCTGCCCCCCCCAGTGCTCTCCTCCACCACCACACTCTCCTGCCCCCCCCAGTGCTCTCCTCCACCACCACACTCTCCTGCCCCCCCAGTGCTCTCCTCCACCACCACAGTCTCCTGCCCCCCAGTGCTCTCCTCCACCACCACAGTCTCCTGCCCCCCAGTGCTCTGCTCCACCACCACACTCTCCTGCCCCCCCCAGTGCTCTCCTCCACCACCACACTCTCCTGCCCCCCCAGTGCTCTCCTCCACCACCACAGTCTCCTGCCCCCCAGTGCTCTCCTCCACCACCACACTCTCCTGCCCCCCCCAGTGCTCTGCTCCACCACCACACTCTCCTGCCCCCCCAGTGCTGTCCTCCACCACCACACTCTCCTGCCCCCCCAGTGCTCTCCTCCACCACCACAGTCTCCTGCCCCCCAGTGCTCTCCTCCACCACCACAGTCTCCTGCCCCCCAGTGCTCTCCTCCACCACCACACTCTCCTGCCCCCCCCTCCAGTGCTCTCCTCCACCAACACACTCTCATGCCCCCCCCGTGCTCTGCTTCACCACCACACTCTCCTGCCCCCCCCCCCAGTGCTCTGTCCCTCCACCACCACACTCTCCTGCCCCCCCAGTGCTGTCCTCCACCGCCACACTCTCCTGCCCCCCCAGTGCTCTCCTCCTCCACCACCACACTCCCCTGCCCCCCAGTGCTCTTCTCCACCACCACACTCTCCTGCCCCCCCCCCCCAGTGCTCTCCTCCACCACCACGCTCTCCTGCCCCCCAGTGCTCTCCTCCTCCACCACCACACTCTCCTGCCCCCCCCCCAGTGCTCTCCTCCTCCACCACCACACTCTCCTGCCCCCCCAGTACTCTCCTCCACCACCACACTCTCCTGCCCCCTGTGCTCTTCTCCACCACCACACTCTCCTGCCCCCCCCCACAGTTCTCTCCTCCCCTGTTCTTGCTGCCCCCCCTGCTCTCCAGCTCTCACCATTCTTCTCTAGCCACCATCCCAGTGCTCTACACTCCCCCTGTGCCCCCCCAGTGCTTCCCCCCGGTCTCCCCACTCCCCCCAGTGCTCTCCCCCCTGTTTTCCCACCACAGTGCTCTCCACTCCCCCCCCCCAGTGCTCTACACTCCCCCCAGTGCTCTCCCCCTTGTCCTCCCCAGTGCTCTCCTCCACCACACTCTCCTGCCCCCCCCCACAGTTTTCTCCTCTCCTGTTCTTGCTGCCCCCCTGCTCTCCACATCCTTCTCTAGCCACCATCCCAGTGCTCTCCCCCGCGTTCCCCCACAGTGCTCTCCCCCCTGTTCCCCCCAGTGCTCTCAACTCCACCCAGTGCTTCCCTCACTGTTCCCCCCCACAGTGCTCTCCACTCCCCCAGTCCTCTCCCCTCCGTGCTCTCCCCCCGTTCTCCTCCCCGATGCTCTCCCCCCTGTTCTCCCTCCAGTGCCCTCCACTCCCCCCAGTGCTCTCCTCCCCCTAGTGCTCTCCTCTCCCCCTGTTCTTCCCCCCCCCCAGTGCTCTCCCCCAGTGCTCTCCACTCCCCCCAGTTCTTTCTCCCCCCAGTGCTCTTCAGCTCTCCCCATCACTCTCCAGCCCCCACCCCAGTGCTCTCCAGCCCCCCATTCTCCCCACCCCTGTTCTTTCTGCCCCCCGGTGCTCTCCAGCCCTCCCCCCCAGTGCTCTCTACCCTCCGTGCTCTCCACCCCTGTTATTTTTGGCTCCCCCCAGCACTCTCCACTTCCTACCCCTGTACTCTCCACTCCCCCTGCATTTTGCCCCCACCCATGTGCTCTCCACCCCCCATAGTGCTCTCCAGTCCCCCAGCTTTCCACCCCTGTTCTTTCTGGACCCCACTGGTGCTCTCAAGCTCCCCCCCATTGCTCTCCACTCCCCCCTGCTCTTTGTACTCCCCAGTACTCTCCAGCCCCCGTGCTCTCCACCCCTGTTTTTCTGCCCCCCCCAGTGCTCTTCACCACCCCACACTCTTAGCCCCCCCCCAGTGCTCTCAGCCTACCGTGCTCTCTACCCCTGTTCTTATTGGCCCCCCCAGTGCTCCCAAGTTCCCCCCCAGCGCTCTCCACTCCCCACCCCTGTGATCTCCACTCCCCCTCGCTCTTTGCCCCCACCCATGTGTTCTCCAACCCCGCCAGTACTCTTTGCTCGGCCTTCTCTCCAACTACCACCCAGTGCTCTCCACTTCCCCAGGACCAGAGGGCAGGCTGACTGGGGCCGGAAAATGAGGACGGCTGGTGCAGGTGGCCAGGGACCACTCCATCTCACAGCAGACAGATCCTCTGAAAGGAGCACCGTCCCCATCCAAAACGAGAACAGACCCTGCCTGCTGCTGGCCGTCATGTATATCCTGCTGGCATGCAAGGTACCGTACCGAGCATCAACAACACACCTTCCCACCGGGACTGCAGACTGGGACATGGGGCACAGGAGGAGCTGCAATGATGGGCACAGTGAGACTGCATTCATGGCACAGTGAGGCTGCATTTGATGGACACACTGAGGCTGAATTTGATGGACACACTGATGCTGCATTTGATGGACACAGTGAGGCTGCATTTGATGGACACAGTGAGGCTGCATTTGATGGACACAGTGAGGCTGCATTTGATGGACACAGTGAGGCTGCATTTGATGGACACAGTGAGGCTGCATTTGATGGACACAGTGAGGCTGCATTTGATGGACACAGTGAGGCTGCATTGGTGGGCACATTGAGGCTGCATTTGATGGGCACTGGTGAGGCTGCGTTGAGCTCTTGCATCAAGTCTGCAGTCTCTGACCATCTCCTGTAGCATGTCTGCAGTCTCTGAGGGAGTCTGGAGAGGAGTCAAGAGTGGGAGCACCGCCGAGATGGGGGTCATGTGAGAAGTCAGACTTGTGTGGACTGTGGAGAGGAGACTATAGGCTAAAACCAGAGCCGCCAAGCTGGAGCCGACTGACTGAGCCCTGCACAGTGTACCTGAGAGGAGGTCAGTGACAGCACCGCCAGGCCAGTCAGGGGTCACTGATGTAAGGGGGGAGTGAATACGATAATGTAAGGGGCACTGATATAAAGGGTTTTCTCCTTATATTAGTAACCCACCCCCCTTACCTTAGAGTATTCTTTCTGCAGAAGGTGCCCACCCCCCACGTTCTGAGTTTCTGGGGTCCCCCTTGATGATTGATCACTTACCACTATTAACTGGAATTTGAATATATATATATATATATATATATATATATATATATATATATATATATATATATATATATATATATATATATATATATATACACACATAAAGCCCTATGTGATTTCACAGCCTATACAGTGACAGTATGAGAACAAAATATGGCCACAACAGATGTATTGCAATGTAAAAAGATGTACATTCTCTAGGCTATATGGGCATGGAACACAGCCGCCAGAGTAACTTCCAATACAAAGTGAAGATGAATTATCTGTTATATAACACATATGTATTACCAGTGGAAAGATTTTCATGAGATTGTCGAAAAGAGGTGGAGAATGAGTGGCCTTAAAATGATGTCCCCTCTTGGAAAAAGTTCTGCGGACGCCCATGAGAGCTTCCCCTCAGATTTAGAGCGACTGCACTTCCAAGTGCACTTTCAGTGCAAAGTGGATTTGCCTTTCGCAAATAACCCCCAATGTCCCTCTTTCCTCCTCATTTGGCCCTTATTTTGGTCTGATCTATATAGCTGTATCTAAAATGCACTTTTTCTCTTTCAAAAAGGTGTTTCTCAGTGCTAAACCTTTCATCGAATGTCTAAATTGCTGCATTTGTAAATTTAGTGTCCTATGCCTACACAATTTTGCTAATAGGTGTCCCTCGTTCCCATTTCAATAAGTTAGGGGGTATGCTTTATCAAATACCAAACATTTTTATTTGTTTTGAGTACAATAGGGGAAGTATGAATCTCCGTCAGGTTTTTATTGCTCTATGGGAGCTTCATTTTCTCTATGGGGTCAATTCACTAAGAGTTAATAACGCTGAAAAAAAAATGCGGTAAAATAGCGCATGCGGAGACATTTGTTCAAATGTTCAATTCCCTAAGAATTGTGCGGTAAATAACTACTGTGGTAAAGTTTTGATATTGCGATAATTACCACATATTTGCATGCAGTAATTTATTGCATTGGGCTGGTTGCTAAGGAGCAGACTAGGAAGCCAGCCGCCGCATCCTTGAGAAAACAGATGACTCATTCCCCTCTGACAGCTGAATGTAAAGAAAACATTCCGGCTATTAAAATTAATGAAAAAAACAAAAAAAAGCAGTGTGAGGTTCCCTCCCCCCCAATTCCTACCAGGCCCTTTGAGTCTGGTATAGATTTTAAGGGCCATGGCAAAATAAAAAACAAAACAAAAAAAAAACAGTAGGACCAAAATCCATACCAGACCCTTATCCGAGCATGCAGCCCAGCAGGTCAGGAAGGCAAGGGGACGACCCCCTTCCACCCCAAAGCACCTTGTGCCCATGATGAAGGGGACAAGGGCCTCTTCCCACCACCTTGACCAGTGGTTCTGGGGGTCTGTGGGCTTATCAGAACCGTAAGCCGTTTTTAACAAGGAGGCCCCAGATCCTGCTCCTCATGTGAATGGGTAGAGGTACATTGTACCGCTACTCATTCACCAAAAAAAGTGTAAAAAAGTAAAAATAAAAAACACAACACAGTTTTTGACAAGTCTTTTTATAAAAAAAAAAAAAAAAAGGCATCCTGAAAAAAGTAAAAAAAAACTCTGGCCCCAACGAAGGCTCTCGCCTCCTACCTGCTCTGCCGTCTGACAGTACTCAAATAGCTAAGAGGAGGAGTCACCTAGTGAGGTCACTGGGTGGCCCTGCCTCTTGTGACGCCACTGCCCCAGCATGCTCCAATGCGGATGAAGATACCATAAATATCATCATCATTTTTAATTGCCGGCATGTTTTCTTTACATTCAGATGAGTCATCTGTTGTTAAGGTCGTGGTGACTGGCTTCCCGGCCCGCTCTTTTGCAACCAGCTATTGGGGAGGACCCCCATTGCTATTTCTGACAAATACCGCATGTGATGCTTCCAGCAAAACCCTAGTTATAAATATCGTCTTTTTTTACTCTCTGTTCCGTTTGCGAATTGGACTGCGCTTACCGCATGTATTTTATGCAATATTTACAGTAGCCGTTAGTGAATTGACCCCTAATTGCCCTAATTTTTTTTGTCAAAGGGACTGAAAGGCTTAGTTCACACTTGCATTTGGTGGGTCGGTAAAAATAGGCAGTTTAGCTGTGTTTTTACTGCCCCCCCCCCCCCTCCGCAAACTGACCCTCCTTAAGCTGCAAATGCAAATGGACAAGGGTATACACATGCTGCAGTCTCAATGTTTTGCAGCAAAAATGATCCCCGTGACATGTTTGATGGGAAGTACCACCACCTAATAGAGTATATTGAAGTGAATGGGACCACCTCGCAACTCTCAGCCAAGGGTTTGTTTTACCATTGTGGCACAGCCCCATTCACTTTAATATACTGTGGTATTATGTGGAATAGACAGTGGTGTGGCTGGCTGAACAGGATAGGGGAAACATTTTTGCAGCAAAGCATCACTGCTTCAGTACGTGTATACCCCTGTCCAGCTGCCCTTGATCCACAGAGTGAAGCAGATGTAAACAAGTCCAAACTATGAGAAAATCCAAACTGTTGACTTAACAATCACTTTAATAAAAATTTAATTTTCAGGGACAAGACATCCTAATATTCGTAATAGCTAAGTCTAACTGATATGAAGGCTTCACTAACAGAACATACAGTACATGGCCAACCTAGGTTGCTGGCATGGTGACATATGAGGAGAACAATTCAAACACTTTAAAGAGTTTTTTACCCCAACACTTCTTATTCCTGATATGTGCCTGCTGTACCATGTACTTGTATGAGAAAGTATCCTGTTCTCTTTGTATGCTTCCTTTATGTGAAATCACTGGTGTTCCTGCCAGTCCCTCTGCCTTCCTATTAAAAACTGACCACACGTAGTCAGTTCTCTCCCTCTGCTGGGAACTCAGCCTGCTCTCCTCCAATGACCTGTCACACCACCACTGCACAGCTATTCACTGGGAAGCCCAGCGTGCTTCTCCTCCCCCAGCTCTTATGCATATGAACACAGAGGGAATGTGATTGTTTCTTAACCACTTGCCCCTCCTGCCCACACCAATTTTCAGCTTTCGGTGCTCTCACTTTGAATGACAATTACTCAGTCATGTAATACTCTACCCAAATGAATTTTGTCCTTTTTTTCATACAAATAGAGATTTCTTTTGGTGGTATTTGATCACCTCTGGGTTTTTTATTTTTTGCGTTATAAATGAAAAAAGACTGAAAATTTTGAAAAGAAATGCATTTTTCATTGTTTCTATGAGAAAATTTCCAAATTATAATTTTTCTTCATGAATTTTGGCCACAATTTATACTGCTACATATCTTTGGTAAAAATAACCCAAATTAGTGGATATTATTTGGTCTTTGTGAAAGTTAGAGAGTCTACAAGCTGTGGTGCAAATCATAAAAAATTTAGCACACCTGATGTACTGGTGGCCTATCTCATTTCTTGAGACAAACAAACAAGCCAGGAAATTACAATTACCCCTCAACTGACCCCTTTTTGGAAAGTAGACATTCCAAGGTATTTAGTAAGAGGCATGGTGAGGTTTTTGATCTTGTCATTTTTTCCCACAATTCTTTGCAAAATGAAGATTTTTTTTCCCACAAAATTGTCATTGTAATAGGTTATTTCTCTCACATGGCATGTGTATACCACAAATAACGCCCCAAAATACATTATGCTACTCCTCCTGAGTATCACGATACCACATGTGTGAGACTTTCACAGCCTGGCCGCATAGAGAGGACAAACATGCAGGGAGCACCATCAGGTGTTCTAGGAGCATAAATTACACATCTAACTTGTTGACTACCTATTACACTTTTGAAGGCCCTGGAGCACCAGGACAATGACACGTGACACTGATGTGGCACTGATGACAGATGGCTCTGATACGTGCCACTAATGGCACATGACACTGATGACAGATGGCACTAATGACACATGACACTGATGACAGATGGCACAAATATGTGGCACTGATACGTGGCACTGATGACAGATGGCACGTGACACTGACAGGTGGCACTGAACAGATGGCACTGATGACATGTGACACTGATAGGTGGCACTGGGGACAGATGGCAATGACAGGTGACACTGGGGACAGATGGCACTGACAGCTGGCACTGTGGACAGGTGGCACTGGGGGCAGATGGCACTAATAGGTGGCACTGGGGACAGATGGCACTGTGTTGTGTTAGTGTTCACTGTTTTTTTTTCACTCCCACTGCAGCATGGAAGCTCTCCCTCCTCACACGCTGTCTCTATGTGAGGAGGGAGAGCTGGCGATGAGAGATGATCTCATATGTTTACATATGAGATCACCTCACATTGGACACGCCTTTCGAGTGCTAAATGGCCACTGTGAGTGGCTATTTAGCACAATCTGTGATTGGCCAACACAGCCAACACAGAAGTTCCCCTCTGCGCGCTGCCGCACAGGAGGACATCCAGGGACGCCCTAGGTCCGACGGAATCAGACCGATCGTGTGTGGGCTAATCCGATTTAGTTTTTCATTTCGTTTAAAAAAATCAGACGGACCTAGAAATAGGACATGTTTCAAATCTTCTGTCCGACGGACTCAATTCCTATCGGGAAAGCGGTTCGTCTGTATGCTGGTCCGACAGACCAAATACGACGCAAGGGAAGCTATAGGCTACTGGCTATTGAACTTCCTTTCTTAGTCCCGTCGTACGTCATCACGTTAAAAAACGAACGGACTTCCGAACTTAGTCCGTTTGCTCGGAAAGTCCGTCGAGAAGACCGTCGGACCTAGTCTGCCATTCACTGTCGTGTGTACGCGGCATAAGAGTTTCAATTTGTAAGCAGTCAGGCAGGGCCTTGCACTACATGGATTTGGTAAATCTAAAGGAAATCAGACAACAAAAGCTGTCTAGTGGTTTTTATCAACAAAAGTGTGTTGACTTGCTCATCCAGCTGTCAAGGAAACAACACAAACAGCAACCCTGTTGCTGGAGAGTATACTATTATTATTTAATTTATTTATTTAAAGAAACAAGACAATATTTCATTAGGGGCCTTTACAGTGCTACTTACGCTGTAGCTTCATAGGCGAGGTTTACACCCAGTATATATCCAACACTGGTTCCAAGTGTTCTAGCTATTCCTCTTATCTCACCAGCATAGGGTTCCCGGACTAAGAATATTAAGTCAATTTCTGCCAGAGGTAGGAGGATGGCTTGGACCCATTTTGGTATTGATGATCTGCAATACAGATGTACACAATTAGATAAGAGATTTCCCATCTTTAACAGTCAGGGAAATTATACGAAAGTCACACATTTCCACATTTACTTGCATTGCCATCTCATCATTTTGCTTAAAGTGTGTCTAGCAGTAAAAAAGAAAACATCACAAACTTTTGAAACATACATTAATTGGTTCTGTACAGAGTTTGTCATTTTAAATATATAGACTTAACACACCACATAACAAAAAATGCTTTAGCAATACAGTTGTATTAAAGTGATTGTAAAACGTTATTTTTTATTTCATTAAAATAACTAACGTTATACTTACCTGCTCCGTGCAATGGTTTTGTACAGAGCAGCCCCAATCCTCCTCTTCTGGGTTCCCCTTCTGGCGCTTCTGGCTCCATCCCCCCCGCCAACTGCCCACATAGCAAGCTGCTTGTTAAGTGGGAAGCTTGTGCATGCTCACTACTGGTGGTGGCCCATCCATTAGGGGCGCATGGGTGCTGTCCCCCCTATCCATGCGTCCAGCCCCCTGATCTACATACAGGGTGCCAGACTCATGGATTACAATGGCGCATGTATGTTTTTGTGAAGCACGTGATTAGAGCCAGATTCTCTAATAGGCTTCAAAAAAGGGTGGGCTCGGAGCACAGAGCACTGCGCCCGAATCCCACCCAGTTGTGTTACAATAGCGAATGAATATTCACTATCGCCACACTGATCCTCCTCCCGGCCAATCAGGGAGTGGGTCTTGAGACTTGTCACCCAATTGGCTGAAAGGACAGGTGATTTACTGGATGCCTTGCAGGAGGAGGGAGGAGGCGCACAACGGAAGCCGCTGAAGCTGAGGAGAAGAGGACACAGGACCCGCGGCCTGCAACCCTCCCGCTGCCCGGCACCAAGGAAGAGAGGACACAAGCGGCACGCTGCCTGCCACCGAAAGACGAGAGGACACAGGAGCCCCTGCCCACAACCCACCTGCTGCCCACCACTGAAGCTAACGAGTAGAGGACACAGGCACGGCTGCCCACAACCCCCCGCTGCCCGTAGGAGCCCGCAACCTGGCCGCCACCTAGATGGAGTAAGTGCCTGGGGGGAGAGGGTTGCCGTTGACCAACCAACCAACGGGGGAGGGTGGTTGTTTGCTTCGCCCCCCAAAAAAAAAAAAAAAAAAATACATCGACCGCCACCCAAGCCCTGCTCTGTGTGTCCATAAGGATCAGTTCACACTGCTGCGATTTGGGATCCGGCTTGTGAGACTCCAAGTTACATGACATGTGAAATCCCATTTTAGTCAATGAGAGCGGTCTTAATTAGCACTACTGAAGTCTCTCCAAGTTCCAAGGTTCCTGTACTACTTCAAGGTGATTTCTATCCAACGTGTGCCCATAGACTTTAATTGAAGTCCCCTTCAAGTTTGTTTTCAAATCTTTTTATTATTATTTTTTTTTTTTTTATTAACCATAATACATACTGGTTCATTTACATCATCATACATAAAACCCTCTCAATATATACTACCTTTACTAACATCCGACATACCGCCATACACACAGAGAAGAGAAAAAAAAAAAAAGTTTGAACCTCTTAAGTGAAGTTGCTTCAGAGTTGCGTCATGCTGAAGTCGCCTGGCAAAGTCGTACTGTAGGTCGGGCAGTGTGAACCGAGCTTAGGCCTCGTTCAAGTAATTCCCTTAATTTCCAGAGATTTCTTCTCACTTCCAGTTTTGGCTATGGGACAGGAAGTGAAGGGAAATCTCCCCAATGGGATGTAAATGGCAAAAAAATAAACTGACAGGGCTTATAACCTTCCATTACTCTATTCAAAAAAAAAAATATTTTTTTACCTATAGTTCTACTGTAACCACTTCAGCCCCGGAAGGTTTTTACCCCTTAACTTATCCCCAGGCCATTTTTTGCGATACGGCACTGCGTTACTTTAACTGACAATTGCGCGAGGTTGTACCCAAACAAAATTTATGTCCTTTTTTTCACACAAATAGAGCTTTCTTTTGGTGGTATTTGGTGACCTCTGCAGTTTTTAATTTTTACTCTATAAACAAAAAAAGACTGACATTTTTTTTTTTTAAAAAACAATATTTTTTACTTTCTTTTATAATGCATATCCAAAAAATATATATATAAAACAAAATATATAAATAAACAAATTTATTCATCAGTTTAGACCAATATGTATTCTGCTAAATATTTTTGGTAAAAAAAAAAAAAAAAAAAACATAATAAGTATATATTGATTGGTTTGCGCAAAAGTTATAAAATCTACAAAATAGGGGATAGATTTATGGACTTTTTTTTTTTTTTATGTTTTTACTGATAATGGTGGCAATCTGCGATTTTTAGCAGTACTGCGACATTGCGGCGGACAAATCTGACATGTAGTGACACTTTTTGGGAAGCAGTTACATTATTACATTGATCAGTGCCATAAGAATGCACTGATCAATGCACAAATGACACTGGCAGGGAAGGGGTTAACACTAGGGGGTGATCAAGGGGTTAACTGTGTTCCCTGGGTGTGTTCTAACTGTATCGGGGATGGGCTTACTGGAACACAACAGAGATCGCTGTTCCTGATCACTAGGAACAGCAGATCGCCATGATGTCCCCTGACAGAATGGGGATCTTACAGATTACAGTACTGTATAAAAAAAAATACACACCCCCTTTGTCCCTAGTGGTCTGTCCAGTGCCCTGCATGCACTTTTATATTATAAATACTGTTTTTTTCTGCCTGGAATTTGGAGATTGTCCATAGCAACCAAAAAGTGTCCCTTTATGTCAAAGGTGGTTTTAGACCAGCTAGAAAACAGCGATAATAAATAATAATCACTTGCAGAATTGAGCGATAGTGATTTGTGGGGAGATCCGTCATCAAACACTAAATCTAACGACAATTCTGCAACTGAGCAAATTTCTGTGTTTTTGATTTGATTACATTATTGAATAATTTTTATTATTATTATATTATTATTTGTTATAATTATTTATAGTTATTTATTATATTATAATTTATGATTCATTTTTCAAACTTTATCATACCCGGGATGTCTGCTAGACTCTGGTTTAAACAGATTTAAGTGAGTTATTCCTAAGTATTACAGGCCTACAATATAAAACGCCAAATTTCCATTCAAAATAATTGTACCGCTTTCAGCACCAAAAATATGAAATAATCATACCGCCAGGGAGGTTAATGCATAGAATGCATTAAGATAAAGAAAACTTCTGCCTTTACAACCACTTTAAAGCTGAGTTCCGGACGTTTTTTGTTTTTTTTCAGATAAAAGTAGCCCTGGTATAGTCACCGCTTGTTCGTTTACATTTAGATATCTTCATAACTGTCCTCTGTTCTGTTTTTGTGCAGCATTTAAAACGTACTTTTTTCTTTTTCTGTACATCGCGGCCATCTAGAGTGTGGGCATGTGAAGCCTCTGTGTCTATCTTGCGGGATTATGTGCATGCTGGCTACCCAGCATACACCTCCCAATCTCGTGCATGTGCAGTGTGATATTGGCTGGCCCCACTGCATGTCGGATGGGTTTCCATAGCGATGATGACGATGGCAATGCCCATTGACTCCTGAGATTAATGACACTCAACTCCCAGGTGCCAATGCGACACCGGAATGACGAACCTCGCTGCGGCGAGGGATACAGGAAGAAAACAAATAAGGCATTAAAAAGAAGGTAAATCAAAAGGAAAAAAAAAATGCCAATATGTTTTTAGCCTGCAAAAAAGATCTGAATGGGGCAGTTTGTAATGTGGGAAGAACTTTACTTTAAGCTTTGACAAAAAAAAACTGGAAGCTGATTGGTTTCCATGCAGAGCTGCACCAGATTTTGCACTCTCCAGTTTTAGAAAATCCCCCCCATGTGTGCATACACAGCTTACCTGTGACAGGTATTCACGGCATGCCATAAATATAACTGCTTTGGAAAACTGTTACAATTATGGGTTTAGATCCACTTTTAATGGTTTGTAGCAACCCTCTAACTGACACTTTTGCTGGATAGCTTAGTCTGAAAGCTGAAAAATAACTATCTTCTTGGCCAGATCACCAGGCGAAAAAAAAAGGAGGAAAAAAAAAAAAAAGGCAGCTACCACATCTAAGAATTGATAAGCTGCAATATAATACATTTTTGTTTTTGCGTTTAATACCTCATTACGTCTATTGAATTTCTAGACGCTAAAAGCAACAGTGACACGTTACAGGAGTTTCCAAATGAAAAACTTACTTGTAGACAAATTCCATGCTCTCTTTGAGGTAGGTTTGGTTGTAATGTGAGAGTATTGCCTTCCAGCGTTGCTCGGGTGGCAGGTCCAGGCTGACATTATAACGTGGGGCTGCCCAGTCCTGCAGTGTGAAGGAGAAGGAGCCCCAGAGCAGCAGCAGCAACAAGGAGGGCATTGGGGCCATGGTAGGGATAGTACAGACAGACACTGGAGAAATCAGCTGACAGTGTAAGGCCTGCCTTTATATAACTAGAGAACACAACAAGACATGCTGGAATAGGGAACTGAGAAAAGGGAGGGAGTGCAGCTGACCCGGACTGGGAGGGGCGACCTACACCAACATTGCTCTGCACAATCTTATTGAACTTTTCACAGTTCACTTTGTACAGGCAGAACTCTGACGGGTGTGCATGCAGCTTTATTTCTAGTGTCTAAGCTTTTCAGAGACTTTACCAGGTTTTTAAGTTTTGCCCTTAGGGTCGCCATTCACATTACAGGCATACCCCACTTTTAATTACACAATGGGGTTTATTTACTAAAGCTGGAAAGTACAAAATCAGACTCACTTCTGCATAGAAACCAATGAGCTTCCAGGTTTTATTACCAAAGATTAATTGAACAAGCTGATGTTAGAAACTCATTGGTTTCTTTGCAGAAGTGAGCCTGATTTTGCACTTTCCAGCTTTAGTAAATAAAACCCATTGTGTACTTAAAAGTGGGGTATGCCTGTACATTCTGGCCGCACAATCACTGTACAAACACCTTTAGATCTACCATAACTATGTAATTAAGATCTATCTAATCTATCCAATCAATCTGTATCCAATCAGGCAAGACCTTGCACTACATACTTGACAGATCTCCAGGTTCATTCACACCAGATTCGCTAGGGTGCATTTGCGAACGCATTCCCAATGCATGACAACCAAAAAAAAAGAATGGTTCCCTATGAATGTAGCTCACACCAGTGGTTTGTTGCATTTGCTCAAGAAAGTACAGTATGCACTACTTTTTTGGGCATAATGCGTTCACATGCTCACAGATGTGCATAAGCGCAATGCAACGCAAAGGAAAAATGAACGCACGAAAACACCAAAGAAACGCAATGCATGTAAGACGCACACACCAACACATTACGAAAAAACACAAGCCATTGCAATGCAATGTTAACGCATGGTGTGACTGTACAACCAGATTGTTGTGTGCGTGGTAAGCTTTAAACATTGTATGGAAATGCTCCTGTTTTCCATAGGTTGATGTCAGGTGGGCAACACTTCCCCTAGAGGCAAATTATCAGTTGCAAAATCACTAAAAAGGCTGCCTTCCTGTCCCTGTGAAATCACTCCCTCTGTACCATATGTGTGCTCACCCTAATGCATTAGGTTGTGCATCCCAAAGCTCAAACACACTGGGAGTTATTTACTGAAGGCAAATCCACTTTGCACTACAAGTGCAAACTACAAGTTCAAAGTGCATTTGAAATTGCACTGAAAGTGCAGTCGCTATAAATCTGAGGGGGACATGCAAGGAAAATAAAAAAACAGCATTTTAGCTTGCACATCATTGGATGATAAAATCAGCAGAGCTTCCCCTCATTTCAGATCTACAGATCCTCAGATTTACAGCGACTGCACCTCCAAGTGCACTTTCAGTGCAATTTCAAGTGAACTTTGCACTTATAGTGCAAAGTGGATTTGCCTTTTGTAAATAACCCCCACCATGTCAGTAGAACAGAGGACGGTGTCATTACAGCAGTGGATGGTGTCAGTCAGTAGAGTAGTGGACATGTCAGTAGGGCAGAGATTGGTGTCAGTAGGACAGTGGACAGTGTCAGTAGTTTTTTTTTTATTATTTCTTTCTTTTTATTATTTCTGTCGCCGCCTTCTCTTCTTCTTCCTTGAGATGTTGAGTCGACGGTCTCTCTGGTCGCAATGACAGAGACGCGTTGTGCGGCGACTTATATAGGGACAATGGGCGGGGTCACTGGGGGATGTCCCCGCCCCTTATGATGTCACAGTCCCGGCATCCTCTGGGACTGTGACATCATAAGGGGCAGGGACATCACCCGGTGACCCCGCCCATTGTCCCTATATAAGTCGCCGCACAACGCGTCCCTGTCATTGCGGCCAGAGAGAGCGTTGAGTCAACATCTCAAGGAAGAAGAGAAGAAGAAGAGAAGAGAAGAGAAGGCGGCGGCGGCAGCGCAACAGAAGACCGGGCCACCGATTGTAAAAGAGCTGGGAGAAGAAAGCGGAGGCTCGGCAAGAAGAACCAAAGAGGGGGACAAGACCCCGAAGAGGGGGACAAGACCCCCGAAGTCGGAAGAAGACCCCCGGACGGCGGCAGGGACGAAGAAGAAAGCCGGGCTCCTCCGCTAGTAAAAGAGCTAGCAGAAGATAACAGAGGAGTCCCGTGAGAAGACCCCCAAGACGGAAGAAGACCCCCAAGACGGAAGAAGATCCCCGGAGCTGTGCAATAAATTATTTTAAAACCTTGTGTTGTCTTTTATTTACATTTTTTTCACCAGGTGAATGGCTAGGGGTACACCAATAGCCACCACAAGAGGGCGCCAGATTCCAGAAGGAAGCATAGGACCACAGAAGGCCTGAAAGCCACGGCCTCAATTACCTCAATTAGCGGCCGGCGGCGGCGCGGCCCAACGCAATCACGCTGGGGGGGGGGTTCATGCACGGAGATAGGATACCCCCCAGCTGTGTCGCCCAAGGCGCCAGGTCGCTAATTCTAGTCGCAAATGCGACCTGGCTCCCGGGGTTTGTCGAGCCCTGCTGTATATATTTATTTTACACATATACACACATATACACACAAACACTCATATATGTACATAAAACCATCCATTTATGTACCCAAGTGCCTTTGTTCAACTTTTTGTTAAAAAATAATAAATGCATAGATGTTTGCGCTTTTAACTCCTGCTAGCGGCTGAAGAAAGGGTTAAAAACAGCCGTTTTGCGGTGCTGCCAAAGCGCTTTGCAGGCGATTTGCCAGCGCTACCAATTCATTCCAATGGGTCTGGGGTGGTTTAGAAGTGGTGTATACAGCACTACCACACCACCCCAAAGATGCTGCTTGCGAGACCTTTCCTAATGTTCCTGCAATAGCATAGCCCTCGTGTGAAAGCACTGAAGAGGCAGTTTTCAGGCGCTTTACAGGCACTATTTTTAGCGCTAAAATGCCTGAAAAATACCTAGGTGTGAAAGGGGTTTTAAGTTACTGGCTGTGGTCAAACTCCAGCCTCCCCATCATACCATACAGGGATAATGTCCCTCTATGGCAGGCATGTCCAAAGTCTGGCCCGGCCCGGTTTTGAACGGCCTGCCTGGTTATTTGGACATACATATCTTTTGTGGCCTCCCAGCGCCGGGGCCACAAAAGATATATATGCTTCGGAAGGTACAGGGAGGACAGGACCGAGCGCCATACACAGGAGAATTTACTGTTTACGGGCAGCCTCTGTAATAGGAAGTCTGTCTCCTGCACTGCCATTGGACGACTGTTCTGTCCATCAAAGGAGGCGGGACTTTCTATTAAAGAGGCCGCTGTGTAAACAGGAGATTCTCCTTTGGCGCTCGTCAGTGCGTTCCTGGCAATGGTGCTGCGTTCCTGGCAATGGTGCTGCGTTCCTGGTAATAGTGCTGTGTTCCTGGCAATGGTGAGGCATTCCTGGCAATGGTGCTGCATTCCTGGAAATGGTGAGGCATTCCTGGCAATGGTGTTGCATTCCTGGAAATGGTGAGGCATTCCTGGCAATGGTGCTGCATTCCTGGCAATGGTGAGGCATTCCTGGCAGTGGTGCTGCGTTCCTGGCAATGGTGAGGCATTCCTGGCAATGTTGCTGTGTCCCATGCAGTGTTGCTGCGTCCCTGGCAATGGTGAGGCATTCCTGACAATGGTGAGGCATTCCTGGCTATGGTTATGCATTCCTGGCTATGGTGGGGGCATTCCTGGCAATGGGGGGAGCATTCCTGGCAATGGGGGGGGCATTCCTGGCTATGGTGGTGGCATTCTTGGCTATGGTGAGTGAATTCCTGGCAATGGTGGGTGCATTCCTGGCTGTGGTGGGTGCATTCCTGGCTGTGGTGGGTGCGTTCCTAGCAATGGTGAGGCTACATTCTTGGCAATGGTGGGTCTGCAGATGGGCACTGATTAGGCTGCTTTGATGGGCACTGACCATTATTTTGCTTCACAGTTTTTTATTTAAACATTTTTTTTTCCTGAAACTTCCCTCTTAAAGTGATGGTGCGTGTTATATGCCAATTAATACAGTATGTACAAATACGCCCAAGCTCATCTCTTCCCACACACAGCCACAAAGGCAAGATAATTCTTGTTGGGCAGTGTATTAGAGCTCGAACGAACACACTTAGACCGAATTTTAACGGTTCAAAGAATGTCAGGCAAAATGGTCGGCCCTCGCGCATGTTCACTTCATCAAATCCGGCCCACTCTGAAAAAGTTTGGACACCCCTGCTCTATGGTATGTGTTGATGCCATAGCTTTGGGGTGAAGGAAGAGAAATTAGAATCAGGTAAGTGAAAGAGGTTACCCCTCTCCCCCCACACACTGAGGGGGACTTTTTTACTGTCCTGGAGTTGGGCTGTATTATTATGATAAGTTTTTGATAGTTTAGGAATTCCTGGGACTTCTGAGGTGCTACATAGATGTATTCCATATACACACACATTATATGTTATTAAAAAAAAAGTAATTTTACCAGGATATAATGTGTATGTGGAATACATTTATGTAACACCTCAGAAGTCCCAAGAATTCCTAATGCTGCATACACATGACTGGACTTTCAGGCAGACTAGGTCTAACGGTCTTCCCGACGGACTTCCGATGGACTTTACGAACTTACAGACTTGGCCACACATGAACAGACTAAGTCTGTTCGTTTTGAACGCGATGACAAAAACAGGAAGTTCAATAGCCAGTAGCCAATAGCTTCCCTTGCGTAGGATTTGGTTGGTTGGACCAGCATACAGGCAAGCGGTTTTCCTGATAGGAATTGAGTCCGTCGGACAAATTTGAAACATGTTCTATTTCTAGGTCTGTCTAATTTTTTTTAACGAAAAACGATCGGACTAGCTCACACACGACCAGATTGTCAGATGGACTGATTCCGTTGGACCTAGTTTACCATAAAATCCGGTCGTGTGTACACGGCATAACCTGTTCAAGCGCAGGGTAGGTTTACAGCATAGAATTGTATAGTGGAAAATGCAGAGAAGGTTAGTATTCACAGGTCTGTCCCCTGAAATCTTCAGTCATCCCCAGCTGTGTGTTGGACAATAGGAAAGTGATGATCTAGGGTGCATTCTGATGATCTTTTCCTGCTCCTCCCACCTGCAATGGAGCTGTAAAAGCGCCGACTCAGCCGGACAGGAACCCGAGGAGGAGAGAGACAGTTTTCCTCCAAATGCTTTATCACAGAGGAGTTCGGCAAGCTGTCTTCGGGCAACACAGGGCATAGGATGGTAGGTAACTCCTGTGAGGACTGTAGCCACAGCTGTGAAGTAAGCAGTCAGGAAATATCCAATGCTCTCTGAAGTTCACATGCTTCATCTCTGACAGCGGACGGCGGAGTGATATTCAGCTGACAGGCATGCTGTAGCCAGAACTACAGAGTCAGCATCAGAAAATGCGGCTGACTGATTGCTTCACAGCCAGTGGTTGCAGTTCCCACAGGAGTTGTACACATCCTTAACAAATAGTCCCACTTGCAGCAGTGTCAATTAGAAAAAAAAAAGAGTTCTCACACATTTTGGCAGCAAAAAAGCCCTGGGGTGTGTTGGATGTGCCTGGGCATTAGGGTGGGCCCAGGCACACCCTGCACACCATGTGCGCACGCCTATGAGTCCCTCTAGTTGGCAGGGGGGAGCTATAGCCAGGAAAACCTATTGACTTTTATGCAGAATGCTAAGGATCATGAGAAGTCCGGGACAGCAGTCATAGGGTGGGACTCATGGACCCTTTACACTACAGTTCCCAGAGAACCCCTAGGCAGAGGGGAAACGTAACAGTTTTTAAATACAAATAAGAAATGTCCAAGGTACTTTGGAAGACACAAACAATAAATATAAAATATACAAAATTTTATTCAAACACTAAAACAATTTTGTCACACATTTACAATCCTAGAACATGATTCCAGATATATGCACATAAATATCCACGGTTACATAAATGATGATATGACTGATAATCCAAGGAGCAGATGCTTATGTATTGGAACTCAATGTATTTCGCGAGACAGCACTCACTTCCTCAGGATATTTACACCATGGGCTTGTAAATTTTTTAATACCATAAATACAAACTTTCTGGAACATTTTAACAGTAGTACATTTTCACAGCTGTAATCATCATTTCAACATACACATCAGATTCTTGTTCTTTAGAATTCCTATAAAAGATCATAAATGTTTATACATTAAAAATATATGTAAGTAAAAGCAAATGAGTAACGTAAATCAGTGTTAAGAAATATAAATGTTAAGAGTTGTGGGTCAGGACATAAAGAGGTATCTATGCTAAAAATAAAAATGAAATCATAATAGGGAGAGAGATAAATGACAAACATTTAGGTGTAATCATCTTTAGATCCTTTAGAGACTTGATGCTACTAGGAGAGTCCTAGAGGGTGAAGGTGAACATTAGCAGTTGGGCCTCTCTTAGCAAGGTCCTGGGAGTTTTCCAGTCAGGCTTCATTAGGTACAGCACATAAATGCCCTACACATGCCTTAGTCAAAGCTGCACAGCTTGTTTTTATCTACAGATGTCCCTTATCTGCATAGGAAACAAAACCTAGTGCTCATGGGCACAGCATAACCCCTCAGGATTTTTAGAATAGACCAGGAAAGTAAAAAAATTTGAGTAAAAAAATACAAGCATATAAGTAATTGTCCTCTAGTGTGAATGGCTAGTGCACGTAGCTGTTAGAGATGATGCCTGACATGTTTCAGACTCTTACGTCCTTCTTCATAGGCTCAATGTCATCTAAAGCATACATGTTCTATAATATAAACATAATTAAACATTAGTACAATAATATAATCTCATTGTTGATCAACCTTTTCTTGGGATTGGATACCCATACATATAATAGACATGGCATAGGAGACACATGCATAAGCCGGTCACTACAGGGTACAGAGGGGAGCTGGTAAGTGTGGAACTAGCCTGTACTGTTGCTGTTTCATGGTGAGAAACAGATGGTATGTGGCTGAAATAGTAGGACACCACCATGGGAGGATGAGGACCGGTAGCCCTAAAGTAACTGCAAGAACTCCCACTGGTTGGAGTGATCACTCCTATCAGCGTAAGGTCGGCCAGCAAGTATGAAATAGCTTGAGCCTATGACTTCTTGTCTGTTGGGAGACAAAAAGACAGAAGCATGGGAGTAAATATATAGTAGTCTAGTGAAAGGCTTAGTAGCACAGTAAAAGGGTAAATAAAGCTCACCATGTAAAAGAGTGTTCAGAGGTCTGTTGGTCCTATCAGCAAGACACCAGCGATGTAAATGCTGGTGCTTGCAGGGAGTTTGTGTGAGGCTAAGACAAACAGCTGAGAACAGACTGCAATAAGCAGCCCAGCTCAGCTGTGGCCCATGAGGCAGATCATTGCGCCAAAGAGTGGCTGCAACCATCTGCCTCAGAGTTCCCTGACGGAGTGGCGCGCGTGTAGCCCACCCCTCTGCGCCCCAAACTGGGATGCAAACAGGAAGGAGCGCAGCCCTGAAGGCGGAGCTCCCATGGGCAAAGAGGCCCCCAAGTCACCCCCATGATGGGCGGGGATCGGCAGTCTCCCGCGTGCTGGGCAGTCAAAGCAGGGCACCCAACCCATCATCTCATGCGGTGAACTAAGTATTAATACAAAATGAGATGGATATTTAATTGTATAATCAACTACATATATATATATATATATGTCAGACAGCGTGTGCCTGCCGGGAAGGAAAGTGCACCACCCAGTGGTCCAGAGTGATCAGCTCAGGCACGGGAACCATACAGAATATTGCACCACCAGTTGATTCCTAAATACATCTAAAAATAAACGAACAATTAATAATGCACAAAAATTTTGATATTTAGATACTCATTCAAATACAGAAATAAAAGAAGAATTTCATATACAATAGACACACAATATATAGTATTGTTAACAAGACTATACTGGTATAATTGAGCACATTAATAGAATATGAATGTTAGTTTCCAAATGTACAGAAAAGGACCCTATAATGAAGATTAGAGATCCAACTCGCAAACCCCTGATTGGAATCCCTCCAAAAAGGGTTTGAAATTGAACGCCTCATTTAGGCCTGGAGGAGCGGTGGCATTGAGGTGGAAAATCCACCTCAATTCACTCTGTAAGAGTACTTTGCTAGAATCACAGCCTCTAGAGCTAGTAGGGATGTGATCCAAAGCCAAAAAACGCACTTTGGGGGTGCAATCAGCATACACTGTGTGTCAGTGTCGACCAATGCGGAGATCCGGATCCTTTTTATTAATACTGACAACATGTCGGTAGATTCTTCGCCAAAAGGGTAATTTGAGGGGCTGTGCTGTGCCCATGAGCACTAGGTTTTGTTTGCTCATCAATTGGATTGGCCAGACCAGGCTACACACGCACTGTCAATCTTTATTTTTTCAAATACTTATCTACATAGGCAGTTTTTTGGTGAATGTGACCTAACTCTTTAATAAGAGAATTCAGCAGAAATATAGTGGCATGGAAAAGGACATGAAGATGCAGATGATCCAAAGAAGTATACCCTGGGCTCCTTTTAATATTATAAGATACTTATAGCTTCTTTAGATTTTAAAATGTCATGAGCAGGGCCTTTTGAACCCTCCTTTATTGTATTAAATTGTAAATGTACTTTTCCTCTTAAAAGATAGGTTCATCTTTAGCAACATGTTGCATGTTACACCTGTATTTAGGGTGTAATATGTAACATGTTGCTATGCACCAGCCCCTTGCACCACCTCAGCCTCCCCTGTGACAGCAAGCGGGAGCTCCTCTCTCCAGCAGCCACTGTCAGAATAAAATAAGCAGGGCTGTGTGGGTCTTTGCCTGCACAGCCTCATCATTCTTTCATTGCCATCTGTGAATAAATAAACTACAAGTGCCGACTCCACTGTGGCAGTGTCAAAACACAAATATTTTGACAAAGCATGAACAGAATGAGGGGTGGGCGCAGAGCCAGCATAGTTCTAGGGTGTTGCGATTCCCAATTAGGTATACTGTGAACGCTGGTGGGAGAAAATGTTTAATTAGGGTATAATTTGATTGGTCCCAGCATTATGTGTTGTCACTATTGTGGATTGGCATCCTTCTGTGCTAGGTTGCAGTCTGCAGAAGCCACCTGTGTTCTAGCAGCTTGCTGAGCAGTGGTGGCAGACAATAGATGTCATTTACACTGTAACACTGGATGCATGTAAACATTGCTTAAAGGCTAAGTTCGCCTTTGTTCACCTTCTTTTTTTCTCAATTCCAGCCCCCCATGTACCAATATAGCATTAATGTACTTCTTTTGGAAAAATAAAAAAGCTTCCAATTTGTTCTACACAACATTACCTCACTGTCCTCATGGCTGCTTGAAAACACTGATCCATTACTTCTGCCTTACTTCCTGGACAGACTTTAGGTCATGACACAGGAAGCAGTTGACCAGTTGAGGTTTGATGATGCAGGGTGTGTGCTAATGAGGTCAGCTAGTCAACGCCTTCCTGTTTCATGACCTAAAGTCTGTCCAGGAAGAAAGGCAGAAGTAATGGAGCAGTGTTTTCAAACAGCCATGATGACAGTGAGGTAAGTGTTGGTTGAATGAATGGAAAGCTTTTATATGTTTGCAAAATAAGTGCAATAATGCTATATCTGTACATAGGGGAGCTGGAATTTAGAGGGAAAAAAGGTGAACTTAGCCTTCAAGCATTGCTTCCACGTAAAGCACTTTTTCCACAGGATCTTTTTGGCAGCTTCTGCCATCAATATCCAATGTACTAGTTGCTGTATTTTCATATGGCCATGTGCATGTACCCCAAAGGTATTCAAAACCTTGCTTATTCCTGATGATCCTCTTTTCTCACTGCAGGCATACTAGATAAGTTATGTTTGACTGCAAACAGTAAACTGTCAACAGTTGCCAATGATGAAACATCCACAACCCTATGTGATCTCATGTAGGTTATAGTTCCTGTGAATCATTTGGGAACATTACTTCCTTATACATGGCAAGAAAGAGGTACTGTTTTAATTCAGAATATTGTCATTTGGAAATACTAACATGTACCCTTATGATGTGTCTACTTATATATCATTTAATTTTACGTATATACCATTTAATTCCGAATGAAAGAAACATAATCCTCTGGAGAAGCTGCACGCATCATTGTAGTATGGATTGTTCCCCTAAAAACAGCAAACAATACAGGTAAATTAGAAAGGAAAAAATATAGTTCTGCCCTATGGACTGAAAGGTGCCGCTTATAGCTGCTGCCTCCACTTATTCCAACTACCAAAAGGTAGATGGCAAATGATAAATGCAATTATGGTGGTGGGTGGAATTGGCTCTGCTAGTGTAAGATGTGCTCTAATGTGTCACAGTAAATATCATAAAAACATACAAAAAAATATAAAAAACATAAAAAGACAACACAAAGTGCTTAGTGCAAGTGCAAGATACATGTGTATCCATACCAAGTTACAAAGTGTGCATATAACAAGCATCCATTTATGATTTAATGTGTGTACATGATTACATCAAATAAAAGTCCATTATTCATATCAAAAATAAATGTAGCACCCTGATGTTTAGGCAGGGTTGCTTTTAAATTTATTTGCAAAGTGATAGTTGCCTTGGCCATTTGTTAGGGGGTCAACTGACTTTGCCCTAATTCTGGAATTGCTGCACTTTAGACTTGTGCACAATGGAAAATTTTGTTTAGTTTCGGTTCGTTGTCATTCGTAAAATACATAATTTCGTTCTGTTATATTCGTTATGTTACGTTAATATGTTTTCGGATAATTCGTTATTATTCGTAGAGAGTCGAATTCATTCGTTCGTATTTGTTGAAATTCGCTATTTATGTTTTTATAGACATTCGTGATAATGATTCGTTTGAAAAGTCGTTTTTTTTATTGAATCTTTTAACACACACAATGACAATATCTCTTCTCCTCAGTTAAAATACAATACAACACCCTTCTAACTCAGTTCTCAGAAATGCACTTTGCCAAATTGCCAGTAATCCAACCTCCGACACAAAATGAATTAGCTGATTGGATTATAAGATTTACTTTGAGCTGACCTTTTGTTTCATTCGATCTTTAAAGAATTACCAAATTAACTCAAATACATTCTAATTCATTCAAATTCATTCGTTGTATTTCTTTCGTATTCGTTGTTATTCGTTATTTTTTTATTCGGACATTCGGATGCATCAGAATGTCCGAAAGATGCAAAATTCGGCCGAATTTCGATTCGTTACGAAACGAATTGCACAAGCCTACTGCACTTATCTCTTCTGTTGTTAGGTGGCGGGTACCTGGCGACATTAGATAAGACAAGGGCATTGCAAGGACAGATTAGGAGTATATGGGGTATCTCAGCCAATGGGCAGGGATTTTCTACAATCCCTTGGCCTACTGGGAGAACCGATTTATTTGAGTGGAGTCAGGTGATCGGGGGTTCTGTGCCACCTGGATGGCTGTCTGGGTGGACGTGTATTGTGCTGCAAGGCCAGAGCCTGAAGCCTATCCTGGGGGCATCTGACTGCTAGGCTATCTGAAGGCCTATCCAGATGTAAGAAAGTACCGTAGGGTTGGGACTGTGGCTAGCAGTCCAACTAAAAGTGACGGTTCTGCCGGCCGGAGAACCTTTACTACCACCGTGAGTAGCTGAAGCAAGTACCAGAGCAGTATTCTAACCAACCGGGGAAGGGAATTGGGAAACTTTGGCAGGTGTCAAGCCAGGGACCCAGCCAGCAGAAGTGATACTTGCAGAGCAGTCTTGTGTGCCAAGTCAGGGACCGAGCAGGCCAGTGGGGTGACGCTTGAGGAGTATCTGTGAGTGCCAAGCTAGGAACCCAACAGGGATGCAGGGGTGACGCTTGAGGAAAATACTGTGTGCGAAGGTTGGAAGAGCTCAGGGGATCCACTGACAGTGGATCAGCAAGTCTGGTGAGAGCAGAGCTGGTGCAAGGGTCACCCTAGGCAAAACCTAATTTTGCCCTCCCCAGGCTGCGCCCCTGACTTCACTTTACCCTGCCCTTGCTACACATGTGACCTATCTGACCACTACACTGACCCCCTCACACACCTACTTGACATATGCACTGACCTACCTGACACATACACTGATCCACCTGACTCCTACTTCCTGCACTATTCACCTTACACTGACCCCTACACTGACCTAGCTGACCCCTGCACTGACCTACCTGATCATTACACTGACCTACCAGACACCTACACTAACCTACCAGACCATTACACTGAACTACCCGACACCTCCACTGACCCACCTGACCATTACACTGACCTACCTGACACCTACACTGACCCACCTGACCATTACGCTGACCTACCTGACACCTACACTGACCCACCTGACCATTACACTGACCTACCTGACTCACCTGATCATTACACTGACCTACCTGACACCTATGTTAACCAACCTGACAAAAAAACTGAGCCACCTCACTGCTACTTCCTGCACTACTCACATTACACTGACCCACCTGACCCCTACACTGACCTACCTGACCCCTACCTGATTATTACACTGACCTACCTGACCCCTACACTGACCCACCTGACCCCTACACTGACCCACCTGGCCCCTACCTGATCATTACATTAACCTACCTGACACCCACACTGACCATTACACTGACATATACACTTACCCCCCTTCCTGACACCTACCTGACACATACACAGATCCACCTGACTCCTACTTCCTGCACTACTCACACACAAACCCCCTCCATACAGCTCAATGTAGATCAAGGAGGATCCATCCTCCCCCTTACCTCTGCTCTTTGTGGCTTCATCGACCATCATCAGGGCTCTCCTCAGCATTGGGTGTACAGAATTGCTGAAGAGTCCACGCTAGCGGCATCCACCCACTCCATGGTGTCCCCACCAGGGCCAGGCCAGCGCTATGCATCCGCTCCATGGTGTCCCCGCCAGGGCCAGGCCAGCACCACCCACCCGCTCCATGGTGTCCCCGCCAGGTGGGAGGTCAGCTAACAGATGCTGCACCTCTCAATGCTCCCATCTCCGCCAAGCCCCCGCCCCTCCTCTGTACACACAGACACACAGCGCCGCACCAGAGGGACAGGCTGAAGCAAAGAAGTCCTGGAGCGGCGCTGTGAGGAGATGTGACAGTGCAGCGGGGCGCTCAGCGGGACACATGGGGGATTGGGGGCGGCACATTGACATAACTGGGGACGAAACAACGCCACCTAAGGTCTGTCCATGACAGGACCTCAAGGTACGGGCGTTCCCTGGACTGGTAGGACAAGACTTCAAAAGGTGACCTGCCTGGCCACAATTAAGGCACAATCTCTCCCTCCTCCTAAAGGCATTCTCATCCGCAGAGAGACGCATGAAGCCCAGGTACATGGGTTCATCTTCACTAACCGACTCGGTACCAGGAGGCATGGTAGGTGAGGGAGGCATGGGTGGGACTACAAAGCTCGGAGGCAAACGTACAGGAGGCTTCCGCAAGCGCTCCTTAAGAGAAAGTCTTTCTCTGAGTCTGGAGTCAATGAGGATGGCAAACGAGATCAAGCTCTCCAGCTCAGTGGGTATATCTCAGGCTACTATCTCATCCCTGATGGAGAGATACCATGAGAAAAAGCAGCCACGAGGGCCTCATTGTTCCAAGTAACCTCGCCGCCAGAGTATGGAATTCATTGGAGTAGTCGGCAACAGTTCTCGTACACTGTTTGATGGACATGAGGCACTTGGCAGCAGAAGCGGAGCGTGCGGGAACATCAAATACACTTTTAAAGGAGACCACAGGGTAACTCAAGACAACAGGTTTTTGCATCTCCCATAGAGGGTTAGCCCAGGCCAAGGCTCTCTCAGAAAGCAAACATATCACGAAACCTACTTCGCTTCTGTCCTTGGGAAACGCCTGGGGCAGCATCTCGAAGTATATCTCAACCTGATTGAGAAACCCTCTGCATTGAACTGGATCGCCCCCAAATCGATGGGGAAGCGGAGCAGAACCAGACATACCTCTTATAGAGGTAGTACTCGAGGTGGGTGCCTGCACAGAGACTGGCACAGCAGCAGGGACGGCCTGCGACTCAGGTTGTAATGGAGCAGCCACCGTGGGGGATTCCAGGTGAGCCGTGCGACTCAGGAGCGTTTGTAATGACAAACTGATCCATGCGGTGATCTTGCCCATCCAATCTGGAAAAAATATTACCAACAAGTGGATTGACTGTATCTTCTGAATTCATGGCCTTCGCCTACTGTCAGAAACCATGAATCAGACCGAGACAGAAGTACAATTAAATCACACTTGTTTATTAATAAAAATAAAAAGGTAAATAGGGAAAGCGTAGTCAAAGCATAGCCAGAGTCCAGTAACCGGATTGAGTAGTCAGCCAGTCCAGAGTTCAATAACCAGATCGGGTAATCAGCCAGACCTGAAGTCAGGGATCCAAGTAGAGCAACAGCAAGCAGGATAAGGAGCCAGAAGGGATGTCAGCAATCCAGTCTTTAAACAGAACCGCAGGAGATGGTTTCTTGCAATGTGACCAAGGCGAAGGCAGAGCTGGACAGCTTTAAGTAGGCCGGTCAGACAAGCTGGATAAGGAACAGCTGGTAATTGTGGAGAGAGATGAGAGCTGGCAATTAGCCGGCAGCTGAGCAGCCAGCCAAGAGAAGGGAGGGCTAAGCCAGCCCTGACACTGTCCTTTTTTGAATATTGGTATCACATTGGCTTTTCTCCAATCAGCTGGTACAAATCCTGTCAGTATGCTGTCCACAAAGATTAGGAACAATGGTCTAGCTATACCCTGACTGAGTCCTCTGAGGACTCTTGTGTGTAAGGCATCTGGTTCTGGTTATTTGTATTTAGTTTATTAAGTCTTTCCTTCACACCGGCCGCTGTTAGCCACGAGTGTATGCCCTGTGATGTGTTACTAACAGTATTGTCGTGGTCGGTATATTCCTCCATTTCCTATGTAAAAACTGAGGAGAAGAAGGCATTTAGTACAGTTGGTAGTTGGCTTCTCTGTGTCATCCTTAACCATCCTCATCTTTTATGTGGGCAATGCTCTGATCTATATGGAAGTATGGAAGAGCCCTGGGGCCATCAAAAAAAAAAAATGAAAAATACAGAATTATGTTTTTGAAAAAAAAAATCTGAATTCTGAGTTTGAAAGTCAGAATTCTGAGATTCAAAGTCAGAATTCTGAGTGTGAAAGTCAGAATTCTGAGATTCAAAGTCAGAATTCTGAGTTTATAAATATAATAGTCTCTATTAAGAAGATTTTAGGACCAATGAGCAATAATGTAGTAACACCCACAGACCATCATTCTGCAGACATACATGTCTTCTGCTCTATATATGGATATGTAAATGTATCTTAGTTACAGCACAGAGTATAGGGAAGCAGGCATTGCTGGGTTCTCTGGTTCCTCTACTGTATTAATAGTTTCCTCTTTTTGCTGTCTTATCCTTCTTCTCTGTCATCTGCTCCAACAAAAAGAGCCATGCTGAAAACGTGTGTATTGTGTGTGAGTGGGGGGACACAGCTTCCATAGATAACAGAACACAATGGCCAGCACAGCTCTGCACCCCAACTTGTAGGAAACATTGCACTATTGTCCCTACATGAGGGAATTGTGAATGGCTAGAAGGCAACAGGACAATGTGTTTTATGGTCATAACGGATTGATAATGGCAATTACTTGTCTGAACTAACAGAGTTGCTTCACCAACAATTAATCTCATATTAAACATAAAAGCAAACTCAACAAGCTGAGAGTATAGTGGTTAGAGCAGCAGGCTTATATAGGTAAAATCAAGGGTTCTAATCCAGGTGACAGTGTTTGTATTTATATTTTTTTAAATATGAGATAGCGAGGGCTTAAATTGTAGTTTATCAATATATCAAAATTGATTTCAAGGTATATTAACAAAGACACACTGATATATGGAGCGCACAAAGTTGTAGTATATGCTGGCTACTATAAATTAGAGAGTAGAGATTTGGAAGAAAACACGGTGTATATATTAGGGTGATTAGATGGAAGTATCAGGGGGTCATCTTCAGTTTCCTCTGGGGCAGTTCACAATTTCAGAATAGATCGATCATAGCAATTACTTGTCTGGACTAGTACAGTGGTTTCACTGAGAATTAATCTCATATAAAACATAAAAAGCATCAATTGAGAATCTTTAATTGATACTATAGTGGTTAGCGTGACAGGCTCATATTGTTTAAGTTGTGGGTTCTAGTCCAGTTCAGAACACTTTTTATAGTTATATTTATGGTCAAAGCCCTATGGCCGATACGGATATGAACAAGTTGCCTCTACCATAAGATTAACCACATGAAATGGACCTGAAGTGTGCCCTGGTCTGATGGTCGGTATACCAAAATAAGGGGGCATACCCTAGATTAGAATTTAATATATGTGAAGAGAAATGAATTTGAGAAATGCCCTGAAAAGGGGAAGGGAGGGTGGGTGCCGCGCACCGGAAACCGACAAAGACCACAGGCGAGCGGGCTGGTTAAATACCCTCCGGGCTCCTCCCATAAATTCAGGCCACCACACTGGCCTTCTTACTTATGGTCAAAGCCCTATGGCCGATACGGATATGAACAAGTTGCCTCTACCATAAGATTAACCACATGAAATGGACCTGAAGTGTGCCCTGGTCTGATGGTCGGTATACCAAAATAAGGGGGCAAAACATTCAGGTAGGGGTGCAGTTTTATTAGTTTTAGCTTAATTAGTTGAGCAAGTTTGGTGAACGCTTGTGCCACTTCCACCCGAGGATTGGGAATGTACCGGGCGAGGTAGGCAGGGTCCCAACTGCTTAGTCTTTCAATGACGTGACTTGGGACCCACGCCAACATGCTGCCAAGGGTGCTCAAATACTAAGAGTGTCCACGGTATGGACCGGGGTCGAGGTGTAGGCTGTGTAGAAGAACCCCATGTGTTTTGGAAACTGGCAGGTACACAAGTGTTGGCACGAAAGCAATAGGGAACAAGAGTCTACGCGTTCCGGTAGGAGTGACAGTAGGTAGTCGAGTATGGTTACTTGATACCAAGCCCTGCTTCTCTATAGAAATGGACGTCCATCCTGGAGTCAGATTGCTGGGTTTTAGACACTGCAAGGAGGAGGATGAAATGAAGCTGGTAGCGAGCCAAGTAACGACTATGCAGAACTTGGCCTGCGGGATTGCTGAAGGCCTGGAATGAACATACAATGGACATTAAACTGGTGCCACCGGGCTAACTGCAGCAGTCTGCGCAGGAAGGACACAACCGAGAGCGGTCCAGACCTGGCTTCAATAACAAGATGAGCCTCGGCCCAGTTGTCTGTGGTGAAAGCCACCGCCTGTCCTGTCCTGACATGACCCCAGATACGAGAGGCTGTCATGACCGGGTATAGCCTGAAGAGGGAGGAAGTCCAGGTAAACCGGGGTTTAGGAGTATCCCTGATGCCATGGTCCTGTAAACCCGTGGTGGCCAAAAATTCCCGCGAAGCCTGTGAAAGCTGTGGCATCTGTCACTACCAGGGGCGACAGGGGCATCGTAGACGGTTTAAACACCGATACATCAATCCATGCAGTAAGGAACCTTCCGACATTGACAGGTCTGCTATTGCCACGGCATCTAAATGAAGGATCTGAGAAGGGTCCTGTGTCTGTGAGAGGAGGACCAGGAGGCGTGACATAAAGATCGATCCTGGGGAATGGCCCGTATTGCAGATTTGAACATTCGTCAGGTAGTGTCTGTGTAGAACCTGGCTGCCAGTGCTACCAACAATAAATTGGCTAGGCCATGGAAAACCACAAAGGGCCACGTAGATGGCCGCTTGGATGACCAGACTGGGAAATATGCGAGGATTTCATGTCCCTAAAGATGGCAGTTGTGATGGGCGAGCGTTTTCCGTTGGCTATGGGTGATGCCTCTGGATGCCTCGAAGTGGGGATCTTGCTGTATGAGCCATAAAGACAGGTGGCTCTCCGGGCCCTGTAAGGATGAGAAATGCTGAACGCTGGCTAGGTATAGCCTGAGCGTGTTACAGGAAGAAGCCAGTTGCGTGTGTCGACACGATCCAGGTGCTGGATGGAAGTTGAACTCAACTATCCTAAGGGAGAGACCGACAGACAGGAAACGGTGAGTGGCTTGTAAGAAAAGCCACAGGAGACAAGTGGCCAACTAAGTGCTGCTGAAAACGACGTGTAGCCAGTTTGTGTGCCACTGAGAATGTGTGCTTGCAGAAGAATGATTGCAAGACGTTATGCTAAGTCGCGAGCCTTGGCACGATTGCAAAAGTAGTGTTTAAACGTGTGCTTGCGACAATTGCGTGGGAGTTTGTCACTGGAAATGTGTTCATAGTGACTGTGAGAAATACGTGTTATCGCATGTGCTTTGCGAAGACTGCAGGAGTTGTGCTTGAACATGTGTTTGGGTGCATGCTTGCAACGATTGCAAGATGTTATGCCAAGATGCGTGCTTGCAACGATTGCAAGATGTTATGCCAAGATGCGTGCTTGCAACGATTGCAAGATGTTGTGCTAGGATGCGTGCCTGCAACGATTGCAAGGAGTTACACCAGGATGCGTGCTAGCCATGATTGCAAGATGTTATGCTAGGATGCGTGTGTGCAATGATTGCTAGAAGTTATGCCAGGATGCGTGCCTGCAACGATTTCAAGGAGTTATGCCAGGATGCGTGCCTGCAACGATTGCAAGAAGTTATGGTAAGATACATGGGTAGCCAGGTCGGAAAAGACAGAAGTCCATCCAGTCCTAACCACAAATCAAACAAATAAATATCGCACAACCCGACACACCCAATTCTGCACCCACAGCTGATCCAGAGGAAGGCAAAAAACCCCAGCAGAGCATGGCCCAATTTGCTACAGCAGGGAAAAAATTCCTTCCTGATCCCCCGAGAGGCAATCGGATTTTCCCTGGATCAACTTTACCTATAAAATAAGTACCCCGTTACAATGTACATTTAGGAAAGTATCCAGGTTTTCCCAAAGCAATCTATTGAGCCAGCCGGAACTGCCTGCTAGCAATGATTGCAACAAGTTTGTGCCTGGACATCTGCTCGCAATGATTGCAAGAGGTCTTATGCTCGAATGCGTGCTAGCAATGATTTGCCAGAGGTCTATGCCTGAATGTGTGCTTGCAATGATTGCAAGAAGTCTATGTTTGGATGCGTGCCTGCAACGATTGCAAGAACTCTACGCTTGGATGCATGCTTGCAATGACTGCAAGAAGTCTACGCATGGATGCGTGTTTGCAATGATTGCAAGAAGTCTATTATTGTATGCGTGCTTGCTACGACTGCCAGACTTCCATGCTTGAATGCGTGCTTGCAACGATTGCACGAAGATTATGCTTGATGCGTGCTTGCAATGATTTGCAAGAAGTCTATGCTTGGATTCGTGCTTGCAACGATTGCAAAAAGTCTACGCTTGTATGCGAACTTGCAACGACTGTACGACGTCCATGCTTGAATGCGTGCTCGCAACGGTTGCAAGAAGTCTACACTTGAATGCGAGCTCGCAACGATTGCGAGAAGTCCAGGCTTGTATGCGTACTCGCACCAACTGCAAGACGTCCATGCTTGACTGCGTACTAGCAACGATTGCAAGAGGTCCATGCTAGGATGCGTGTTTGCAACGATTGCCAGAAGTCTACGCTTGGATGCGTGTTTGCAACGATCGCAAGAAGTCTACGCTTGTGTGCGTCCATGCTTGGATGCGTGTATGCAAAGATTGCAAGAAGTCTATGCTTGAATGCGTGCTTGCAACGATTGCCATAAGTCTGTGCCTGGGGACGTGTTTGCATGTCAGATGCGACCGACTCGAGACGGGGCACTGTATACTACGGTCCATTTAATGAAAACCTGTTATGACAGAGGCATAAGCCGGTCATGCCGTGACTGTGACTGATGATGAACCGGACTCTGGAGCATGCACTGAAATGAGGCTAAAGCACTGGGGCACACCGTAACGAATCGGTGCATGTATGCAACTGGATTCGAAACGGAGCGCGGTACGCGGCGGAGAAATTTATTTGATTGCCATGACAGAGGCACGAGTCGGTCGTGCCGCTGTTGCGACTATCCGTTAATCGTGCATGCTCTAAAGCAAGTACTGGAATGTGGCTGAAATACCTGGGGCGCGCCGGGACGAATCGGTGCATCGTAGATGCGGCTGGATTCGTATCGGACGTCCTACGTGACAGTGAAATTGATTTCCCATGACAGAGTCATGAATCAGAGAACCAAAACCTGCAACCGATAATGAATCCTGACTCTGGAGCATGTACTGAAATGAGGCCGTAACCAACTGGGGCACACCGAAACGAATCGGTGCATCACGGATGCGACTAGATTCGAATCGGAGCGCGGTAAGTGACAGTGAAATGAGTGACAAAAGTTTGCCATGACAGAGGCCCGAATCGGTCGTGCCGCGATTGCGACTGACAACGAACGGGGCTCCGGAGCATGTACTGAAATGAGGCCGAAAATACCTGGGGCACGCCGGGACGAATTGGTGCATCATAGACGCGACTGGATTCGTATTGGAACGTGATACGTGACAGTGAAATGATCCCATGACAGAGACCCGATCACTTAGCAACGAGCGGGCTCTGGAGCATGTACCGAAATGAGGCCAACACAACTGGGACACGTCGATCGAACCTGTGCGTTTTCTTGAGAAATGTGACTGGTTTCGACTCGAACGTACTAGGTGACAGTGAAATGATTCCCATGACAGAGACCCGATCGATTAGCCACGAGCGAGCTCTGGAGCATGTACCGAAATGAGGCCAACGTAACTGGGACACGTCGATCGAACCTGTGCGTTTTCTTGAGAAATGTGACTGGTTTCGACTCGAACGTACTAGGTGACAGTGAAATGATTCCCATGACAGAGACCCGATCGATTAGCCACGAGCGAGCTCTGGAGCATGTACCGAAATGAGGCCAACGTAACTGGGACACGTCGATCGAACCTGTGCGTTCGAGAACTGCGACTGGTTTCGATTCGAACGTACTAGGTGACAGTGAAATGAATTCCCATGACAGAGACCCGATCGATTAGCCACGAACAAGCTCTGGAGCATGTACTGAAATGCGGCCAAGCAGTTAGGGGCACACCGGAATGAATCGGCGCATTTAGCGGATGCGACTGGATTCGAATCGGAGCGCCGTGCGTAACAAAATGAGTGAAATGATGAAATGACCTACGTGAGCCAGCTATGACAGAGGTAGGAGTCGTTGTGCCGTGAGACACGACTGGCAACGATTTTGACTGTGGAACACGGTAACGAGACTATATAACAAGTATTAAAACAGTGCAGTTTTTTCCTACCAGCAATATCTACCGAAATGACGCCCGTGAAATGAAGGGCGCTGCGAAATTGGAGCGTATTGAGTGATAACAACCGGTATCATAACGAACGACTCGATATTTCAGGTTTTAACGACACTAAAAATAGTACAGGAAGGACAATCGAGACCCTTACCCGCGGCAGTCGAGCTGGCGACGTTGTACAGAGCCGGCGACGTTGTACAAAACGAACGGGAAAGCAAACCACGAGAGAGACGTTTTGTCCGAATGGAAACGAAACACGAGCCGTCGGCCTAGTGACGTAGTGCCGCGCACCGGAAACCGACAAAGACCACAGGCGAGCGGGCTGGTTAAATACCCTCCGGGCTCCTCCCATAAATTCAGGCCACCACACTGGCCTTCTTACATATATTTTCAATATATTGATTTTATATTAAACTTATTTTAAAGTATTAGTGAGGGCTTAAATTGTATTTTATTGATATATCCAAATTGATTTCAAGGTATATTAACAAAGACATATTGATAAAATTGTTGTATATGCTGACTACTATAAGACCCCTTTCACACTGGGGCGCTTTGCAGGCGATACAACACTAAAAATAGTGCCTGCAAAGCTCCCTGAAAGAGCCACTGCTGTGCCTCCAATTTGAAAGCCCCGAGGGCTATTCCACTGGAGTGGTGTGCTGGCAGTCCACTACAAAAAGTCCTGCTAGCAGCATCTTTGGTGCGGTGTATACACCGCTCCTTCACCTCTCCTGCCCATTGAAATCAATAGGGCAGCACAGCTATACCGCCGGCAAAGCGCTGCTGCAGCAGCGCTTTGTGGTGGTTTTAACCCTTTTTCAGCCGCTAGTAGGGGGTAAAAGCTCCACGCTAGTGGCCAAATAGCACCACAAAATTGACAGTACAGCGCCGCTAAAAATAGCAGTGTTTTACCGCCGACACACCCACCGCCCCAGTGTGAAAGGTGCTTAAATTGGAGAGTACGGATTTTTTTACAAATCTGTGTATATATTAGGATGATTTTTATTGACATGGGGCCAGTTCTCAATTTCAGAAGACTGTCCCTGGAAGCTGCATGATAACCACCATGTCTCACGACTCAGCCCTGGGCTCTGCACTATAAAGGTAATCTGTGTGTGTGTACTACAATGTACATGCACACGCCGATACATCCCCTTACACTGATTGACTGTAGTTTATCCCCACTGACACTGAGGAAGCACCATTTTCCTCTTAGCTACACCGTTGACCCGGGGAAATTTTTTCCAGCTAATGACACCACTGATACAGGGTCATTTTTTCCATCCAGTGACACCACCGATGCAGGGTCATTTTTTCCATCCAGTGACACCACCGACGCAGGGTCATTTTTTCCATCCAGTGACACCACCGATGCAGGGTCATTTTCACACAGCTGCTGCTCACCTTCCATTGGCTGCCCTGGCTTCCTAACTTTCTCTGAGCGGGACGGGCAGAGGGTGGGCGCTCAGTGATTGAGAGAGCTGGGGGGTTACGAGAGGAGGGCAGAGTAACAGTCTGGGACACATGGGAAGTCATCGTGCTGCACCTGCTTTCATACAATCGATCCCCATAGCGAAGCTGCTGCCACCCCTGGCCCGGAGGAGGGGGTGGCTCGGGCTGCTGCGGTTGACAGCCAGGAGATCATGCTGCACTCGCAGGTGTCCGTCAGCCCGCCGTCAAATGCAGGAGACTTGGGATGTCTGCATTGCCATCATATAATGCTGATTGAACAGAAATGCTATAACACACTGCTCACTACCCTGTCACTACATTGTATTGAATGACTGCCCTGACACTGCCAGTACATAGAGCTCATGACCTGCTCTGCACTGCCACTACCAGGGCTGTCTCTACTATTCATTGGACCCTGGGCAAACATTTTCTTGGGGCCCCCACCTAAGAAATACAATGGATAACAGCTAGACTCAAGAATCAGTTTACTGTAGCAGATCAGGTAGCTATTGTGATTGGTTGCCAGAGGTTGCAGCACATCATTGCCACTGATTAAATGGTTGCTAGAGGTTACTGCACATCATTTCTGCTTGCTAAGTGGTTGCTAGAGGTTACTGCACATCCTTAACGCTCACTGATTGGTTGCTAGAGGTTAGTGCACATCAGTATTGCTAGAGATTACAGCAGATCATTACTAAATTAACACAAATCTATAAAAAACAGATTCAAGCAGCGCTAATTACAAATAACTGCTACGCAATTATTTTAACATCAGTCCCTTTTTTGTAATCCCTGCTCTGTGTAGCCAAATATATAGTCCATATATCAGATCATGGGAATCACTATCAGACGCTGTATAAAAAAGTCTATTGCAGACAGTGATGTAAGTAATGGAATTAAAGTAAACAGCGTTACTTAACGCAATTACTTTAGAGGGCAACAAGTAATCTAACTGATTACTCTTCCCCTCATGGTAACGCCGTTCCCATTATTGGGTGGCGTTACAGCAATTACATCTACCGCCACTAGGGGTGCAACGGATCATCACACACGCCGATCCGTTGCGATCCGCGGCCTCTGCCTTAGCTCCGAAGCGGCGGCCATCTTGGTACACCCGTCTGCCGTTTACAATGTGATTGGTCCATCAAATGACGGAGCGATCACTTGTAAACAAACCGGCGTCATGATGATGCCGGTTCCTCTCTTCCCTCTGTGTACAGATCTGTACAGTGGAGAGGAGAAATCGGATGGCAGCAGCGCTGTGGGCTGTATCTGTAGTGCCCACAGGGCTGCTCTGTGACAATTGTAGTCACACAGCCATCCCTCAATACCCTGCCAATACTCTGCCAATACCCTGCCAATACTCTGCAATTCCCTGTCAATACTTTGCAATTCCCTACCAATACTCTGCAATTCCCTACCAATACTCTGCAATTCCCTGCCAATACTCTGCAATACCTTGCTAATACCCTGCCAATACTCTGCAATACCCTGCAATACTCTGCAGTACCCTGCCAATACCCTGCCAATAGTCTGCAGTACCCTGCCAATACTTTGCATTTCCCTGCCAATACTCTGCAATACCCAGCCAATACTCTGCAATACCATGCAATACTCTGCAGTACCCTGCCAATACCCTGCCAATGCTCTGCAATACCCTGACAATAATCTGCAATACCATGACAATACTCTGCAATACCCAGCCAATACTCTGCAATACCCAGCCAATACTCTGCAATGCCCAGCCATACTCTGCCCTACACTGCAATACTCGGTAATACCCAGCCATACTCTGCCATACTCTGCAATACTCGGTAATACCCAACCATACTCGGCAATACCCAGCCATACCCAGCCATACTCAGCCAATTTTACAGTGGGGGAGATAATTACATATATTACAGTAGGGAGATTGTGGATATTACAGTGGGGACTATATGGTGGTGGAATTTTCACAGGTTTTTGCAAATTATTATCTGCTGATCCGAAAAATGATCCGATCCGTGACTCTGATCCGAGGAATGATCTGATCCGTGAGTTTGGGGGGGGACAAATGTACAGAGGGGAAACAGATATATGTTTGTGGGGGGGGGGGTAACAGACGTGTAGTGGGGTACAGAGGGGAAATAGACGTGCAGGGGGGAACGCACCCTTGCTTACAGTAATATTAGACCCGCCCCTTAGAATATTAAAAAAAAGTCACAGTTACTTTGCTGAGTAACTAATTACTTTTCCAATGTAGTAACTGAGTTACTTGTAACTTAACTAATTACTTTTTTAAAGTAAGATGACCAACACTGATTGCTGATTCATAAAGCGGAATGAATGCAGAATGCTGACACCGACAGACACCACCTTCACACGTGCACAGGTAGAAACGAGGGCGAGTGGAAGAGACCCCCCTTGATACAACCCTTACCAGAAAAAAGGTTCAACCTGGCGTATAAATATACAATCAAAAAGTGGCAGCAATCTTCGTTTTCTTATTCACCTCTGCGCTCATCCCCCTCAAAATTCAGTGAAAGAGAAGAACAGCGGACATAGCGTAATCCCATTTAAAACATCTGTAATGCTATTTATAAAACCTCACAGTGTACACTCACAAACAAAGGATAATGTCATAGCGTTGTTCACAATTCGTCAGAAGAACCAGATAGATACAGCGTCTCCAACTGCTCACTGCTACTATAGCTGACGGAGGACCCCACTGCCTTCCTAAGACTCCTGACGTGGCTACACTTGTCGTATGGCTGTTCACTAATTGGTTGCTAGAGGTTACTGCACATCATTATCTCTGCATCAACTTGTGGGTGTGGCTAAACTGCACTAAACAGTGAGGCATTGTTACATACCAGGATTATGGAGTGCACTATATACAGACTGCAGGGTTGAGGAGTGCGCTACGTACAGAGTGCAGAGTTGAGGAGTGCACTATATGCAAAGTGCAGGGTTGAGGATTCCTCTAAGTACAGAGTGCAGGTTTAAGGGATGTGAAGAGTGCAGGGTTGAGG
The DNA here is from genome assembly GCF_037356315.1 of Lithobates pipiens. Taxonomy (NCBI): domain Eukaryota; kingdom Metazoa; phylum Chordata; class Amphibia; order Anura; family Ranidae; genus Lithobates; species Lithobates pipiens. Next base: position 249,455,710 of record NW_027507718.1, read on the forward strand.
GGTTCTATATGTGCAGGGTTGAAGGGCAGAGGCGTAACTAGAAACGTTAGGGCCCTGGCGCAAGAAACCATGAAGGGTCCCCCTGACCCCCCCTTTGCACCAAAGCCCCGGGCTTCCAGTTCTGGGTGGGCGTTCATGGACACCCTCCCAGAGCTCTGCCTCCTGTATGCCCCCTGTGGCACGCATCCAGCGCACTCTGTAACTGCTACGTCCTTCAGACACAGCTGATCACAGATCACGGTAAAGGGCCAATCACAGCGGCCCTTTACCATGTGATCAGCTGATCACATATAAACAGACTTGCTGGTTATCGGCAGTGCTTTCCTTCCATGCTGTGTCTGTGTGAGGAAAGGAAAGCCGTTAAGTGGCAAGACTGTCAGTACCTTATTTACACAAAAAATCAGGGCACTAATCATCAATGCCCTGATTATCAGTGCATCCCTATTAGTGCCCATCAGGGCTGCCTATCAGTGCTCCTCAATTCCACCTATCAGTGCCCATCAATGCCACACTTCAGTGTCCATCAGTGCAGCCTGTCAGTGCCACCTTTCACTGCTCAACAATGCCACCTATCAGTGCTCCTCAATGTCACCTATCAGTGCTCATCAATGCTGCCTATCAGTGCACATCAACGCCCCTTATCAGTGCCCATCAGTGTCACTTATCAGTGCTCATCAATGCCACCTATCAGTGTTTCTCAATGCCGCCTATTAGTGCCACCTGTCAGTGCTTATCAATGCCCCCTATCAGTGCAGCCTATCAGTGCTCATCAATTCTGCCTATTAGTGCCCATCTATTCCGCCTTTCAGTGCTCATCAATGCCATCTATCGGTGCTTCTCAATGCTGCCTAACTACATACACTAGTTTCTGTGCATGGCTCTGTACATCTTTACTACTAAAACTTACTGCATGTCACTAACTGCTAGAGATGGACGAACTTCCGACAGGACGTCTCACGAATGCGAACCGCGAACGCGGCCGAAAGTTTGCGAACCGCAAAGTTCCGCCGGGCCCCATTGACTTCATGAAGGCAATGGAGGAGAGGAAAGGTCAGGGTAGGCTATGAAGAGGGTGCAGGAGATGATCACCAGCACCGTGATATAGAGCACTGACACCAGCACCGTGATAGAGTGCACTGACACCAGCACCGTGATAGAGAGCACTAACACCAGCACCGTGATATAGAGCACTGACACCAGCACCGTGATAGAGTGCACTGACACCAGCACCATGAGTGCACTGACACCAGCACTGTGATATAGAGCACTGACACCAGCACCGTGATAGAGTGCACTGACACCAGCACTGTGATATAGAGCACTGACACCAGCACCGTGATATAGAGCACTGACACCAGCACTGTGATAGAGTGCACTGACAGCAGCACTGATACCAGCAACTCGGTACTGGGCCCCAAAAATATGACACCACTCAACCTCTTCAAACAGGAGGGTACGAGCATATAGTACGGTGTGCTTTTTTTGTATAAGGAAGTGAGCCAAATGTAGAAAAAAGGTCTGTGTGCTCGATTAAATAAATCGTTTATAGAGATATACATGGTCTACTGGTCACATGTGTTGAATTCCTCTGAGATCCATGCCTCATAAATTTTTAGAAATGTGAGGTAGTCAACACTGTCGTGAGCTAGGCGAGTGTGCTTATCGGTCATGATCCCCCCTGCTTCGCTGAACGTCCTTTCGGACAGGACACTGGATGAGGGGCAAGCCAACAGTTCCATTGCAAATTAGGCAAGCTCTGGCCAGAGGTCAAGCCTGCCCACCCAGTAGTCCAGGAGTTCATCACTCCTCAGAGCGTCCACATCGGCCGTTAACCCGATGTAGTCGGACACCTGTCGGTCTAGGCGTTCCCTGATGCTGGATCTGGATGACACCTGTCAATGGGTCGGCTGAAAGAATGACCTCATATCAGAATTCACCATCACATCTTCAAACTGGCCTCTTCTTGCAGGCGCTGTTGGATTGGTACCCGCAACTTTTTCTCTGGTAGTGGAAATTCCTCCTCTGAAAGTGCATGCAAAAGCAGAATGCAGCATTTCTTGAAGCAAGGCCTGGAAGTGGTCCATTCTGACAGCCCCCTGTGACGGTGGTAACATTTCCGCCATTTTGTGTTTGTACCGGGGGTCTAAGTACGTTGCCACCCAGTACTGGTCCTTGACCCTTATGCTTTTTATACGGTGGTCCCTGTTAAAACACTGGAGCATGAAGGCCCCCATTTGCACTAAACTGGAAGCGGTGTGGTGGCCTGGCTCCTGCTCATCATCCAGGATAAGGTCATCCTCCTCGTTCTCCTCTCCCCATCCACGCACAACAACAGGGATCCCAGAAAGGTTTAAAGCATGCTCTTCTTGCTCCTCCTCATCCGCCCCGGCACCATCCTCCTCTGACTCCTCTTCAGACTCCTGTTGTTGACTTGTCTCAGATAGAGTAACACCCCCTGGGAATTTATCCAGCATTGCGACTTCCTCATCTTCCTGCTCCTGCTCCTCCACGGCTTGATGAATGACACAACGCAATGCACGTTCCATAAAGAAAGCATAAGGTACCATGTCACTGATAGCGCCATGGCTGCGACTGACCAGTTTGGTGATCTCATCAAATGGCCGCAGAAGTCTACATGCGTCGTGCATAAGCAGCCACTGGCGTGGTGAAAAAAAACCCCAGCTCCCCAGAACCTGTTCTGCCGCAGAGTTCATACAGGTAGACGTTAACTGCACGTTTCTGCTGGAGCAGCCTCTCAAGCATATAGAAGGTTGAGTTCCATCGTGTCGGGCAATCGCAAATAAGACTGAATGTCAGCAAGGCGAGCCATGGCCGTGTAAGATCTTCTGAAATGGGCCGAGATTTTCCTTGCCTGCCACAAGATGTCCTGGACCCCAGGGTATTTGACAACGAATCGCTGCACGACCAAGTTTAAGACGTGTGCCATGCATGGCACGTGCGTAATTTTGCCCTGTTTCAATGCGCTAAGCAGATTGGCACCATTGTCACACACCACTTTACCAACTGTCAAATTGAGCGGTGTTAGCCACTGATCTGCATGTGAATGCAAAGCTGAAAGGAGTGCAGGGCCAGTGTGGCTCTTGGCTTCCAGGCGCAGCACAGCATGGCAACGTCTCACCTGGCATGTCGAATAGGTTCTGGTGAGCTTGAGTGGAAGAAACGCTAGCAGCGGAAAAGGAGGAGTCAGCCGAGGAGGAGAGGGAGGAGAATGGAGTAGGAGGAGGAGAAGAAGAGGCAGGCCAGCATGCAATCCGTGGCGGTAAAACCAAATCTACACGGGTTACATGCTTGACGGCCGTCAGAATGTTCACCCAGTGGGCAGTAAAAGTGATATACCTTCCCTGCCCGTGTTTGCTAGACCACGTGTCTGTGGTCAGATGTATCTTGGCACCGGCACTGTGTGCCAGAGATACATTCACTTGCCACTGAACATAGCCATATAGCTCTGGGATGCCCTTCTGTGAGAAATACTTCCTTCCTGGGACCTTCCATTGTGGTGTTCCAATGGTCACAAATTTTCGAAAGGCCTCCGAGTCCACCAGTTTATATGGCAGTAATTGGCGGGCTATCAGTTCTGACAAGCCAGCCATCAACCGTTGGGCAAGAGGGTTATCTGGCGTCATCATTTTTTTACGCTCGAACATTTGGCCCATGGAAGCCTGCCTTTTTGCAAAAAAAGTGAGCTTGGCGTGATGGAAGGTGGAGTGGAGGACAATTGTGAGGAGAGAGGAGAAGTAGAAGATGAGGCTGGACGGTGAGAGCCTGGAGTGTAGCTTTGTGGGTTCCGTTGCTCCCACTGGGCTCGGTGATGGCAGCTCATGTGCCTTCTTAAGGCGGTCGTCCCTAGGTGAGTGTTGGGCTTACCGCGACTTATGCGTTGACTACAAAGATTGCAGATGGCAACACTATTGTCAGCAGTGGACACGTTAAAAAAAGCCCACACTGCGGAGCCATGTGCCGGCGTCCTGGGAGCGGCAGATGTGACCGTACATGGTTGATGTCTCGCTCCTGATACAGTCGCAGTCTGCTTTGTCCCTCCTGTGCAATCTAAGTTCTTCCTGCTTCTCCTCCCTATCTGCTGCTCCATATCTCCCTCTGAACTCCCCTCCTCTTCCTCTCTTGTGGGCACCCACGTGACATCACTAGACACGTCATCATCGACGTCACCTTCCCCACTGCTATACTTAGATATCTCGGAGTAGGCAGCAACAGCGGGGACCAACCTCCTCCTTGGGCTGATCTGGGTACTGTCGTCAGACTGCTGAGTGGCGGTTGTTGCTACCTCCTCTTCCTGATCCAATGCCAAGAGTGGATGCGCATCGGAAATGTCTTGATATGGATGGGAAAATAATTCCTGTGACTCAAGCGGAAGGTATATGGTGGTGGTGGTGTTGGTGGTAGTGTCTTTGGGGGTGCACATAGCAGAGAGTGAAAAAGAGGGTGCAGATCGAGAAGATGAGGAGGGTGCAGAAGAGTAAGGCTGAGTGAGTCACTCAACCAAGTCTGGTGCGTCCTTTGACGTAATCGCACGCACCTTCTGCAATTTGCCACTTTGGCTCAAGCCTGTTGCTCCTGCCCTATCCCTACAACCCCTGCGGAAGGGCCTGCCTCTTCCTCTGCCTGTCATTTTTTAAATGACCCTGTGACAAAAGTCTCTAGAGAAGTGCAGTATGTATGTGGAAGAAGGTATATAACACCCCGCTTCAATCTGTCGTTTTTGGGGGCCACTGGTCTATCACACCAGTTATAATACTTTTTTTTTAAAATTGCGTTTGTCACTCTTTGTAGTATCGCTGCAGAACCGCTCAGCAGTCACAATGCTGCATAGTGGAAATGCACTATACTATGCTTTCTATATGTGCAAGTATTTTATACGTGTATTACACACCTATATACTGCACAGCAAATAGTACACCTATACCAGTCCTTAAAAGGACCTTTGTGGACCTAGTAGCTAGTGATTTGCAGACTGTCCCTCAGTCACTACACCGATAAAGGACTGCTTCAGAATAGGGCAGCAGTCAGCAGCAGTGCTCCAGCACCCTATATATTGTACACCTATACCAGTCCTTACAAGGACCTTTGAGGACCTAGTAGCTAGTGATTTGCAGACTGTCCCTCAGTCCCTACACTGATAAAAGACAGCTGCAGAATCGGGCAGCAGTCAAGTATAATATTCTTTCTATATTTGGAAGAAAGTATATTATACCTGTACAACCCTATATACTGTACACCTATACCAGTCCTTAAAAGGACCTTTGTGGACCTAATAGTAATAGCTAGTGATTAAACTGACTGTCCCTGCTCCACACAGCGTCCTGTCCCTACACTGACAAAAGACAGCTGCAGAAGCAGTCAGCAGTGCACTCAGCAATCACCAGCACAGCAGTGCACCAGAACCCTATATACTGTACACCTATACCAGTCCTTAAAAGGACCTTTGTGGACCTAATAGTAATAGCTAGTGAAATAAACTGACTGTCCCTGCTGCACACAGCGTCCTGTCCCTCTCTACACTGACAAAAGACAGGCTGCTGCAATCACCAGCACAGCAGTGCACTGAACCCTATATACTGTACTACACCTATACCAGTCCTTAAAAGGACTTTTGTGGACCTAATAGCTAGCGATTTGTGTCACTAAAGTCTCTCCCTGCTCCACACAGCATCCTGTCTCTAAACTGACATAAGACAGAATGTTAGATGACCGCCAGATCAGGTCTATTTATAAGGTAGGGGGAATGTCCAATTGTTCATGTCCTGAAATGTCTCAATTGGCTGTCCTGTACCCCATGATGGATGTGTCATCATGGGTCAAAGTTCTTTCACACTCTAAAAACATATGTCCGCCGGGCGAAGAGCGGCAATAGTCCGCCGATCGGGCAAATCGTGAACACGCAAAATTCGCCACGAACCGACCGCCGGGCGAACAGTTCGGCCATCCCTACTAACTGCCTCCCCAGTTGCACAATCTCTGCATACTATTCTGCATAGAGACTACATATCGTGGCTGCATAGCACACACATTAGCACCACCAGTAACAATGAGCGGGGAAGGGGGGTTGTTAGGTAAACGACATGGGACCCTATGATTTTTAAAGACAGCTCTGTCTCTAGAAATGACCAATATAGTTCTCAGTAACTCTAGCAGTGATTATTGTAATGGCACTGAGTCCCAAAAATGTATCAGTGAGGATGACTATAGCCTACTGTCTCCTCAGTCTCCCCAGCTGAGATAGGACAAGGTCATCCAGTACCCAACTGTGCCTGCTCCCCCCTCTCAGGTGGGGATTTTGTGAAAATAGTGGCATACAAAGCAAAATACTGTACCTGTATATGCATATACTGTATATTTGCAATATGTAAGAGCTTAAAACTGGTGCACACATAAGGGACTAACAGTAGTAAAGAAGAAAGATAACCCTGCATTGGTGGTGTCACTGGATGGAAAAAATTACCCTGCAACGGTGGTGTCACTGGATGGAAAAAATTACCCTGCATCGGTGGTGTCACTGGATGGAAAAAATGACCCTGCATCGGTGGTGTCACTGGATGGAAAAAATAACCCTTCATCGGTGGTGTCACTGGATGGAAAAAATTATCCTGTATCAATGGTGTCATTAGCTGGAAAAAAGCAGTATCAGTGGGGATAAACTACAGCCAATCAGTGAAGGGGAGATATCGGCGCGTGCATGTACATTGTAGTACACACACCCAGATTACCTTTATAGTGCAGAGCCCAGGGCTGAGTCGTGAGACATGGTGGTTATCATGCAGCTTCCAGGGACAGTCTTCTGAAATTGAGAACTGGCCCCATGTCAATAAAAATCATCCTAATATATACACAGATTTGTAAAAAAAATCCGTACTCTCCAATTTAAGCCCCTTTCACACTGGGGCGGTGGGTGTGTCGGCGGTAAAACACTGCTATTTTTAGCTGCGCTGTACTGTCAATTTTGTGGCACTATTTGGCCACTAGCGTGGAGCTTTTACCCCCCACTAGCAGCTGAGAAAGGGTTAAAACCACCGCAAACTGCTGCTGCAGCAGCGCTTCGACGGCGGTATAGCCCTATTGATTTCAATGGGCAGGAGAGGTGAAGGAGCTCCAAAGATGCTGCTAGCAGGACTTTTTGTAGTGGACTGCCAGCGCACCACTCCAGTGGGAGAGCCCTTGGGCTTTCACATTGGAGACACAGCAGCGGCTCTTTCAGGGCGCTTCGCAGGCTCTAATTTTAGTGCTGTATCACCTGCAAAGCGCCCCAGTGTGAAAGGGGTCTTATAGTAGTCAGCATATACAACAATTCTATTAATATGTCTTTGTTAATATATCTTGAAATCAATTTGGATATATCAATAAAATACAATTTAAGCCCTCACTAACTCATACTTTAAAATAAGTTTAATAAAAAATCAATATATTGAAAATATATATATAACTATAAAATGTATTCTGAACTGGACTAGAATCCACAGCTTAGACAATATAAGCCTGTCACGCTAACCACTATAGTATCACTTAAAGATTCTCAATTAATGCTTTTTATGTTTTATATGAGATTCATTCTCAGTGAAACTATGGAAGAGCCCTGGGGCCATCAAAAAAAAAATATACAGAATTATGTTTTGAAAAAAAAAAAAATTCTGAATTCTGAGTTTGAAAGTCAGAATTCTGAGATTCAAAGTCAGAATTGTAAGTTTAAAAAAATTTTTTTTTTACAGAATTCGGAGTTTGAAAGTCAGAATTCTGAGATTTAAAGTCAGAATTATGAGTTTCAAAGTCAGAATTCTGAGATTGAAAGTCAGAATTCTGAGATTCAAAGTCAGAATTCTGAGAGTAAAAGTCAGAATTCTGAGAGTAAAAGTCAGAATTCTGAGTTTAAAAGTCAGAATTCTGAATTTAAAAGTCAGAATTCTGAATTTAAAAGTCAGAATTCTGAGTTTCAAAGTCAGAATTCTGAGATTCAAAGTCAGAATTCTGAGTTTAAAAGTCAGAATTCTGAGATTCAAAGTCAGAATTCTGAGTTTATAAATATAATAGTCTCTATTAAGAAGATTTTAGGACCAATGAGCCATAAAGTAGTAACACTCACAGACATACATGTCTTCTGCTCTATATATGGATATGTAAATGTATCTTAGTTACAGCACAGAGTATAGGGAAGCAGGCAGTGCTGGGTTCTCTGGTTCCTCTACTGTATTAATAGTTTCCACTTTTTGCTGTCTTATCCTTCTTCTCTGTCATCTGCTCCAACAAGAAGAGCCATGCTGGAAACATGTGTATTGTGTGTGAGTGGGGGGACACAGCTTCCATAGATAACAGAACACAATGGCCAGCACAGCTCTGCACCCCAACTTGTAGGAAACATTGCACTATTGTCCCTACATAAGGGAATTGTGAATGGCTAGAAGGCAATAGGACAATGTGTTTTATGGTCATAACGGATTTGTTATGTCTGCAGTTCAAGGTACCTGAGTTCTTCACCCTTGCCCCCTGTTCCTATACGAGACTGTGTTGTTGGATGTTACTACTGCAAAATAAAACCTTTCAAAAGGATTTTATTGGTGTCCGCATCCAAAGTTGTTGGGTATCAACCCTGACTTTTAAAGGGTGTTCCGCACCTTTCGAATTTGCCATGAACACCCCAAATTGTTTGCTATTTGGCGAACACTCTGGGCTCAAACTGGGCCTTTGTCTTTATAATTCACCTGCTGCTATCTTAGGGAGACCATTTCTTATTGAACTCCCTCAAGTTTACCTTCAAATATCATATGTAGAAATACAGATTTGCATATCTACAAGTAAATAAAAAGAAAAAAATTCTAATTGTGGTTGCGATCAAATATTCGCAGCTGTGATCAAAAGAGCGTAGTTTCACCTTCAGAAATTAGTCATTGTAATCACCCGGAAGTTTCTGTGCTGGTCAAGATCTCCATCTAGGTGGAATGGCAAGGTCCCTCTTTAACAAAGAGGAGGTGCTGCTCATTTGCTGGGTATGTGTAGGATATGTACTTGTGCATAATACATTTTGGGGTGGATGTAGTAGTTCTCATGTGCACACATCACTTCCTGCATTTGTTCTGCTGATGTAAATTAGTAAGGACTATGCAAATATAAATGAGAGCTAATTTCTATTAAAATATATATGACTTGTTTCACACTTGGGTGACTTTTCCAGCAAATTCAGACCTCTGAGTTGTATGACAAGTTGTACCCCATGATTCTCAATGATAACCATTCATTGAAGTGCTACTTTAAGTTGCAATAACTTTAAAGAAGTCCCTGTACTACTTTTTATGTGACTTTCATGTGACTTGAGGTACATTGGGCACTATATTACACAGGCATTCCCAGAAGTTGGGGCCAAGTTGCAGCAGCAAAGTGGCAGCAAAATAGTGTGACTTTCAGGTTGCAGCAGTGTGATTTAGATTCATGGATAATTCCTTTGAATAATACCTTTGCATTAGGCACTATTCTCACTTGTGCATCATGCAAGTGTATCAAATTCGTCCCTGCACTACTTTGGTTTGACTTTGATGTGATTTGAGGCCCGTATTCTGCAAGATTACACAGGCATTGGTCGCACAAGTCCAAATGGGGCCTAATTCAATGGTGTTATCAATGAATCTCATTAGGTTCCTTTCACACTTGTGCGACCTGAAATTCCCATGACTTTGCAGAGCTTTTTGCCACAAATTTGATGAGACTTGAAGCAATGCCAGTGTAATCTTGAGGTCTATGGACACAGGAATCACAGGACAAGTCGCACAAGTGTGAAAGGGGCCTTAGGGCCGGTTCACACTGCTGTGCTGCCCCGCCCTGCAAATCGCATGTGATGTCTATGTGATGCAAACTTAGCCATACAGATTGTATGGTTGAATTTGCGTCGCATTTGGACCAAACACACAGGACCCTTTTTTTTTGGTCCGCAGCAGAATAGGATCACATGGGTGTTGTCTGAATTTGCAGTTTGCTCTTTGATATGCAAACTGATTTGGAGGTATCATTAGCTTTCCACTGACATTCCCAGCAGTTCGAATATGGCAGTGTGAACTGCCTGCGAGTTTTATGCGATGCTGGTACCCACCCTGGATTTCCAGGGTTCCCGCATTGCTTCATTGTGAACTGGCGCAGACTTTAGGTTCACACCCCTGCATATTTTAGTGCATTTTGCAGTTTGCAGAAACACTCTACAGTCCATTTAACATGGTTTCCTATGGTACTAGTTCACATCTATGCATTTTGTGGCCAGTTGGGGACTTTTTTTCACAAGATTTGCGGGTTATAGATTTTAATGGAATCACACCAGAAACGCAACTGTTACCTTTGATGCGATTTTTGATGTGTTTTGCCATTCTTATTTTAACACTGTATATAGCTGGTTGCTAACCGGGGGTTCGGGAAGCCAGCCGCAGCATCCTTAACAACCAATCACAATGAGTCATCAGCTGTCAGCAGCTTCCCCGCTGAAAGCAAAAAAAAAATGGCAGGCAAAAAAAAAATTGCAAAAAAACTGCATTGGGCTCCAGGTCTTTACCAGGCACTTCGGATCTAGTATGGACCTGGAGGGGACCCCCAACCCTAAAAGTAAAAAAAAAATGCCGTGGGAGCCCACCTCAAAATCCATACCAGACCCTTATCCGAAGACGCAACCTGGCAGGAAAAGAGGGGGGGGTGAGAGTGTGCCCCCCCTCCTGAACCATACCAGGCCACATGCCCTCAACATGGGGAAGGTGCTTTGGGATCTCCCCCAAAACAGTGGGTACAACGTACCCCTACCCAATCACATGGGGGGTGGGGTCTGGGGGCCCCCTTGTGAAGTGGGCTTACAGATTCCGATAAGCCCCCCAGTCGGAGACCCCCACAACCACTGGGCAAGGGTTGTGGGGATGAGGCCCTTGCCCCTATTAACATGGGGACAAGGGGTTTTGGGGGACTCCAAGGCACCCTCCCCATGTTGAGGGGCTCCCTCCTTTACTGAACTGCCAGGTTGCGTGCTCAGATAAGTGTCTGGCATGGACTTTGGGGGACCTCTATGCCATTTTTTTCTACATTTTGTCCCTTGTTCCCCTTAAAATCCAGACCAGACCTGAAGGGCCTCGTATGGATTTTGGGGGGCCCCATGTCAACTTTTCTTAACATTTTGTCATGGGGTTCCCCTTAAAGTCCATACCAGATCGGAAGGGCCTGGAATGCATTGGGAGAGGAGGGACCCTTCGCCGTTTTCTTTCCTTGATTTTTGAACAGCTGGATTTTTGGAATTCCACACCATATTATTTTTGAATAATTACATACCACTGCATGCATTTGAAGAGTTGAAATTATGGAATAAACCAAACTGATGTGCACTCACTAATTAGGCTGCAAGTACAATGTACATTTTCAGGAGGTAACACCATTGGTGCGATTCAAACCCATGGCTTGAACCTTTGAATGTAGCAGGGCATACCACTACACTATGGAGCTGAGCACAATCATACGTAGCAAATACTATTACTAATGTTTGATTCTTTTCATTGTATACAATAATATTTTGCATTTGAGGCATTAATATTATGGTACCAACCATGCTCATGTGCCATGATATTGGGTAGGGATGAGCCGAACACCCCCGGTTTGGTTTGCATCAGAACTTGCGAACAGGCAAAAAATTTGTGGGAACATCGCTAAAGTCTGTGGGACACGAACATGAAAAATCAAAAGTTCTCATTTTAAAGGCTTATATACAAGTTATTGCCATAAAAAGTGTATGGGGACCCGGGTCCTGCCTCAAGGGACATGTATTAATGCAATAAAAACTGAATTTTTTTTCAGGAACAGTGATTTTAAAAATGTTTAATGTGAAACAATAAAAATGAAATATTCCTTTAAATATTGCGCCTAGGGGTGTCCTTTGTATGCCTGTAAAGTAGTGCATCTCTCCCATATTTGGAACAGTACTGCAGCAAAATTAAATTTCTAAAGGAAAAAAATGTCTTTTAAAAAATAATAATAAAAAGGGTAAACAGAGTAAACGTAGTAAAAACATAGCCAGAGTTCAGGAATCGGAACGGATAGTCAGACAAGCCAAAACATCAGGGAGCCAGAGATGAGCATAGTAGAACATCAAGTAGGATCTGGAGCCAGAAGGAATGCAAGCCAAGCAAGTCTTTAACAGGAACACAGGAGACCAAGGCAAAGGCAGAGATCATCTGGCCTGGTCAGCTTAAGTAGGCAGGACTGACGAGCAGGATATCATCAACAGGTGAGTCACTGTGGAGATATAGGAGCTGACAGCTGAGTGGCCAGCTCAGAGAAGGAAGGGCTGAGCCCAGCCCTGACATGCACATTTCATATATAACTATGGGGCGTGGCTGCCAGAGGATGTCAGCAGGAGACCCCACCCCCTTATGACATCACTGACCCATCATGCCCCGGGCAGTGAAGTCACAAGGGGCAGGGTCTCGGAGTGACCTAATGCGCCCCATCGCAGCATTGGAGGAGGTTCAGTTTTTGAATGTTCAGCATTGAATGGCAGAGGAGAAAGACTGGAGGATGAAACGCGGCAAGAAGAAGCCAGAGGAATATGGCGGAAGAAGCGGGGGAAGAAGTAGCTGGAGGAAGAAGGAGAAAACCTAAGGAAGACCAGAGGAAGATGGAGGAAGAAGTGGGGGAAATCAGAAGACATTTTTAATAAAGGAATTGTCAAAAAATGGTTATTGTCTTTTGTCACATTTCAATGCTTTTTTAGGTGAATGGGTAGGGGTACAATGTACCCCATAGCCATTCACATGGGGGGATCTGGCAGTCCCCTTGTTAAAGGGGGCTTCCAGATTCTGATAAGCCCCCACCCGCAGACCCCTACAACCACCTGGAAAGGGTTGTGGGGATGAGGCCCTTGTCCCCATCCACATGGACCCCAATGGATTTTGGGGGACCCCAAAGCACCCTCCCCATGTTAAGGCATGTGGCCTGGTATGGTTCGGGGGGGTCGCACGCTCGTTCCCCCCTTTCCTGACCTGCCAGGTTGCGTGTTTGGATAAGGGTTTGGTATGGATTTTGGGGGGACCCCAACGCCAATTTTTTTACATTTTGGCGTGGAGTTCCCCTTAATATCCATACCAGACTCGAAGGACCTGGTATGGACTGGTGGGGGGAACCGACGCCGTTTTTTCTTTGATTTTTACTCTATATTGCTGGTGTTCTGTCGAAGTGCACTGTATGTACTGTTCTGTCCATCAGATGTTTATGCTGATTATTTGAACCTGTGTTGTTAAATTTACATGTAAAGTATGTAATTTACATAAGACAATCATAAGCGGTGTGCAGGCTCTATCTAGCGTTCCTTTTTGGTATTGCTGCAGTTATTCTGTTTATTTGACTCACTGTATCTGCAGTTAAGGAAGTTGTTAGTACGCAGGGAATTCTGGGTAGGATCTACACAGGAAGTGAAGCCACCATAATTTGAGAAGATATTCAGCAAGCAACACATGCATTTCTCAATCTATATATCTATTTTTTATATATATATCTCTATTTTTTTTTTTTATATTATATACAAAAAACAATTGTCATCAGATATACCAATAGGATTCAACAACCTTTTTAAAAAAAAGAGAAAATACCCACCCACTGAAAGAATCCCCCCTCCCCACCTCCTGCCGGTCTCCCCTTTCTTTCCTCTTCCTTTCTTTCTATACCTCCATCTGTTCCACTACATACTCCATCAGTTTTTTGTATATTTCCTGGTTCTCTTAACCACTACCCGACCAGCTCACGCCGATGTATGTCGGCAGAATGGCACGGACAGGCAAATGAGCGTACAGGTGCGTTCCTTTAAATTTGCTGCCGTGCCATCGCATGTCTGCCGCCGGCAGCGTGCGCCGGTCAGGACCTCCATTAGTCAGATCGCGGGTTCCGCGGACTTGATCACTGTGGGGATACCCCTGATCGTGGCATGGGGAGGAAGAACGGGGAGATGCTAAAGTAAACAAGCATCTTCCCGTTCTGCTTAGCAACAGTGACACTGATCTCTGCTCCCTGTGATTGGAGCAGAGATCAGTGATGTGTAAAACACAGCCACGCCCCCACAGTTAGCAACACGCCCCTAGGACACACTTAACCCCTACACTGCCACCTAGTGGTTAACCCCTTCACTGCCAGTGTCATTTACACAGGAATTAGTTCATTTGTATAGCACTGATTGCTGTATAAATGACAATAGTCCCAAAAACGTGTCAAAAATGTCCGATGTGTCGCTGCCATTACTAGTAAAAAAAAATATTAATAAAAATGCGATAAAACTATCCCCTATTTTATAATCGCTATAACTTTTGCGCAAACCAATCAATAATCGCTTATTGCAATTTTTTTTACCAAAAAATGTATAGAAGAATACGTATCGGCCTAAACTGAGGAAAACATTTTTTTTATACATTTTTGGGGGATATTTATTATAGCAAAAAGTAAAAAATAATGTGTTTTTTCAAAATTGGCACTTTTTTTTGTTTATAGCGCAAAAAAATAAAAACCGTGGGGGTGATCAAATACCACCAAAAGAAAGCTCTATTTATGGGTAAAAAAGGATGTCAATTTTGTTTGGGAGCCACATCGCACGACCACGCAATTGTCAGTTAAAGCAATGCAGTGCCGAATCGGAAAAAGTGGTCTGGTCATTGACCTGCAAAATGGTCCGGTCTGAAAGTGGTTAAAAGCTATCCATTTTTTCCATGTGTTTTCAAATCTTTTTATCCATCCCTCTTCCCTACTGCTAAGATATTTCAATCTAAATATATAGTCTATTCTTTCAAACCATGCCTTTATTGTGGGTTTTCCCGTATCTAACCATTTTTTTGGTATTGATCCTTTCACTGCATCCAACAAAAATGGGATTAAGGGTCTCTTATGTTGTTTCTTTTAACTACTTGTCGACCAGCTGCCATCATTATACGGCGGCAGGTCGGCATGGTCCCACGAACAGTCAGTCACAGCTGTACGTTGGTCCCTTTAAGCGGGATAGCAGGCATGCTGCACAGCAGGCACAAGAGGCAGAACAGGGACACACATCCCAGTTCTGTGAGGAGAGGAGAGAGAGATCGTGAGTTCCTACAAGCTGGGAACCACGATCTCTCATCCCCTATAGTCAGTCCCATTCCCCACAGTTAGAACACACACATAGCGTGAGAGAAAAAAAAGCAGATTACCGAGCTTTTGTTTACATCATGCAATCCGCTGTCATTGGCTGACAGCTGATTACATAGTAAGGGGCCGGGACCAGCCCCTTCCTCGGATCGGTGATCACCTGAGTCTCAGTGACTCGGTGATCACAGCGCACACCGCGCTCGCCCCGTAGGGAATACGCATGGCTCGTGCACAGGGGAGGACGTCATGTGATGCAATCCTGGGAATTCAGATCCGCGCTGTGGCCGACATTCAGCTATATCGCGGATGTCAAGTGGTTAAAGTCCATTCTTCTAGCCTTTAGTTTCTATAAAGTGACGCACTGCCATATCGCAAAAAATGTCCTGATCATTGAGCAGCCAATTCTTCCAGGGCTGAAATTGTACTTTTTTGTGCAATAAACATGTCCATAGATCATTTGATAACACTTTCCCTGTAATTTCCCCCATATATTGTTGGATCTCTTGCCAGTATTCCTTTCATTTTTCACAGTCCCACCATATATGGGACATGTTGCCTATCTGTTTACATCCTCTCCAGCATAGTGAGGATTTAGCTTGTTGATATTTTAGGATTTTTTTCAGTTGTTATATACCATCTCCCCAAACACTTATAATTAATTTAAATTGTTTTAATATCGGTTGTGTAATCTTGTACTGCTCGCAGCACTAGGACCATCTGTTGCTTATCTAATCGTGAACCTAACTCCCCTTCCCATTTTACAATAAATTTTGGTTTTTCTAATCCCTCAAAGTCTGTAAGTATTTTTGCATCCTATGCATTAACCACTGGCTTACTGGGCACTTAAACCCCCCTCCTGCCCAGACCAATTTTCAGCTTTCAGCGCTGATGCACTTTGAATGACAATTGCGCGGCCATACAACACTGTACCCAAATTACATTTTTATCATTTTTTTCCCACAAATAGAGGTTTCTTTTGGTGGTATTTAATTACAGCTGGGACTTTTATTTCTTGCTAAACAAACAAAAAAAGATGCAAAATAAAAAAAAATATATGTTTTTTCTTAGTTTGTTATAAAATTTTGCAAACAGGTAATTTTTCTCCTTCATTGAAGTGCGCTGATGAGGCGGCACTGATAGGCTGCACTGGTGGGCACTGATAGGCTGCACTGGTGGGCACTGATAGGCTGCACTGGTGGCTACTGATAGGCACAGTTAAGGCGGGACTAATAGGCACAAATAAGGTGGCACCGATAGGCACAGATAAGGCAGTACTGTTGGGCACAGATAAGGCGGCACTGATGGGCAAAGATGGGCACTGATGGATGGCACTAATGGGTGGCACTGATGGGTGGCACGGATGGGTGGCACGGATGGGTGGCACAGATGGGTGGCACTAAGGGGCACTGATAGGTACCACTGATAGATGGGACTGATGGGCACTGATAGGTGGCACTGATAGGTGGCTCTGATAGGTGGCACTGCTGGGCACTGATGGGCGGCACTGATGGGCGGCACTGATGGGCACTGATGGGCACTGGTAGATGACACTGATGGGCATGGATATGTGGCACTGGGGTGCAGCACTGTTGTTGAGGCAGATTTTGGGCACTGATAGGTGGCACTGTGGGCACTGATGGGGGGCACTTTTTTATTAGTTAGGTGGCACTGGCAGGGGGCAGGTGGGCACTGATAAGCTGGCCGTGATCGGGACTGATGTCCCGATCACGGCCGCCGGTGATCGGCTTTTTTGTTTTTCCCGGCTCTGTTGTGTCACATGATCAGCTGTCATTGGCTGACAGCTGATCACGTGGTAAGGGGTCGGGATCGACCCCTTGCTCCGATCCGTGATCAGGCGAGTCTCATAGACTCGCTGATCACAGAGCGCGCCACACGCGCCCCTCAGGGGGCGGGCAGGCCGCTCGTGCACGGGACGACGTCAATAGACGTAGTCCCGGCAAAGCAGGTCCGCGCTGTAGCCGTCATTCGGCTATAGCGCAGATCTCTAGTGATTAAGGTGAAAAAAAACCTTGCAGTCACCAGTGCTCTAGCCCCCCCTGTTTTACTTACCTGAGCCCTCAATTTCCGTTGGCGCGTCCCCGCCATCCCTCTCTCCACAGGTTCCCAGCTCTAGTTTGGATAGATTGATAGCAGCGTAGCCATTGGCTCTCACTGCTGTCAATCAAATATAATGATGCGGGCACTGGGGGGGCAGCGCCGAGTCCTGCATTTGGCCTCTATGGACGCCGAGTGCTGGAATAGGGAGCATGCCCACAAGGTAACCCACCTTCTCCAAGGGGGTTAGCTAATGCAGGGAGGAGTCGCAAGAGCCACAGAGGGACCCCAGAAATGGATGTTCGGGGCCACTCTGTGCAAAACAAGCTGTACAGTGGCAGTAAGTATGACATGTTTGTTATATAAAAAAAATTAAAAAGGATCCTTTAGTATCACTTTATGTTCTCTTATGTTCTAATTGACTGTGGTACTGTTGCCACAAAATGCTTCAACTGTAAATGCCTCCATTCATTGATCTTTAATAAGTCATTCTTAAGTTTTAATTCCTGGTACGTTTTTATTTTCCCTTTGTCTACTACATCTTTTAATTGTACATTTCCTGTCCAACTTCCAAACAGTGTCCCTTTGTTAAAAAAATGTCCCAGAGATTGAAATTAGTGGTGAATTATATTCCCATTTTTTTTGTTTATAAATTATATTCCATACTTTAAATACATTTCTTGTCAAATCATGTGTAACTTCATCCAGTGTTCTATACTTTTTTCGTATCCATACTGTATATTTTTATCTAACTGTGTTTTACTCAATGTGCTTTCCATATCCACCCATCTTTTTGCATTTTTTTGTTTTTGTCCATTCTATCATCCATGCCATTATTACAGCACTGTAATATCTTTTTATATCTAGTAGTGATAATCCCCAGAGCACTTTATCCCTATTTAAGATTGTCTTCTTACCCTGTCAGACATATCTCAAGAACATTGTTTTGATTGTTCTAAAAAGACCTGGGGAAGTGTTATTGGTATCATTTGAAATTGATATACTGTTTTCGGGAGTATTACCATTTTTAGCATATTTATCATTCCCATCCACAGCAGAGGGCATGTTGATTGAGTTTCTTGATTTCCATTTTAATTTCATTGAGCAGAGGAATATAATTAGCTTGGTACAATGTTGTAAATTTCAATCAAGATAATTGAATTCTTTCCCCTTCCATGTGAATGAAAATTAATGTTGTAATGCCAATGCTTCCTTCTTACTTAGACTTATATTCAAGATTTCTGATACTATTGGATTCATTTTAAAATTTGAAAGTTCCCCATATTCTTTCAGTTCTTTCATTAAGTTGGTAAGTGTTAACCTAGGTTTAGATATATAAAACAAAATGTCATCAGCGTATGCTGCTCCATTATGTTCTTCATCTCCGATCCTTGCCCCCCCCCCCCCCCTATATCTGCACTATTTCTTATGGTTGTCAGAAAGGGTCCCAACGCTAGTACATATAGGAGGGGCGACAGCGGGCATCCGTGTCTTGTTCAATTAAACATTTCAAAAGGTGATGACATACTCCCATTAACTTTAACCAAAGCTGTAGTGTGGTTATATATATTTTTTTATCCATTGAATCATTTTTGGTCCTATTCCCAGGTTTTCTATTGTTCCCATCATAAATCCCAAGGCTACCCTGTCAAATGCCTTTTCTGAATCTATTGACAGGAGTAGTACTGGGGATTTCCCACTTCTCTCCTTTTGTAATATTAACATTGTTCTTTTTTAATCTTGTTGCTAGTACTTTTGCAAAGAGTTTAGTGTTGGCATTTAACAGTGCAATTGGCCTATAGTTGGAACATAATGTGTAATCTTTTCCCTCTTTGGTATTATCATAACATGTGACCTCCCCCTCAGCCAGGCCATTTAGATATTCGCATAATTTTGGAGTAAGTTGTTCCCTGAATTTTGTATATCTTATTGTAAATCCATCAGGTTTCAGGCTCGTCCCTACTACTGTACAGTTTATTGCTATTCTAATCTCCTCCTCTGTTATTGGAACTCCCAAGGCCTGCAGTTTTTCCATTGATATGTTTGGTAATTTTGCTTCCTTAGCTATTTTTTTAAATTTTTTTATGTTTCTCGTGTCTCCTTCTCGCTTACAGAATATAGGCCACTATAATAGCTCTGAAAGACTTTTATAATTTCTGTTGTTTCATATACCATTTCTCCTTTACTGTTTTTCATCTTTTCTATTTTGTTTAAAGATTTTTTATATTTTATCATTTTTGCAAGATGTTCTCCTGGTTTATTACCCCATTTATAACTGTCTTTCATCGCTGTTTTAAATTTGTTTATTGTCTCCTGTTCCAAAAAGTCTTTCAAATCATCTCTTTTAATTATTAATTTTTGTATGTATTTTCCCATCTAGCCCCTTTTTATGCTTCTGTTCTAATTCACGTATTTCTGTTATTGTCCTTTCCATGTTTTTTTATTTTTCTTTCTTTTTCCTGGTGCCTGTAGAAATCAGTATACCCCTAATAAATGCCTTATGTGCTTGCCAAATTGTAGTCTTTGAGACCCCTGGGGACCCATTTAACAGAAAATATTTTTTTCTTTTTTTTTTTGTTTTGTTTACACTTCTATATCTTGTATCAGATCTTCATTCAGTCTCCATTTATTTATCCTATCCTGGGTTCCTGTAGGTCCCAACTCCACAATTACTGGGCCATGATCTGAGAGTGTAGTTATTTCAATGGATGAGTCAACTACAGCCTTCAAGAGTCTATGCTCCACCAATATATAATCCAGTCTTGAGTACGTATTATGTACTGAGGAGTGGAATGAATAATCTCTTGCCCTTGGGTGTTGGGCCATCCATACATCCACCAACTGCCATTGATGTAATCTTTTCTTTATCATTCTTAGTTGGTGATTTCCAGTCCCCTGTGCATTTGATGTACTATCTATTCGAGGGTCCAGACAAAAGTTAAAGTCTCCTGCCAAAACCAAACTACCTTTTTTAAAGCTCATTATTTTATTCAAGATCTCTTTCAAATAGTCCCCTGGGCTTTTATTAGGGCAGTAGACATTAGCCAATGTGCACTCCATCCCCTATCAAAAATAGGTACTGCCCTGTCGGGGTCTGCTTTCCTATCCTCCAATTCAAATCTTTTGCCATGCCTACTGCTACTCCTTTGGCTCTTCTTGTAGGGGAGTCTCCATAGTACCATG
Organism: Lithobates pipiens; assembly: GCF_037356315.1. Taxonomy (NCBI): domain Eukaryota; kingdom Metazoa; phylum Chordata; class Amphibia; order Anura; family Ranidae; genus Lithobates; species Lithobates pipiens. Next base: position 249,476,086 of record NW_027507718.1, read on the forward strand.
TTGGGTAGAATTTTGAGTATAATTTTACATTTGTATTTTGTGCTATATATGTCTCTTGTAAGAAAATAATGTTTGCTGAGTACCTTCTGATTTAATTTAGCGCTGTGTGCCTATTTTCTGGAGTATTTAGCCCTCTAACATTATAGATTAGGTATTTTAATGATGCCATCTTAATTCCATCTCTCGCCTTGCCCACTACTCCTATCCTCCCCACGGCCGGCACTCTTTTGGTGGTATTTGATCACCTCTGAGGTTTTTACTTTTTTGCGCTATAAACAAAAAAAAAACTGACAATTTTGGGGAAAAAAAACAATATTTTTTACAATTTGCTATAATAAATATAAAAAAAAATCAGTTTAGGCCAATATGTATTCTTCTACATATATTTAGTAAAAAAGTCGCAATAAACGTATATTGATTGGTGTGCGCAAAAGTTATAGTGTTTACAAAATAGGGGATAGATTTATGGCATTTTTTTTTTTTTTACTAGTAATGGCGGTGATCAGTGATTTTTAGCGTGAGCTGTTCCTAATCACAGAACGGGTTCTGTTTGCTTACATTGACAGATCCCCATTCTGGCCGACCACATGCATCAGCTCCGGCATGTGCCCACTGTATCTATTTCACAAAGCTGCGTACAGCTATGGTGATTCACTCAATAGAGTCGACCTGCTGCAGTATAACTATGGCAGCTGCTCATCAAGTGGTTAAGCATGTTATGTTTCATGTGAATCTGATTGCACATTAAGAACATTGTTTAATGGTTGTAAAGCCTGGTACACACTATAGGTTTTTTTTCCATTCTACTGGAACTAAAAAAAACTGTCAGCTCTGGTCGGAGCCCCTGTTCTCACTATGCCAAGTAAGAACAGCAATCTCCCACACTGTGCTGCTGTATTCTAACAGAGGGAACCCCCCTAACCCCACCCTCACACCCAGCACCAGAACACTTGAATTTTGTTTTTTGTTTTAACTGGCAAATGTCTTCCGACATTTGGCCTGTGTGTAGCGGCTTTAGTTAGAGGAGCATGATCATATATCCCCTAGGGGGATATCTGGTATATATGTACTGTATTTGGGACTTTTCAAGTCAAGTTTTATATATAAGATATTTGTTGTAATTGATTTATCTCATTGTTCATTGATTATCACTCGTACCATTATCATTTGTAAGGTTATCAGTACTTTCAGAGCAGTGTCATAATCCCAGATAGCTATGTCAGTCCTGATTCTAGGAAAGGAAAACCTGTGCTGTAATAAGGCTTATATTGATACAGTGATTAAAAATTTTAAATGTTAGCAACATTTTTAGCTCACAAAGTTGATCAAAACATTAAGAATATCATTTGTAGACACTTACCACGTTATCACTTTTTGGGTTGACAGAACCTACATAATTAGGAACAAATGATTTTATGTAAGAACATAGTTCAATAATTTACTGCACACACCTTAGGGTAGTGAATCACTCACAGTGATGGTATCCCTATGACAAAAACTATGAGGGCCAATGTACAGTTGTTGAAAACTAATAATATCGTAAAGGTAATCTGAAATGTGGGGTACTGTAAATTGTTAGATTTGACACCTCCCCTTGAATGTTGTGCCATCCCTGGTGCCTCCTGCCTGTTGCTAACATTCAGTAAGGCCAGCCATCACAACAATTGCTTAATATGAACAGGTTGGAGGAGGGTAGGCCGATCTTTGACAGGAAGTGTCAAAAAGAGCTTTTTACAGCAGCCTATGTACGGGCAAACATTTGCGCCTACATTGTAGTGCCATAGCCTCCTCAGCACCTTAACTAAATTGACTAGTTTACTTTTTATATGATTGTGCTCATATGATTCATCATCCTCAATGGCAATGTGGAGCTTGGCCAGTGTAATCATGTAACTGTGCTGAGCAAAGAGAATCCCTTTTAAGACTTCTTTCATTTGGGACTTGGTTCCTGAGGAATGGGATGATTGGTCAACCTGGCCCTGTTGACCAGTCACTATTCAACACTTAAAATATGATTACTAAAGTGCTGATATGAATAAAGCTAAAAAACAAAAAAATATAATATGGCTAATTATATAAATGAAAAACAGCTGCAGCTATTTACAATGTGTTCTGGCACCACATATAAAAATGAATAAAAACAAATAACAGTGCGCTAGATTCCAAATATAAGCTTCATAATAAACTCCAGTGAATAAGTGACAAATAGTGATCTTAAAAGATATATACAAACAAGTTCACATGCACAATATATACATATATGAAACTTTTGAATGCTGAAGAAACATGAATAAAATCAATCCGTGCTCCGTGACAGTCTCTGCAGGGAATATGTGCTGACAGATCACCGCCACCTCAGTGTACAATGCCCGATCACCTCAAATGAAGACCCCTTTGGGTCTATTGGCACTTTCAATATTAATCCACACAAGGATCAGTTCAATCATACAAGGGCTTCTCAAGAGAAATGTATGGAAAATCACACGATTGATTTAAAAGATGTTTTTTCCACTAATATGAACACGGACACAGGTGATTTAAACACAAATTTTAAAAAATTTTCCCATTTAATGGCGAAAAGGGTCAGCCCATGGTGGGATTTAACCACTCATGAACACTATAGTAAGAAAAATATTGTACCAAGGAGGCTTAGGTGGTATGTTCCCATCAATGATGGTTTATTAGATCAGCAATCAGTTGATGAATGGTTTACATTTTTTAATGAAAAAGGGACATAAGTATTATTTTTTTTAATCAAAAGGAAGCAAAGAAAGATTGCGAATATTAATAAACAGCTTGCTGACTGTAAAATTATATTGGAAGGTTCTAAAGATTCTGCATCATTTGTTACGCTAACAAATCAGTTAAATAAAGTATTGGAACTAAAGGACATTGAAATTAAACAAAAGAAAAAAGAAAGTATTTAAGAGATGTAAATGATTATAAATTGGATCAGGCCTTTAAGTGGCAATTCAATTTGAAAGAAGGAAATTTAGGCTCAACAACTACATCCCCTGAAAGAGAAGTGCGGATTATGACCCCAATTAGAGATCAAAGATATAGAACCCTTGAGCCAGGGAAGATTACAATGGACCCCCAAGAAAACAATATAGAGAAGATCACAATGGACCCAAAACCCCTAAACCCTGGTGGCAGAATAAAAACAATTCCAAACTATGGTCCAAATCAACTAAAAGACCTTTTTGGAAAAATAATGGGAATAGAAATAATCAGAAAGCAAGGAATCAATAAAATAATCAATATGGTAACCAAAGCAATCATAATTATTATAATCAGGAAAGGAGAGAATCAAGAGAATATCCACAATATCAACAGGTGGGTTATACTTATCATGACCAATATCAATAAGAATCCAGAAGAAGTCCCATTCATACCCAAAACAGATATGAAGTATTAAGAGATCAAAGAGAGGATGAACCACACCGCTCTTTTTTAGATCACCGCAGGCACGAGAGAACCCCTCCTTGGAACAACAGAACAGGGAACCCAAGAAGTCCAAATTGAAGAGGCCGAGGAGGATATAAGATCCAAAAGAAAAAGAGAGTAGTAAGGGAAGGTATATATAATTTAAGTGGAGTAGAATTGACCAAAATGGAAATACTGGCACTGGATAAAGGATTAAAGTATGCCCCAAAGCAAAATTTGAATAAATTTGAAACGTACAGTATGTGGATATCCAAAGATACACCAAGAAATTTAATATTTAGACGTATATGCTCAACAAAGCCATCTGACGCAAGTGGAGGACGACGGGATACATCCAGTGGTATTACACAGAGTTAGTTAAGAAATAAATCACTATTTAATCCACCAGTCCACAACAATGAGCATATAGAGGAATTCAATAAAATGGTTTTACAAGATCTGGAAAAATTGAAAGTTAAAAGAATGAAGGACCCTCAAGATATCATAAAAGAGATAGAAGAACTAGAGGATAATAAAAATGTAGTTATAAGATCGGCAGACAAAGGGGGTGCTATTCTAGTACTCTCAAAAGAAAACTACAATAATGAGCTTATGGGGCAACTGAACGATAGTAATACCTAAATCAAATTAAGGGGAAACCCCACAAGACAGTATAAAAGTGAACTACAGGAATTGATACAAAGAGGAAGCAAGAAAAATATCTTCAGGAAGAAAGAGGAAAAATATTCAATACCAGAAACCTGTAGAGTCCCGATCATCTATACAATTCCAAAACTACATAAGGACCAAATAAATCCCCCGGGGAGAAAAATAATAAATGGAATACAATCTACTAATGTAGGATTAGGGGAATATGTTGATAGTTTTCTATAACCCTTGGTACCACAAACATGATCTTATTTGAGGGATACCAAACATCTAACCCAGATATTGATCCCAGGTAGCCACCACCCTGAATGGACCTAAAAATCCTGTCTACCATTAACCACTTGACCACTGGGCACTTAAACCCCCTTCCAAACCAGACCAATTTTCAGCTTTTGGTGTTCTCACACTTTGAATTACAATTACTCAGTCATGCAACACTGTACCTATATGAAATTTTTGTCCTTTTTTTCACACAAATAGAGCTTTCTTTTGGTGGCATTTAATCACCGCTGGGTTTCTTATTTTTTGCGGTATAAATCAAAAAAGACTGAAAATTCAGTAAAAAAAAATAATTCTTTGTTTCGGTTAAAATTTATTGCAGAGTATTGGCAGAGTATGTCAGAGTATTTCAGAGTATTGCAGCATCGCAAAGTATTGGCAGAGTATAGCACAGTATTGTAAAGTATTATACAGTGTTGCAGAGTATTGGCAGAGTATTGTACAGTGTTGCAGAGTATTGGCAGAGTATTGCAGAGTGTTGTCACACAGCAGCGCTGTGGGCACTACACATCCAGCCCACACCACTGCTGCAATCTCTCCCCTTCTCCCCTCGGAAACAGAGAGGGGAGGGAGATACCAGCATCATGTCATTTGACGGAGCATTCGCGTGGTAAACGGCTGCCACCAGTGGCCGTTTACCGTGATCCGTGATGCGCCGGGTCTTCGTGACCTGGAGGTCATTGATATTTCCGGGGGCGTGCCCCAGGGGGCTCATGAGAGAAAGATTCTGGGAGGACGTCCACCCAACCACGCTGTAGCCGTCTTTCGGCTAGGGCTCGGTCGGCAAGTGGTTAACGTCACTTAAATCATCTTCTATTCAAGCTTGTGTTTGATATGTGGCTCTTAAGCTGGGTTACCTCTTTTTCACTTCATAGTTGATCAATTAAATCTAAACTTCTAGTGACTTGGGGATTGTTTGGTCCTGTCTTTCGGTTCCTGGTATCCCCCGTGCCCCACTTCCCTGGCGTGGCCTCTTATAGGTCCTCCTGACCATTTTGATATCTGTCCCTTTCCTCTTTACAGGGAGGCGTGAGTTCCTGCCACATCACGTGGATCCTCAAAGCAAATTTTTAAGCACAACATTTGGGAGGCTTGTTCAACAGCCGTTAGTGAGTTCTTTTACACTTTCCCCCAGAAGTAGACCTCTACTGGCAATGGTCAAAACGTGTCAGTGTTTTTTCAGTATGAATATATATTCCTATCTCATGCTATGTTCTCCATGTACTTTTAATGGCTGTATTATGATGTATTTGCATTAGCCTCATCCCACAGAGCTCACGTTTTAACATAATTCATGCTATTGTATGTTATTACTTTTTTCAATAAATGTATATTTTCTAAATTACGTTTGAAATTTTTGCTGCAACACAAAACCCCATGGGGAAACTATTCCTATCACGTTTGAGATAAATTCACAACAGAAATATTTAATAGCTACAACCGACGTGTCCTCGTTATATATGATTATAAATCATGAGGAGGCTATTCAAGCATCTGGATGGGCTATAGATAAATTTAGTAACTTGATATAAAAACAAATCAGGAGAGGAGAGAATCAAGAGAATATCCACAATATCAACAGGGGGGTTATGCTTATCATGACCAATATCAATATGAATCCAGAAGAAGTCCCATTCATACCCAAAACAGATTATGCACCGAGTGTTGCTAACATTTTTATGTAAAAATGGGAAGATGTTATTTATACCGACACTCCCATACAACTGGTAATGTACAAAAGATTTATTGATGACTGTACAATAAGATGAAATGGTGACCAGGAGAGTTTGATAAAAAAAATTCAGAAATTGAACAATAATCAGAAAAATATTCATTTAACTTTTGAGCAATTGATAAATACAAACCTCATGGATTTTTGAGCTCAATACTTTCTCGCCACTGGCGTTAAATACTGATTTTGATTTGAATTGCTTTATTTCAGATTGTTTTAGTTGTTTTTGATATATGCCACTAGATGGAGCCAAAAAGTGGGTTTTAATTAAAAAAAAGGGTCATAATATTTTCAAAAAGGGTAATAATAGTTTTAATATAATATTTTAAAACGTATATATAATTTTTAGGTGATTTATCGTTATATGGATTATGTAATACTATGTGTAAATTCTACACAATGAAGAGTATTATAGTTGTGATTGACGGCAAGATGATTCAATGACTCACTTGACCTGTGACGCAACGCATTGGGAGGAGCCGGTGACAACACTTTCATTGTCTCGTTATCCTGGATGTGTAGTGAGGAGGAGAGCTGTCCCAATGCTTAACTTTAATACGTTCAATACGTTTTTATTACTGCGCAAATGGGAGTGCATATTATATTATTAATTAAAAGAAAGTCATTTTAAGCAATCTTGCGCAATGATTATGTTTTATTTGCTTTGAGAAATCGTACCTGGAGAAATGAATTATTTGTGAAGTCCTGGTAATCCTGGAACCATTATCTGAAATCCTTGTATGATCGCGCTGATCCTTGTGTGGATTAATATAGAAATTTCCACTAGACCCAAGGGGGTCTTCATTTGAAGTGAGCAGACATTGCACACTAAGGTGGTGGTAATTATCTGTGAGCACATATTCCCTGCAGAGACTATCACGGAGCATGGATTGATTTTATTCACGTTTCTTCAACATTCAAGAGTTTCATATATTTATATGTATATATCTTTTAAGATCACTATTTGTCACTTATTCACTGGAGTTTATTATGAAGCTTATATTTGAAATCTAACGCACTGTTATTTGCTCTTATTCACTATTCAACACTGCCCACATTATTATGCTAAACAGCTGTCAAGGCTGTGTGGGCAGCCCATTACCATATTGAGCGTTGGAAGTGGTGGGAGAGTGGCATGTGACCAGCAAAGTTAAGAGGGGACAAGGTGAGCTGCCTACCACTCTACAGAACAAACTAATCTAAACACCTGAAAACTTACAGAATGTAAAAGACTGCATGAAAAGCAGTCTTTTTAAAAATTCTATAGGTATGCTATGACGTAAATATTAAACTAACCTTGTATAAAGAATCTTTGTTAATATTTTCTTGCCCTGTTGAATTCAATGCCTGGGTAGCATAGTACCTGTGATGAAAAAAGTTTAGGCACTGTGTTAAAAAAAAAATAATAATACTGCATACTGTATAACTGCTATACAAACAATTGTGTATTAGACCAGTGGTCATCAACCCTGTCCTCTGGGCCCACTAACAGGCCAGGTTTGCAAGATAACTGAAATACATCACAGGTGATATTATTTGCTGCTCAGTGATTGCAGTATTCTAGTCTGCATCTCCACTAGGTAATACATAAAACCTGGCCTGTTAGTGGGCCCTGAGGACAGGGTTGTTGATCACTGCATTAGATGACGTGAGGAACAACAAAGCTGCACAACAAGGTCTTCTTCAGCAGTGTTTTTTGGAAACTTGAAATCTCCTATCATCCAACATCAATCCCTGACATGTTTCACTCTCTACAAGGTTCAATCATAGAGCTACAAGCACAGAAGAGACATTTATCCACTATTAAGCTTTGTGTAGAGTGTCAGTGTGAGACCTTACCACTGTGAAAACATATGTATCGCCGCCTCCTGAAGAGCATGCGCTATATGTTTTTGAAATTGAATATTACACCTAAACTGCAGTTTGGTTTGGGTTTGATTACTCCAAATTCTGACCTCAGCTTCAGTCTGGCTAGACTACAGAGTGTTCTGCCTGGCCATGGGAGGCACTGTCTCTTCTGGCAGGCATGGTAACACAGTCCGGTTGGGTGTTTTAGGGTTACTTTCTCTCGGAACCAGCCCAGTGTCACTCTTGCTGTGCTTTCTGGGAGAGGGTACTTAAGATGCGGATGTCACGTCTTTCGGGTTACGGTCCAGAAGTATGTTCTGATTCCATGGTCCTGGTCCTCCTGACCAGCCCCCACGACGCCTATGGCCTGGGGTGCGGATCCACCCGACTTTACGTTTCGGGCTGGCTGGCTCGAGGCGAGGAAACTAAGGAAGGGATTCGGAGGTGGTCCGGTGCCGTATCAGGTTGTGGAGAGGCCCAGAAACTTCGAAGTTATCCAGGGGAGGACTCTTCGGGAGAAGGCCACGCAAGGGTTGGCTTCTCAAAAAGAGCCTGGTAAAGCTGAAGGACCCAAGCGAATCCAATCTGGTGCGGTATCGCCGAACCGTCTGCAAGATACTGGTACCGTATGAGTGTTCTACAAGTATTCAAGATTCCTTGTTCCTGTTCTATTACAAAGTCTGTGGCAGAGACTTATTCCTACATGTTCTATTACAAAGTCTGTGCCATAGACTTGTTCCTGATTTAAGCACCCTGTTGGCTGCTAGGCCTGGTGAGAGAAGGACTATCCAACTAGGTTGAGGATCCAGCTGTGAATGGCTATTCTCTGGATTTTACTCAAAGTAAGAAAGTTCTTTATTACTGACTTTGACACTAAGCCCTTGTACACATGGTCAGACATTCCGACAACAAAATCCGTCGGATTTTGTCTGACGGATTTTGTCCGACGGATTTTGTCCGAAACTTGTGTTGCATACACATGGTCGGACAAAGTTGTTGGAAAATCTGATCGTACATAACGTGATGACGCTATTTCATTACGACGGGACTACGTTCAGGCTAGTAGCCAATAGCTTTGGTCTAGGAATTTGATCTGAGCACTTTGTCCGATCCGAATTTTCTACACACAATCGGACAAAGTCCGATCGGATCATGTTGTCGGAAAGTTTTATAGCCCAGCTCTAAAACTTTGTCTGCCGGATTTTCCGAGGGAAACAGTCCGAAGGAGCCCACACACAGTCTGATTATCTGACAACACGTTCTGATCTGACATTTCCAGTCGGAATGTCCGACCATGTGTACAAGGGCTAAGACAGCCAACTTTACTGAAATTGTTCTAATAAACTCAGACATAGTAGCAGAAAACTCATCTTGATAAGAAGGAGGGGAGGGAGAGGTCTGAATGGGTTAAAAAGGCTTCTGAGGAGTTTAGTGACCCCCTTCCTCTGCACTTACCATTCACCAATGTGGATGGAATGGAAGTGAGGGATTGGGAGGGGTTTTCATGGGACACTGCCAGAGCACGAAGGGTTAATGCGGTCTGTGACAAGTCACTGGAGGCAGCTGTCAGCTCAATTAGAAAGTGAGCCAGTCTGCACATATGCTCCAAAATGATGTGTGTATGAACAGTATAAACAATCAGAAGGAGGTTGCACAGACTGATTAGAGGCACACAGACAATGAGCCTGTCCAGTGGCACCAAATTCAAAAAGTTGTAACAGCCAGTACTCCTTACATTAACTCCTTAGGGGACTCATACCATCATATCCAGGCTCACAGCAGTAGCCCTAGGACTTCCAGCAGTCCCCACCAGGCAGATAGACCTGCACCAGGGCATATGCCTCATTCAGTGATCTTAATCCCCCATGTAGGCATTCTCCTAAAACAGCCCATAGATTATTATTATTATTTATTTTTTTACTTTCAACCAGTGTTCCTTACCCCAGTACTATTTTACCATATCTTGTTTGTTTTCTCTGTGTGAAAGCAGACATCTAGGTAGAGGCAAGGCTTTGCTTTACTCATTCAGGAGCTACCCCCCGTGACTGGTGGTCTGATGAAGAAGACGGAAGCAGCAGATATACACTCATGGACACAAGAAGTATTTTATCTTGGCACCCAGCTCCATTCTTGGTATCTTGTAGGGTCCAGTGCATCTCCATTCACTGTTTCAGGTCTGATTTGAGTCAGAATTTGTGGCTGAATTCAGACCTGAAACAGACCAGAAAACGCACAGGACTCCTGTGCAATTCACACCCGCATGATCTCTTGAAATGCCAATTGGATGCGGGAAACCCCACATCCAGTTCGCACTGGTGTGAACCCAGCCTAAAAATTTGTTGTGCTCTCAACCGAACCGATCACATATGCAGCATCATGGTAGTTGAAGATTAAACAGAGGCCAAGGTGGCAGCTTCCTTGGCTGAAAATTATAGGAGGGTTTACTTCCACTTTAAATTTCATTTAAAGAAAAAAAACTCTACCTACTGGCAAATTTTCACTTCTTTGAGTTTAGGTCCACTTAATGTTTACAAATTTAGAAAAAATGGAAGTCGTCTAAAATTAAACCTTGAATAGATATGTATGCCATTTTCTCTAATCAAAGTAGAATGTGCAATTACATACATTCTGTTGTCATGTTGTGGGTGTAGGGTCTCTCTGTCATAATTGGTTTGTACAAGGAACCATCTGTATACAAGAGACAAACATTATGTTAGCCAATGAAAAAATATATAGAATAAGAGCTAGTTGTTGAGGAATTATTAAAAACAATCCTCTGTTTCACATGATATACAGTATATGTTACATAGTGTATATTATACAATTTAGGGATTACTATTGTGTTGTGCCCCCCAAAGCAAGTGTCACGCAATGTCCATCTATCTTCAATCATGCCACCTGACGGACCCAAAAAATATATTTAAAAAAAAGCTCTGCCTCGATGGGAGGCCTTCTGGCGACTGCTGTCTCTTCGCTTTGACAGCTGTTATATAGGTGATGGTGGGGCCACCTGGTGACGTAACCGAGTAATCCTGCCCCCTTCTGACGTCATGTGATGTCATGTGACATTAGAGGGGGTGGGGTCATCCGGTTACATTAGTGGGTGGCCCCGCCCTTCCCTATATAAGAGCTGTCAAAGTGAAAAGACAGCAGTCAACGGGAGGCCTCCCATCGAGGCAGAGCTTTTTTTCTCTTATATTCACCGACCGACACAGCTCCTCTCTGTAACTAAATGGGTTTTACAGCCTGCCATTAGGAGAAACAAGGCAAAATTCTTACACAATACACAGAACTTTAATCCCGCCCCGGGGGGGGGGGGGCGGGCCCTGTGCTATCAACCCTTCCCACTGCTCCTAGCAGCTTCAGCTTCAGTTTTCATTTTGCCTAGCAAGGAGAATAACCTGCTGCAGGTTTTCTGCTTTTTGTGCAAGATGAGAGATCCTGAGATCTTCTATCAACTGCCGGCTGGGTGACAGGCTGGTTAATTAAATCCTTGTAGTCTCCCCAGTCCGACCATCGACCGTGAGCAGGCCGCAGCTATGGCTTGGCAGGCCACGGCATACCTCATGCTCCAGAGGTGGTCGGTGAGCTTCAATGCTCCGGGGTACACATATGACCGGGCTACTGATGTCTGGATCACAGTATACTGGGCCAGTAACCTTCCCTGTAACTGCGCAGGAGTTGGCTACCATGGAATGTCTCCCAGCTTTTCAGGACTGGTAAGTACGGCTCTCCCTGCTTCGGCGGGGGGAGCAGCTGGGCATTCCCTGGGGGGTCGATTTGGCGGCCAACACGCTTCCTTATCTTCTCTCCCAAGCCCATATCACCCCTCCTTCCCCTCTCTGAGGGGGGTGTCTGCATGCGCTGCGGGCGGTGTGTGTTGCTGTTTCTCACCTGTGGGGCTCTGTGCGGTTGCTGTTCAGTCCTGGTCCAGGTCTGGGGGTCCAAAAAAGGCAGTTTTTGTGGAGGATGTCTGTGTGTCAGCAGGCAGTTCGTTTTTATTTCTTTGCTCTTTTCACCTCATGGCACCGTTCCGGCGGCTTTCTTGGATTTGGGAAAGCTATAGATTCCCCTGGGGAGCTTCAGCACCCATTTTCCCTGGGATTCCTATGAATTACATTGGCAGCCATTTTGTGAAAGCCAAAATGCTTTCTTCACCGCTGGCCTCTTGTGACAGCTTGCAATGTGCTTTCTCTTGTCACTTCCTGTATTCCTTGTGTGTGAGGGACACTAGGTGGCTCTGTGTGGAACGCTGAAGCTGTTCTGCAGATCATTTCACCGCGGTTAAAGCTGCTGCTGCTGACACAGTTTTTTCTCCTCTCTGCATCTGGGAACCTCCTAGGGACTACAGGCACTGGTGTTGGCATTCACAGAATGCCCCAGGGTGGTAAGCCTAGCACTGAGCACCCCCCCACCCCCCCACACGGAGGCAGAAGGAGGGTGGGACCTTCACTGTCCTAAGTCCCCTTGCAGGTGGCAGACAGGATAGGGTCAGCATGGCTTCAGAAATTGGTGTTTCTTCCCCTCAAATCCAGGCTATAGCAACCGGGTCACCTGCGGTTAGTGCGGTGCGCATGGACACCCTGATGGCGTTCCTGGACTCCTATGTTGCTTAGATAGAGGCGGCACGTGGCAGGAAAGGTGCACGTAAAAGGCCCCTGCCCCCCCCCCGTCCTCTGGGGAAAGCTCTGATGCAGACTCGGGCCCTGCTGCGGCTGGAGACCCCTGCTCTGACCTATCAGACGTGGCTGACCAGGACAGTTCGGACAGTGAGGATGATTCCCCATCTGGGTCCAGGCATGACAAGGCACTTGTTGGAGCACTTATCACAGCTGTGCGTGATACCCTGAAGATTCAGAAACCAGCGGATTCCTCTGCTGATGTACCGGTCCCTTTTGGGTCCTACAAGCCAGCATGTTCACCTAAGGTGTTCCTGTATTTGACTTATTTTGACAAGTTCATCTACAGGGAATGGGGTCGCCCGCAACGGACCTTTTCGGTCCCCAAAAACTTGGCGGTGCATTACCCCTTTTTTTATTTATTTATTAATTTATTTATTTTATTTGGTTTCGTACGAATATATACATAGAACATAGCCATACGGTAAAGACCGTGTAAGATACAAGAACATACATTAAAAGCTGTGAAGGGAAATAAGATTAGTAGACGGTGTAATAACAACACATATAGGATGAAATAGACCTAACGAGGTCTCAGTAGCCTATAACGATCTGGTTGGACCACATGTATGTTTACTGTCAACAGCTTGGGGCTGTATGTCCTCGGGAGTGAAGGGGGGTGGGGGTAACTTATAGTCCTGGTTAGCAGGGGACAGTGTATCCACTGGAATGTCATGGTGGCCGATAAGCAGAGGGGTCACCTAGTGTTGTCAATTTAAGTCTGCCTAGAGATCCAGTAAGGTTTTTCTTCAGATACCAGGCCGTGAAGCGAAATGGTTGCATAACTGTTTGGATATCTGGTTGAGTCAGTGTGGCCTCCATATACTGGCGCCATCTTGCAAAAAACGGTGGGTAGGTCGAGGGTTTCTCGTGATGGTGTCTAATCTTTCCAGGTAGAAGAGCGATTCCATAGCCTTTTGTACTGCTGGTAAAGTAGGCGGATTCTTGGAGATCCAAGATCGCATGATCGTTCTACATGCTACAAGAAGGGCTAGCTGTGCCCATTGTGGAACAGAGGTCTATTTCTTGCTGCCTGCCGGAGGCGATTGAGAAACATATCCAAATATACAGAGCATCACATCCTTCAGAATCTGCTGTTTGGTTATAGAGCCAACGTAGGTTATTACCGAATCTCAGTAGCTATCGATAGTTTGGCATTCCCAGAGATGATGTATCAATGTGGGGCGAGGTATAGAGCACCATGGGCATTTTTCAGGTCTGCATTGTCTTTGCCAATGTAGATTGGGTAATAGGCTCTGTGAATTATTTTAAATTGTGTTTCACGCCAGGTTTCTGTAAGTTTATGAACTCGTCTGTATCCGTCCATGATTTTTTTTGGGAGAGTTTCGTCCCCAAAAAGGGTCGACCATTTTTGAAAGGGTTTGAGATGTTATTTCTCAGATTGGTGCTGGACAAGGTAAGAGTATAGGTTGGTAATAGAGTACTCCCCCACTTGTAATACTGTGTTTATGAAGGACTTCTGGAAGGGGTCCGATTGAGGGCCGCAGTGCGAGCCTAGGTAATCGGTTAGCTGGTTATAATAAAAAATGTGCGCTGGCGGCAGGGAAACTTCCTGTGACAGAGCCTCAAAGGAATTGAACTTGTGGTGATTGGCTTGATAAATGGCTTTTGTAGATGTGAGACCTTTGACTTTCCATTGGTTGTATACATCATGCAGGGTAGATGGGAGGAACATAGGGTTCCCTTGGATGGGTAGGTAGCTGGAGATGGTCGTTGGTAGCCCCAACAGTTTGTGCACTTCTCTCCATGCAATGTTCGTGTCCCTAAAAAGCAAATTGGATTTCAGATGGGGTGGAAGGGCGTTCAGGGTGGAGTGCAAGATTGCCGCTAAGGTGTACGGGGAGGCCATAGCCATAGCGAATATTTGGCATACCTGCACCACCTTCGGTCTTCGGGAGGCATAATTTAGGCAAGGCAATGCACGCTTTTTTGCGCGACCACAAAAAGGTAGACAGTGCCTTGTGTATCCTTTGGATATCTGCGTGTTTCAGCAGGAGGGGTATGGTCTGCATCGGGTATAGCAATCTGGCAAAGGATATCATTTTGAATAAGTGGCATCTCCCGATGAGCGAAATAGGCAGGGTCGCCCACATCTGCAATTCCTGAACAATCTTAGATATGAGTGGGGGGTAATTGAGCCCATACAGCGAGGCCGGTTCGTGTCCAATATGAACACCCAGATAAGTTATGGTACATTGGTCTATTGCAAATGGGGACAGGTGTTTCCATTTTAGAGCCATTCTGGGGTTTAGAGGTAGAATCTCGCTTTTGTCAAAATTTATTCAGAAGCCCGAGCAGCTTTGAAAGGTCCCAAAAAAGTTCCCTTAATTTGTCAAAGTCAGACAAGGGGTCAGTTGTAAACAGCAGTATGTCATCCGCAAATAGTGCAGAACGCAGAACCTGTGTCCCTACAGGTATGCCACTGACCCCATCTTGTGAATTGAGTAGCCTAGATAGGGGTTCGATGGCCAAATTAAACAGTAGAGGTAACAGTGGGCACCCCTGCCTTGTGCCTTTAGTCAGGGGTATTGATCCTGAAATGAAATCTGGGGTAACCAATCGTGCTGTGGGGGATGTGTACATCTGTTGGAGGAATTGTAAAAAGGGGCCCTGAAAGCCAAATTGTGTCAATACAAATTGTGCCAAGACAAACTCACATTGTCAAAGGCCTTTTCTGCATCTAAGGATTTGCTACATCTCGGTTTGGGTCTGTTTTGGCATAATTTAGGGCCATTAGTACTTTGCGTATATTTAATGTAGCCGAGCGGCCGGTGACAAAACCTGATTAGGATGGGTGAAGTAAGGATGGGAGTATAGTGGCTAGACGTGAGGCTATTATTTTGGATAGAATTTTAGCATCTACATTTATCAGGGAGATGGGGCGATAAGATCCTGGCATGGTGGGATCTTTTCCTTTCTTTGAAATTAATTTGATAAAGGCCTGTGTACTCGTTGGCATATAGGGTCCTCCGTTCCACATGCCTGCATAAACATGTTTAGGTGTGTCAGGTATATAGTCAATGGTGGATTTGTAGAATTCTGCAGTATATCTGTCTGGCCCTGGTGCTTTGGCTGATGATAGTGTCGCGATTGTGTGTCTAATGTCCTCTAAGGCAATAGTGGCATTTAGTTGTGCCAGGTGTTCTTTTTGGAGTTTAGGTAAGCTTACCCTAGAGAGTAATGTGTCCGCCTTAGCCTGGTCTGCGGGGTCAGCTGTGTATAGGTCTGTATAGAATTTAGTTAGTATGGCACTAATTCTGTCTTTGGAAGTGGTCAGGATCCCGTCCGTGTCCCTCATAGCGGTGACACAAGTGGGTCGTCTCGGCCCAGTGCCCAATTTCGCTAGCAGCTTGCCTGCTTTGTTCCCAAATCTATGGAAATGTAATTTGGTATATGATAGCTTAGCTGTTTCTTGTTGCTCTGCCCAAAGGTCAAATGCCCTTTTAGCCTGTTACCAACTTTGGATATTCTCCCGTGTACGACTCAGGAGCAAGCGTTCATGTGCTGTACGGAGTGCTTCGCTTGCTTTGTTGTAGTGTAGCCTATTGTGTTTCTTGAGTTGTGCAGTGTAGGAAATGATCCTGCCTCTCAGAAAGGCTTTGCCAGTCTCCCAGAATAAGTTGGGATCAATTATATGTTCACTGTTGGTGGATGGTAGTGAGTCCAAGCAGTCTGTAGTGTGTTCTTGAAGTCAGAGTTTTCCACTAAGTAGGAAGGGAATCGCCACGTCAGCGGAAAGGATGGGTATGTCGGTCATGACAAGTGTACTACTATGGGGCTGTGGTCTGAGATTCTGGCATCCAATATCTCTGAATCGCTCAGGGAGGGCATCAAGGAGGGGGAGGCAAAGAAGTAATCTATGCGCAAAAAAGATTGATGTGAGGGAGAAAAAAAAGATATATTCTTGATTAGTAGGGTGTTGTAGATGCCAAATATCAGTAAAGTGTAAGGAGGAAATGGCTTGTGCAAGTTGGGTGGATTTGGGCTTTGAAGGGGCTGGATGGATCGCATGATACGAGTATTGTTTTGTACGATCTGCTATGGTAGACATGACGGAGTTGAAATCTCCCCCAATCGGGTGTCTAGTTTCAGGGGCAGTAAGTATCCATTGGGCTATATCTTGAAAGAAGGCTATACCGGGTGGGTTGGGGGCATAAATGTTAGTGATAGCAATGGGGTTGGAGTCTATCAATACATGGATAGTCGCCTTCCGGCCTTCCGTATCAGCCCTGACATCTATTACCTCATGTTGCAGGTTTTTGTGAAGTAAAATGGCTACTGCAGCTTTGCGCCCAGAGCTGGAGAGCCAAATACTGTGCCTACCCATAATTTGCGCAGTCGTTGCAGATCGTCAGCTGTCAGGTGTGTCTCCTGCAGTAATGCCACATCTGCTCGTAGGCGCTTTAAGTGTCACAGAATAGCCATACGCTTACAAGGTGATCGAAGCCCCTTGACATTCCAAGAGATAATTTTTAGGTGATTCCCACTATCTGAGGAGGCCATGTCAAAATCTGGTAGGAAATATCGATTGACTTTTTGGAAATAGGCCCTCTGTAAGCCAGGGCCTTTGTAACTGGGTAGCTCACTATATTAACCCACTTCCCCGAGGGTATAGAAACTTGGCATAGATACAGTAACTGGTATAGGATCGCATAGGCTAAGAAACTAAACAGTAATGTATAAAGTAGCTCATACAAAAACATAACAATTTGTGTAGACTTCTCTTTTTTTCACATGAGGTTCAACCTTCAATTACGGCAATCAGCCCTGTCCCGCTCCTCCCCTGGTGGCTGAGGTAAGGTCAGAGGGGGAGGTAGAAGCGTGTATGTCAACAGGCAACATCTAGTATGATAGCCAAGGGTGATCTTTTTGGCAGGTAAGGAGATGGAAGATTATACCCTCCGGACTAGGAGGGATCCTTGGCTGGTATTTAAGTCCTTTATGGTTAGGATAAGGTAGAGGGTTGGTGAGCTGAATTGGAGGCCGTAACCTGCGTGGTAGAGTAACAATACACCATAAGGTAACTATGCTAGTAAGGAACATTAATAAACAACAATAACTAGCTTGGTTAACTAAGTGTCAGGTGTATATGCCCAAGTCGAGGCAACGTGAGCAAACCCACCGGTGACCACCAGAACCCACACTAATGTACATGGCACGGGGAGGTCAAGGGTAAGAGAGAGGGAGAACAGAAGTAGAACAATAATACCCATCTCTCGTTCAGGCTCCAGAGTGATATTTCACAGTAGAGTGTCCGCGGTGTCCTGAGCGGTCATCTTTTGGAGTGACTCGGATGCGCTTATATGGAGGTTTTGTGGGGCTACGTTGATGCTTAGGGAGCGCAGCATTCTGGTTCATGGACTGTGAGGATGCTTTGTCCGCAGTATCAGCGTGTTCCATGTCTGTGTCCATGGAGTTGACATATTTCTCCGCTTCTTCTGGCGTGGTGAAGGTAAGTTGGTCACCGTCATATGTTTGGATTCTGAGTTTGGCCAGATAAGCCAAGGAGAACTTGATCTGGTTGTTGTGCAAAGCCGTGCATACTGGAGAGAAGGCCTTGCGCCTGTTCATCACTTCTATGGAGTAGTCTGTGAACAGCAGTAGTTTAGCCCCATCCACCATCAGGGAACGTGAGCGGCAACATTTTTGCATAATGGCGGTTTTATCCGCATTGTTCAAATATTTTACTATAACATGGCAGGGCTTGGCACGGGATTCAGACTGTTGTCCAATACGATGAGCCCGTTCGATCGTGCATGGTATGCGGAGACTTAGCTTCTCCGGGATTATTTTAGCGCAGATCGTGGCGAGCAGGGCGGAGGTGACTGACTCAGGGAGACCAATAATCCGCAAATTGTTTCTTCTCAAACGATTTTCCAAAACGTCGAGTTTCTCCCAGATCTCTTTGTGTGTGGCGGTCACTTGTGCGAGCGATATGGATATGCTGGCAGCTTCATCCTCTAGAGAGGAGATGCGCTCCTCCGTGTGCTGCAGTCTCTGCGCCTGGGCCTGCACTTCCAGATGGAGCTGCTCCAGCCCTCTGTGCACTGCTGCATCTACAGTGGCGGCCAGCGTGGGTCCTAGTAGGAGGACAACTGTGTGTGCTATTCCCTCAGGGGAGGCAGGGTCAGCTGGAGCAGTTACTGGGGGAGCCGGAGGTTCTATGTGCAGGGGTCCGTGCTCTGGTGATGTCGGTGTGGCCACCATGTTGGCCGCACGTGTCTCTCCCGACGGAGGGATGCCTGCTGAGGCTGCCTTGGCGTACGATCGCTCCACAAAGCGATTCATAGTGGCCCACCCGTCTGCCGGTGTAGCGGGGGATCTCCCGAGGCCAGTGCAGGTGTCAGTGGTGGTTTTTGTGGGGAGCTGAGCAGAAGCTAGTGGCGATCACCTCCTCCTCATGTGGTGCCGGAACCGGAAGTGCATTACCCCTTTGATGAAAGCCTTTTCAAAAAGTGGTCGGCTCCTCCGGTTGTGGACCCCCCCAGTGTCTAGGTTAAATAAATGAACCGCGATCCCGGTTGAGGGGACTCCTGCATTCAAGGATCCAACGGACAGGAAGGGCGAAGCAGTGGCTGGTTCCTTGTTTACGGTTGTGGGGTCAGCCATGCGACCTGTACTGGCATCCGCACTGGTGTCGCTGACACTGACTGAGTGGGCAAAACTTTTGCACCGCGAATTGGGAGAGCAGAATGCCTCCCCTGTCTGCGTGGAGTTAGCAGACCAACTAGTGCATTGCCTTAAGTACGTTTGTGACGCAGCCCTGGATACTCTCCCTCTGTTATCCAGGGCCTCAGTGTCAGCTGTGGTGCTGAGGCGCCTTATTTGGCTGAAATGCTGGTCCACTGACCAGGCATCCAAGAAAGCCCTGATGGATCTTCCCTTCCTTGGTGACCGGCTCTTTGGAGCCTCGTTGGATGACGTTATTAAAAATGCCACAGGTGGTAAGAGTACACTACTCCCACAGGCCAGGAAGGCTAAGGAGCCACGCCACAGGCAAGAGCCCTCCTTTTCCACTCACAAGCGGCTTTTTCATCCGCCCGGTGCTTCGGCAAAATGACCCCAGCCTGACAGGACGCCCAAGGACGGTCAGAAGCGTCCCTGAAACCGCAAGCCTAACAAGCCTGTGAACAAAAGTGCTACCGCATGAAGGTCTGCCCCCACCCACATCTTGGGTGGGGGGTCGCCTTCGGGAGTCTGCAGCCTGTTGGACCTCCAGGTTATCCGACCAATGGGTCTGCGACCTGATTTCTACAGGCTACAAGATAGAGTTTCTCTCTTGGCCGCCAAACAGATTCTTCCCCTCCAGCATACCCGTGTCCTCGGTTCGCCGGAAGGCCCTGTTAGGGGCAGTGAGGGACTCGCTGCATCAGGGGGTGATCATACCAGTTCCGGAATCGGAACGCTTCCAGGCGTTCTACTCGAATCTGTTTGTGGTTCCCAAGAAGGAAGGGGAACGTCCAATCTTGGACTTGAAAGCCCTCAATCACTTTGTAAAAGTGCAGAGGTTCAGAATGGAATCAGTTCGCTCAGTAGTTGCTGCACTCCATCAAGGGGACTTACTGGTGTCCTTAGACATTCAGGATGCCTACTTGCACATACCCATATGCCTTCGGCATCAAAAGTTTCTGCGTTTGGCAGTCAGGGAAGCCCATTACCAGTTTGTGGCTCTTCACTTTGGCCTGACGTCAGCCCCCCGAGTCTTTACCAAAGTACTGGCTCCAGTGTGGCGTTGTTGAGACAACACGGAATCGCGAGCGTGGGTTACCTAGACGATCTCCTCCTGAGAGCTTCTTCCGCCTCAGAATTAGAGGAGGATGTGGCAATCACCTTGCAGACCCTGCAAGCATTTGGGTGGCTGTTGAACCTAAAGAAGTCGGTGGTGGTACCGACTCAGTGTCTGGAGTACCTGGGGTTATTATGGGACTCCAGGGAAGCAAGGGTTTTTCTCCCCTCAGACAAATTGCTGACTCTCAGATCTGCGGTCAAACTATGGTTGAACCGCAAGTGGTCATCACTCTGCTTTTGCATGCGGGTGCTGGGGCTCATGGTGGCTTCCTTCGAGGCAGTACTTTATGCCCAGTTCCACACCAGAGTCCTGCAGAAGGAGATCTTGACAAAATGGGACAAATCTCCGTTGTCTCTGGATCGGCAGATCCAGGTGAGCCAGCCAATTAGGGACTCCCTGATCTGGTGGTTGAGGTCCTTGGTGATTCAGGCCGGAAAATCGTTTCTTCCTTTGAAATGGACGGTGGTTACCACGGACGCCAGTCTGTCCGGCTGAGGTGGAGTGATGGGGATTCAGTCAGCTCAGGGCCTCTGGTCGATGGAGGAATCCAAGTTGCCGATCAATCTGCTCGAATTGAGAGCGATCTGGCTATGCCTCCACACATGGTCGGCATGGTACGACATTTACACCATCTGCTTCCATGCAGACAAGTTCTGGGACGTGCCTTGAACACTGGCGGAGCCATTCTTACATGTGAGGTCATCTGTAATTACTTGTTTTTATTAAACAATATCTTTGGGATAATATCACCTTCATTACTAGCATTGTAAGTATTTGTAAATTTATATTTTCTGGTAACCATTTGCTGTATTCATGCCTGTATTCTCGCCTGATCATTATTTAATTCTTACATAGTGTCCCCTGTTATTTATTAGATTCCATGTAAATGCTGTATTCACACCCCTGAAGAAGGACATGCTTTGTTAAGCTCCAAAACGCCTAGGGTGTTTTTTTCCACATGGATTATATGGCATAATCAAGTGTTGTACAATATCATCAATACTGTTTGTACATGTACACCCTTAGATATTTATTTTAGATGTATACTGTATACTATATTTCTTTTGTATTGTTCTATAAGTAATGTTGTATGTGCCTTAAAAATCCACCCCCAGGGGATTTCTCTTCTAGTAACTATTGTTTTTGGATGTGGCACAACAAATTAACGCAGCCCTGCCGTACCTTCTCTTTTGTTCTATATTTGAAGGGTTACATTATGGTGCAGTGTCCTCTGAGAGGTACCTCTTAGCACACGCAATAGGTAAAGGTCTCTGTGTAGCCGCTGTAAAGGGGTGGTCTTAAGTCCTAACTCTTTAGCCCGTTAGAGTTGGGGCCAAATGAGAAAAATCAGAGGCAAGCCTGCAGGCAGCAATAAGGCTACTAAATGGCTGTATGGTCAGTTCCTAAAGGGCTCAACCTCTCTAGTAGCAAATAGTAAATCCCTGCAGCAGCAGCTAACCGGTCCCAATGATATTAAACCTCACCATCTGGTCACACACAGTGATTAGTCAACTATCTGCTCTACACTTAGGGGACCCTGTCTTTTGGCACACCAAACTCAGCACTCTGGATCCTAATCAAGTGTCAATATACAGCAGTGGTGGTGCACACTGGATAGTGATCTGCACTCTACAGCCTTCTTCACAGCAAGTGAATAGAATGTATGAAGGTAAAAAAACCTTCTGCCTTTACAACCACTTTAATGATTTTTTGTAGACACATTATTATTTCTACGTGCAAATAATATACATACTAGTTACGGTAACTATTTGGACATTTTTGATAAAATGCAGTAAGCACAGTATAAGTTATATTTATTTACCACCATGCTAGATATTTTTTATCTGTAGATTTATTAATATAAATTTTCTTTGGTATATGTTTACAGTAGCACTGCACTTTAAGCCCCCAATCACACTGGTTTAACTTGTAATGCAATTTGATTGGTACAGATCGCATGATAAGTTGTACCCTTTTGTCTGCAATAGTAGCGGTCAAATCGGTGTTACTCTGACTCCATTGGAGTTGCATTGATTTTAAAAGTAGTTCTTAAACGACTTATTGCAAGTTCAGGTGTGACTTAAAGCCACACAGATGTCTCCCAAGTCGAAACCTGAATTTGCACCCACATGTGGCTTAGAAATCGTGCAATTTCAAGTGAAGCTGCATGATTTCAAAACCGCATTCGGTGTGACCAAAGGCTAACAGGTGACATTTCATTTTCTGTTTTATTTTTATTTATTTATTTTTTTCAAATACTTTTCAGTACACATTTTGTACAGTTTTCCTTGAACCGAGTGAATACCCAATGATTAGGCTTATTGCTCACCAAGATCCCCTGTATCACTCACTTCTAACTATAGATTATAGTTTAATGTCATTATTCTCTCCAAGCAATTGTGTTACCGTATATATCACTGCCTACAATAAGGACAATGAAATTTAAAGCAAACCTAAAAGCTTTCCTCCCAGGGGGCAGGCCTAGTGGAACATCATCTGGAGGAGGCTGCCAGAACCTGTAGGAGACAGCAGCCCCCTGATGACATCACAGAAGAAAATGTCAGAATGGAACCTGAGTGGTAACATCAGAAAAGTGGATCTAAGCAGGACAAAATTGGATCCGCTGTGTGGGTGAGTAACTGAATTAAAGACAATTCAGCATCAAGTAAGTTGGGATTAAAAAAAAATAGATGGGGGGTGAAGCTCCTCTGTAAGCCAGGTGACCAGCCATTATCCTTTTTTTTTAAATGCAGTACAATATAATGTTAATATGTATTGTATTTTAAAATATGGCCCAGTTGTGGGCAGCAAAATAAACATTTAAAATACCCACTCACCTTCCATCAGAGACATTCAAATTCAAAACATCAGCCAATCCATCTCGGTCTCTAGTAATAGCCACACCTTCACCTGACTTTGTACCGGCAATGGTCAGGTACATTTCAGCAGTGATTTCTGTATGTGATAGTTTTTCAACTGCTGAGTCAAAATCTGGAGCACTGTTCAAAGTCTGTTGAATAGCAGAATAACATGAACAAGAAAATCTGGCTCACAGACAAAGTAGGCCACAAATCTTTCATTCTTCAGATACTGTATGTTTGGCCATTTGGGCCAGTTTAATGAAATCTACAGAAAACTTATATTGCGCTATGCACTAACTAGAATATAAGGCCAAATTTCTGGGTCTTGAAAAATAGCTGATATATTTGAAGGCCTGAAATACTTTTCTGGAGAAAATTCTGAGCTGGGCTTCCTTCAGTGTTGGTCATGTTGGTAAAAAAAATGGTTATGTGCCTTGGATTAAGGATAATCCTCCCATCTTTCACAAGTGTAGCCACCCTGCCCTAGGCAGTCGTGTCTATCTAAATTTAGTGGTGCTAAGCTGCTGTCTGCTTAGCGATTTGATAGTTTAGCTGCTTAGTTTTCTCCTGGACCCTGGTTACTGTTTGTGTCCTTTTCCAGTAGGTGGCACTGCTGCCTCTGGTAATTGTAAGAGAGCTACATATCTCCCAACCGTCCCGGAGTCACTGAGACCATCCCGGGATTTCATGTAAATCCCAGTGTCCCACAGAGAAGCCCAGTGCCGCAACATCAGGCACTTGACTCCACTAATCCCCCTGGCGGGTGCGCACCTCTCCACACTGCAGCTGCGAGGCCCTCACCACCATTGCCCTCTGAGCCACCCACCGGCTCTACATTACATACAAAAAGAAGCAAGGTGGGAAGCTAGTTCTCCTCCACCCCATGCCCCCCTGGTGCCTGTCCACAACCCCCGGCATGCAGCCAATGCTCTGCCTGTGAAGGGGTTGTGTGGGTGGGAACATTAAAGCAGTGCACACAATGTCTGCCTGAACCTCAGGTGAGTGAACAACTGAACTCTCCCCACTCTCTCTCCCTTCCATGTGCCATGGTGTTTTCTGCCTTCCTGCCTTTCATGTGCCATAGTGATCCTTCCCTACTGCCTTCCATGTGCCATATTAATCCTTCCTTCCTGCCTTCCATGTGCCATAGTGATCTTTCCTTCCTGCCTTCCATGTGCAATTACCAAAAGTATTGGGACACCTGCCTTTCCATGCACATGAACTTTAATAGCATCCTAGTCTTAGTTGGTAGGGTTCAATAATGAGTTGCCCCACCCTTTGCAGCTATAACAGCTTTAACTCTTCTGGGAAGGCTGTCCAGAAGGTTTAGGAATGTGTCTATGGGAATCATTCTTCCAGAAGCGAATTTGTGAGGTCAGGCACTGATGTTGGCAAGAAGCTCTGGCTTGCATTCTGTGCTCTAATTCATCCCAAAGGTTTTTTATTGGGTTGAGGTCAGGCCAGTTAAGTTCCTCCAGCCCCTTAGTTCCCGTGAAGGGAACGCTTAAGGCGTCAGCATACCAAGACTTTTTAAACAATTTCATGCCCCCTACTTTGTGGGAACAGTTTCAGGTTGGCCCCTTCCTATTCCGACATGACTGCGCACCAGTGCACAAAGCAAGGTCCATAAAGACATGAATGAGCAAGTTTGGGGTTGAGGAACTTGACTGGCCTGCACAGAGTCCTGCCCTCAACCCAATAGAACACCTTTGGGACCTTTGGGAGGGCAGACTGCGAGCCAGGACTTCTTATCCAACAGTGCCTAAACTCACAAATGCGCTTCTGGAAGAATGGTTAAACATTCCCATAGACACACTCCTAAACCTTGTGGACAACCTTGCCAGAAGAGTTGAAGCTGTTATAGCAGCAATGAGTGGGCCAACTCAATATTGAACCTTACGGACTAAGACTGGGATGCCATTAAAATTAATTTGCGTGCAAAGGCAGGCATCCCAATAATTTTGGTAATATATTGCATGTATGCCTAAGACTCCAGCTTGTGGCGCAGCAATCAAAGCTAATTTTATAAGTACAAGGAAGCCCAGGTTTTAGTTAACCATGGGCATTAAGCCCCTCCTACTATCATGTTTGGCCACACCCACGTTTTGCGCACTTCACAAGTCACTATTTCTCTGAAATGTCCCTCATTCTCATGTTCAAAAGTTGGCAGGTATGGCTACACTAATCAGAGTTATGAATATTTATCTCTTCCTGGCCAACCAGTAAGAAGTTGCTTGCTATTGGTGCATGCTGGGAGTATAAATATATGGGTGTGATCTTGAGAAGTCAGTCTATTCTCCTCTGGGCCTCCTGCCCAGGGGTGTGTTTTTTTTCTGCCGAACCTCTTAGGCCTCCAGCATGAGAGGGTGACCATGTGGCTGGGAATAGACCTGGATTTGGGGACTAGCATGAGATTAAGCAGCCATGGGGGACCTCCAGATGTCTTGAGGGAACAAAAATGCTTGGATGAGGAGACTGGACCATAGGATGGAGTCTACTTGCCAGGGTGCTGGCAGCTGATATAACAAGTACTATACAGTCAGTAACTACAATCACAGAATGCAAGGTTAGTTTCAAGGTTCTCTGTGAAGACTGAGCGTACTTTTGTGTTTCAGTTTTTGCCTTCAGATACAAATAACTGGTGATCTGGCCATTCTATTTATTTACTTTTCAAAACTGACCACTCCAAGGACCAAAGCACATCCATGCTTGCGTGGACAGTCTGTGTCTAACTCTTTCCCTGATAGCAATACAGGCACACCATTGGGGAAGGACCCTCTAGCCTGCAGAAGTGCAGAAACAACCCACTTCAGATGTTTGGTAGTTCAGCTGACTCCTTACTTCCCTGGAAACTGCAGGTGACATGTCCCTCTCATGTCCCTCTCCACTAACTAGATCATCCTGGTCACTCACACTTGTTCTTTCATGGGAGCAGGAAGAAATCAAGACATGCACAGTGGAAGTGCTGGGAAGTTTAACTTGACCTTTTGTGCCCTGTACACAAAATCCATGTTTTTTTCCAACGGATGTTGGCTCAAACTTGTCTTGCATACACACGGTCACACAAATCTTTTCGGAAATCCCGAACGTCAAGAACGCAGTGACGTACAACATGTACGACGAGCCAAAAAAAATGAAGTTTAATAGCCAGTGCAGCTCTTCTGCTTGATTCTGAGCATGCGTGGAACTTTGTGCATTGGAATTGTGTACACACGATTGGCATTTACAAGAATGGATTTTGTCGTTGGAAAATTGGAGAGCAAGATCTCAAATTTTGTATTCGAAATTCGAATGGAAAATGTCCGATGGAGCCTACACACGGTCGGAATTTCCAACAACAAGCTCCCATCGAACATTTTCCGTCTGAAAATCCGACCATGTGTACAGGGCATAAGTGTGCACTTCGTTCAGCAGGAAACAGATCAGAATGAGGTATATCTATATTAATTGCCAATTATTGCATTAATTCAAGGCTGGTATAAGGGGTGGGCGGGAGGAACGGCTGCCCTGGGCTCGATGGTTTACTGAAGGGATGGAGGCGTTTTCTTTATTTTATAAGGCTGACAAGAGTAGTGACAGCAGCAGTAATTTTGACAAGTGAGTAACTGCTAGGTGTATGATCCCCTAACGGCCGGTTCACACTGCAGGCGCGGCGAGGCGTCTCCGACTTGCCTCGCCGCGACCAAGTCGCCCCCGAAGTCGCCCAGAAGTAGTACAGGAACCTTTTTTCTGAGTCGGAGCGACTCGAGTCGCTCCTCTCAGAACGGTTCCATTGTACAGAACGGGGGCGACTTGCGGGAGCGAGGCGAGGCGAGTCGTGTCGCCTCGCATCGCCCGCTGTGTGAACCGGCCCTAAGCTTGCATGTCATGCAGTTTTACATCTTTGCCCTGGGCACTGGATGACATTGTCCTGACACTGCAGTCATTCCTCATGTTAAAGACAGCAGGATGATATTTTCCTGGTATATTGTTATCAAAATTCATGAACGTATTTACTGTGATACAAAAATGTACTAAAGTAATCACACAAAGCTTACATCTCGGATGAGCCAGCTGACAGGATATCTGCGCAATAAAAGAGAAAGTGCATTCTTCCACAGGACCTGATTTTTCTCTGTAAGGAAAAATGAACCTTTAAACATTAAGTTGGTAAAGATTTCTTACCATGTCACTTTACACATTATTCATTTGCAGGGTATTTGTGGTTTAGTTTTTTAGGATAGCAACAAAATTGTTTTTACAACAAATACTTAACCAGTTTCCTGCTGTGTTTGAAAATATTAAAAAAATGTAGTCTTAAATTGAATTTCCTGATGCCTTCATGGCAGCACACACTGGGTTGTGACTCCGCCCCCACAACCTGATAGGATTGGATTAGCTATAAATTTGAAGGGGAGACCCCCCCCCCCCCCACTGCATTCTCTTTTTAATCCTCACCTGACAGGTTGGTCGGACGCGTTTCCTTATTACAGATGAATAAGCCTCTTACCGCCTTCGCCCCAGCAGGTTCAAGCCTCTCCTGTTTGGAAGTCCCTCCTGTACAGTCTCTAAAGAAGCTTCTACGGAGGGAGCCCCCGCTCTGGTGGTCTCAAGGGGCATCTTATTGGCATATGACAAGCTTTAAAGAAGCTTTTATCTGCAGTGGATTTCCCTTCCTTGCTTTCCCACTGTCTTCTCTTCTTTATGTATATGCAACCTGGCATCTCTTGTGTTAATGTCTTTGGGTAATTTTAAATACCTTGTTTTTTTTCCCGCGGAGGGAGCAGGACTTGCTGGTACCTGTTATCCCTCATGACCGCCGTTCGTTTCGCCGCTCTGTGCATGTGCAGATTTAGGATTTTCTTTCCTATGTTTTTGTTTGAGCTTCCCTTCAAGATGGCGCGGGGGTGCTCATGTCACTTCCGCGCATGCGCGGAGCGTCATTCAGCGGCGGTATGGCACCATTTTTTAAAAACACAGTGTCTCTGTGTAAATCCAATGTATGATGTATTGCTGGCTACAGCTGAAGAAGACTGCTCTGCATCCCTAATTCCAAAATTCTACCAAAGGTAAGTCCCTGTGGGGTTTCTTTTATAAATTTTTTCTGCTTAGTCTGTTTTATTATTAATATTTAATGAATTTAAATATTATTAAAATATTATTAAAATAATTATAAAATAAATATTTAATTTATATTATACGTCCATATTTTTTTGTGTATTGGGGGCAATTAAATGTTTTAAAAAAAATATAAACATTTTCGGTAGGAGACATAGTAGTTGCTTCCTACTTATGCGTTCCTTCTTACATTTTAGACTGTCCTGTACCTTTTTCCTTATGGAGTCCACTGCCCAGGCAGACCACCGCCAGCAAGTTAGGTAAGAGGCTATACCGGTTAGGTAGGTATTGAAGGGGAGATGGAAAAAGAGTGCCAGATGCTTAGTGATGCCTTTTTCTCTTTCGGCAGCCCGGCTGAGTCAAGAACCACAAGTTCTAGACAGGGGAGAAGATGCAGCCATACCTCAAGTAGAAAATCTCGCAGAAGCCGCTCAAGATCCGCTTCACACCACCAAAGGCATAGCCATTCACGGCATAGCCACTCAGACCGCCATGCCCGTCCTGCAGCAAATGCTTGCTGGGTATGCGGTGCTCCGGCTTTGCCAGATAAGCTTGCTTGTCGCTCCTGCTTCAATGAGGCCACTAGAGAGAAGGAAACAGATGCAAGAATGGCTACGGACCTCATTAGGGAGTCTGTACGGGAAACATTACTGGAGTCAGCAACGCCAGCTTTGGATAGAGCAGTTCCCAGCACATCCTCTACGGAACCTTGTCTCACCCAAGCATCAGAGTCCTCCTCTGAGGATGAGAGTCAGGATATGTCAGCCGGCTTTGACTTTTCCCTTGTGGAACCTTTTGCAAAATCCGTAGAGGCAATTGGCTGGCAGGAGGATGCAACAAATCCCCCTAAGGTGCGGAAGTTTTTTCCGAATTTGAAAAGGGATCCGGAGACTTTTCCTTTCATTGAAGAACTTGAGGATCTCATCAAGGACGAGTGGGAGAGATCAGATAAGAGAGCTAGCCTTTCCAATAGACTGGCAAAAATGTATCCTTTAAAGGAAGCGAAAGTGAGACCCCTAATAAATGCTCCCATCGTCGACTCTTCATTAATGCGTCTTGCCCATCATGTAACCTTACTGATCGAGGATGCGGTCTCTTTCCAGCATGTTCTTGATCGAAAGATGGATCTAGAATTAAAAAAAGCTTATTCCACGGCTGGAGGGGCCTGTAGGCCAGCAATTACCACGGCGGCAGTGGCCAGAGCCATCTCAGGATGGGCATCCAGAGTGGAGAAAGACCTTCAGGATGGCGTCGAGATGGAGAAAATAATATCTTCCCTGCAGGAGATCAGACTAGCAGGAGATTTCATGGCAGAGGCCTCGATAGATGTTATAAGATCTTCTGTTAGGTCAATGCTGGCTTCGGTAATGGCAAGAAGAGCTCTATGGCTAAAACCATGGATAGCAGACGCAGCCTCTAAAACTAATTGGTGCAGGATTCCGTATGATGGTTCGAACCTGTTCGGTGCCAAACTAGATTCGGCCATCTCCAAGGTTTCCGGAGGGAAATCAGGTCTGATAGCTTCCGACAGAAGACCCAGGGCACAGAGAGGTCCAGCTTTTAAGCGTAATTTGCCAGACAAATACCGGGAATCCAGATCCTACCGTCCAGGTAGGGAATTTAGAAGGGACTGGAGGAGCACAAAACCCTCCTTTCTCAAATTGCAGAAGTCTAAGGCCACCCCGGCTAGGGATCAGCAAAAATCATTTTGAAAATTTGCCTGCCCACCCGGCCCAGGTGGTCGCCAGGCTGAAAAGCTTTTTCAAAGTTTGGGCGAACCACATAAAAGACCTATGGACACTTTCCACAATCAGATTTGGTCACAGATGGAAATTCAAGAACAGTTTTCCACCAAACTACTTCCGCTCAACCAGACTTCCGTCTTCATTAGCCAAGAGGAGGCTGTTAGTAAAGTATATAACAGAGCTGAGACAAAAGGGAGCAATCCTAGAAGTGCCATCACACCAAAGAGGGAAGGGGTTCTATTCCCCTCTGTTTTTGGTGAAAAAGAAGACGGGCGACTTGCGACCCGTGCTGGACCTCAAGAGACTCAACAGAGGCATCAAAGTGGAATCCTTCAAAATGGAAAGTTTACAGTCCATTCTCCTAGCGATAAACCTAAACGACTGGATGCTTTCTATAGATTTGTCAGACGCTTATCTTCATGTGCCAGTTCATCCGGGTTTTCAAAAATTTCTGCGATTCGCCATAAAACAGCACCACTTCCAGTTTCGGTGTCTTCCGTTCGGCATCTCCTCGGCTCCCAGGACATTTACCAAAATTCTGTTGCCACTAGTAGCTTTTCTCAGGGAAAAAGGATTGCGAGTTCACCACTATCTGGACGACATCCTGCTGTTAGCAGAAGATCAGGAATCTCTGATTCTCCACCGGGAGATTCTCCTTGCGACACTTCAGAAGTTTGGGTGGATAGTCAACTGGAGGAAGAGCAGTTTACAACCTACACAGAGAATGGTCTTTCTGGGGGCAGACCTAGACACCAGATTGAACAGGATACAGTTTCCGCAGGAGAAGGTCAAGCCTCTAGTGCGAAAAATGCAGAGACTATTGTCGACAAATCAGTTGCCAGCCAGAGCCTGCCTAAGTGTACTGGGGTCCATGTCGGCAACCATACCTATGATACAGTGGTCACAGTGGCACATAAGAACTCTCCAGAACTCATTTCTCAGGCAGTGGGATGGAGTATTGATGCATCAAATCATCTTTGTCTCCAGATCAGTGAAGCAGTCGATATGGTGGTGGACACACCGCAGCAATCTCTGGAGTTACAAACCAATAGTCCCTCCGGATCCAGAAATAGTCACTTCAGACGCCTGCCAGACGGGTTGGGGAGCCCATTTTCAGGACCAGGCAGCCCAGGGACAGTGGCATTTTCAGGCGTTAGTCTCGAACATTCTGGAGCTCAGAGTGGCTTTCCATGCCTTGAAAGCTTTTGCGCCACTCCTGAGAGGCAAGAATGCGGTTATCCACATGGACAACAAAGTGGCAGTGTCCTATATTCATCAGCAAGGAGGTACCAGGAGTGTCACTTTGATGGAGGAGGTTCGGCCCATTTTAGAATGGGCTCAGATTCATCTTTCGAGTCTAAAAGCAGTGTATGTTCCAGCAACGCAAAACATATTAGCCGACTACCTAAGTCGAGAGACTTTATCCAACAACGAGTGGTCCCTGAACCCTCTAACCTTCTCTCTTCTGACGGAGGTCTGGGGGATGCCAGAGATAGACCTAGCAGCTATCCCAGCGAATACCAAATGCCTCAGGTTCCTATCAAGAGGGTCGTTCCTAACAGCAGAAGGGGTGGACTGTCTGAGTCACCCATGGAACTTCAGGCTGGGATAAATTTTTCCTCCAACTCCATTAATCGCAAGGTTTATGTCCGGACTCCGGAGATCCTCAGCAACGGTAATCGCAATTATTCCACTATGGCCGAGGAGACCGTGGTTCACGACACTTCTGCAACTCAGCCTTCAACCTCCTATTCCCCTTCGAGTAACTCTGTATCTTTTGTCCCAAGGTCAGTTCCTGCATCCAGCTCCGGAGAGGTTGCACCTGATGGCCTGGAGATTGAGAGGGCTAGGCTGAGAGCCCAGGGATGCTCTCAAGAGGTCATATCGACTCTAATGCAAGCCAGAAAAGTTACGACCAATTCCATTTATTCTAGAATTTGGGAAAGATTCTGCTCCATGGCTCAACAGAAGGGATGGAATAGCGTTTCTCCAGAGCCTGCTCACATTCTGGAATTTTTCCAATCAGGGGTCAACAAGGGTCAACAAGTACCCTCAAAGTTCAGGTGTCTGCCCTATCAACCCAAACGGATACGAAGTGGGCTTTTCATCCTCTAGTTATCCAGTTGTTAAGGGCCTATCTGAAAATCAAACTCCCCAGGAAACCAGTTTTTCCATCATGGGAATTGTCAGTAGTTCTCCACGCCCTGTCTTCACCTCCGTTTAATCCATCTGAAAAAATCTCTCTATGGGACTTGACTTTAAAGCTGACTTTCCTGATTGCAATTACATCAGCAAAAAGGGTAGCAGAAATCCAAGCATTAATGATCTCGGAACTTCATTTAGTTCTTTTTCCTGACAGAGTGGTTCTAAGACCCTTGGAGCATTTTATACCCAAAGTGGCCACTTCATTCCACTACAACCAGGATATCATTCTTCCATCCTTCTCTATCGATCAGGGGGATCCACACCCTCTGGATGTGAGGTCAACCATCATCAATTATCTAACTGCTACTACCTCGTTTAGGAGGACAGATTCTCTCTTGGTCCTCCCTCACGGATCCAAACGCGGACAAGCAGCTTCTTTGCGTACCATAGCATCCTGGCTGGTCAGAATCATTAAGAAAGCATATTCCTCCCAGCAATTGGCAATTCCTGAAGGCATCAGGGCTCATTCTACAAAGGCAGTGGCTACCTCCTGGGCAGCGTATTGCAGAGTGTCTCCAGAGACAATATGCAGAGCAGCGTCTTGGTCCTCCAGGTATACCTTTATTTCCCATTACAAGGTGGATTCAGCTCACTTGTCCATGACTGACTTCGGCAGATCCATCATTAGAGCAAATTCTTCCGCATTATAAGGAATTAAAGTTTATTTTTTACTTGCACCCACCCGACTGGCGAGTTATTTCCCAGTGTGTGCTGCCATGAAGGCATCAGGAGAACGGAAAATTGTATACTCACCTTCCGTAATTTTCCTTTCCTGACGCATCTTCATGGCAGCACATGGTTCCCTCCCTGTCTCTTTGTTATGATATATACAGAGAATGCAGCAGGGGGACTCCCCTTCAAATGTATAGCTAATCCAATCCTGTCAGGTTGTGGGGGCAGAGTCACAATCCAGTGTGTGCTGCCATGAAAATGCGTCAGGAAAGGAAAATTACGGAAAGTGAGTATACAATTTTTAGTTTTTGAGAGGGTACAACCTTTGTTTGATTTTAAATACTATCTGTGTCTCTGTAAAGAAGAGTTCCCCCACTTGCTGTATGACACCCAACAACTGGGCAGCAGTTTATTAGAAAAAATGTTTTATCACTGTCTGTGTCCCCAACGGGAACGGTCTGACATTTATCATTCAAAAAATCAGAAGAAATTCTCCTTTTTTTTGCTTGGAATTGGATTTTAAGGCCCCTTTTACATGGGTTGGACTCTGTTTTGGTCAGCAGGGGATCTGTCTGCTGAACCCCTGCTGATGAGGTGGGCAGGTATAAAAGGACACAAGTCCTGCCCATAGGGATGATTGTCCCATCCCTCTGAAAAACTGACAGGCAGACCTTTTTGGAACAGTCGTGTGAAAGGGGCCTTACTGTCTTTAATAATGAATCCAAAAAACAATTCAATATTTCTCAAATATATAAAAATGACATAGTGCGCAATATATATATATGATATATCTTCTAGCTTGGTGAGAAGCAATAGCAATCAACGCTGTCCAATCCAATTGATTAAAACATGTACAATCAAATATTATCCCTGAGGATGGTGGGCTGGGTAAATACATTCTTTCAATAAGAAAAATATGTATAAAAAATGCCTATTGCCAACATTATTAGCAGTATTGAACTTAATATATATTAAATACGGAATATACTGTATGAACAAGCACATAATAATATCATTTACCTCTAGCATTTGAAGATATAGTAAATTTATGGGGACTTTGCCCAGTATAAAGACCAACAATGCCTGCAAAGGTTGTTCCTGTGTACACAATCTAAAATATAAAGCACATAATAGCAGTTACAAAACAAGTACCAACATTTTAGCAATTCCCAAACACACATAATTTTCTCATGTATCATTTTCATTACTTCATTTTAGAAAATGAAATAAAAACAATCAGTTGCCTGCTTTTTTTGAGAACTGACAATTTTTTTTATTGTTATTAGTTTTTCAACATATAGCAAAAAAAAGGTACAAGGCATTCAGATTGGTAATAGACAAAAAGTGCCAAGATACAGACAATAAAATAAAGTGGCAAGGATAGGGTAATTGGACCTCAAAACAGGATACAAAATATATTATCACCTAACGCTGTGGTGGCATAAAAGGATCAACAAACTGGCTTCCAGTAAAAGAGAAAAATATTACATTAGTTCAACTTGATCTTATCCACGCTAAGGTGTGCAACCAGATGTCAAAATTCACTCTACTAGACACAAAGAATAGTTAGAAGAGTGCAAGACGGAGAGAGGGAAAAAGAAAAAGAAAAAGAAGGGGAGGTTAAAGTAGAATATCCACCTGTGTCAGAGCCCTACCCAAATCGTAAGCCACCATCCATCCGCGCACACCGTACCATGGCCAGAAATATGTCAGACTGGTGGAGCTTCTAAAAGGTCCCACTATTCCCAAACTCAGTTATGGGTATCAATTGAGTCAGTTAAAGAGGCAGTCAGGTATTTCATCCACTTCACATCTTGGATCCTAGAGTGCAATTCAAAGAGGGAAGCTCCCATTTCTTCCATTTAAGAGCTACCAAGCATCAAGCTGTAGTCAGCACCTTTGCAAGGAGTTTTTTGTTAGAAAATTTAGAGAAGGAATGGGGTGGGAGACCCAGGAAGAAGGTTTTGGGATTGAAAGGAGCCCAGGATCCCAAGACGGAGTAGAGTAGGGACCATCTGCCAGTAATGGACGATTAATAGGCAGGACCAATAGAGATAATGTGCCTGGATATTTTTTGCATCACCAGCAACCACGGTCAGAAGAGGGATATATGGAGTATAGCAGGTGTGTGGTTTGATGAAAAAATAATTACTGATTTTCCTTGTGCAAGGTGCAGATAGAGCTCTTCAATGCTCTTGGAAGCATGTGACCAAATAAGTTGCCATGTTTTTGAAAGTAGCTCCTTCCCCAAGGCCTGATACCACTTTCGCATATAGACATGCTGAGGTCAGTAATGAGACGTTTATAAATGCGGGAGATCATGCCCTGAGAGGATGGGCCTTCTAAACAAATTTTGTCAAACACCATCAAATTAGAAATTTGGGGGTTGGTCGTAAAAATTGCTCATAAAGTGCATAATGACATATTTGTAGTTAACTATAGAAGGCCTGCCTGGGTCATGTAAATCCTGGAAGGTCTTGAGTATTCTAGTTCTAACAGCCACCAACTGGTCAAAATTAAACAAAGGGGTTGATTTACTAAAGGCAAATAGACTGTGCACTTTGCAAAGTGCAGTTGCCCTCTGCAAGTGCAGTTGCCCTCTGCAAGTGCAGTTGCTCCAGAGCTTAGTAAATGAGGTAAGACTTCACTTTGCAAAGAGTACCCAATCACGTGCAAGGAAAATAAAAAACAGCATTTTTGCTTGCACATGATTGGATGATGGAAATCAGCAGATCTTCTGCTCATTTACTAAGCTCTGGAGCAACTGATCTTGCAGAATACAACTGCACTTTGAAAAGTGCACAGTCTTTTTGCCTTTAGTAAATCAACCCCTGTGTCCTTTATACAGTATATTTGACACTGGCTGATATTGTCTACGAGGGGTGTTTGTTTTAATATACCTTGGTGTTTTTGCCCTAGATGTTGATAGCATATACTCCATTGAGGAACTATCCTTTTCTTTTGGGGGGGGGGGGGGGGACCTTCATGAGATCTAACTTCCAGGGAGTGCTTTTTTCATCTAACAGACTCCTTTGGAATTTCCATTGGGGAATGCATGTTCTGTTTATGAGGTTGATTTACTAACAGGTAATAGGCTGTACACTTTGCAAAGTGCAGTTGTTGCAGAGCTTAGTAAATGAGCAGAAGCTCTGCTGACTCCCATCGTCCAATCATGTGCAAGCAAAAATGCTGTTTTTTTTATTTTCCTTGCACATGATTGGGTACTCTTTGCAAAGTGAAGCTTTACCTCATTTACTAATGCACTCATTTACAACTGCACTTTCTGAGTGCAACTGCGCTTTGCAAAGTGCACAGTCTATTTGTCTTTGGTAAATCAACCCCTATGTGTGTGTGTGCATCTGTGTGTGTGTTATTAAACTAGATGGTACCTCCGAGGGAGCCGTGTATAGACTGAGTTAGTTTCCATTTAATATTTTTAGGTATGAATTTGGATTTATATCAGTCTGATATTTTGGCCAAGCCATTCATTTACACAACATCAGCCATAATACCACTACCCTTTTTACAGAATGCCAGGCTCACAGGTTACAGAAGGTCCTCCTCAGAATGGTCATGCTTAGTAAAATGTATTCAGTTAATAGTTTTTAAACTTTACCTTCCCATTTCTAATAAAATCCACATCCACCACAAGCTTTCTTAGGTCTATGGAAAAGTACAAGTCCATGTTTCTTCCGTGATAAATATATCCTTCCTTAGTTTCTGTTATTATACTTGTGCAGGCCCTAAACATGGACAAACATTTTTTGTTAGAATTCTAATAAGAAAACACTGTCAGCATTCGGTAAAATTACACAGTTCCCCCCAAATGGTACTAAAATGTTAAAATCGATTTTCCACTAGACATCAGGTAATTTTCTTATCAATTAGGGAATCATAATGTGCTTTCATTTGGTTAAAAAAGGTTTTGACAACCTTTTTTTTACCATGGAGGCACCCATATAATAATTTTTAGCAGGCAATCACTTTGAGCAGAAAATAATTCATTTACAGCTCACTATACACAGTAATTTGTACATGTACAGGTATATGATGAATAAAAAAGAAGTAATTTGGTGTGGTTTTAGAATGCCATTTATACAGACATGAGTGCAATAACTATTCTTAGATATTATACTGCGATTAGCAGTTTAGCCACTAGGTGGCTGTTGATGGTGGAATAAAGCATTGTTCTCTATAGTGGAGCTACATGGTTATGATGTAGCATCCTTTTCTCTGCTCCTGTTGTTTTCCATATAAGCCCTTGTACACACGGTCGGAGAATCCGTCGGAATGTGTCCTATTGGACCGTGTTGTCGGAAATCCGACTGTGTGTGGTATGCATCGGACTGATTCCGTCGGAATATCCGTCGGACCCAATTTTCCAACATGTTGGAAATATTTTCCGACCAACTGGTCCGATCGGACATACTCCGATCATGTGTAGAGAATTCAGATCGGACCAAGTGCCACGCATGCTCAGATCAAATTCCTAGACCAAAGCTATTGGCTACTAGCCTGAACGTAGTCCCATCGTAACTAAATAACGTCATCACGTTCTGAATGATCGGATTTTCCAACAACTTGGTCCGACTGTGTGTATGCAACAGTTTCGGACACAATCCGTCGGACAAAATCAGACGGATTTGATTGGCAGAATGTCCGACCGTGTGTACAGGGGCTAAAACAAGAAGGGTATAGCCATGTGTCCAGAAATATCTGACAGATAAAAATAAGCCTCTGTAACAGCTTTCCAACAGATCGTGGGTCTAGCTACAGCCAAAGTTCTAAATACTGCTGCAGGTACAGATACAGGTCAGGGTTACAGAAAAACAATTTCTGAGAAAGAAAACGGTCAGAAGCACACATTATGGCTGCTAACAGCGTTTCATTTTCAACTGATAGTCTGACAAACCAGACCTACCAGCCCTGGAAATTCAAAAATAAGATACTGCTGATAAATAGATGGCATATGGATGTGTTTTCAAGAACAAATACCAGATCCACCTACAGATGAGTAAAGAGGGATCAAAAAGCCTAAAGTAATAATGAGTATAGATGATGATCAAATTGTGAACATATGCAAGTGTAAAATGATAAAAGAAATGTGGAAGGAGCTACAGAAACTGCATGGGAAATGTTAGCAATAAACTGTAATTAATTAGAAAGTTATACCAGACTAATCTGATTAACCACTTCCCACCAAGCCATTAAATATAAACAAATGGGTGTTAGCTTATTTGTTTCAGGAGAATGTACCCTTACATCCTCCTGTTCTGGACGCTCATTCGACGGACACAAAAAAATATTAAGAAAAATGCTATAAAACTATCCCATATTTTGTAAATATAGCTATAACTTTTGTGCAAACCAATCAATAATCGCCAATTGCGTTTTTTTTACCAAAAATATGTAGAAGAATATGTATCGGCCTAAACTGAGGAAAAAAACGTTTTTTTTATATATTTTTTGGGGATATTTATTATAGCAAAAAGTAAAAAATATTGCATTTTTTTCAAAATTGTCGCTCTATTTTGGTTTATAGCGCAAAAAATTAAAACCGCAGCGGTGATCAAGTACCACCAAAAGTAAGCTCTATTTGTGGGAAAAAAAGGACACCAATTTTGTTTGGGAGTCACGTCGCACGACCGCGCAATTGTCAGTTAAAGCGACGCAGTGCCGAATTGCAAAAAGGGGCTTAGTCCTTTGGCTGCAAATTGGTCCGGGGCTTAAGTGGTTAAATTGCTCAGAATTTGGGATTTTTTATTTTGAATAAGATCATGAACATATTCCTCCTGCAACCACTGAATTCTGGCTGGTGGGAGAGGGAGAGAAGCCAGATTTTAGCGACTGTAGAAGGAAAATGGAGAATGACGGTTTCTGTATATGCTGCTCCCACTGCCCCTTCTGTCCAAATGTAAAACAGAATATGACAGGGGCCCCCTGGAGCATGAGGTGGGGTTGCCACTGTGGGCTGCTGGCCCTGGGTCGAAAGCCACATCAGAGGGCTCCGAGGGCCACAGGTTGAGCATACCTGATGTAACATGTTCAGAAAGGAGAACTTATCCTTTAAAGGGTTTTAGAAATAAAATATTGCAAGCAAAGTGTGTCATCTGTCAGACAATTGGGCTGTGGCCAAAGTTGGGAGTGGCTTATAAATCACGCTTCACTTTTTAAATGTTCAACATAAAGATGCCCTTAAAATAAGTTTTCAGTCTCAGGGAACTCCTGCTAATAATTACTATATGTACAGCTCACAGTACATTACAGTGATGGTAGTGGGAACACAGTTTTTTTTTACATCTGTGGTCTTTGGGACAGATAACTTTAAAGCAATATTAAACCCAAAAGCAAGTATAAAATAAAAGAAGCCCCATATTTAGTGTAAGTAGGCTAAAGCAGTGTTTCTCAACCTTTTTTTAGTTAAGGCACCCTTTACAATGTTGCACAATCCCGAGACAACCCGTTCTAAAGTGTAAAAAACAAAAAAAATAGGTTTACAGAATGCAGCAACATCCACACACATAAGACGCCCAATGTTAGAGATGATTTATTCCTCCAAAGCAAATATACCTTTGGTTACTGGTACTGACTAGTATTCCAGTGTTTCTCTTCTCTCTTTTTCTCTCCCTTACTCAGCTAATGTGCTGAGCCAGTGCTGACAGAGAAGGACAAACAAGGACGCCATGCTTTCTGTTCTGTACACACACATTATAAGGATTTTCCCCAATTCACATTTTTGAACCAGGATCACACCTAGGGACCTCAGGGGATAAGGGCCCAGTATTGATTTCTATTTCTGCAGCTGCTGCTGTTTTGTTAGTCAGAATGCTGATGATTTATGTGTAGTGAATGTGCATAATTGCAAACAACTTACATGACAGTTTCATAGAAAAGGTTTATGAGGGTTACTTCAGACGTTTTTAAGCCAAATGATTTGGCTATACCACGGATCTCTCCAGCATAAGGTTCGGGAGCTAAAAGATCTAAGTAGATATCTGCCATTATAAAATACATGGGCTTGGACCAATGATCTTTTATCAGGCTGAAAAAATATAAGGTGACAATTACAAACAAAAAAAATTGCAGTTTTACATTTTTAACATCCAAGTGCAAAATAAAAAAAAATAAAAATCTTTGGAAAAGCAAAAACTAAATTGAACAATTTTGTAACACCATAAATAGTTCATGTTTTATTATACTTTTTTTTTTTTTTACAATGCTACCTGATAAAGTTTAAATCAAGTTTCATCAATATTTCACTATACCTTTTTAAAGTAAGCTTCAGAATTACAATGTAGACACTGAATGATGCATGCACATACCCATACATATGTCTTCCTTGATACATGGGGTGCTAAAACAATCCAGTTCCATAAATTTTTGGTAGAATGGAGCATTGGCTCGCACCCTCCGCTTTCCATATGTTTCTATTTGCATGAGGTGGACCAGCGCTCAATGCTACCATGAAAATTTAAATTGTATCTAAATCCAAGAACAAACATCAGATATATTGCTCACCAGTACATAGATGTGATGGATGCATTCGTTTTAATTGTTAAGCCTCATATACACGATCAGATTTTCCAACAGCAATTGTGTGATGACAGGCTGTTAGCGGGAAATCCAACCGTTTGTATGCTCCATCGGACAATTGTTGTCGGATTTTCCGCAGACAAATGTTGGATGGCAGGCTTTAAAATTTTCCACGGACAAATGTCTGCTGTCAGATTTTCCGTTGGACAAAAGTCCAAAGTACAAACACATATGCTCGGAAGCAAGGACGAGCCAGAAGCGGTTGGTCTTGTAAACTAGCGCTCGTAATGGAGAATTAACATTCGTGACGTGGCAAATTATGAAATCTTGAAATGCAGCGCACATTCTCTTCTTCTTTAATGTGACAATAAGGAAGCTGCTTTGCTGGTGATACTGATGGAGTTATTGCAAACAAATTTTCAAAGGCTTTTTTTTCTAGTGATATCAAGAATAATATTGTTATGCTAGAGAAGCACGGATTATGAATGCAATGATATAAGGAGTGCTGGACATGACAGTGTGGATGAGGGACACAGAGGGTTAAGCTTTATGGGTGGAGCTGAGGAAAAAGGTTTGCAGGAAGCAAGTTCAGTGTAGGGGAGGGGTCATATAAAAGGGAGGGGGGTGGCTTTAGGGGATCATTCGGATCCCAGCGTGACACAGAGGAGGCAGTTTTTCTCTGCTCCTCTGTAATGGCCGACCTGGATGTGATTTTCAAGAGGCTGAGACGGGCGGCGGAGGCGTGCGGAGCGGAGTGGCTGCGGGACTGAGCGGGGACCTGGAGGACACCGCGGAGGATGTCGGGGAGGCAGGTGAGGCGCCGCTGCGTGCGCGGAGGTCTCGGCCTCCGGCGCGTTTTTTCCCCGGGCCTACACCTCGTCCACCTCGTGACTGGCAGAGCCCGGGGGCCGACCGCTCGGTCCCCCCGGCGAAGAGGAAGGTGCCTGGCTCTCCCTGGTCCGGGTGGTCATTGCGCCGCCGAC
Organism: Lithobates pipiens; assembly: GCF_037356315.1. NCBI lineage: Eukaryota > Metazoa > Chordata > Amphibia > Anura > Ranidae > Lithobates > Lithobates pipiens. The sequence goes on from NW_027507718.1 coordinate 249,517,625, forward strand.
CGGAGGGGGGCGGGGCCTCGCGGCAAAATGGCGCCGGCTACGGGTCGGGCCGGCACCCGGGAACGGGCGGGGGGCTCTGGGTCCAGCCGCCTTGGGGGTGCAGCGGAAGGGGGGGATCCTCGGACTGGGGGTTCCAGCATGGGGACACGCGCGGTGGGGGGGCAGGGTTGGCACGGGGGGGGGGTCGCAGCTCCCGGGCTGGGGCGGGTGGGATGAAGGGAGCCACCGAGGTGCCTGGCAGGGCTGGTCTTGGACACCAGCATGCCGGGGGTGGTCGGGGGCCACAGGCACTGCGGGATGCGCCTGAACGCGCGGACCAGGAGGTCTGCGATTCGCCCAGGGGGATGGCGGCGCCCCCAGCGCGCACCGCGGAGGACAAGTCCGAGGGTGAGCTGTCGCAGGAGGAGGAATTTTCACATGCAGCGCACGAAACCATGACTGTCGGCAAGGCCCCGGTGCGGCCAGGTAAGTCACGTGATCTTTTGGTTCTGATGGAAGCCTTGGGGGATTTGCTGGGGGACCCGGTATCCCAGAACGGCAAGGGGATGGCATATCGCCCTGGGGGGGCCCACGGACAGCTGCAGGACCTTCTTGGAGGGGCTGCGGGCCCTGGTGGGTAAGTTTGCCGGGGGTTCGGGGGCGCCGCAAGTGGGTCCCTGGATGGCTGCGGGCCCAGGGTCGGGGGGAGGGGGGTCCGGGGCCACGCCGGTGGTGGACCCCCCGACCGCTGCGGCTTCTGGGGGGGTGGTAGACATGGGGCCTGGGGGCACGGGGGTCCCCCCAGTGGTCACGGAACCTGGGGCGTGGACCGATGTGGTCAGGATTGCGGATGCTGCCCGGTGCGAAGTATATGTTGATTCGAGGGCCCGGTGGGGGCGTGCCTGGAGCAGGAGGTGCGGGAGAATATTGGCATGGGTGAGTATGAGGAGATTTTCTCTTTGCTCCCCCTTGAGAGGTTCAACTTGGATAGGGTCAAGCCGGACAGTTCAAAAAGGACGACGAGGAGCGGCGTAGGTATCGGTGATTCTGCGCACTTTCTCCAATTGGCTTCAGGCGTTCGCTGGCTTAGCTAGGGTGATTGGGGAGAAGAACCCCGAGCATTGCTCGGCGTTGTTCTGCTGTATGGACGCGACTGGAGAGGCTTATCGGGTGTGTGGGGGGTGGCATGGCTGCGTTATGACGAACAGTCCAGGCAGCGGTGCGGCCGGAACTACGCTGGGACCACAAGGACATCAGCCTCTGGATGAGGCTTATGTCTGCGGCTCGGACTCCTGCTCCGTTTCTTCAGGGGGGGGCGGGAGTGTGTTGTCCTCAGGGCTGCCGGCCGGGAAAAAGTGGGGTGTGTGCTGGCCCTTTAATGGGGGGCTTGTGAATTCGGGAGAGCGTGCCGATTTCAGCACGAGTGCTCCGGCTGCGGCGGCGCCCTCGCACTGTCCCGCTGTTTCAGGAAAGAAAAGCGTTCCGGCGATGTTGCTCACGAAAGGGATGACGCCGGTAACCCTGGAAAGGATACTTCCTTTCCTAAGTAAGTATCCGGATGGTGAGGCGGCGCGGGGGTTGATTTCGGAGTTTTCGGGACGGTTTCAGGATTCCTTGTTCATTGGCGGAGGTGCCCCCAGTGGCCCGGAACTTGCGATCGGCTTTGGTACACCCGGGGGGTGGTAGGCGAAAACTTGGGCAAGGAAGTGGCGTTGGGCCGGATGGGTGGGCCTTTCGAAGTGCAACCGTGGGGCGACCTGGTGGTGTCCCCGCTGGGTGTAGTTCCTGAGAAAGAGCCTGGGAAATTTCGCTTGCTTCATCACTTGTCCTTTCCTAAAGGGGGGTCGGTCAATTACTTCATCGGCCCTGATGCGTGTACGGTCTCATACACGTCTTTTGATGCGGCGGTGAGGTGGGTCAGGCTTTCTGGATGCGGGGCTCTTAGGGCCAAGGCAGATGTGGGGTGCCATTGGCGGGGCCAGTTCTATATGAGTAAGTGCCTGCCCATGGGTTGTTCCATTTCCTGCGCCTACTTTGAGGCGTTTAGCTCATTTTGGAGTGGGTGGTGAGTGACGTTTCGGGCCTGGAGTCGGTCATCCACTATTTGGACGACTTTCTGTGCGTGGGCCCCGCCTGCCTCCAGTGTGGGTGCGATTTTCTGTCCACGTTGCAGCACATTGCAGGTAAGTTCGGGGTACCGTTGGCGGGGGATAAAAAAGAGGGACCAGTTACGGACTTGAGTTTTTTGGGGATAGTGATCGATTCGAGGGCAATGGAGTGTCGATTGCCCGAGAATGAATTACTTGATCTGAGAATGGAATTGGTGGAGATGCAAGGATAGTAGAAGGTCCGGTTGAGGGCCCTGCAGTCTCTGTTGGGCTAGCCTAATTTTGCTTGCCGGATCATCCCTATGGGGGCGGGTGTTCTGCAGACAGCTGTCGGCAGCCTCGGCCGGGGTGAGTGTGCCTAACCATTTTGTGCGTCTGCGGGAAGGAACACAGGGAAGACTTGCGGGCGTGGCGTGAATTCCTAGCCTCTTGTAGCGGGCGGGACATGTGGATGTCGGGGCCAGCGAGCAATTTCGATGTGGAATTGGTCGCTGCCGCGGCTGGGTCGGCGGGTTATGGGGCGTATTTTCGGGGACGGTGGAGTGCTGACCCTTGGCCGCAATCTTGAGAGGTGGCGGGGTTGTTGGGCAACCTGGTTCTGCTTGAACTATTCCCGGTGGTGTTGGCATTGGAGCTGTGGGGGGAGGAGTTCCGTAATATGAAGTTGCGCATTAGTTGAGACGGCATGGGGGTGGTTCAGGTCCTCAACCATTTGGCTGCTACGGCGGCTGGTGTTTCGGTGCTTACGGCTCAATGTTTACGTTTCGGCAGTGCACATACCTGGGGTGGAGAATTCTTTGGCTAACTCGCTCTCTCGTTTTCAGTGGGACGAGTTCCGGGATCTGGCGCCGAGAACGGAGGAGTCTAGGGCGTCTTGCCCTGGGTGGATGTGGGGGATGCCCTTGTAGTCGCCGCAGGTTGGATTCAGGGGTCTTTGAGTGAGTCCACGTGGGCGGCCTATTCTAGGGTGTGGTCAGAATGGTTTAGTTGGAGCGGTTGGTCGGGGCTCCGACCAGCGCTGGTTGGGGCTGTATTGGGTGGCACGGAACATTTAGATGGGATTGGCACCTGCGTCGATTGATCGGAAATTGGCGGGGTTGGCATTTTGTTTAAGCTGTGGGGAGAGCCGGACGGGAATGTGGCTTTTTGGGTGCGGCAAACCTTGAAGGGGTATAGGAGGGAACGGAAAGGTCGGGAGGCGCACAGGCTGGTGAAGTGTGATAACTTGGTGGCGATTTGTTCCCGGCTTGTGGAAGTTTGTTCTTCCGCTTACAAGGCCATCCTGTTCACAGCGGCTTTTTCATTGGCGTTTTATGGGGCGTTTGGGACTGGGGAGTTGGTGTGTCGGTCTAAACGGGGTGCTGTGGGGCTGTTGGATCAGGATGTACAGGTGGCTGCTGATCGGGTGAGTATACGGTGGCGGAGGTCCAAGCCTGACCAGCTGGGCAGGGGAGTGGTGATTATACTGTTTGCCTGGCCAGGCTCGGCAGTGGGCCCTGTGGTGGCGGTAAGGGCCTTTCGGGCGGTGCGGCTGGAGGGGGGGGGGGCCTTTCTTGCTGCATGCGGGGGGCTCTTTTCTCTCTAGGTTGCAATTCGTGTCAGTTTTCAACGGTGCCTGCGGACTGTGGGTTTGGACGACCGGGAGTACTCGTCGCACTCCTTCCGTATTGGGGCGGCCACTGAGGCGGCCCGATGTGGTCTGGCTGAGGCGATTGATCGCCGGATCGGTCGTTGGGAATCTAAGAGGTTCCGTTCGTATGTCCGGCCGCAGTTGATCCTGGGGTGAGTGGGGGCGCGGCTGGGAGTGTTTTGCAGTATGGGGTTGGGAGTTACAGGTGTTATGGTATATTACGTTTGTTGGTTGTTATGTGTTCTGTGTTATGTTTTTTATTCCAGATGGAGGTTCCTCACGCCTCGTTTGGATCCTAGGGCACTCGGACGTGTGCTGGGGGGCCGGGAGAGGTGATGCTCAGCCGGCAGGCGGGCCGTTGGGAATTCCTGGGGGGAGGCTAGGTTGATGTGGTTGGGATTCCCGGGCATGCGGTGGGAGCGTGTGATGAAGGAAGTTGAGCGCTTTGCAATGAGGGACAGGCCCCCGGATGTGTTGGTCATTTACGCAGGGGGCAACGACCTGGGCATACGGAAGGAACGGGACATCTTAGCTGATGTTAGGGCGGATGTTTTGCACTTACGAGTCCGCTTCCCGGGTACCATCTTGGTTTGGTAGGTCGTTGCGGGCAGATCGGTGTGGAGGTGGGCTAGGTCCATGGTAAGCATCAACAAAACCAGGATGGGGGTCGGACGTGGGTATTGACCTTTGGTCATTGGGTCTGCAGGAGGGTATACAAAATAGCTCTTAGGGTGTGGGGTGGCCCTCAAGGTTGAGGGGGTCACCCTTTCGGGCTGTGGCGGTGTGTTTTCTGGTGGTTTCTGACGGTAGACAGGTACTCAGAAGGGATCTGAGGGTGTGGGGGGCTCATCTAACGATCGGCCCCTCTGGGTATTCCTGAACGTTGGAGGGAATACGGTTATGTTCACTGGCGGAAGTTGTCTCCGACCGGTCACAGGTGGAGGCCTTTGGGAAGTTGGTGAGGTGTACCGCAGTGATTTGGTATTGGCTTAAGTGGGGTCACCGTCAGAGATCACCAGAATGGGCAGTTAATGTTATTTAATGTGGTTTAATGGTAATAAAGTTATTTATATTTATATATCTATATATATTTAGATATTTTCATATTAACAAGTTATTGGAGTGAATTTTGAGTTATGTTTAATAAAGGCTGTTGTGGCCAGTTTACTCCAACCTATGGTGTGGTCTCGTTTCTAATAGGGGAAGGTATGGGTAAGGAATAATATAAGGGGAACATTCAGACTACACTAGTCAAGAGAAGCACGGATTATGAATGCAATGATATAAGGAGTGCTGGACATGACAGTGTGGATGAGGGACACAGAGGGTTAAGCTTTATGGGTGGAGCTGAGGAAAAAGGTTTGCAGGAAGCAAGTTCAGTGTAGGGGAGGGGTCATATAAAAGGGAGGGGGGTGGCTTTAGGGGATCATTCGGATCCCAGCGTGACACAGAGGAGGCAGTTTTTCCCGCCCTCCCGCCCTAATGTTATGTGTTTGTTTTGTTGTGTCGTTTGTTGCTGGTCTTTTCTTCTTTTGCAGGTTTCGTCGGTTGTCACGGCAGCTGAAGGTTTTCCTGTGTTGGCGGTGTGTTTTCTGGTGGTTTCTGACGGTAGACAGGTACTCAGAAGGGATCTGAGGGTGTGGGGGGCTCATCTAACGATCGGCCCCTCTGGGTATTCCTGAACGTTGGAGGGAATACGGTTATGTTCACTGGCGGAAGTTGTCTCCGACCGGTCACAGGTGGAGGCCTTTGGGAAGTTGGTGAGGTGTACCGCAGTGATTTGGTATTGGCTTAAGTGGGGTCACCGTCAGAGATCACCAGAATGGGCAGTTAATGTTATTTAATGTGGTTTAATGGTAATAAAGTTATTTATATTTATATATCTATATATATTTAGATATTTTCATATTAACAAGTTATTGGAGTGAATTTTGAGTTATGTTTAATAAAGGCTGTTGTGGCCAGTTTACTCCAACCTATGGTGTGGTCTCGTTTCTAATAGGGGAAGGTATGGGTAAGGAATAATATAAGGGGAACATTCAGACTACACTAGTCATGTTATTTTTTTTTTTATTTTTTTTTGGTGCAAGTTACCACAACACCATTATCCCGTCATTTTTAAGATCAAAGATACAACTATGTTTGTGTCCCTTGTCAATTTTACATTGCATTTTTTTATATAACTGCCTACTCCCAAACTGTAATTTGAACTAAATCACATAGCCAAGTATTATTCTCCACAATTTTTTTATTTTGCATTAAAAAAAGAAAACATATAAAATTAGACATGCTATCTGCCAATAGAACTTAACCAAAAAGTGCATTCTATACATCCAAAAATATAGAAAATATGTATGCATGTATCCTGCTTCTTAATATAGGGGGTCAACAATGCCAAGAGTTGGTGAAAGCAAGGTTCCGTCATCTGAAAAACATGTGGATTATTTTCCTGGAGCTCCCACAGCAAAGGCATATGACATAATTGGTCATGATTAATAAAGCATCCAATTTTTGGTCTAAGAAATCCTCCTCCTCCTGTTCCTGGACTGGACTTGGGTCAAAGAAATAACTCCTAGCCCTTATATACACGGTCGGACATTCCGACAACCAAATCCATCTGATTTTTTCAGACGGATTTCGTCCGAAACTGTTGCATGCACACAGTCAGACAAAATTGTCGGAAAATCCGATCTTTCAGAACGTGATGACGTTATTTCGTTACGACGGGACTACGCTAGTAGCCAATAGCTTTGGTGTAGGAATTTGATCTGAGCATGCATGGCACTTTGTCCGATCAGAATTCTCTACACATGATCGGACAAAGTCCGATCGGATCATGTTGTCGGAAAATTATCTAGCCAAGCTGGTAAACTTGGTCCGTCGGATATTCAGACGGAAATAGTCCGATGGAGCCCTTACACGGTCGGATTATCCGACAACACGGTCCGATCGGACATTTTCCGTCGGAATGTCCGACCGTGTGTACAAGGGCCAAGGCCAATAATAAATAACACGTTATCTCCTCCCATTCCACAACATGGCTAGTTGGTGAACAGTAGCGGTGCAACGGATCAAAAACTCACGGATCGGATTGTTCCTTGGATCAGAGTCACAGATTGGATAATTTTTCAGATCAGCAAATAATAATTGAATTTGCAAAAACCTGTGAAAATTCTACCACCATATAGTCCCCACTGTAATATTGTCACAGATCAGCTGCGGAGCTGATCTGTGTCTCATCTTTACTGCAGTGGGTCGGCTGGCATCTGTTGTCCACTGTCAGGTGTTCAGCTCTGTGCACTCTGCAGCTATGGGCGTCGATGCCCTTCACCTGTTGCCTGATATATGTTTCCTTCCTGCTACTTCCTGTCCAGCCCCTCATGTGCTTCTGTATTTAAATCCCTTCCTAACTTGCAACCATTGCTTGAGCAACGTTTGTTTCTGAAGCTCCCCTGTGTAACCTGTTTTACCTGACTTCTTGTGAACTGATCTTCTGTGTACCATCCCGGCTTGTTCTGATTACATTTTCTGCAGCCTGCCCTGACCTTGGCTCACTACCTGGCTTTCCTTGCTTCATCCATCCATCCTTGTCTACAGTGTCTTCTGGTACTTCCCTAGCGAGCAGGGTGAACCTGGGGGTCATGACCTGGGGTCAGTACGCAGGTAAGTCCAAACCTTCGTGAGAGGGTCCCTGGCGGAACACCGGCTGACTCTTAGATTCCACTCCCTGGGGGATCCCGTGTCACCTACTTGCCTGTGGGTTCACTGTAAGTAGTACCGTGACAGTTTGCTCAAGCCATGAGCATCTCTGAGAATCGACCATTGACCGAGGATCCTATGCAACATCTAGTTCAGAGACTTAACTCCCAGCAAGCTAATCAAGAGCAAACAATGCTGGTTCTCCAGGATCTGGCCTCTCGTCTGGATCGTCTGCAACTCGCTGTAACTTCAGCTCCTCCCATTCCACCTCCTGCTTCAGTTGCTCCGGTCTTACCTGCTGCACCTGGCAATCCCTGCCTGCATCTGCCGTCACCTCCTCGGTTCTCCGGTGATCCTAAGGCCGCGTACACACGGGCGGATTGTCTGTCCAACTTAGTCCGCTGAAACGTGTTTCAGCGGACAATCCGCTCGTGTGTGGGCTTCAGCTGACTTTTTCAGCGGACTGTCTGACGAACAAAGTCTTACGGAATTTCCGAAATTTTGTCCGTTCAAACTTGGTTTTGTCCGTCCAAACTTGGTTTCAGCGGACAGTCCGCTCGTGTGTAGGCAAGTTGGACGAACTAAGTATGGCGCATGCTCAGAAAGGATTTACACGGCCGAAGGTTGCATTGCAGTGTATAGGACGTCGTTTTTCTAGTCCCGTCGTACGTGCTGTACACGTCATCGCGCACGCTTTCAGTGGACTGTCTGCTCATCGTGTGTGGTCAAGTCCGTTCATGCAAATTTTGAACGGACTGTCTGTCGGATTGTCTGACGAACTTAGTTGGGCAGACAATCCGCCCGTGTGTACGCGGCCTAAGGCTTGTTGGGGCTTCATTAATCAGTGTTCCATCCACTTCGAACTTTCCAGCCACCATTTTCCAACTGATCGCACCAAAGTCGCATATATCATCTCTCTCCTCTCCGATGATGCTTTAGCTTGGGCCTCTCCACTCTGGGAATCACACGCTCCTCTTACCTCTGACCTCCAGCTCTTTTTGGATGCATTTCGGAAAACTTTTGATGAGCCCGGCAGAGTGTCTTCATCTGCTGGGGCCCTCCTTCGTCTTCTTCAGCAAGAAATGACAGTCTGCTAATACGCAGTTCGATTCCGTACGCTGGCCACTGAACTCAAATGGAATAATGAGGCCCTTACTGCTACCTTTTGGCAAGGCCTATCTGACCGTGTCAAGGATGAACTCGCTGGACGCGCCATTCCCACCACATTGGATGACTTAATCGCATTGAGCATTCAAATTGACATTCGCTTCCAGGAGCGGGCTCTGGAGAAATCCAGATCCAGTCACCCCCTGCTGGCCGTCCAGTACAGGTAGTCCAAAGATCGCTGCAATCCACTCCGTCTTCGACCTCTCACGTGTTGGAAGGACCTATGCAGCTTGGGCGAACCCGCCTCACACCCAAGGAGCATGGCCGACGCATGGGACTGGGTTTGTGCCTTTACTGTGGCGATAAAGGACATCTTTTGAACTACTGTCCACTCCGTCCGGGAAACTCCAGGGTCTAGCTCACTCAGAGGGAGGGGATCTAGACCGATCCGTTAATTTTCCTAATTTCCCTCCTTTCACCCTTCGCGTAGCTATCCGCTGGGCTCAGAATGCCTATCAACTCTCTGCATACGTGGATTCTGGTGCTGCCAGGAATTTCATTGAACAGTCTGTAGCTTCCGAGTTGGGCATTGCCTTTGTTGCCTTGGCTATGCCTCTCTCCGTGACCGCAGTAGACAGCTCCTTTTTGCCTATGAGTCCAATCCGGTTTAAAACCTCTGCTATAGAGTTACGCTTTGGGGCTTTGCATAGTGAGGAGATCTCTTTCCTAATATTGCCTAAATCCTCCAGTCCCATCATCCTGGGCCTTCCATGGTTGCAGAAACACTCTCCACATCTTGACTGGAATTCTGGACAAGTATTGGGTTGGAGCCCTCCATGCCAACAATGGTGTATTTCCAGGGTGCTACCTCCTCCTTCCATTCCTCTTGCTGAGACCTCCACAACTCCCATGTTGCCTGCCCAATATCAATCCTTCCAAGATGTTTTCTGCAAAAAGCCCGCTGATCGCCTTCCTCCTCATAGAGACTTTGACTGCTCCATTGAGCTTTTACCTGGGACCTCTCCTCCCCGTGGCCCAGTCTACCCTCTATCTATCCCAGAGACACAAGCCATGTCTGAATACATTTGGGAAAACCTGCAAAAGGGTTTCATCAGGAAATCTAACTCACCTGCTGGAGCCGGGTTCTTCTTTATAGCGAAAAAAGATGGTTCACTCCATCCATGCATCGACTACAGGGGTCTTAACGCCATCACTGTGAAGAACCGATACCCTCTTCCTTTAATTTCCGAACTCTTTGGCAGACTACGAGGTTGTCATATCTTTACTAAATTGGATCTTAGAGGGGCCTACAATTTAATAAGAATCTGGGAAGGAGACGAATGGATGACCGCCTTTAACACCAGGGATGGGCATTATGAGTATCTTGTGATGCCCTTCGGCTTATGCAATGCCCCAGCGGTCTTCCAAAATTTTGTTAACCAGATCTTTCACGACCTTCTGTATGTCTGTGTTATTGTATATCTGGATGATATTCAAATTTTCTTGCCATCGTCTTCATGTAAAAACTGTGCTACAGCGTCTACGGGACAATTGTCTATATGCAAAATTGGAGAAGTGTCTATTTGAACAAACACAAGTTCCATTCCTGGGCTATATAATCCCCAGTGCAGCCAGCCAGTGTCCCTAGTGCAGCCAGCCATTGTGTCCCCATTGCAGCCAGTGTCCTCATTGCAGCCGGTGTCCCCATTGCAGCCGGTGAACCCATTGCAGCCGGCCAGTGTCCCCAGTGCAGCCAGCCAGTGTCCCCATTGCAGCCTGTGTCCCCATTGCAACCAGTGTCCGACAGTGTCCCCATTGCAGCCTGTATCCCCAGTGCAGCCTGTGTCCCCAGTGCAGCCAGTGTCCCTATGTCCCTATTGCAGCCTGTGTCCCCATTGCAGCCAGTGTCTGCCTGTGTCCCCATTGCAGCCAGTGTCCCCATTGCAGACAGCCAGTGTCCCCATTGCAGCCAGTGTCCCCAGTGCAGCCAGTGTCCCCAGTGCATCCAGTGTCTCCATGGCATCCAGCCTGTGCAGGGGAAGAGAGAGAAGAGTCGCTGCCGCCGCCTGGTTGATTAGATTGCTGGGAACATCACAGCTTTCATTTCAACAGCTGTGTGTTCCCCGCCCCACACCGTCACATACAGCCCCTCCCCCTTGTCCGGGCACTTTGATAGACAGATCACCCGTCCAATCCTGGGATGGGTGATCTGTCTATCAAAGTTCCCCGGACAAAGAGGAGGGGCTGTATGTGATGGCACGTGGCAGGGAACACACAGCTGTTGAAATTAAAGCTGTGATGTTCCCAGTGCTCTAATCAACCAGACAGCAGCGGCTCTCCTCTGTCCTCTACGCTATAGAACACTCCCATGATGGGTGGCACCAATGGTGGGGGGGCGCAGCTCCGTCCCATTTACGGCTTCATTATCAGCTCCATTATCGGATGTTTTTCTCTTTCGAAAAATTGCTTAAAAAGCCATTTACGGCCAATATGTTTCAGCGGTCGAAATTTGGGTGCATCCCTATTGACAGGTCTAATTTAACCACTTGCCACCCAGGACAATTCTGACATTTCTCTCCTGCATGTAAAAATCATAATTTTTTTGCTAGAAAATTACATAGAACCCCCAAAAGCAAAGACCCTAGAGAATACAATTGTGGTCATTGCACCTTTTTATCTTGCACTGTATTTGTGCAGCAATTTTTCGAATGCGTAATTTTGCATAATGTGAAAGATGAAGTTACGCTGAGTAAATAGATACCTAACATGTCACGCTTCAAAATTGCACACGCTCGTGGAATGGCGTCAAACTTCGGTACGTAAAAATCCCCATAGGCGACGCTTTAAATTTTTTTACCGGTTACATGTTTTGAGTTACAGAATTTTAGTTCTCGCTCTAACATTCATGCGTGGGTTGAATACAGTTTTCATATGTGGCTTACGTATGCATTCGCTTCTGCGTGCAAGCACACGGGGACAGGGGGACAGGGGCGCTTAATTTTTTTTTTATTGTTAATTTTACTTTTTATTTTTCGTTTGACACTTTAAAAAAAAAAATGTCATCACTTTTATTCCTATTACAAGGAATGTAAACATCCCTTGCAATATGAATATGGCATGATCGGTCCTCTTTACAGTGATATATGGGGTCAATAAGAACCCACATCTCACCTCTAGGCTGATAAGCCTTAAATAAAAAAAAATAAAAAAACGATCTTGGCTTCCCAGCCGAGGCTGCTCTGTTTGTTTCAATCCAGAGACGGGATGTGACGTTATAACATCGCGCCCGCCCCCCAAACGATCATAGAGACTCTGGCGACCATCTGGGGCCGACAAGTCCTGTCTCCAACTCACTGATGGAAGCAGTGAGTCGGTAGAAGCACCGAAGGGTTGGGGGGCACATTCCCACTTTCGCCGCCCGTAAGAACGATCAAGTGGTGGAACAGCTGCAATGATCATTCTTATGGTGTAGGGCAGTGATGGCGAACCTTGGCACCCCAGATGTTTTGGAACTACATTTCCCATTGTAGCCTTATGAGTTTATGTGAAATCTCCATTAATACCTGTACAATATTGTAATTAGAAATATATTTCCCTTAGAAGGAAATATATATTTAAAGTAGAAGGGTGAAGAGAACCAGGTCGGGTAAGAATTTAATAGCGCACCTCATCCCAATTGTATCAAATGTAGAAAGAGAGAGAGAAGAGTGGGTGGGATTATTGCGGTGCTATGAAGATAAGGAAGTTGTATAGTATAAAAGTAAAAAAAGATTTTATTAAATATATTAAAAATTAACCACAGTACTGGAGTAAATTCCAAAAGATTTTTTGAAAACACAGACATCAATATCTATACAAACAATAACCACAATCCGTCAATTAGTTTAGATGTAGGGGTTCTTGGCTATTCTGGTGGTGTCCCGACATGTTTCGCCTACACAGGCTTCTTCAGGGGAGCCAATAATTGACAGGAGGTAATTTTAAAAGAAAGAAAGAAGATTCACTGTGAACAAAATACAATGCAATTAGTGGATCTGGTCATAATGGTAAAACACAGCCCAAACTTTTGGATACGCCCACAAATGTCAGAAAATAAAAAAATTTTAAATAAAAAAGTGGGCTAAAAGAGCCAGGAATGTATATCAATCTAGTAATCAATAGTATATAAATGATACCTACCAATCTCCAAATACGGGCCCCGCCTACACACTGAAGTGAGGACACCTTTAGAACGTGGAGAGCGCACCAATTCCTGAAATCCCCAACAGGTGACTACAGGAGACAAAAGGAACAGACAAAAAGTCCACATTCATTGAAAATTATGGGGCCAGAAAGGGCTTCCGAGAGCGGTTTGATTAATAAAGACCGAAAAATTTGTATTCATAGTAGAATATAATCAAAAAATAGGAGAAACCTACCTAAACAGGTTGGTGTTAAGTATATCTCGAATGGGGAACTAGTAATTGCAGGTGAGCAGGTCCGCAATGATCTGGTGTCAAGATAATGACCTAAATTGTAATTGAACAGATCAGTAATCTCTCTAAGTGGGGCCAATAGGTAAATGACAAGGAGAATATATAGAAAGTATTAGTAAAAAAGAGTAAATACATTATAGTTTAAGATAGCATTATGCTCAAATTAATTTGAATAAATCGCACAAGGGAAGCTTACCAAAAATGGAGAAGAGCAGAAACAAATATTGCTATATTTCAATCAAATGGATTCGCACTATGTTTGGGGAATTCAGCAAAGGGCTGCGACAAGTGGACCAAACAGCCAGCATGTGCAGCACCAAAAAAAGATTAGTCTGAAAGATAAGAAACAAAAAACACACAAGCCCCAGTAAGCATAGGGAAAGACTAATAAATGTAGCCAAAAAATAGGAGAAGAGCTATGGGCTGTGTGGGCAGGCCATGTACTTCTCAAAAAAAACTAACCTTCAACACGAGATCAACGCGGACGACAGATGCAGGACTGCGCATGCGTTCCGGGTGGATAAGCCTACGATCCCCACAAGGCATTGCGGCGGCGTCCCCGTGACCATGGAGACTAAATCATCGTTACAGGCATATGTCGGGATCGTGGAGTAGGCAGTGTAAAGGTTCGTTGAACCAATCAGAATACTGCCAATTAATAACCACGGCGCCACGGCACAAGCCCCAGTAAGCATAGGGAAAGACTAATAAATGTAGCCAAAAAATAGGAGAAGAGCTATGGGCTGTGTGGGCAGGCCATGTACTTCTCAAAAAAAACTAACCTTCAACACGAGATCACCGCTGTAGTGTCTTGCAGGGCCGACACACCTGCATAGTGGGTGTGCCTTTTATCTCCCACACATCCGGCGTCACGTCAATGACGCTGGGTGTGAGCGGACGACAGATGCAGGACTGCGCATGCGTTCCGGGTGGATAAGCCTACGATCCCCACAAGGCATTGCGGCGGCGTCCCCGTGACCATGGAGACTAAATCATCGTTACAGGCATATGTCGGGATCGTGGAGTAGGCAGTGTAAAGGTTCGTTGAACCAATCAGAATACTGCCAATTAATAACCACGGCGGGGTGCATTAAGCTGGCAAAGCAGTCTGCATATATATAGGTCGGGATTCCACAGAGCCCGACCCGTGTGTCCATGCAGGCACCGATGTCGGAGATGGAGGAAACAAATGCGCTCTCACAAAGGGGTCCCTGTCAGAAGGACGAGCTCAAAAAAGGAGAGATCAGATGTCTAGGTAAATTAACGCAAATGTGCTGCGTAAGAACATTTTAACTAGAGGACTAAAAGGTAGATGTTTATGGGATAAGTGAGCGAACGAAAGAATGGGCTGTGTTTATAGGCCGGATCCACAAAAGTACAAAAGCTGTTGCGAATGGATATGACAATACTATAATAGTATCATACCAAAATACCTTTTACAATGAAGATTATTTAAACGTGTACAAGGATTGGTACATTCTTTGGATTATAAAGAACACATCAATAGACAAAAGGAAAGGGGAAGAAGAAAAACATAAACAACTTGATTTTATAGGTTGTTATTTAAAGCACATCATGCAACAATTTCATCATATATATGAGATGGTATAAAGTACATCATATATTAATTTAGGAATTGGGGAAATTGGGTTAATTATACAAAACTAAAATGAACTCACACCAACATAAACATTCACATTCAATCAAACAGAGGACGACGACCATACAAGACAGGACCAAAGTAGAAACAAAGAACAAAAACACACATAATGAAAAAAGCAAAAACAATAACAAGGACAAAAACAAAAGCAAAAACAAAAAACAAAAACAAAGACAAGGACAAAATCAAAAGGGGAAGGAGGGGGGAAGGGAAGACAGTTAAAGATATGGCATTTTATGGACAGCTGGTGTCTAAGTTACTAAAGTATGTTTTTTTATGTAAATAGATATGGAGTTTTATACTTGAATTATATATCATGGATTTATAAAACAAGGTGATTAAAGAAAATGCTTATAAGTTATATATTCATTCAAGCCTGGGTAATTTGTAGCCTCTAAAGTATATATCCATTGTGTTTCCAATTGCAATAAACGAGTGTCAATTTCCCCCCCTCGAGCATGAAGAGGTACATGCTCCAGGGCGGAAAAGTGCACACCGTTGGAATCAAAATTATGGGAAATACCTATATGTCTATTTAAGGCTGTAGTGCAAAGTCGTTTGGATAATGGTAGCATGTGGTCTCTGATCCGTTTAAAGAATGGACGCTTAGTCTTACCAATATAAAAGCATCCGCAGGGACAGCTAGCGAGATAGACAATTCCTACGGTCTTACATGTCACATTGTACCTAATGGTATGGGTTGAACCGTCAGGCAATGTGACATGTGGTGATCCAGAAATGAAGCGACAAACATCACAGTGGCCACATGGATATGTGTCAACGCGGTTTGATTTAATGGGTTGTCGAATGTTGAAATGGCTTGTGAAATATATATATATTTAAAGTATTGAGTGTTGTGTTGGTGTTACTGTAATTAGTTCAACTTCAAAGCTTGGCCTTTTGTTTTCCCTGATAACATCTCACCTGGGAAGTAAACAACAGCTTTCTTTGACTCATCCAATCAGGCTGTTCCCAATATACATTTACTAGGTACAGTGACCAATTAGGGAGAATTATATTAGCCACACTACAGAAAGTAGGGGCGGATATAATGCTTTGTGAGCAAGCCAACTCGCTCTGGTGTGGGAGCACACGGCAGTCACCATGGGCTGACCTGAAGTTAACAGGTAATCTAACTCTGAACTTGCACCTTATATTGTATTGTAAATATGGTTCTGTGAGTAATTTTTAAATATCATGTAAGCCTGGGGACCTACATTGTATATTGTGATGTAAATACTGTCTGGTGTGTAATTTGTATATATTATGTAACCCTATAAATAAATGTGTATTGCTGATTGAACTACCTCTTTTGTACAAGATCTCTCAGATCTAGATATGTATATGTCCATACTACTACAATGATTGAGGTGTATGCACATAATCATAAATACTAGTCAACAAATGGCGACCGACGAAGGGACAGGAAAAATTGGTGGTCTCTTTCAGCAATATCTCAAGGGGTTGCAATATCTACAAAAGGCACACTATGAAAGGGTTTTTTTTTATCTGAAGGCTAAAAAGTAACATTGGGTGCTCTATGTGCTCAATATAGAAATGAGCTATAAAAAATAGCTGTGTTGTACAGTGTGTAATCATTAGGAAGCCTACTGTTAGTATACTAAGGAACACATCACTTATGTTAAAAGCTAAATATAATATAGAATTTGTACATGAAGAGTCCATACACATTAGAAGGAAATGAAAAGAGCTGTTGCCCAATGTTTCTATGCATGAAGATTCAGTCGATTAAAAAAAAAAAAAGGTTTGAAAGATGGTTCCTGCAGTGGATGAAGTGCATGTAACAGGAATTGAGAGTACAGCACAAAAGATGGATAGGGAGGACAGACAGTCTTTAGAAAATGTGCTACTTGTAGCTAACAATATTGGCAAACTATTGCCAGGAGTGCACATAACATTTCATGCAGATAATGTCTTGCAACGATGTAAATTGCTGGGAGTTGCCAACTCCAGAGATCAGGTTAAAGTTTTACTATTAACAGTTAACTTAGACACATGGTCTTCCTTACCAGACCATGGAGGAAGAAAGATGGGGGATGGAAATCAGACACCTGGCTGAAGGGCGTAACCTAATTGTTCCACATTCCACTGAGAAAGGGGTCTCATTAGTATGTCGCAGTATATATATGGTAATTCTAATAAAAGGTCCTAACTGCTCAGACTTACCAGACAAGCATTAATTTGAATGCATATGTCTTAAATGTACTTGTGTTTTTTTTTCTCTACCTCTGTCCACATTAATAAAGTATAATCTTAGAAAGCCTGGAAAGCTGGTCCAAAGGCCATTACTGTATGCGGTATCCAACGGGAATCACCATGGAAGGCTGTCCCAGAAGCAAGGGCAACATGACCAGATTGACATTATTGACTTTCGCACTATTATTATAGGACGGTTGAGAACAAGGATCCTCATGTTTTTTTTATCCCTCTTGTTTTTTTTATTGGGTTTTGTATCCTATGATTTTTATTATAGACTTATCACATCCAGAACAAGTGATGACTACCGATACTGGGATCCAGAAATGTGAACTGTAGAGATGGAGAGTTTAAAAGTTTTTATTCCTTCTCAAAGAGTTTTATTTCATTTCAGAGGGCAAAGCCAAATGTTCCAAATATTAAAGAAGATTGCACATAAACCATTATTCTATGTGTGGCCGAGTCTCATGTTCTCAACTGGCCACAAGGGGCCATCTGTAGCCTTATGAGTTTACCGTATATACTCGAGTATAAGCCGAGATTTTCAGCCTCTTTTTTGAGGCTGAAAGTGCCCCCCTCGGCTTATACTCGCGGCATCGCCGTCTGCCTGCCCGATCAGCGTGTCGAGCAGACAGACGACGGACATTCTAGTATTCAAAAGCCGCGCCTCCGTCTGTGATAGGTGGAACACTCAATTTCCCAGCAGTCAGTGGTCCGCCTATCACGGACATCCGCTCATCCTCATACTACGGACGAGGATGAGAGGATGTCCGTGATAGGCGGAACACAGACTGCTGGGAAATTGAGTGTTCCGCCTATCACAGACGGAGGCGCGGCTTTTGAACAGAGGAATGGCCGCCGAGGCGCCGACGAAGCATGGCAGAAGGACGGAGGCTCGGGACGGGACGGAGGAGGCACGGGACGGAGGAGGCACGGGACGGAGGAGGCACGGGACGGAAGCACGGGACGACGGAGGCACGGGACGGAGGCTCGGGACACAGGTAGGCTGGACACACAAGGCTGCACGGACACACACACAGGGATGGATGGATGGACACACACACAGGGATGGATGGATGGACACACACACAGGGATGGATGGATGGACACACACACAGGGATGGATGGATGGACACACACACAGGGATGGATGGATGGACACACACACAGGGATGGACGGACACACAGGGATGGACAGGCATGTCTCACCCTCGGCTTATACACGAGTCAATAAGTTTCCCAGTTTTTTGGGGGTAAATTGGGGGCCTCGGCTTATATTCGGGTCGGCCTATACTCGAGTATATACGGTATGTGAAATCTCCATTAATACCTGTACAATATTGTAATTAGAAATATATTTCCCTTAGAAGGAAATATATATTTAAAGTATTGAGTGTTGTGTTGGTGTTACTGTAATTAGTTCAACTTCAAAGCTTGGCCTTTTGTTTTCCCTGATAACATCTCACCTGGGAAGTAAACAACAGCTTTCTTTGACTCATCCAATCAGGCTGTTCCCAATACACATTTACTAGGTACAGTGACCAATTAGGGAGAATTATATTAGCCACACTACAGAAAGTAGGGGGGGGGGGATATAATGCTTTGTGAGCAAGCCAACTCGCTCTGGTGTGGGAGCACACGGCAGTCACC
This sequence comes from Lithobates pipiens, assembly GCF_037356315.1. Lineage (NCBI taxonomy): Eukaryota > Metazoa > Chordata > Amphibia > Anura > Ranidae > Lithobates > Lithobates pipiens. The sequence goes on from NW_027507718.1 coordinate 249,536,150, forward strand.
ATGGGCTGACCTGAAGTTAACAGGTAATCTAACTCTGAACTTGCACCTTATATTGTATTGTAAATATGGTTCTGTGAGTAATTTGTAAATATCATGTAAGCCTGGGGACCTACACTGTATACTGTGATGTAAATACTGTCTGGTGTGTAATTTGTATATATTATGTAACCCTATAAATAAATGTGTATTGCTGATTGAACTACCTCTTTTGTACAAGATCTCTCAGATCTAGATATGTATATGTCCATACTACTACAATGATTGAGGTGTATGCACATAATCATAAATACTAGTCAACACCATGATGCTCCACTACACTGCAGAGTGCATGAGCATCATGGAAAATGTAGTTCCAAAACATCTGGGGTGCTAAGGTTCGCCATCACTGGTGTAGGGAATCGCTGGCTGAAAAAGCCGATATCTGAATGATGCCTGTAGCTTTTTGTGCTCATTTACTAAGCTAAAATGGTGTGTCAAATTTTTAGTGCCATTCGTTGTTATTGGCAACTCAAACACAACAAGCCAACACATGTAATAAATGCAGCAAACCATGACATAAAAAATGTGCAGGGCTCAACATTGCAAAAAAGCTACATGAGCTACTTTGCCACGTTTATTGCGTGTAGGACAGCCCATTGAAATGATTGGACTGCCATATATGTGTTGATTGAAAAATACTCACAAAATAACGTGCATTTAGAAAATACTAGGTGTAAATGGAGCCATATGATGTACTTGGACTAACATTCTGAGTTAAATAAGCTTATATGGCTCCCCCAAGTTCATATACAAGTACATACTTTACATTAAAACCATGGTTCTCGAACATTAAAATATGATGATAAGATTTACTGATCTCTTTTTATCTATTAGCCCTTGAAAAAATGAATATTTAGTTTTAAAATCCAGTGTCTCTCAATTCATAAATTCATACAACCAAAAATATGTAATTAATATTTTTTCCTACTTATCCTGGCAACATTATCACTGCATTATTCACTTTGGGTAGAGCATATCTAAATTCCAATATTTAGCATAAATTTGATTTACTGGCAGTTTCAAATTTCTTTTCCCAGATAGACTTTTCACAAATCATCTTTTAACGTTCAAAACACATTTTGAAGCAAAAGGCACATCAAAATAGACATCAAATTTTTCGGAGCTATACAAATTTATCCATGGGGTATCTATACCAATTTAAGTTCCTTATAAACACCTAAGAGACAGGGAAGACATACATACAGGGAAAGAAAGAAAGAAAGAAAGAAAGAAAGAGACAAAGAAAGAAAGAAAGAAAGAAAGAAAGAGAGAAAGAGAGAAAAAGAGAAAGAGAGAAAGATGTATATGTGACAGATTATATGGAATTGCAATAATCTACATACTAATGACAAAATACCAATTATTTTAGAAATTTAACAGATATTTTTGGCAAGCTGAACAGATACCTTAATAATTTTTTCATATACTGCTGTAGCTCTATAAAATTATACTGCTCTATAATTGGTTTCCAACGTTCCTCAGGAGGCAGGTCCAAGCTGACATTAAATCGAGGGGCTGCATAGTCCTTTGTTTCAGATGTGTAGGTGAAAGAACACGACCCCAGGAGCAGCAACACCCATAGCCAAGCCATGTCAAACACAGGAAATAACATTTCAGCAGAGAAGCCACAGAATGAATGACTATTTATTGTGCCCTATTTATTTTGTGTAGGAGGCCGCTGTTTACCTGATCAAAGTCCAAGGATGGAACGTTGACATTCAGCTGACAGGACTGGAGTAAAATCTATATTTTTGCCATGAAGGTTGACTCTAAAGCCTAATCTGACATAAAACCTATAAGTAAACCAACTATTTTGATTGGAATTTAGGTTAACTATTTTTGGCGGTTTTTTGACTATAGCCAGCCATGTAACAGGATGTGTAATTGGTCAAATAATTAGACAAAAGATAACTGTAGCCTCAAATTTACTAAATGGGTGCTGATCGAGATTAACCACTTCCCGACCAGCGCACGAAGATGTACGTCGACAGAATGGCACGGGCAGGCATATTGGCGTACAGGTATGTCCAATATTCAATGCCGCCCTGCCATCGGGAGCGCGCCGCCAGCGGCGCGCTCCCACGCTGGTCGGGACCCCCGTGAGTCCGGTCGCGGGATCCGCGGACTCGATCGCCGCGGGCATCCCCACGATCGTCTCACAGAGCGGCCGAATGGAGGAAATGCTGTGTAAACAACATTTCTCCATTCTGCCTAGCAACTAGTGACGCTGATCTCTGCTCCATGTGATTGGAGCAGAGATCAGTGTTCACTAAATGAAATCCCAACCCCCCCACAGTTAGTAACACACCCCTAGGAACACTTAACCCCTACACTGCCACCCACTGGTTAACCCTTTCACTGCCAGTGTCATTTACACAGGAATCACTGCATTTATATAGCAGTGATTACTGTATAAATGACAATGGTCCCAAAAATGTGTCAAAAATGTCTGATGGGTCCCCCACAATGTCGCAGTCACAATAAAAATTGCTGATCGCCGCCATTACTAGTAAAAAAAAATAAAAATTATTAATAAAAATGCTATAAAACTATTCCTATTTTGTAAACGCTATAACTTTTGCGCAAACCAATCAATAATCGCTTATTGTGATTTTTTTTACCAAAAATATGTAGAAGAATACGTATCGGCCTAAACTGAGGGAAAAAAATGTTTTTTTATATATTTTTGGGGGATATTTATTATAACAAAAAGTAAAAAATAATGCGTTTTTTTCAAATTTGTCGCTCTATTTTTGTTTATAGCGCAAAAAATAAAAACCGCAGGGGTGATCAAATACCACCAAAAGAAAGCTCTATTTGTGGGAAAAAAATACGTCAATTTTGTTTGGGAGCCACGTCGCACGACCGCGCAATTGTCAGTTAAAGCGACGCAGTGCCGAATCGCAAAAAGTGGTCTGGTCTTTGACCAGCAAAATGCTCCGGTCATCAAGGAGAAACAGAAATTATGTATATAAAAAAAAATGAAAGGTATATAAATAAATAAAATTCTTTTAACAAACTGAGTGCATCAAGTCTCTAGTGCAATATTGGACGTTTATTTCTTAGTCCAGTGTACAACAGTAGTGCAGATGTGCAAGTGTTTCACAAGAACACTGTGTGCTGCTATACTGACATTCAGTGATACTGTGACTTTAAGTGCTAAGAAATGAATCTTCAGTGTCACTGACACCCGTGGTTGTAATAAATGATTACCTTACTGCTGTAAGGTAAACAGCATGTAACGAGGTTTAAGAGGAGGGATCCCTTCAGATCAATCTTTTTTGCTAGGCGTAGGATACACGTGTGTTGTGATGTAACGCGTAGGATACGAGAGGCAAACTAGACACTGGAACAGACGCCCAGGTACGAGCTCGGCGCTCGTTTTTACATTGTTCAGCTTGCATAAGGAAAATGTGAGTTTTTATGGTTCTACTTAAATAAACTTCAAAACTTTTTTCAAATATACTGCACCATGGTGGGCCTCTCTTTATCTTTTCTTTGATACATTGAGCATCTAAACGATCTGAGTGATCCAAGTAATTAACGCCCAGTGGAAAGAGAGAAAAGGAAAGGATCCCCCCCCCCCCCCCCCCGGCTTTATCCTATACACAGTATGAATGCCTAGGAAAAGATCTATCCGAAGGGATCCCTCCCCTTAAACCTTGCTACATGCTGTTTACCTTACAGCAGTAAGGTAATCATTTATTACAACCACAGGTGTCAGTGACACTGAAGATTCATTTCTTAGCACTTAAAGGCACAGTATCACTGAATGTCAGTATAGCAGCACACAGTGTTCTTGTGAAACACTTGCACATCTGCACTACTGTTGCACACTGGACCAAGAAATAAACGTCCAATATTGCTCTAGAGACTTGATGCACTCAGTTTGTTAAAAGAATTTTATTTATTTATTTATTTATATACCTTTAATTAGTTTTTATATACATAATTTGTGTTTCTCCTTGATGAAATAAGTCACTTTATGAATTATTCACTTTTTGCGTATGTTGCACAACTTTGAAATCACATATAGTTACACTACTTACCTCTTTATGTAATATTGCACATGCTGGATATATGCTTTATATCTATTTTTAAATTTGTTTATTGCACAATAGGAATTTTCTTATGATGAATACCCATGTCCCCTTTAACGTATATGTTAATGAATTTATGGAACTATTTTAGTATACTTTATCTGCACATTTGCACTTTATTAGGTTGGGTTGTTGCTGGATCATTTTTCAGATTATTTAAAGATTTGTAGCAGGTGCTGAAGGCATCTACTATGTCCTGTGGGTTAAGTGGCTTCTTTTTAGTAACTGGCAGAGTAACCCCATTATTCTTCTGTTGTTGAGGTGCAAAAACCGCAGGGCTCTCGTATGGAGTAGAGAGCCAGTACTAGTACAGTGGTGTGAAAAAGTGTTTGCCCCCTTCCTAATTTCCTGTTCCTTTGCATGTTTGTCACACTTAAGTGTTTCGGAACATCAAACCAATTTAAACAATAGTCAAGGACAACACAAGTAAACACAAAATGCAATTTGTAAATGAAGGTGTTTATTATTAAAGGTGAAAAAAAATCCAAACCATCATGGCCCTGTGTGAAAAAGTGATTGCCCCCTAAACCTAATAACTGGTTGGGCCACCCTTAGCAGCAACAACTGCAACCAAGCGTTTGCGATAACGTGCAATGAGGCTTTTACAGCGTCCTGGAGGAATTTTGGCCCACTCATCTTTGCAGAATTGCCCTAATTCAGTTACATTAGAGGGTTTTCGAGCATGAACGGCCTTTTTAAGGTCATACCACAACATCTCAATAGGATTCAGGTCAGGACTTTGGCTAGGCCACTCCAAAGTCTTCATTTTGTTTTTCTTCAGCCATTCGGTGGTGGACTTGCTGGTGTGTTTAGGATCATTGTCCTGCTGCAGAACCCAAGTTCGTTTCAGCTTGAGTACACGAACAGATGGTCGGACATTCTCCTTCAGGATCTCTTGGTAGACAGCAGAATTCATAGTTCCTTTTATCACGGCAAGTCTTCCAGGTCCTGAAGCAGCAAAACAGCCCCAGACCATCACACTACCACCACCATATTTTACTGTTGGTATAATGTTCTTTTTATGAAATGCAGTGTTCCTTCTATGCCAGATATACTTGGACACACACCTTCCAAAGAGTTCCACTTTTGTCTCATCGGTCCACAGAATGTTGTCCCAAAAGTCTTGGGGATCATCAAGATGTGTTGTGGAGAAATTGAGACGAGCTTTGATGTTCTTTTTGCTCAGCAGTGGTTTTCTCCTTGGAACTCTGCCATGCAGGCCATTTTTGCCCAGTCTTTTCCTGATGGTGGAGGCATGAACGCTGACCTTAACTGAGGCAAGTGAGGCCTGCAGTTCCTTGGACGTTGTTGTGGGGTCTTTTGTGACCTCTTGGATGAGCCGTCGCTGCGCTCTTGGGGTAATTTTGGGCGGCCGGCCACTCCTGGGAAGGTTCACCACTGTTCCATGTCTTCGCCATTTGTGGATAATGGCTCTCACTGTGGTTCGCTGGATTCCCAAAGCTTTGGAAATGGCTTTATAACCCTTTCCAGACTGATAGATCTCAATTACTTTCTTTCTCAATTGTTCCTGAATTTCTTTGGGTCTCGGCATGATGTGTAGCTTTTAAGGATCTTCTGGTGGACCTTACTGTGTCAAGCAGCTCCTATTTAAGTGATGCCTTGATTGTGAACAGGTGTGGCAATAATCAGGCCTGGGTGTGGCTAGAGAAATTGAACTCAGGTGTGGACAACCACAGTTATAGTATGTTTTAACAAGGGGGGCAATCACTTTTTCACACAGGGCCATGATGGTTTGGATTTTTTTTCACCTTTAATAATAAACACCTTCATTTACAAATTGCATTTTGTGTTTACTTGTGTTGTCCTTGACTATTGTTTAAATTGGTTTGATGTTCCGAAACACTTAAGTGTGACAAACAGGCAAAGGAACAGGAAATGAGGAAGGGGGCAAACACTTTTTCACACCACTGTACATCCTGGTGAACTGGCAAGCACCAGTGGCCTAGTACATCCTGGTCATACATCCAGCACTGCAGGATCACGTGGTGATGTGGCGAGTCCCATAAGTGCAGTTCAAGCTGGTGCGGTGGCTAGCACAAGTAGTCTCCTGCAGCCACCACAGTTAGAAAACACAGGTCCATCAAGCCTATAGTGCCCTTCCCACTGCATATGACAATCCTAATTGGGAGCCTACCACTTCTGCAGCACCCGTACTTCCCTATTCACTGGCCTGGCCAACCCGGAATTCAGGTGGAAACAGTTGATTTTATGTCACTTGTCGCTGTTTTTAATGGAAGATCTCTATAGGTCTAGTGTGGACCAAAGCAAATTGTATGCTGGTCAATTCATCACCACTAATCCCCAGTTGACCCTTGCCAAAGATTGGAAACCTGTTGTGGTTTCCCTTCTCATGGGCATAACTAAAAAAAGTGCGTTGCAGTCATATTGGTCCACTGACCTAATTCACCATATGCTCTTGATCTCATGACAAGGACATGATAGCAGCAGATCTTGCAAGTCATGCATTTTAATGACAATGAACTCAGTCTTCCTCAGGGTGACCCTGGATATGATCGGCTCCACAAAATTCAGCCCCTTGTAAACCACTTTGCAGCCTTGTTTACTACTGAACAAGTTGTCTGCATTGATGAGTCCCCGATTACGTTTTCTGGCTGTTTGTCATTCAAACAGTATCTTCCCAGCACGCGTGCTAGATATGGGGTCAAGATGTATAAGCTCTGTGACAGGGCAAGAGGCTATACATATAGTTTTATGGTTTACGAGGGAAGAGATAGTAACATGGTAGTAATAGTAATCACTTGTTTAAGCAGGCACTGTGCGATCTAATCGCCGGGGCTTAACCCAGTGGCTTGTAGAGTCCCAACCTAGACTGGGGGAGAGCCTGCTTGAGAAGTAATAATTTTCTCACAGTGAAGTGGAGGGATAATTGGAATGTTTTTGTTCTGTACTCCCTTCACGCAGATACGACAGTCCAAATTCCAACGGCGACTGGTGATGTGGAGAAACCCCCCTGTGTCCACGAATACAACCTTAATACGGGAGAGGTGGACTTCAACGACCAGTTGATGGCGCCATACTTAATTGCCCGTAAGATCAGATGCTGGTACAAAAAAGTGTCTGTATACCTATTTCAATTGGTTCTACTGAATGCTTATGTGCTATACAAAATGTCAGGATGAACTGGATCCTTTCTTAAATTCCAGGAAGAGATCATCACAGCCCTTCTGTTTCCAGATGGTACTGTGCCCCAACTTCCCAATGCAAATGCAGAATGTACAAAACAAAAGGAAAACACTGCGCTAATTCAAACATAAACAAGTGAAAGGAAAAGTGATAAAACTACAAAATTTCTGTGAAAAACACAGCCCAGCTGCTAGCACACAAACAAACCAAGTTCACATAACATAAATACAATAAGTGCTGCGCTTGAAGGCACCTATTTAAATAGGTGAAAAAATGTAAATAATGTGCATAACTGACAATGCAAGCAAGTGAATGCAAAAGTTCATGAAATATTTGAGAACAGTCCCAAACAATTATTCACTCTGGTGTGTCTCAAGCTGAATTACAAGTCCGCAGATGGCATTCAGGGTGAATTATCCTGCTACGTTCTCCGCCCTTGGCGACTCTTGGAACTGAATTATAAGCAAGTAGAAAAAATAAGTACCCTTACCAGATGGGTTGGACACATCCACCTTATAGTAGTGTGTCTTGCGAGCTTATGGGGGGCTCCAGCCACTCACCCCAGTACACCGACCCGATATGTTTTCCTCTCAGGGTTCCTCGCGGTCTGCGGATAGGAAAGGTGAGTGGGATTTCCGTGCCAAACACTGCGATCAAACTTGATGCCAGACGTCCCGCAAGAGTTCACCATAAAGGAAATAGAACACAGAAGACGCAGATGGGTTGGACACATCCACCTTATAGTAGTGTGTCTTGCGAGCTTATGGGGGGGCTCCAGCCACTCACCCCAGTACACCGACCCGATATGTTTTCCTCTCAGGGTTCCTCGCGGTCTGCGGATAGGAAAGGTGAGTGGGATTTCCGTGCCAAACACTGCGATCGAACTTGATGCCAGACGTCCCGCAAGAGTTCACCATTAAGGAAATAGAACACAGAAGACGCTTCGCATGGTGAAATATAACCAATGATGGTTTATTGAATTTTTTTTTCGATGAACAGAACTAAAAATATAAAATCACATGATACATAGAAAATAGCAATGTGGGGAGCAGACAACTGCTATCCCTACGCGTTTCGACCTCAAAGTCTTCAACAGGGGCATAGCCTGACTCCCCCACATTGCTGCAATATATAGACTGAATACTCAATTAAAAAAACCAAAGGCTCATGGGAAAACTCCATCCCCAAAGTTAACCCCATGTATGCTCACACCGTGTTAAGAACGCGAACCCACAGGACTCAGAGTGCTTCGCAGCATACTCAAATCACATGCCCAAAGACACAGCACGGCGCACGGTGCCTGTCGTTGGTATGGCACTCCTACATAACCAACTACAGGCTCAGATGGATTCCAATTGGCACACTTCCTGCATTCCAGCTAAAACCGGAAGCAGGAAGTGTGTTGATATATCTGTGTGATGACGCTGGTGTACCGATTAACCGGCGCCATCATATCCCTCGGGTGGCTCTGGAAGGACATCTGTACCCCTCTCACCCCAAAATAATTTTTTTTTACGTTTGAAGGCAGTCATCCCTGTATACCGGGGGCAGACTTATTACCGAGGCCGGAACGCTGGCTTGCGAACCGGACGCGAGGCTTGGAACACAAGCCAGCGTTCCGGCCTCGGTAATAAGTCTGCCCCCGGTATACAGGGATGAGTCTATATATTGCAGCAATGTGGGGGAGTCAGGCAATGCCCCTGTTGAAGACTTTGAGGTCGAAACGCGTAGGGATAGCAGTTGTCTGCTCCCCACATTGCTATTTTCTATGTATCACGTGATTTTATATTTTTAGTTCTGTTCATCGAAAAAAAAAATTCAATAAACCATCATTGGTTGTATTTCACCATGCGAAGCGTCTTCTGTGTTCTATTTCCTTTATGGTGAACTCTTGCGGGACGTCTGGCATCAAGTTCGATCGCAGTGTTTGGCACGGAAATCCCACTCACCTTTCCTATCCGCAGACCGCGAGGAACCCTGAGAGGAAAACATATCGGGTCGGTGTACTGGGGAGAGTGGCTGGAGCCCCCCCATAAGCTCGCAAGACACACTACTATAAGGTGGATGTGTCCAACCCATCTGGTAAGGGTACTTATTTTTTCTACTTGCTTATAATTCAGTTCCAAGAGTCGCCAAGGGCGGAGAACGTAGCAGGATAATTCACCCTGAATGCCATCTGCGGACTTGTAATTCAGCTTGAGACACACCAGAGTGAATAATTGTTTGGGACTGTTCTCAAATATCTCATGAACTTTTGTATTCACTTGCTTGCATTGTCAGTTATGCACATTATTTACTTTTTTTCACCTATTTAAATAGGTGCCTTCAAATGCAGAATGTAGTGAGCCGGCTGTATGAGAGGCATTTTCTCTATGTCTTCCCTGGTACTCCTACCATTCGATCACCCCAAAGAAGATGTCGTGTCTGTGGAAAATGGGGATATATGCATGACATCTGCTATTATTATCCCTCTTATCCTGGCCAACCTGGTCTTTGCATCAGTGAATGTTTTGAACGCTACCACACACTCGTGGAGTATTAGCGTAGGGTACAGCACTGCACAGCTTAGGGCACACTTTCACAGGGTCTCCAAAGATGCCATCACATTTTGAGAGACCCATATCTGGAACCGTTACAGTTACAAATAAAAGTGTAAAAAAAATTATATATATATATATATATATATATATATATATATGTAGCGCCGGTACTCCTAACGAGTACGAGCTATGTATTTAAATTTAGTTTTTACTCAAAACTATAATACGTTTTGGTGTAAATTGTGCTAAATTGTATAGATAGGTAGATAGGATTGGGTGGTATGTGTACATTCTGTTGATGTGAAATTTTTACTGTAGAAAATCTTGGACCTGTTATTACTCTTTTCCCTTTCTTCCCCTATCCCAACATCTCCAAAAGCTCAGGTGCTTAACAACATATTTTTTTTTCTAGTGTTAGGAAGTATTCTCCTTAGCGAGATGATGAGGACATCGTCTCAATGACCGAGGGGAGTGTGTAGCACCGGTACTCCTAATGAGTACGCGATATGTATTTAAATTTTGTTTTTACTCAAAAATATAATAAGTTTTGGGGTTAATTGTGCTAAAGTATACTTTGGCATCAGTTTGGCTGGGCTGTATAGAAGTTCTGCCTGGTCATAGGTGGGGTTGTACACATGTGGGAGGCTTTAGAACGCAGTCTGGTTGGACGCATTGGGTACCAATCTTCATCTCGGAGCCAATCAGTGGGTGCATTTGTCTCACTGTGTAATCCGGGAGAGGGTACTTAATGTGCCGAGGTCACGTGGTTCTGAAGTTGTTGCTGACTCCGTGGTCCTGGTCCTCCTGATCAGCCCCCAGGGGCCCGCATGGCCCAGGGTGCCGATCCATCCATTTCCAAGCCTCAGAACTTGCTAGTTCGAGGCACAGTAACTGGAAGGAGGATTCTAAGGTGTTCGGTGCCGTCTCAGGTTTGGAGAGGCCCAGCAACTCTACACGTGTTCAGGGGAGGGCTCTTCAGTAAGAGAGCCACGCACAAGGCTGGCTGCTAGGTAAGAGCCTGAAAGCTGAGCTGCCATGGCCATTGACTGAATCCACAATTCTTACAGTATCGCCAGACCAGCTGAAAGATTATGGTACAGTAAGAAAGGTTCCTACTTCTATCCTTCCAGTTATAACTAAGTTTCCATCCAAGTCTGTGCGAGAGACTTTGAGAAGCTAGAATTACTTGTTGGCTGCTAAACCCAAACTTAAAGGGGTTGTAAAGGTAAATGTTTTTTCACCTTAATGCATTCTATGCATTAAGGTGAAAAAACATCTCACACTGCCGGCGCCCCCAGTCCCCCCGTTTTACTTACCTGACCCCTCGAAAATCCCGCGCTCGCCCCCGCCGTCCTCTTCGCCGCTCAGCCTGGCCGCTGATTGGCTGGAGTGGATGGATTGAAAGCAGCGCAGCCATTGGCTCGCGCTGCTGTCAATCACATCCAATGACGCAGCGCGCCGGGGGCGGGGCCTTGTGATACAGCGAGCGGCTATAGCCGCCGGCTGTATCACGGGAGCGCGCCCGCAGTGCTTCTCACCAATGCGAGGGAGCTCGCATTAACGTGAGAAGCACCTGCGGGAGGAAGCTGAGACAGCCGCCGAGGGACCCCAGAAGAGCAGGTTCGGGGCCACTCTGTGCAAAACGAGCTGCACAGTGGAGGTAAGTATGACATGTTTGTTATTTTAAAAAAATAAAAAATTTTACTTTACAACCCCTTTAAGGATTTATCCAACAGTTAAAGAATCCAGTTGCGAGTGGCTATTCCCTGGATTGTGTACAGAGAGAGAGAGACTTTTATTGAAGTCAGCAGTTCCAAGTACCTGAGCTAAACTTTACCCCGATACCCTCTATTCCCAACTTAGAGACTGAGTTTGTTCAACTGTTTTATGCAAAATAAAAATCCTAACAAGGAATTCAAGTGTCGGCCTCTACAGTTACTGGGTCATCAACCCGGGAAACCCCTAGACAAGAACAACGAGTGCGAGCTGGCGGAGGTAATTGGTAAGCCCAGAAAATTTCAGCAGCTCCTTCGGGGGTTAGTGTTACATATATAAAATAAAAAAGCCAAAAATAGTTGTCGATTTATTGTTCTTCTTTCTCTATTCTCTTTCTATTGTTCTCTCTCTATTGTTCTGCTCTGTATTTACTGTATATTTTAACTGCAATGTTTTATTGTTACTATGTTTTATCATGTTTGCTTTTCAGGTATGTAATTCTTTTACTTTACTGCTTACTGTGTTTAATTGTTAAAGCGGAGATCCACCCTAAAGTGGACCTCCGCTCATCGGAACCCTCCCCCTCTCCGGCGCCACAATTGGCACCTTTCAGGGGGGAGGGGGGTGCAGATACCTGTACAGTACAGGTATCTGTACCCACTTCCGGGATAGCTCTCTGCGGAAAGGGGCGTATATTATGCCCCTTTCCGCAAGTGCCCGCCCCTTCACGCAAGTGCCCCGCTGCCTGCTGGGAAAACACACAGATCCCAGAGGCAGCGGGGACCGTCCTTATTGCGCAGCGCGGCTCACGCATGCGCAGTAGGGAACCGGGAAATGAAGCCGAAAGGCTCCATTTCCTGATTCCCATACCCAAGATGGTGGCGGCAGCACCCGAGATACGATCTACAGATCGGCTTCGGGTGCCGACATCGTGGGCTCGCTGGACAGGTAAGTGTCACTATTTTAAAAGTCAGCAGCTGCAGTATTTGTAGCTGCTGACTTTAAAAAAAAACGCGGAGTCCCAGTGGACTCCCGCTTTAAGCATTATTTTCTTTTCAGGTATGCCATTCAACTGCAGGACTGATTTATTTATCTTGACAGCAACAGTGTTTGCTCTCATGATATGTAAATCAGTGACTCCATCGCTGTAGGGGGTAATTTCACCACTGCAGTTAAAAAAAAAGAGCATATATGCCGAAGCATGGGGGCAGAGGTAGAGGGGCGATTTTCCCCTAGCATTAGGGGAGGATTTCCCCCACGCTTTATTGAGTTAATGTTTTATTGTTACCATTGTTTGCTTTTCAGGTATGCCATTCAGCTGCAGGACTGATTTATTTATCTTGACAGCAACAGTGTTTGCTCTCACAATATGTAAACTCTAGCGCTGTAGGAGGAGATTTCACCACCACAGTTTAAAAAAAAACGGTGCATGTTTGTCCATCATTAGAAGTTTGTGAATGCAGGGCGGTATTTTAATGGTGGGCATACCCACCGATCAATCTCTTTTTTCGTTCAGCCCAGAGGCTGCATGAAAAAAAAGAACATTACAATATATGCCCAACAAGGACCAGCAATGTACTGGTATGTTACTGGACTTTGAGTGGTTATACCAGAATGATGCCTGCAGGTTTAGGTATCATTTTGGTATTGTTCTTTTCAGTCAGCAGTCGGCTTTCATGTAAAAGCAAATCTAGCAGTTAATTAGCCGCTGGACTGCTTTTACAAGCAGTGGGAGGGAACGTCCCCTCCCCCCGTCTTCCATGGTTTTCTCAGGGTCTCCTGTCCCACCAGGGAATCTGAGAATGCAGCCAGTGGTTCTGCCAGCTGACCATAGATCAAAGACCAGAATGGCTTCAATCATCTCTATGGCCTAAGAAACCGGAAGCTACAAGCATTTCATGACTTTGGTTTCGCCAGATATAAACCGTGTTATTGGGAAATTGGGAAAGCATCTTATCACATCGATATTGGTGTGGTCAGATGCTTTGAGGACAGAGGAGAGATCTAGAGTCTAATAGGCCCCATTTTTTTTTCAAATGAGTACCTGTCACTTCCTATTTCTATCATAGGGGATATTTACATTTCCTGTGATAACAATAAAATGATTGAAAAAAAAATGAAAGGAACAGTGTAAAAAAAAAAAAAGCAAAATAAGTAATAATGAAACAAAAAAATCACCCCTGACCTGCCCTCCCACTGCGCGCTCGCGAGCAATGGTGAACGCAAGCGTCGGTCTCAAGTCATATGTAAACAGCAATTGCACTATGCATGTGAGGTATCACCGCGAACATCAGATCGAGGGCAGTAATTTTAGTAGTAGACCTCCTCTGTAAATCTAAAGTGGTAACCTGTAAAGGCTTTTAAATTTGTATGTAGTTTGTCGCCACTGCACGGTTGTGCGCAATTTTAAAGCATGTCGTGTTTGGTAGCTATGTACTCGGCATAAGATCATCTTTTATATTTTACATTTGGGAAATATAGTTTGTTTTAGTGCATTCAAATTTAAAAAAGTGTTTTTTTCCCAAACATTGCGTGAAAAATCGATGCGCAAATACTATGTGAAAAAAAAATTACCCACCATTTTAATCTGAAGGGCCTTTGCTTTAAAAAATATATAAAATGTTTGGGGGTTCAAAGAAATTTGCTAGCAAAATAAAAATATTTGCTTTTTCTTCAAGTGGTCAGAAGAGCTACTAATGTTGTGCATAAAATACCAGGACAGGTCAAATCCCCCCCCCCCATTAACCCTTTTTGTCAAGTAGACACCCCAAGCTATTTGCTGATAGGCATGTTGAGTCCATGGAATATTTTATATTTTGCCACAAGTTTTGGGAAAATGGCAATACATTTTTTTTTCACAAAGTTTTCGCTAAATTATATATTGCTCAAACATGCCATAGGTATATGTGAAATTACACCCCAAAATACATTCTGCTGCTTCTCTTGAGTATGGGGATACCATGTGTGGGACTTTTTGGGAGCCTAGCCACGTACAAGACCCTGCAAACCAAGCACCGCCTTCAGGCTTTCTAAGGGTGTGAAATGGTGATTTCTCTCCAGTCCTTACAACCCATCACAGTTTTGGAGGCCCTGAAAAGCTAAGATAGCACAAATAGCAAATAGCACAAATAGCACAACCCCCCCCCCCAAATGACCCCATTTTGGAAAGTAGACAAACACCCCAAGGTATTTGCTAAGAGGCATGGTGAGTATTTTGCAGCTCTCATTGGTTTTTGAAAGTTAGGAAAGAAAAAATATATATTTTTTTCTTTTTTAAATTTTCAAAACTATGTGACAAAAAGCAAGATCTTCAAAATACTCAACATTCCGCTCGGCAAATAGCAAATAGCCTGGGGTGTTTACTTTCCAAAATAGGGTCATTTGTGCTATCTGTGCATTTTAATGGTTTCCGAAACTGCGATAGGTAGTGAGGAGTGAAATCAAGAATTTACGCCCTTAGAACACCTTACCTGAAGACGGTGATTTTCGAGGTCCTGTACATGGCTAGACTGCCAAAAAGTCCCACACATGTGGTATCCCTGTACTCAGAAGCAGCAGAATGTATTTTGGGTGCGATTTTACATATGCCCATGGCATATTTGAGCAATATATAATTTCAGTGACAACTTTGTGAAAAAAAATAAAAAATTCCCGAAACTTGTGACAAAGCATAAAATATTTCATGGACTCTGTCAGCAAATAGCTTGGGGTGTCTACGTTCTAAAATGGGGTAATTTGAGGGGGGGGGGGGGGGGTTGTGCTATCTGGGCATTTCATGGACTCCGAATCTGTGATAAGTAGTGAAGAGTGAAATCAAAAATGTACGTCCTTTGAAAGCCCGAATGCAGTGATTGGTTTTCGGGTCCTGTACGCGGCTAGACTGACAAAAAGTCCCACACGTGGTATCCCTGTACTCAGGGGAAGCAGCATAATGTAATTTTGGGCCCATGGCATGTTTGAGCAATATATAATTTCAGTGACAACTTTGTGTACATTCCTTTTTTTCATTTTTCAATCATTTGTGACAAAAAATAAAATATTCAATGTGCTCAACAAACCTTTCAGCAAATTTTCCTTAGGGTGTCTACTTTCCAAAATGGGGTAACTTGGGGGGGGGGGGGGGGTTGTACTGACATTTTAGCTCCTCAAGAAATGAGATAGGCAGTCGTAAACTAAACTTAAATTGTGCAACCTACGTGTGGAAAAAATTACAAAAATGCCACCAAAGGGTTATTTCAATAATCCGTGTGTCATAATGTTAAAAAAGATAAATACTGAATGTGATGTGAAAAAATTGTGAAATTAATAGTACATAAAAATAGATTCACCAGAGAATCGATTACTCAATAGGTTCAAACACATGACACTATATGAAGTATATTCACTGAATAATCAATTAATCAATTAACCACTTCAGCTCCGGACCAATAAACACCTTAAGGACCAGAGGTCTTTTTGCAATTTCGCACTGTGCTGCTTTAACTGGTAATTGCGCGGTCATGCAATATTGCACCCAAACGAAATTTGCGTCCTTTTCTTCCCACAAATAGAGCTTTCTTTTGATGGTATTTGATTGCCTCTGCGATTTTTTTTTTTGCGATATAAATGGAAAAAGAGCGAAAATTTTGAAAAAAAAAGATATTTTCTTCTTTTTGTTATAAGAAAAATCGAATAAACTAAATTTTAGTCATACATTGAGGGCAAAATTTATTCAGCCACATGTCTTTAGTAAAAAAAATGTCAATAAGCGTATATTTTTTGGTTTGCGCAAAAGTTATAGCGTCTACAAACTAGAGTACATTTTCTGGAATTTACACAGCTTTTAATTTATGACTGCCGATCTCATTTCTTGAGGTGCTAAAATGGCAGGGCAGTACAAATCCCCCCCAAATGACCCCATTTTGGAAAGTAGACACCCCAAGGAAATTGCTGATGGGTATGTTGAGCCCATTGAATATTTATTTTTTTTGTCCTAAGGGATTGAATAATGACAAAAAAAATAAAATTTTTACAAAAAGTTGTCACTAAATGATATATTGCTCACACATGCCATGGTTATATGTGGAATTGCACCCCAAAATATATTCCGCTACTTCTCCCGAGTATGGGGATACCACATGTGTGGGACTTTTTGGGAGTCTAGTCGCGCACGGCACCCCGAAAACCAATCACCACCTTCAGGATTTCTAAGGGTGCAAATTTTTGATTTAACTCCTCACTACCTATCACAGTTTCGAAGGCCATAAAATGCCAAAATAGCACAAAACCCCCCAAAATGACCCCATTTTGGAAAGTAGACACCCCAAGCTATTTACTGAGAGGCATGTTGAGTCCATGGAATATTTTATATTTTGCCACAAGTTGCGGGAATATTACAAACTTTTTTTTTTTGCACCAAGTTGTCACTAAATGATATATTGCTCACACATGCTATGGGCATATGTGAAATGACACCCCAAAATACATTCTGCTGCTTCTCCTGAGTACGGGGATACCACATGTGTGGGACTTTTTGGGAGTCTAGTCGCGCACGGCACCCCGAAAACCAATCACCACCTTCAGGATTTCTAAGGGTGCAAATTTTTGATTTAACTCCTCACTACCTATCACAGTTTCGAAGGCCATAAAATGCCAAAATAGCACAAAACCCCCCCAAATGACCCCATTTTGGAAAGTAGACACCCCAAGCTATTTACTGAGAGGCATGTTGAGTCCATGGAATATTTTATATTTTGCCAAAAGTTGCGGGAATATTACAAACTTTTTTTTTTTTTGCACAAAGTTGTCACTAAATGATATATTGCTCACACATGCTATGGGCAGAAGTCAAATTACACCCCAAAATAAATTCTGCTGCTTCTCCCGAGTACGGGGATACCACATGTGGGGGACTTTTTGGGAGCCTAGCCACGTACGGGACCCCGAAAACCAAGCACTGCCTTCCGGATTTGAATATAAAATGCTACCAAAAAACCTGTTAGCGATGGCAGGGATCAGGCCTGGCTCTGCGATCGCTGCAGTTATGTGTTTAGTGTTTTGTAAGTGACAGTGATCGATCGATACTGCACTTGGGTGGGCTGGGCAGAGGGGCAAAACGCAGGTGCTAGCAGGTATTTGGGCTGATCCCGCTAACAATGCGTTTTTTTGGAACCCTAAACTGCTGGGGACGCTAGTATAGATCTGATCAGATCAGATATTGATCTGTTCAGATTCTATACCACTACGGGAGGTGTATGCTTTGCGTGTGGGTGTTAGCGGTACTGGCACTAACCTAGCGCTGCCTGGGGCGACGCAGACCCTGACCCTAAAACCTAATTGATATCACCCGCCGGGTGATCAGGGGGTTAAACCTTTATTGGGTAATAAATGGTGGGTGCCCTGATGCTATAAAAAACAAACTAACCAGAGTCACCCGTAACACTTATACGGTGATCAGTGGTGAAAGGGTTAACTAGGGGCAATCAGGGGGTTCAAATTTTTATTAGGTAGTATATGGGGGTCCCTGGCGCTATATAAAAACCTGACGGGGAACCTAAATAACTAACTGGCTAACCAGCGTCACTAGTGACACTTATACTGTGATCGCTGGTGAAAGGGGGTGAAAGGGTTAACTAGCAGCAATCAGGGGGTTAAAACCATTATTGGGTAGTATATCGGGGTACCTAGCGCTATAAAAACCTGGCGGTGAACCTAAAAAAATAACTAGCTACCTAGCGACACTAGCGACACTGATGCAGCGTTCAGAAAAATTATCGCTTAGTGACACTGGCAAAAGGGGGTGAAAGGGTTAACTAGCGGAAATCAGGGGGTTAAAACCATTATTGGGTAGTATATCGGGGTACCTAGCGCTATAAAAACCTGGCGGTGAACCTAAAAAAATAACTAGCTACCTAGCGACTGTAGCGACACTAATGCAGCGATCAGAAAAACGATCGCTTAGTGACACTGGCAAAAGGGGGTGAAAGGGTTAACTAGCGGCAATCAGGGGGTTAAAACCATTATTGGGTAGTATATCGGGGTACCTAGCGATATAAAAACCTGGCGGTGAACCTAAAAAAATAACTAGCTACCTAGCGACACATGCAGCGATCAGAAAAATGATCGCTTAGTGACACTGGCAAAAGGGGGTGAAAGGGTTAACTAGCGGCAATCAGGGGGTTAAAACCATTATTGGGTAGTATATCGGGGTACCTAGCGCTATAAAAACCTGGCGGTGAACCTAAAAAAATAACTAGCTACCTAGCGACTGTAGCGACACTAATGCAGCGATCAGAAAAACGATCGCTTAGTGACACTGGCAAAAGGGGGTGAAAGGGTTAACTAGCGGTAATCAGGGGGTTAAAACCATTATTGGGTAGTATATGGGGGTACCTAGCGATATAAAAACCTGGCGGTGAACCTAAAAAAATAACTAGCTACCTAGCGACACATGCAGCGATCAGAAAAATGATCGCTTAGTGACACTGGCAAAAGGGGGTGAAAGGGTTAACTCTAGGGGCAATCAGGGCGTTAAATCTTTATTGGGGGGTGATAGGGGGCTACCCTAGACCTAACACTAACTGTCCTGACAGTTTTTACTGTCACAACTGACACTGAATGCATTGATCAGTAAAGAAATGATCAATGCAATCAGTGACACTGTGACTGGGGGGGGAGGGGGGGCGGGGGGGGATCGGGGGGCGATCGGGGGGGGGGGTCGGGGGGGGGGGTTTGTGTGCCTGTGTGTACCTACATGTCAGTGTAGTGTTGGTGCACACTTACTATTAGTCTTCTCCTCGTAGTCCGGTCAAAAAGACCGCCCCGAGGAGAATGACATCACTTCCTCCTTCCTGTGTAAACAATACACAGGGGAGGAAGCTTCTCATTGGCCAGGAGCGATCCAGAGGGGGTGGCCGAAAACCAACGGCCATCCCCTCATCACGGAGCACTCCTGGAGCGAACCGGACCGCCGTAACCAGCGGGAGGGGGTCCGATCGGACCCCCCACCCGCTGGAAGGCAATCACGTAGATGTACGTGATTGTGCCTGCCTGTGCCATTGTGTTGACGTACATTGGCAATACGGCGGTCCTGAAGTGGTTAATAAGTTCAAAAACATGTCCATGTTAAACCACAATGTCTATGAACCTAATGTTGCAAATAGTTCAGTAAGGTTGACTAAATGATACAAATTATGGCAGAAATTCCCTTCGATCTCTTCCTTCACACAGAAGCACCATACACTGAGCTCATCAATCAAGTGAGGTCTGACTAGGTGTTACCAGATCTCTAGGATCTCAAACTATAGAGATCGCATGAATGAGAAGTGAATCCTCACCACCAGGCAATCCGTTCTGGTGATATGACCATCCAATCCCTGGATATAGATCATCCACACCTCTGGTGTACATAAGCGGGATAGTTCCTCCACATTGCACTCGTCTGTTTGCAGTGCTGTTCATGTTCCCTGGAATTCTGAACACACTGGGATCTCTCACACGTGATCACATAAGGCAAAAAGAGGGGAAAAAATTATGGTGAAGTACTAGGTTTAAAAGGCTTCTTTATTCCAATTTAAAAATGGTAATTGATTAGGTACAGAGTTATCATCCAAAAAATTTTTTTTTTAAATATTTTTAAAAAATGGTGTATCGATATAAACACAACAGCTATGGCGCAAGCCAGCTAGCTGTAACGTACGTCTGATCCTACAGCTCCACACGACACGTTTCTCCATAAGAGGCTTCAAATGGGAAAGGAGGCTAGACCTTTTTTGGATGATAACTCTGTACCTAATCAATTACCATTTTTAAATGTGAACAAACTCAGTTTTAGTCATACATGGGTATATGCACATTTTTGTAGGGTAGTGCGGATTTTCTACTTTTTTGCCGTCATAAACTAAAAGCTGCGCGAACTCCTTGAAATGTACCCTAGTTTGTAGCCACTATAATTTGTGCACAAACCAATATACGCTTATTGATTTTTTTTTTTTTTTACCTGAGACATGTGACTGAATGCTTTTTGTCCTAAATGTATGACTAACATTAAGTTTCTTGTATTTTTTTTATATCAAAAAGTAGAAAATCTAATATTGTTTCAAAATTTTCAGTCTTTTTTCGTTTGGAAAAAAATAAAAACCAGGCGATCAAATACCCCCAAAGGAAAGCTCTATTTGTGGGAAAAAAATAATGCAATTTAGTTTGGATACAGTATTGCATAACCGCACAATTACCATTTAAAGCAGCGCAGTGCCAAACTGTAAAAAGCGCTCAGGTCGGGAAGGGGGTAAAACCTTTCGGAGCTGAAGTGGTTAAAGTTGGGCCTGTGGTGTCAGGGGACAGGAGAGAGAGACCTGACACAAAGGGAGTCATTCCTCTGCTCTCTTCCTGCCTGGACTCATAGAGCCAAATTGAGTAGAGGTAACCAATCCAATTTAACCACTTGCCGACCGCCGCACGACGATGTACGTCGACAGAATGGCACGGGCAGGCATAAGGGCTTACATGTACGTCCTTGCCTGCCCGCCGGTCGGGGGCCCGATCGGGCCCCTGCCCGGTGCCTGCGGCGGTCGGTATTCGTTCGGGAGCGATCCCGGACGAGGGGACGGCCATTCATTCATGGCCACCCCCTCGCGATCGCTCCCGACGAATGAAAATGTCCCGTGACATCACTTCCTCTCCTGTAATGTAAACACAGGAGAGGAAGTGATGTATTCTCTCCTCCGTGTCGGTATTTTTCGTTCCGGCACCGAGGAGAGAGCATCGGTGAGTTGCACAAGCACTACACTACACAGTAGAACATGCCAGGCACACTCACACCCCCCCTTTACCCCCCGATCACCCCCCAATTACCCCTGCCCCCCCAGTCACAGTGACACCAATTGCTTTATTTTTTATTTATTTTTTGCATTGGTGTCATTTGTGACTGTAATAACTGTTAGGGCAGTTAGGGTTAGCCCCCTTTAGTTCTAATGTGCCCCCCTAACCCCCCCAATAAAGGTTTAACCCCGTGATCACCCCCCCTCGCCAGTGTCACTAAGGCTGGGTTCACATTGCAGCGGTTTATGAGAACGGATGTGATTCGCACCGCACTGCAGTGCAAATCACATCCGATCTCTGTGCGATTCGAGTTCAGCCATACAGATAGTATGGCTGAATTCGTGTCGCACCCGCCGCAACCCGCCGCAAATTCGCACGGGACCCTTTTTTTGGTCCGCAGCAGAATCGGATCGCATGGGTGTTCACACCATGCGATCCGAGTTTGCAGATCGCACTGCGATATGCGAACTGATCTGGGGGTGTCATTAACATTTCACTGACACTCCCAGCAGTTCGCATAGAGCAGTGTGAACTGCCGCCGGGAGGCATGCGATGCGGGAACCCGCCGCGGATTCATGGCGTTCCCGCATCGCTCCAGTGTGAACCCAGCCTAATAAGCGATCATTTTTCTGATCGCTGTATTAGTGTCACAGGTGACGCTAGTTAGGCAGGTAGGTATTTAGGTTCGCCGCAGCTTTTTATAGCGCCAGGGACCCCCATATACTACCGCATAAAGCCCCCTGATTTCCCCCTAGTTAACCCTTTCACCAGTGATCACCATATAACTGTTACAGGTGACGCTGGTTGGTTAGTTATTTTTTTATAGTTTCAGGGCACCCGCCATTTATTACCTAATAAAGGTTTAACCCCCTGATCACCCGGCGGGTGTCATTTGTGACTGTAATAACTGTTAGGGCAGTTAGGGTTAGCCCCCTTTAGTTCTAAGGTACCCCCCTAACCCCCCAATAAAGGTTTAACCCCGTGATCACCCCCCGTCGCCAGTGTCACTAAGGCTGGGTTCACATTGCAGCGGTTTATGAGAACGGATGTGATTCGCACCGCACTGCAGTGCAAATCACATCCGATCTCTGTGCGATTCGAGTTCAGCCATACAGATAGTATGGCTGAATTCGTGTCGCACCCGCCGCACCCGCCGCAAACTCGCACGGGACCCTTTTTTTGGTCCGCAGCAGAATCGGATCGCATGGGTGTTCACACCATGCGATCCGAGTTTGCAGATCGCACTGCAATATGCAAACTGATCTGGGGGTGTCATTAACATTTCACTGACACTCCCAGCAGTTCGCATAGGGCAGTGTGAACTGCCGCCGGGAGGCATGTGATGCGGGAACCCGCCGCGCATTCGTGGCGTTCCCACATCGCTCCAGTGTGAACCCAGCCTAATAAGCGATCGTTTTTCTGATCACTGTATTAGTGTCACAGGTGACGCTAGTTAGGCAGGTAGGTATTTAGGTTCGACGCAGCTTTTTATAGCGCCAGGGACCCCCATATATTACCGCATAAAGCCCCCTGATTGCCCCCTAGTTAACCCTTTCACCAGTGATCACCATATAACTGTTACAGGTGACGCTGGTTGGTTAGTTATTTTTTTTATAGTTTCAGGGCACCCGCCATTTATTACCTAGTCTCACTAGTGTACCCCTAAATTTAGGGGTGTCTACTTTCCAAAATGGGGTCATTTGGGGGGGGTTTGTGCCATCTTGCCATTTTATGGCCTTCAAAACTGTAACGCCCTTAGAAAGCCTGAAGGCGGTGCTTGGTTTTCGGGGCCCCGTACGCGGCTAGGCTCCGAAAAAGTCCCACATATGTGGTATCCCCGTACTCAGGAGAAGCAGCAGAATTTATTTTGGGGTGTCATTTCACATATGCCCATGGCATGCGTGAGCAATATATCATTTAGTGACAACTTTGTGAAAAAAAAAAAAAAGTTTGTAATATTCCCGCAACTTGTGGCAAAATATAAAATATTCCATGGACTCAACATGCCTCTCAGCAAATAGCTTGGGGTGTCTACTTTCTAAAATGGGGTCATTTGTGGGTGTTTTGTGCCATCTTGGCATTTTATGGCCTTCAAAACTGTAATAGGTAGTGAGGAGTGAAGTCAAATATTTACGCCCTTAGAAAACCTGAAGGCGGTGCTTGGTTTTCGGGGCCCCGTACGCGGCTAGGCTCCCAAAAAGTCCCACATATGTGGTATCCCCATACTCAGGAGAAGCAGCAGAATTTATTTTGGGGTGTCATTTCACATATTCCCATAGCATGTGTGAGCAATATATCATTTAGTGACAACTTTGTGTAAAAAAAAAAAAAAAATTAAAGTTTTTTGTCATTATTCAATCGCTTGAGGCAAAAAAATAAAATATTCAATGGGCTCAACATGCCACTTATCAATTTCCTTAGGGTGTCTACTTTCCAAAATGGGGTCATTTGGGGGGGTTTTGTACTGCCCTGCCATTTTAGCACCTCAAGAAATGAGATAGGCAGTCGTAAACTAAAAGCTGCGTAAATTCCAGAAAACGTACCTTAGTTTGTAGATGTGACAACTTTTGCGCAAACCAATAAATATACAATTATTGACTTTTTTTTTACCAAAGACATGTGGCTGAATACATTTTGGCCTAAATGTATGACTAAAATTGAGTTTATTGGATTTTTCTAATAACAAAAAGTAGAAAATATCATTTTTTTTCAAAATTTGCGGTCTTTTTACGTTTATATCGCAAAAAATAAAAATCGCAGAGGCAATCAAATACCATCAAAAGAAAGCTCTATTTGTGGGAAGAAAAGGACGCAAATTTTGTTTGGGTACAACATTGCAGGACCGCGCAATTACCAGTTAAAGCAGCGCAGTGCCAAATTGTAAAAAGACCTCTGGTCATTTACCAGCAAAATGGTCCGGTCTGAAGGTGGTTAAAGTGTCATATTGCGCTTTGTTTGCCATTTAAGTGTGCCTCTGCTCTTGGGGACATTCTCAGGCTTGGAATCCCCTGAAAGCAGCTTGAACATATGATTGGGAGCTATATTGCTCTTAATCTCAGTTATTGCTCTTTAGTTGATTACTTGAATATTTATTGTTATTGTCTGTTACTCTTTTCCACAGAAATATTGCAGTAAAGACAATTTCTGTGTTTTATCATAATGTGTGTGTGTGTGTCATTGGTCATTGCACTTACACTATTTCCAGGTGTGCCAAAGGGGGCTGAGGCTGTTATTAGGGTTGAAAGGCAGAGTAACAGACTGAACATACTTGCAGCCCCTTCTGGGGTATCGCTACATATGGTTTTGGTAAATCTAAAGGAAAATTGAACAAGAAAAGTGTATAATGTATTGCCAGCCTTATATGCTTATTTTTTTTACCTATTTCTTAGTTTTTTTTTTTTATCATCCTTCTTATGCCTATTTTTGATCAATTGGGGAGTATTTTGTGATATGTGTAATTGATATTAATGCTGTAAAAAACTCAAACCCAAAAATGTATTATATTTTAGCTCACCAATTTTTTGATATGGTGGCTCCATTAGTTAGTTAGTGGGTGAAGTTAGCTAGTCTGCCACTAGGTGGCTCGCTCTCAAAGTAGTGTGGTAATAGGGGTTTATGTAAGTGGGTATTAGGTCCCTTTTTAGACAAAGCCTTTCTGTCATGATGCAATGAGTGGGGTTAGTACTCATATTAGTGCCAAGATGGGGGGAGTCTAGAGAAATGGGGCACGAACGCCAAACACCCCAGATTCAAGTGGATGTAGTCTGCTACTGCCCTTCACAGGGCTGAAGCCCGGGGAGAGGTGGTTTAAAAATCAGAATTTATCAGGTTTAAAAAGCAGCTATTGTTGCCCTGACACTTGTTATGGCCTGATGTGAACTATTAGCATATGCAAAATGCCTTTTAGGCCAGGTTAAGTGTTCTCTGACATGAGTACTAGTACACATGGGAGAGAGGGAGTAACAGCAGGTAGCATGTCCAGCTGGGCTGAGCTATCGATTGAGACATAGAAAGACTAGTAAACTACTGAAAAGTACCTTGTTATTCTCTGTGATGGGAGCAGAATCCTGTGGATGTTGTATACAGCAAGATGAGTCCCAACACTGTGGTGTTCCTGAGGAGAGGGAAGGTTCAAGAGTGACATGGAAATTTATAGATAGGCAACTCTTATGCTCATATTGATTAGTGATTCCAAATTAATAATAACTACTGCAGTAGGGAACAGACACAAAAACTCAGCATCTTTCCAAATAACTGTTCTGCTTATTATGACGCAATTGAACGTTTTTATACACATGATTACGTAGGTATCACATTAAAGGTTACAATTGTACGTTTATGGTAACAAGGGGCGTAACATAGGCAGGCTAATCCTAATCAGGACTCAAAAGAATGCCAACATGTACTGAAAACATTATTAGTGCCGTATGCACAGTGAGGGCCAATATATGCAAAATAGAATACAATTATATACAGAACTTACAAATTTCCTTTACAAAGGGGAAGATGACTTATTTTTGTGTGCTGCCATTCTGCACCCAAATTACTGCTACAGAAGGTCTGTTCATTTGTATGGCAGTGTAAATCGAAGAATTATGATGTTAAATGTCACAGCTATCTTTGAAGAGTACCAGTAAAGTGCAGAAAATGCATTACTTGTATGGACATTCCATTATTCTTTAATATTAAGGCCTGAGGCCAAGGATGTCCACCAGGAGTTGGGCACAACATTATTCTTTCAACTACTAGCAGCAGGTCCAGTGCTGTGTCTTGGCCTAGGCCAACAAGGCCCAGGCCTAGGGCGGCTATCACGTACCTGGTAGGAGAGCCCAGAATGCAGGGAGCGGCTTCTCGTAAGCCTCTGGCTCGAGAACCCCTGAAGGTGGGAACAGGGATTCAAGAGTTCAGAGGGCACAAGTGCCTGGCTGATGTAAGGCAGATCCGGATCGACAGCAGCAGGCACAGGTAGCAGACTGGAACGGCATGTGACAGTCAGCAGATGGCAGCAGGCACTGGCAATCGGACCGGAACAGCAGATGGAGGTCAGCAGATGGCAGCAGGTACTGGCTATCAGACCGGAACAGCAGATAGTAGTCAGCTGGTGGCAGCAGGCACTGGCGATCAGACCGGAACAACAGATGGTAGTCAGCAGGGTCGGGTACAGGCCAGGTCGGTAACAGGCGGGCCACAACGGTACACAGGAAGAGACGGAGACATAGTCAGACAGGCAAGAGGTCGGTGGCAGACAGCAAACGAACGTAGTCAGGAACAGGCCGGGTAACAGGAATCAAGGCAGCAGATAGCAGGTAACAGAATCACCGGACACGCTGTAGACCGGACAGCAAGGAGGAACAGAGGCAGAGTCCTTAAGTAGCCCTTAGGGCGCCAAAGCGGTCGTACGGCGAGTCTGCGTGCCCCCGCGAGTAACCGTGCGCCCGTTCGTGACCCCGCGCACCCGCGTGCGCCCGTTCGCACCATCGTGCACCCGCATGCGCCTGTTCATACCAACGCGCACCCGCGTGCGTCCGTTAACGCACACCCAAGGATACCGACAAGTTCTTAGCAAAGGAATCCTGCGGGCAGATCTCCCATGTGCGATCGGATCACTAGGACGGCCATGACAGCGGCACTTTGCGGGGGTGGTAAAAAGCCACCCCCCTGACCCATACTTGCGAGTCCCGGCTCCTGCAGCCTCCTCCCACACAGATAAAGCATCCCCAAGTTCAAGTACAATCTATAGGTGCACACATGCGGCATCTATGGCCGCATCCGCTGATGCCCAGCCTATTGATCCGGTCGCCCACAGCCACTGAGGTGCCTGGCGAGTGGCAAAGTGATCTGCAGCCTTGTGTGCTGCGGATAGGAGAAGATGCACAAAATGTTTGTGTGCATCTTCCAAATTTGGCTTTTACAGGGGCGATACCCCATCTGATGAAGGCAATATAAGCACAGTTTTTACATACTCATGTCTGATATTGTCTTCACTTTTCAAAGTTGAACTTTGGAAGTTCTGTGTTCTGTATGTTATACTATGATACATGCCTGTTTACACAAAAACGGCAAGTTAGAAAAATGTTAACAAAAATAATGTTTTATATATACCAAATATGTTGGTTTGTTGTAAAACCCTTTTCTAAACGCACATGTGAATGTGCTTTGAGTAAAAAGTTAAATTATCAACAATGTGTGGCTTCCTTTTTCAATGCGCAAAAGCAGTATTTGTAGTAAAGTTGTTGTTTTCTGTGACAATGGGTGTTATTTACTAAAGGCAAATCAACTTTGCACTCCAAGTGCAGTTTCAGGTGCACTTTTGCAGTGCACTTGTAGTGCATAGTGGATTTGCCTTTAGTAAATAACACCCACAGTGCTTTTTAAATTTCCCCAATCACACCATTTTCATGACCCCACATATTTCTGCCATGGTGCTGAAAATTAGCAATATTTTTGTCACTAATACACTACATACATTAACAACAAAAACAAGGTGTGCGTGTAGCAGACCCACAACATAATAAGATTATCTGAAGAAGAGACTGTAACCTCATCTCGCTCTGAAATTGGGTTTGCACTGTTGTAGAAAAGGGCCCCAAAAAAAAAAACACAAAAAAAAACCTAGGAGACACCTAAAACAAAGCCAAGCAGTAAATGACAACAAAGATTATTGGAGTTTGAAAGAAAAATGTATTAAAAAAATGCCTCTCAGACATTGTCTGGCATTAGTGATGGCCGAACGGTTCGCCCGGCGGTCGTTTCGCGGCGAATTTCCGACTTTCGCCGTCCGCGGGTTCGAACGCCTTTTTCCGTCGTTCGCCCCGGCGGACTTACGTGTTTAATGTATACAAGAACTTTAACCTTTCGTGACACGTTTATCATGTGTTACAGGACAACCAATTGAGACATGACAGCTCATGGACACTTGGACATTCCCCCTAACCTATAAATACACCCGATCCGGTGGCCATTTTACATTCTTTCTTCTGTCACTGTAGGGAAAGGATCCTGTGTGGAGTAGGGACAGAGAAAACGCTAGCTATTTGGTACACAAAAGTTCTTTTCAGGACTGGTATAGGTGTTAGGTCAGCAGCCTGAGTTTCTTTTGTCAGTTTAGATAAAGGGACAGAGCGCTGTATGCTGCTATTTTAGGGACAGCTCAGCCAGATTAGTCTTTCTTCATCATCATCATCATCATCATCATTAGCTGTTACTATCAGGTCCACAAAAGAGCTGTTCCAGCTAATCGTTCCAGCCTACTCTTTTTTGCCAATTTGTATAGGGACAGGCAGGAAGCAGTGTGTCAGGCAGTGAGGATAATTTTAAAGACTTGCTGTTACTATTAGTTCCACAAAGGTTCTTTTCAGGACTGGTATCAGTGGTACGGTAATAGGCTTGTACACGTATAATATTCTTTCTTCCAAATATAGAAAGAATATTATACTTGACTGCTGCCCTTCTGCTGCAGTCTGCTAATCATTCACAACTCACTTGTTCCACAAAGCTCTTTATCAGGACTGGTAACTTGGTCTGTCTAGGGTGCTACGGTACATAGGCTTGGGTGCGGTACAGTCTGCTGTTCTGTAAGGACCGCTATCGGTCCACAATACATAGGGTTGCCGTGCACTACTGCTGACCGCTGCCCTATACTGCAGCAGTCCTTCATTGGTATAGGGACTGACGTACAGTCTGCTAATCACTAACACACAACCTGCTTGGTCCACAAAAGTTCTTATAAGGACTGGTAACTTGGTATAGGGTGCTACGGTACATAGGCCTGAGTGCGTTACAGTCTGCTGTTCTGTAAGGACCGCTATCGGTCCACAATACATAGGGTTGCCGTGCACTACTGCTGACCGCTGCCCTATACTGCAGCAGTCCTTCAGCGGTATAGGGACTGACGCACAGTCTGCTAAACACTAACACACAACCTGCTTGGTCCACAAAAGTTTTTATAAGGACTGGTAACTTGGTATAGGGTGCTACGGTACATAGGCCTGAGTGCAGTACAGTCTGCTGTTCTGTAAGGACCGCTATCGGTCCACAATACATAGGGTTGCCGTGCACTACTGCTGACCGCTGCCCTATACTGCAGCAGTCCTTCATTGGTATAGGGACTGACGTACAGTCTGCTAATCACTAACACACAACCTGCTTGGTCCACAAAAGTTCTTATAAGGACTGGTAACTTGGTATAGGGTGCTACGGTACATAGGCCTGAGTGCGTTACAGTCTGCTGTTCTGTAAGGACCGCTATCGGTCCACAATACATAGGGTTGACGTGCACCACTGCTGACCGCTGCCCTATACTGCAGCAGTCCTTCAGCGGTATAGGGACTGACGTACAGTCTGCTAAACACTAATACACAACCTGCTTGGTCCACAAAAGTTCTTATAAGGACTGGTAACTTGGTATAGGGTGCTACGGTACATAGGCTTGAGTGCGGTACAGTCTGCTGTTCTGTAAGGACCGCTATCGGTCCACAATAGATAGGGTTGACGTGCACCACTGCTGACCGCTGCCCTATACTGCAGCAGTCCTTCAGCGGTATAGGGACTGACGCACAGTCTGCTAAACACTAACACACAACCTGCTTGTTCCACAAAAGTTTTTATAAGGACTGGTAACTTGGTATAGGGTGCTACGGTACATAGGCCTGAGTGCGTTACAGTCTGCTGTTCTGTAAGGACCGCTATCGGTCCACAATACATAGGGTTGCCGTGCACTACTGCTGACCGCTGCCCTATACTGCAGCAGTCCTTCATTGGTATAGGGACTGACGTACAGTCTGCTAATCACTAACACACAACCTGCTTGGTCCACAAAAGTTCTTATAAGGACTGGTAACTTGGTATAGGGTGCTACGGTACATAGGCCTGAGTGCGTTACAGTCTGCTGTTCTGTAAGGACCGCTATCGGTCCACAATACATAGGGTTGACGTGCACCACTGCTGACCGCTGCCCTATACTGCAGCAGTCCTTCAGCGGTATAGGGACTGACGTACAGTCTGCTAAACACTAATACACAACCTGCTTGGTCCACAAAAGTTCTTATAAGGACTGGTAACTTGGTATAGGGTGCTACGGTACATAGGCTTGAGTGCGGTACAGTCTGCTGTTCTGTAAGGACCGCTATCGGTCCACAATACATAGGGTTGCCGTGCACTACTGCTGACCGCTGCCCTATACTGCAGCAGTCCTTCATTGGTATAGGGACTGACGTACAGTCTGCTAATCACTAACACACAACCTGCTTGTTCCACAAAAGTTCTTATAAGGACTGGTAACTTGGTATAGGGTGCTACGGTACATAGGCTTGAGTGCGGTACAGTCTGCTGTTCTGTAAGGACCGCTATCGGTCCACAATAGATAGGGTTGACGTGCACCACTGCTGACCGCTGCCCTATACTGCAGCAGTCCTTCAGCGGTATAGGGACTGACGTACAGTCTGCTAAACACTAATACACAACCTGCTTGGTCCACAAAAGTTCTTATAAGGACTGGTAACTTGGTATAGGGTGCTACGGTACATAGGCTTGAGTGCGGTACAGTCTGCTGTTCTGTAAGGACCGCTATAGGTCCACAATAGATAGGGTTGACGTGCACCACTGCTGACCGCTCACCTATACTGCAGCAGTCCTTCAGCGGTATAGGGACTAAGAGTTTTGTCACAGGGTCATTTAAAAAATGACATGCAGAGGAAGAGGCAGGCCCTTCCGCAGGGGTGGTAGGGGTAGGGCAGGAGCAACAGGCTTGAGCCAAAGTGGGAAGTTGCAGAAGGTGCGTTCAATTACTTTAAAGGATGCACCAGACTTGGTTGAGTGGCTCGCTCAGCCTTACTCTTCTGCACCCTCCTCATCCTCTCGATCTGCACCCTCTTCTTCACTCTCTGCTATGTGCACCCCCAAAGACACTACCACCAACAACACGACCACCACCACCACCACCACATACCTTCCGCTTGAGTCACTGGAATTATTTTCCGATCCATATCAAGAGGACATTTCTGATGCGCAGCCACTCTTGGTATTGGATCAGGAAGAGGAGGTAGCAACAAGCGCTACTCAGCAGTCTGACGCCAGTACCCAGATCAGCCCAAGGAGGAGGTTGGTCCCCGGTGTTGCTGCCTACTCTACTTATAGCGGTGGGGAAGGTGACGTTGATGATGACGTGTCTAGTGATGTCACGTGGGTGCCCACAAGAGAGGAAGAGGAGGGGAGTTCAGAGGGAGATATGGACCAGCAGATAGGGAGGAGAAGCAGCAATGACTTACATTGCACAGCAGGGACAAAGCAGACTGCAAATGTATCAGGAGCGAGTCATCGACCATGTACGGTCACATCTGGCGCTCCCAGGACACCGGCACATGGCTCCGCAGTGTGGGCTTTTTTTAACGTGTCCGCTGCTGACAATAGCGTTGCCATCTGCAATCTTTGCAGTCAACGCGTTAGTCGCGGTAAGCCCAATACTCACCTAGGGACGACCGCCTTAAGAAGGCACATGAGCAGCCATCACCGAGCCCAGTGGGAGCAACGGAACACACAAAGCCACACTGCAGGCTCTCACCGTCCAGCCTCGTCTTCTACTTCTCCTTCTCCTCTCTCCTCACAATTGTCCTCCACTCCACCTTCCATCACGCCAAGCTCACATTTTTCTGCAAAAAGGCAGGCTTCCGTGGGCCTAATGTTTGAGCGTAAAAAAATGATGACGCCGGATAACCCTCTTGCCCAACGGTTGGCGGCTGGCTTGTCAGAACTCATAGCCCGCCAACTACTGCCATATAAACTGGTGGACTCGGAGGCCTTTCGCAAATTTGTGGCCATTGGAACACCACAATGGAAGGTCCCAGGAAGGAAGTATTTCTCAGAGAAGGGCATCCCAGAGCTATATGGCCATGTTCAGCGGCAAGTGAATGTATCTCTGGCACACAGTGTCGGTGCCAAGATACATCTGACCACAGACACGTGGTCTAGCAAACACGGGCAGGGAAGGTATATCAGTTTTACTGCCCACTGGGTGAACCTTCTGACGGCCGTCAAGCATGTAACCCGTGGCACCCGTGTAGATTTGGTTTTACCGCCACGGATTGCATGCAGGCCTGACTCTTCTTCTCCTCCTCCTACTCCATCCTCCTCCCTCTCCTCCTCAGCTGCCTCCTCCTTTTCCGCTGCTAGCGTCTCTTCCACTGCACCGCCCAAGCTCCCCAGAACCTATTCCACATGCCAGGTGAGACGTTGCCATGCCGTGCTGCGTCTGTTGTGCCTGGAAGCAAAGAGCCACACTGGCCCGGCACTCCTTTCAGCTTTGCGTTCACAGGCAGATGAGTGGCTAACACCGCTCAATTTGACAGTTGGTAAAGTGGTGTGTGACAACGGTGCCAATCTGCTTAGCGCATTGAAACAGGGCAAAATCACGCACGTGCCGTGCATGGCACACGTCTTAAACTTGGTCGTGCAGCGATTCCTTGTCAAATACCCTGGGGTCCAGGACATCTTGCGGCAGGCAAGGAAAATCTCGGCCCATTTCAGAAGATCTTACACGGCCATGGCTCGCCTTGCTGACATTCAGCGGCGACACCATCTGCCGGTCAGACGTCTTATTTGCGATTGCCCGACGCGATGGAACTCAACCTTCTATATGCTTGATAGGCTGCTCCAGCAGAAACGTGCAGTTAACGTCTACCTGTATGAACTCTGCGAAAGAAACGGTTCTGGGGAGCTGGGTTTTTTTTCACCGCGCCAGTGGCTGCTCATGCGCGACACATGCAGACTTCTGCGGCCATTTGAGGAGATCACCAAACTGGTCAGTCGCAGCCATGGCGCCATCAGTGACATGGTACCTTATGCCTTCTTTCTGGAGCGTGCATTGCGTCGTGTCATTGATCAGGCTGTGGAGGAGCAGGAGCGGGAAGATGAGGAAGTCGCAATGCTGGATGAATTCCCAGGGGGGGCTACTCTATCTGAGACAAGTCAACAACAGGAGTCTGATGAGGAGTCAGAGGAGGATGGTGCCGGGGCGGATGAGCAGGAGCAAGAAGAGCATGCTTTAAACCTTTCTGGGATCCCTGTTGTGCGAGGATGGGGAGAGGAGAATGAAGAGGACGACATTATCCTGGATGATGAGCAGGAGCCAGGCCACCACACCGCTTCCACTTTAGTGCAAATGGGGGCCTTCATGCTCCAGTGTTTTAATAGGGACCCCCGTATAAAAAGCATGAGGGTCAAGGACCAGTACTGGGTGGCAACGTACTTAGACCCCCGGTACAAACACAAAATGGCGGAAATGTTACCGCCGTCGCAGAGGGCTGTCAGAATGCAGCACTTCCAGGCCTTGCTTCGAGAAATGCTGCATTCTGCTTTTGCGTGCGCTGGCAGAGGAGCAATTCCCACTCCCAGAGAAGGATTTGCGGGTACCAATCCAACAGCGCCTGCAAGAAGAGGCCGGTTTGAAGATGTGTTGGTGACTTCGGATATGAGGTCATTCTTTCAGCCGACCCATCGACAGGTGTCATCCGGATCCAGCATCAGGGAACGCCTAGACCGTCAGGTGTCCGACTACATTGGGTTAACGGCCGATGTGGACGCTCTGAGGAGTGATGAACCCCTAGACTACTGGGTGGGCAGGCTTGACCTCTGGCCAGAGCTTGCCCAATTTGCAATCGAACTGTTGGCTTGCCCCTCATCCAGTGTCCTGTCCGAAAGGACGTTCAGCGCAGCAGGGGGGATTGTGACCGATAAGCGTACTCGCCTAGCTCACCACAGTGTTAACTACCTCACATTTCTAAAAATGAATGAGGCATGGATCTCGGAGGAATTCAACACATGTGATCAGTAGACCATGTATATGTCTATAAACAATTTTTGGAATCAAGCACACAGACCTTCTTAATTCATTTGGCTCACTTCCCTGACCCAAAAAAGCACACCGTACTATATGCCCCTACCCTCCTCTTTGAAGAGGTTGAGCGGTGTCATATTTCTACTGGGGCTGCTTATTATGAGGGGTTCCCACCATCCCTGTGCTGTGCTGACTTCCTCCTGGGTGTTCTTATTATGAGGGGCTCCCACCATCCCTGTGCTGTGCTGACTTCCTCCTGGGGGTTCTTATTATGAGGGGATCACACCATCCCTGTGCTGTGCTGACTTCCTCCTGGGGCTGCTTACGGTGCTGCTGTCAGCGCTGTATGTCACGGAGCTGCTGTCAGCGCTGTATGTCACGGAGCTGCTGTCAGCGCTGTATGTCACGGAGCTGCTGTCAGCGCTGTATGTCACGGAGCTGCTGTCAGCGCTGTATGTCACGGAGCTGCTGTCAGCGCTGTATGTCACGGAGCTGCTGTCAGCGCTGTATGTCACGGAGCTGCTGTCAGCGCTGTATGTCACGGAGCTGCTGTCAGCGCTGTATGTCACGGAGCTGCTGTCAGCGCTGTATGTCACGGAGCTGCTGTCAGCGCTGTATGTCACGGAGCTGCTGTCAGCGCTGTATGTCACGGAGCTGCTGTCAGCGCTGTATGTCACGGAGCTGCTGTCAGCGCTGTATGTCACGGAGCTGCTGTCAGCGCTGTATGTCACGGAGCTGCTGTCAGCGCTGTATGTCACGGAGCTGCTGTCAGCGCTGTATGTCACGGAGCTGCTGTCAGCGCTGTATGTCACGGAGCTGCTGTCAGCGCTGTATGTCACGGAGCTGCTGTCAGCGCTGTATGTCACGGAGCTGCTGTCAGCGCTGTATGTCACGGAGCTGCTGTCAGCGCTGTATGTCACGGAGCTGCTGTCAGCGCTGTATGTCACGGTGCTGCTGTCAGCGCTGTATGTCACGGAGCTGCTGTCAGCGCTGTATGTCACGGAGCTGCTGTCAGTGCTGTATGTCACGGAGCTGCTGTCAGCGCTGTATGTCACGGAGCTGCTGTCAGCGCTGTATGTCACGGAGCTGCTGTCAGCGCTGTATGTCACGGTGCTGCTGTCAGCGCTGTATGTCACGGAGCTGCTGTCAGCGCTGTATGTCACGGAGCTGCTGTCAGCGCTGTATGTCACGGAGCTGCTGTCAGCGCTGTATGTCACGGAGCTGCTGTCAGCGCTGTATGTCACGGAGCTGCTGTCAGCGCTGTATGTCACGGTGCTGATGTCAGTGCTCTGTATTACGGTGCTGCTGTCAGTGCTCTGTATCTCCTGCACCCTCTTGTTTGCCTACCCTGGTCCCTGACCTTCCCTCTCCTCCATTGCCTTCATTAGCTCCATAGTCCTGAATTGTCAGAACAATTTCCCAAATAAAAAAAAAATGCTTGTAGTTATCGATCCCAAATTCACCTCATACATGTATTATGCTATTGTCCAGGTGGTGGGACTACGTGCTACCCCCTAATAATTACCCCGTGGCCGCAAATTCGACCTAAAGGTTTGCGAAATTCGCCTCCCATTGAAGTCAATGGAGCCCGCGGCGAACGGTCGTTTTCGCGAACGTTTGTGTCCGTTCGCGTTTCGCGTTCGCGAAACGTCCCGTCGGAAGTTCGTCCATCACTATCTGGCATATTAATGGCCCCCCTACCCACAAAGTACTCCACATATCTTGTTCTGACCTTTGGGGGGGGCAAGCCAGGATGGACAGCTTCAAGGGCCGTCAGGTTGGCATTTTCAGGTAAGTCTGCATCAGGCCCAACTGAGGCCACATAGTTTGCTGAGTGTTTTTTCCAAAAATTGTGCAGAATGCAGCACGAAAGCACAATATGATTGAGTTTATATTCCGCCATGTGGATTGGAGTAAAAAATAGGCGTAACCGGCTGACCATTATCCCAAAAGCGTTCTCCACTACTCTTCTGGCTCTGGCCAGACGGAAATTAAAGATCCTCTGGTCCGGGGTGAGGGTCCTCATCGGGAAAGTCCGCATCAGATGGTTTGCCAGAGCAAACGCCTCATGCGCGACGAAAACGAAAGGGAGTCCTTCCACATTCTCCTCTGGAGGTGGCAAGCCCAGACTGCCACTCTGGACATGCCAGTAGAACTCTGCCTGTGTGAACACTCCACCATCCAACATCCAACTATTTTTCCCCACGTCCACTTACAGGAAGTCATATGTCACTGACACCACCGCCAACATCACTATTATACCCCTTGTAATTATAATAGTAGGACCCCGAGTTGGGGGGTGGGACGATGCGGACGTGTTTCCCATCAATTGCACCTCCACAAAGTCCCAACGGCTGGAAAAGTGGGAGGCCACAGTCTGCCATTCCTGTGGCGTTGAAGGAAACTGTGGAGTCAAACAAGAAAAAAAAATTGTCATTTTGCACATCAACATTGCAAGCAGATTAGACACAAACATTTTTGGCCAAGATCAGTATAACATTTTTTGGAAACGATTATTTAAAGCCAAAAGTATAAGGTCCCCTTATCAGATTCCCCTCCCCCCCATCTGATGGCCCATTGCAAAAAATTAGGGGGGGGGGTGTTTTGGACAGGTAACCCTTTTTTCCATCTGTGTCCCATTGGGGCGATTTACCTTCACTTCCTATCCTATAGCCAAACAGGAAGTGATGGGCAAATTAAGGGAATTTAACATACACCTCTCTATAGACTTGTATGGAGCTTCTAATCAGGTCTGCCTGCAACAAAAATTACTTTTGGATCTAATAAGAGAGCCAGTGTGAA
The DNA here is from genome assembly GCF_037356315.1 of Lithobates pipiens. Taxonomy (NCBI): domain Eukaryota; kingdom Metazoa; phylum Chordata; class Amphibia; order Anura; family Ranidae; genus Lithobates; species Lithobates pipiens. Next base: position 249,573,139 of record NW_027507718.1, read on the forward strand.
AGGGCGCTCAAATACTATTTTTGAGAAATCAAAAACGTATTCTTTATCTCTTGTATTTGACTGCATTAGGTTATCTTTTTTTGTAGTATCTGACATCTAGTGGTGGTTTGGGGCCACTACAACTTGTTTACAAATGTAACATAGTTGGTAAGGTTGAATAAAGACATCAGTTCATCCAGTTCCACCTGTGTAGGTGTGTGTGTGTAGAAAATAATTTCCCATATCCCGTATATATTGTTTTCTCTAAGATGCACATCCAAGAGTCTTTTAAAGCTATCCATACTTCTTGCTGACACCCCCAATTGTGGAAGAGTTCCACATCCTTACCACCTTGACAGTGAAAAACCCCCTACACAGCTTAAAGCGGAGGTCCACCCTAAAGTGGACCTTCCGCTCATTGGAATCCTCCCCCCCTCCGGCGCCACAATTGGCACCTTTCAGGGGGGAGGGGGTGCAGGTACCTGTACAGTACAGGTATCTGCACCCACTTCCGGGATAGCTCTCTGCGATAAGGGGTGTAGATTACGCCCCTTTCCGAAAGTTCCCCGCTGCCTGCTGGGAAACACACAGATCCCAGAGGCAGCGGGTCCATCCTTATTGCACAGCGCGACTCGCGCATGCGCAGTAGGGAACCGGGAAATGAAGCCGAAAGGCTCCACTTCCTGATTCCCATACCCAAGATGGCGGCGGCACCCGAGAGGCGATCGAGAGATCGGCTTCGGGTGCTGACATTGTGGGCGCGCTGGACAGGTAAGTGTCACTATTTTAAAAGTCAGCAGCTGCAGTATTTGTAGCTGCTGGCTTTTAAAAAAAAAAAACGCGGACTCCCTCTTTAATGTTAAACCACTTCTCTTCCAGTCTCATCGAACGGCCCCATGTCCTTTTACACTCGCTGGGACTGAGAAGTTTAATACTTACGCCGGGATCACTGTTTAGATATTTGTATATTGCTATCATACAGAGGCGTAACTCGAAACCTCAGGGCCCCGGTGTACAACAAAGTAAAACATTTCCGTGCAGCCTGTGTCCCCAGTGCAGCCTGTGTCCCCAGTGAAACCTGTGTCACCAGTGCAACCTGTGTCACCAATGCAGTGGTGGTACTGGAGGGGGGTGGCGGTGGTACTGGAGGGGGATGGTGGTTCTGGAGAGGGGTGGCGGTGGTGGTACTGGAGGGGGATGGCGGTCCTGGAGGTAAGTGGCAGTGGTACTGGAGGTGGTTGGCGGTGGGGGTACTGGAGGGGGTGGTGGTGGTACTGGAGGGAGATGGTGGTCCTGGAGAGGGGTGGCGGTGGTACTGGAGGTGGGGGGTAGTGGTGGTACTGGAGGGGGGCTGGTGGTACTGGAGGGGGATGGTGGTCCTGGAGAGGGGTGGCGGTTGTACTGGAGGTGGGTGGTGGTGGTACTGGAGGTGGGTGGCGGTGGTGGTACTGGAGGGGGGGTGGTGGTACTGGAGGGGGTGGCGGTGGTACTGGAGGGGGGTGGCGGTGGTACTGGAGAGGGGTGGCGGTGGTACTGGAGGTGGGTGGTGGTGGTACTGGAGGTGGATGGCAGTGGTACTGGAGGGGAGGTGGTGGTACTGGAGGGGGGTGGCGTGGTACTGGAGGTGGGTGGCGGTGGTGGTACTGGAGGGGGGTGGTGGTACTGGAGGGGGGTGGCGGTGGTACTGTAGACGGGTGGCAGTGGTACTGGAGGTGGGTGGTGGTGGTACTGGAGGGGGGGTGGTGGTACTGGAAGGGGGTGGCAGTGGTACTGGAGAGGGGTGTGGGTAGTACTAGAGGGGGATGGTGGTACTGGAGGTTGGTGGCGGTGGTACTGGAGGTGGGTGGTGGTGGTACTGGAGGTGGGTGGCGGTGGTGGTACTGGAGGGTGGGTGGTGGTACTGGAGGAGGGTGGCGGTGGTACTGGAGGGGGACGGTGGTCCTGGAGAGGGGTAGCGGTGGTACTGGAGGTGGGTGGTGGTACTGGAGGTGGGTGGCACGGTGGTGGTAGTGGTACTGGAGGAGGGGTGGCGGTTGTACTGGAGGGGGATGGCGGTCCTGGAGAGGGGTAGCGGTGGTACTGGAGGTGGGTGGCGGTGGTACTGGAGGTGGGTGGTGGTACTGAAGGTGGGTGGCACGGTGGTGGTACTGGAGGTGGGTGGCGGTGGTACTGGAGGTGGGTGGTGGTACTGAAGGTGGGTGGCATGGTGGTGGTGGTACTGGAGGGGGGGTGGTGGTGGTACTGGACATCAGGGTCCCCAGAGAGCCCCCCTTATTTCAGGGTCCCCAGATACCCCCCTAACTTTAGGGTCCCCAGAGAGCCCCCCTTACTTTAGGGTCCCTAGACAGTCACCCCCCCTTCCAGAGGTTTCCCTGTACCTTGCTGGACTCCGCTGTGTACCTTGGCCCCCAGCAGATCTTTGTACCCCCCCACCACCACCTGGGGGGAGGCAGCGATCAGCAGCTCTATGATGTTCATGGGCAGCGGGATCTTCCTGTGGCTTTTAGTTCTCTTCCTGAGTCTATACACACACTGGAGAGGGGTCAGCACGGCTGTGAGTGGAGAGAGTGTCTCTCATGTAACAGCAGCACAGAGACACCGGGATTGACGTTTTATTTCCCCCTCATCCTCTCTCGCACGGGACACAAAACACACAGCTGATCTGCTCCCCCTCCGGGCCCCCTCCCCTCCTCTCTCCTGTGTTCTCCGCGGGAAATGTGAGCTTGTTAGCCTCACACCTGAATGCCCGCGGAGAACACAGGAGAGGAGGGGAGGGGGCCGGAGGGGGAGCAGATCAGCTGTGTGTTTTGTGTCTCGTGCGAGAGAGGACGAGGGGGAAATAAAACGTCAATCCCGGTGTCTCTGTGCTGCTTTTACATGGGAGACACTCTCTCCACTCACAGCCCTGAGGATAGCAACCCCGCTGGGGCCCCCTCACAGTGATGGAATTCCAGGGCCCAGTCGCAACTGCGTAACCTGGTAATTCCGCCGCTGCTATCATATCTCCTCTCAAGCGTCTCTTGTCCAGGGAGAATAAATTTAGAGATTGTAGTTGTTCTTCATAATTGAGGTCCTTCAGTCCCCATATTAATTTAGTTGCCCTTCCCTGGACTTTTTCCAGCTTCAGCACATCCCTTCTGAGGATTGGTGACCAGAACTGCACGTAATACTCCAGATGTGGCCGAACCAGACTTTGATAAAGTCGTAGGAGAATCATTTTATCCCTGGAGTAAATTCCCTTTTTAATGAATGCTAATATTCTGCCGTCTTTGGTAGCTGTAACTTGACATTGCATGCTATTGCTCAGTCTGTCTTCTACTAGGACCCCTAGATCCTTCACCTTACATTTACCAATGTTAGACTTAATTTGCCATCTAGTAGCCCACTCCATTATTTTATTCAGGTCCTCTTGTAAAGTTTCTATATTCTGCTGTGATGTTATTCCCCTATATATCAGCAAACACTGATATCTAGCTATTTATCCCATCCTCTATATAATTTATAAATACATTAAACAGAATTGGTCCCAAGACAGAGCCTTGGGGTACCTCACTAACCACTCTAAGTACATGTTATTTATCACTACCCTTTGGACATGCCCCCATTGCCAGTTTTCTATCCAAGAACAAACCCTATGGTCTATACCCACTGATCTCAGTTTGTAGATTAAGCGTTTGTGGGGGGCGTTATCGAATGCTTTTGCAAAATCCAAATACACCACATGTCCAGATGGCAGCTCACTTCCTCGTAGAATGTTAATAGGTTGGATTGGCAAGAGTGACCTTTGGTAAACCCATGCTGATTACTGCTAATGATATGGTTTTCATCAGAAAATTCTTGGATATGGTCCCTTATCATCCCCTCAAATAGTTTACATACTACCGATGTTAGACTAGTTTCCAGAAATATATCTCTGCCCTTTTGTGAATATTGGTACCACAAGGGCTTTCCGTCAATCAGCTGGTACCAATCCTGTCAGTATGCTGTCCATAAAGATTAGGAATAGTGGTCTGGCTATAACCTGTCTGAGTTCTTTAAGGACTCTCGGGTGTAAGTTATCTGGTCCTGGTGATTTATTTATGTTAATCTAGTCCTTTCCAGACTACGGCCTGTGTTAGTGAAAAGGGTAGATCCTGTGACGTGTTACTCATAGTTGCCAACATTGTAAAAATAATTATAGGGACACTTTTTTGCCTGTAGGGAGAGTCTTATTATAATCAGGGGGCAGGACATACATAGGTGTGGCATAGCAAAAAAAGAAAAATATGGTGTGTGAAAGCGGGCGTGGTTTAAGGGAATATTGGGTGTGGCTTAAAAGGGGCATGTCTTAAAGGGGTGTGGTTAGAGTCTGAGATGAACGAGGGAGAAAGAAAAAAAGAAAAGGAGAAAGAAAAAAAAGAGAAAGAGAGAGAGAAAGAAAGAAAGAGAGACAGAAAGATATAGAGGGGGAAGGAGAGAGAAGGAAAGAAAGAGGGATGGAGGGACAGCAGGCCCAGATCCTATACCACAATAGAAATATGCGTATTCCAAAAAGTTTAACAATCAGCAGATAAAGATACTCCAATCATCTGGTGTTAGCGCTTCAATCATCCCAGCACCATGGTTGGTATGGTGTCAGGATGATTGAAGCGCATTATTTCTATTATTACATTGTAATATAAAATTAAATCATTCAACTCAGTGGGAGCCCTGAGTGTGTCACTTGCCATGTCGCCTGCCACCAGATGCCATCAGGTGCCCACAGCAGAGTCCCTCCTAACATCGGGTGCCCCCAGCAAAGTCTGTCCTTACATCAGAGTCCTCAGCAAAGCCCCAGTCCTTTCATCACAGTGTTCCCAGCAGAGCCCAGTCCTTACATCACAGTGTCCCTAGCAGAGCCCAGGGCTTACATCATGGTGTCTGTCCTTACATCAGAGTCCTCAGCAAAGCCCCAGTCCTTTCATCACAGTGTTCCCAGCAGAGCCCAGTCCTTACATCACACTTACCCCAGCAGAGCCCAGTCCTTACATCAGTGTCCCCAGCAGAGCGGCAAGCCCAGTCCTTACATCACAGTCTCCCCAGCAGAGCCCAGTCCTTACATCACAGTGTCCCCAGCAGAGCCCAGTCCTTATATCACAGTGTCCCCAGCAGAGCCCAGTCCTTACATCACAGTGATCCCAGCAGAGGCCAGTCCTTACATCACAGTGTCCCCAGCAGAGCAGGTAGCCCAGTCCTTACATCACAGTGTCCCCAGCAGAGCCCAGTCCTTACATCAGTCTCCTCAGCAGAGCCAAGTCCTTACATCAGTGTCCCCAGCAGAGTGGCAAGTTCAGTCCTTACATCACAGTGTCCCCAGCAGAGCGGTGAGCCCAGTCCTTAGATTACATTGTCCCCAGCAGAGCCCAGTCCTTACATCACAGTGTCCCCAGCAGAGTGCAGTCCTTATATCAGTCTCCCCAGCAGATCCCAGTCCTTACATCACAGTGACCCCAGCAGAGCCAGTCCTTACATCACAGTGTCCCCAGCAGAGCGGCGAGGCCTGTCCTTGCATCAGTCACCCCAGCAGAGTCCAGTCCTTACATCAGTCTCCCCAGCAGAGCCCAGTCCTTACATCAGTGTCCACAGCAGAGCGGCAAGCTCAGTCCTTACATTACAGTTTCCACAGCAGAGCGGCAAGTCCAGTCCTTACATTACATTGTCCCCAGCAGAGCCCAGTCCTTACATCACAGTGTCCCCAGCAGAGCCCAGTCCTTACATCACAGTGTCCCCAGCAGAGCCCAGTCCTTACATCGCAGTGTCCCCAGCAGAGCCCAGTCCTTACATCACAGTGTCCCCAGCAGAGCCCAGTCCTTACATCACAGTGTCCCCAGCAGAGTCCAGTCCTTACATCAGTGTCCCCAGCAGAGCGGCAAGCTCAGTCCTTACATCACAGTGTCCCCAGCAGAGCGACGAGCCCAGTCCTTACATTACAATGTCCCCAGCAGAGCCCAGTCCTTACATCAGTGTCCCCAGCAGAGCGGCAAGCCCAGTCCTTACATCACAGTGTCCCCAGCAGAGCCCAGTCCTTATATCACAGTGTCCCCAGCAGAGCCCAGTCCTTACATCACAGTGTCCCCAGCAGAGTCCAGTCCTTACATCAGTGTCCCCAGCAGAGCGGCAAGCTCAGTCCTTACATCACAGTGTCCCCAGCAGAGCGACGAGCCCAGTCCTTACATTACAATGTCCCCAGCAGAGCCCAGTCCTTATATGACAGTGTCCCCAGCAGAGCCCAGTCCTTACATTGCAGTGTCCCCAGGAGAGCCCAGTCCTGATATCAGTCACCCCAGCAGAGCCCAGTCCTTACATCACAGTGACCCCAGCAAAGCCAGTCCTTACATCACAGTGTCCCCAGCAGAGCCCAATCATTACATCACAGTGTCCCCAGGAGAGCCCAGTCCTTATATCAGTCTCCCCAACAGAGCCCAGTCCTTACATCACACTGACCCCAGCAGAGTCCAGTCCTTACATCAGTGTCCCCAGCAGAGCGGCAAGCCCAGTCTTTACATCACAGTCTCCCCAGCAGAGTGGCAAGCCCAGTCCTTACATCACAGTCTCCCCAGCAGAGCCCAGTCCTTACATTACAGTGTCACTAGCAGAGCCCCAGTCCTTATATCACAGTTTCCCCAGCAGAGCCCAGTCCTTACATCACAGTGTCCCCAGTAGAGCGGCGAGCCCAGTCCTTAAATTACAATGTTCCCAGCAGAGCCCAGTCCTTACATCACAGTGCTCCCAGCAAAACCCAGTTCTTACATTGCAGTGTCCCCAGCAAAGCCCACTCCTTACATCACAGTCTCCCCATCAGAGCCCATTCCTTACATCAGTCTCCCCAACAGAGTGGCAAGCCCAGTCCTTACATCAGTGTCACCGCTCGTTGGACACACGGGGCAGAGGTTGTTGGAGGCTCCATTTAGGTCTCTTCCTTGTGTTCAGTGGAGAGGGGAGGGGTCTCCAAACAGTTCAGCCAATCGGCTTCAGTGTACAAGAGAATTGTCTACTTGTACACTGAAGATAGAAACCGATTGGCTGCCCCCCCCCCCCCCTTACACTGAGCACACAGGGAAACAGTCCTCCCTGTGGCGATGGCCATCTTTTTGTAGCCCGCTGCCATTTTTGCCCAAAACAGTCCCAATTTCCTGGGACAAAAGCAAAATCCCGGGATTTTAATCGGGACGAGCTCCAATCGGGGCGCAGGTCCCAAAATCGGGATTGTCCTGGGAAAATTAGGACTGTTGGCAAGTATGGTTACTAACAGTACAATTGTGGTTGTTATACCCATCCTTTTCCTGTGTAAAGACTTACAAGAAAGCATTTAGTACAGCTGTCTTCTCCTTGTCATCTGTAACCATCTTCCCTTCCTCGTCCTTTATGGGGCCTATGTTTTCCAACCTCACCTTTTTACTGTTAATATACAGTATCTCACAAAAGTGAGTACACCACTCACATTTTTGTAAATATTTTATTATCTCTTTTCATGTGACAACACTGAAGAAATGACAGTTTGCTACAATGTAAAGTAGTGAGTGTACAGCTTGTATAACAGTGTAAATTTGCTGTTCTCTAAAAATAACTCAACACACAGCCATTAAAAAAAATGTGAGGGGTGTACTAATTTTTGTGAGATAATGTATGTTTTTTAAATGTGATTTTGGTACCTCCCTCTGCCCTCCTCACTTAGTGCTAGTTTGTTTAGAACTAGCTAGACTTTTCCCAATTCTTTCATGTTCCTTCAGTCAGTATTGGTAACACAGTGCTAGTTCACAGAAACAGGGCTCGGAAAGTTATTATCTTCTTCACATCAAAAGACTGGAAAAACATGCTCTGTACTGGAGTTAGCTGAAGCAAAATTGTATTGGAGTTAACTACTGTGTCTTATTGAAGAGTTAAGCTGCCTGTGGATGGTGCCAAGTCAGCAGATGAACATTCTGTCCAGACAGACTTGGTCTAAAGAGGTATGTCAATGCATTAAGTGGCATTTAAAACAAAACATTTTAATCCAATCATATCTGTGAAAGATAGAGATGGAAATGGTCAGACAGGTCTTAAAGAGCTCTTAGAGAGGATGGCCGCCATCAAAAAAATATTAAAAGCCAACAGCTACAAATACTGCAGCTGCTGACTTTTAATAAATGGACACTTACCTGTTCTAGGGTCCAACGATGTCGGTAGCAGATCTCTCGGCTGCCCCTGCCGCCATCCTTGGTCAGGGAATTGGGAAGTGAAGCGATGCAGCTTCACTGCCCGGTTCTCTACTGCGCATGCGCGAGTCGCGCTGCGTGTCTCCACTGGTCCCCCGCTGTGTCCTGAGAATTGTGTGTTTCCCAGAACACAATGGGGGAGGGGGGCGGGGCATCTGCAGCTAGCTATTTCCGGAAGTGGGTGCAGATACCTGTATTATACAGGTATCTGCAACCCCCTCCCCCGCTGAAAGGTGCCAATTGTGGCACCGGAGGGGGGGAGGGTTCCGATGAGCGAAGCTTCCACTTGAGGGTGGAATTCCACTTTAATATTTTTTGCAGTGTTTGGCTTTCTTCACCACCTCCCTACTATTTTTCTGCTGTGGACCACTATTTATTTCAGGGCAATTCCTCATGGCCTGTTTGTTGGCTGGCTGTGATAGGAAGCCAACCAGGTAGAAATACCTCTGTTGTCAGAAGAGAAAGTAAAGTATAATGCAGTTACAGCCGTAACAAGGAGTATAAGTCTGAGCAGATGAAGCAGTATTACAGTAAATGCAGAGGACAAATGATTGGATTAATTAAATCATTCCGCACATTCCGTAATACTGAAGAATAGCTAGGATTAGTGACACATAACAAAGAACCAATTAGCTGTATGTAAAGAAGATGTGGCAATTATTATTTTAGAAACATTAGACTTGGGGACAGGAGGCTGTGAAATGAAAGCATTTACAGAAGATGAAGCTCAGATAGTGTTTCTGCAAAACTTCAGAATATCACAAAGCTAGCACAAAAACCTCTAAGAAAATTATATATCTCTCACCAGATGTTCAGGTGCTTGCTTTGTCCACATGCACTTCAACAAAAGAATGCTGTTTTGTTTTCTAAACCGCCTTTGAAATATATGTAGCACCCGCTAGTGTGCTAGGAATAGAATACGTTTTGTACAGAGTAGGTAAATTGTCAGGCTTGGCTGGCAACCAAGCCTGTGTGTTTTTTTTTTTTCTCTGGGTCAGGTGATTGACTCAGGGAGGGCTGGATGACTCACAGGCAGCATGCTTGAGACCTACCTCATTTCTAGAAACTGGTAGAAGATTCTAGAAGAATGGAAGTAGAGGTGAGGAAGAGCTACCTGGAGTATTCATGAGGGCCCTGACCAATCCCCAACAGATGGGTTGGGTGGGGGCAGGCCCCCCTCAAATACTCAGGGTCAGCCCAGCAGGGCGAGTGGAGTTCATGTGGAAGATAGAGATGGAGTGTTGGGGGCTGTCAGTTGCCCTTCAATACACAGAGAGGAGTCCTGATTAGGAGGCACGGGAGCTAAGGCAGAAGAACACTGCTGGGCAAATCTCCAGGGAGGAAGACAGCCAGGAGGGCTTGTGAGTGTTAGTCAGAGGACTGAGAGGCATGCCTGAGAGGACTGGGGCCAAGCAATCTGGGATGGATGCAGAGTAAGGGCCGGTTCACACTGCAGGCGATGCGAGGCGACACCGACTTGCCTCGCCGCGACCTGCCGCGACCTCAGCGGCAACTTGCAGATGACTTCTGTATAGAAGTCAATGCAAGTCGCCCCGAGGTCGCCCAAAAGTAGTACAGGAACCTTTTTTCTGAGTTGGAGCGACTCGAGTCGCTCCTCTCAGAACGGTTCCATTGTACAGAACGGGGGCGACTTGTAAGATAGCGGCGAGGCGAGTCGTGTCGCCTCGCATCGCCCGCAGTGTGAACCGGCCCTAAGTCTGGGAGAATTGTGGCTTCTTAGACAGGAGGGCTAGTGAAAGGGGCAGCTGCAGCCAGGTGGGCTAGCAGTGCCTGAAGAGGTGGTACTGGGATCCGTAGCCACAGGAGTAGGACAGCTGAGCACTGGGACTTTTTGCTACACTACTGAAGGGGTCCGCTGTCCCTGCCTGTAAAGGGCATTTGCTACAGATCTAACTGAGCCTTTGTTGGATCATCAATACAGTGCCAGCAGGTCCTGGGAGTTGTAGTTCTACAAGCAAAATAGCGTTGAGGTAGATGGAGAAGTGTATATACAGACTGTATATAGTTTGTGTCCCTGAAAAATTCTGCTGTTCTGATCAAGTGGGCATCCCATAATACCCTAATCCCTATTGCATTTTATTCCCCTTATTAAAACATAAAACAAAGCACTGGTCTGTTCTTTGACAGTGCTGTGAAGATGCGGTGTGGCTGTGCAGGGTGGGGGATCCCTTTCTACTTACGGCTCCATAGGGGTTGCACTACATATATTAAGATGCAAATATTATCCCAGTGATAACTGTCATACAAGCTTAAATCAGCATTGAGACTTGGGCCTCTTGCACATGGTACTGATGTTTGAACGTCAGCATTTCTGGAAGGAATTTCAGGCGTTTGTGTTACATGTATTTTTGTGTATTTGCATTCGCATGTACAATGCATTCCTTATGGCAAAATCTATGAAATTTCTAAATATTTAAGCTCATGTGCATTCTAATAAAAAATACTGACAGGGAAAGCATATTATTTTTATTTTTTTTATTCAACAATAGGCAGTGCTTGTAGTACCTGTGTGTAAAGGCATATTGTAAACAAAGGATGCATTTTAAACCATTAAAAAAAAAAAAAAAAAAAGTCTGTACTGAGCTTTTCAAGCCGCAGTGTGCACAGTTGCCAAGATTCTCAAAATGTTTTTTAGGGACACTCCGCCTACAAACCTTTTAGGTGGAGTGTCCCTAAAAAACATTTTGAGAATCTTGGCAACTGTGCATACTGTGGCTTGAAAAGCTCAGTACAGCCTTTTTTCTTTCTTTTTTTTACTGATCTAAAATGCATCCTTTGTATTATTTTAATTAGGGTTGTGTAGGCATAGGAGTAAAAAAAAATGCTAAATATTGGGCGTGGCTTAAAGAGTGTGCGGTTAAATAGAGCCTGATATTAATTACTTAGTGGAGAATGTGGTAATACAGTATATAGGGAAATAAAAAGAGAAAGAGGGATGGAGGGATGAAGAGAGAGAGAAAGAAAGAGGGATGGAGGCAGAGAAAGGGAGAAAGAGGGATGGAGGGAGAGAAAGGGAGAAAGAGGGATGGAGGGAGAGAAAGGGAGAAAGAGGGATGGAGGGAGAGAAAGGGAAAAAGGGGGATGGAGGGAGAGAAAGGGGGACGGAGGGACAGAAAGGGGGATGGAGAGAGAGAAAGGCGGGTGGAGGGAGAGAAAGGGAGAAAGGGGGATGGAGGAAGAGAAAGGGAGAAAGGGGATGGAGAAAATAGGAGGTACCTCAGTTTGTAGCAAAGCAATATAAGTGTATTAGAAGAGGGGAGGGACCTCAGTGTCCCGTGATGTACCTCAAAAGAAAAGGATTGTACAGGTTAGCTGTTATAAAAATCCTATTTTCTTTCTCGTACATCACGGGATACAGAGACTCAGTAATTACTGATGAAATGTCCCAGAGCAATGCTATCTGAGGGGAGGGGAACCACACAACATAGGGTGCAATCAGACCTGAGGACCCTGTACCGCTGCCTGCAGCACACTATGCCCAAAGGCGATATCCTCATGCCTTCTCAAATCCACCTGATAAAATTTGGTGAATGTATGAACTGATGACCAGGTTTCGGCCTTGCAGATTTGAGCCATGGAGGCCTGGTGATGCACTGCCCACGAAGCACTAATAGCCCTCGCGGAGTGCACCTCGATCTGAAAAGGCGGGACTTTCTGCTTCAAACCATAAGTTTGAACAATTACTTATCAAATCCACTTAGTAATGGTAGATTTCGATGCTGCCTGTCCTCTATCAGGACCTTCCGGCAATACAAACAAAACATCAGTTTTGTGACCCTGAGCAGTCGTTTCCAGAGAGGCTTTGACTGCTGTCACTACATCCAAAGAATGTAGTGACCTTTCTTCCGTAGAACACGGATCTGGAAAAAAGGAAGGCAGAACAATATCTTGGTTTAGAAGAAAACCTGAAACCACCCTTTGTAGAAGCTAGGATGAGGGTGCAATACCACTCTATCCTTGTGCATGGTTAAATAAGGCTCTTTACAGAAAAGAGCTGCTAATTCTGATACTCTTCTAGCAGAAGAAATGGCTACCAGAAAAAATGTACTTCCTCGTCAATAGGACCAAGGGAATTTGACGTGTCGGTTCAAAAGGCTGTTTCCGTAAAACTGACAGAACCAAATTCAAGTCCCAGGGGATTAGGGGCGCCTTAACCGGAGGATTAAGACGCATTACCCTCTGTAAAAAGCTTCAGACCAAATGCAAAGCAAGCGGACATCAAAACAATACTGACAAGGCTGAGACCTGGCCCTTGATGGTACTCAAGGCCAGCCCCATTTGCAGAAAGTCAAGGATTCTACCTATGACATATGTACTGGGATGCCAACCCTGGTTTGACACCAGGAGGCAGACTCTATGATAAATCCTAGACCCTGGAACCTGAGTGTTCAGGCCTTTAGGGCAAGATACGCCACACCGATCTCCAGAATGTTGATGGGTAAGGACCTCTCGGTCTTGGGCCATCTCCCTTGGACAGTCGACTGTTCGAGAACTGCTCCCAATCCCGAAAGACTGGCATGTGTTGTTACCACTCTCCAGGTAACTTGCAGATTTTTGAGTATCAGCCACCGAGGCTCCGATGCACTGCAGGAGACAGACGCATCAGAAAATCTAATGCCTGAACCTTCTTGTTCCAGTCAGACAGGATACTTTTTTGCAGCAGTCTCTAATGAAACTGAGCATAGGGAACTGCTTCGAATGAAGCCACCATCTTGCCCAGCAGCCTCATACAAAGGCGAATAGAAGGACCCTTCTTTGCCCTGAATACCTGAATCAGTTCCTATACGGCTCTGATCTTTGCCTGGGGTAAACATACCCTCTTCTGGGCTGTATCTGTGACCAGACCCAAATACTCTAGTCTTCTTACTAGCTTTAAAGAAGACTTCTCTAAGGTGAGGACCCAACCTAGGTACTCCAGTTAGTTGACTGTGGTGACCAAGTTTTGGTACAAGCGGGCCCCCGACTGATCTATCAAGAGCAGGTCGTCTAGGTATGCTATTACTGTTATACCTTGGGCCCTTAATCTAACCAGAGGAAGGGCCAAGATTTTTGTAAACACCCGAGGTGTAGTAGCTAGCCCGAAAGGCAGAGCTACAAACTGAAAGGGGCGTTTTTCTACTTTGAAAAGCAGGTACTTTTGATGAGAAGGGAAAATAGGTACATGCAGGTACGCATCCTTGATGTCTATTGATGCCAGAAGTTCTCCTCCTTGTCGGATGGAGACTATCGATCAGATCGATTCCATAAGTAAGGACCGTACTTTTAGGAATCGGTTTAGATCCTTGAGATCTAGAATGGGCCTGACATCTCCATTAGGCTTTGGTACCGTGAAAAGGTTTGAATAAAACCCCAATCTCTGCTCTTGTGTGGGAACAACCACGATAACTTTTTGTGACAATAGTCGCTCCAATGCTAGAAAGAGAGCCTTCTTTTTCTCTGGGTCTCTTGGAACATTTGATCAGAGGAAATGAGGAGAGGGGAATTCTCGGAACTCTAATTTGTAATCTAGAGTTAATGTGAAGAGCCCCCATCTTTCCTGAAAATCCTCCTGCCAGAGCCTTGAGAACTGTAGCAGTCTTCCCCTCACCCGAGCAAGCGGGGACGCCCCTTCATAAAGAGTCTTTAGCATTTTATAGACTTCCTCCCCCAGGACTTTTGTTCCTGGGGTTGACTCTGAGATTTAGTTCTTGAGCCTGAACGGAGGAGGCCGTCGCGACTGCCTGGAAGCTGATGCTCCTGGCACTGGAGAAAGAGCACGTTCAAAAGAGGGATGTTAACTCCTCTTTTAACCGGCAAGAGGGTGCCTTTCCCACTAGAGATCTTTTGGATAATAATTGTCCAAATCCTCTCTGAACAGCCTTGCACCACGAAAAGGGAATCCAGCCAGAAGCTTTATACATGGTGATTCGGTGGACCAATCTTTCAACCGTAAGATTCTATGCATATGCACCAACCCAAGCGTAAAGCAAGAAGTCTGGAGGATAGAATCTCTGATGGCATCAACAGCAAAACACAAAGCCGCTGGTAGGTTGGCCAACCCCTGGGCTTGCTGTTCAGGTAAAACCTGGAAGACCTGTTTAACATAGTCTCTCAAGTACTGCCAAACTCCGATTGCTGCCCCTGCAGGTTGAACCTGCCAGGGAGAAAAATCGATTTTTAACAGGAATTCCAATTTTTTATCAGTTTGATCCCTAAGCATCTGCGCATTGTCAACAGGACAAGCCAGACTTTTATTGATATGGTGGCATCAATAGCTGGTATACCCCACATCTTAATACATTTTTCCTCCATAGGACAAAGTGTTGAAAACTTTTTAGGAGGAAAAAGATGTTTATCTGGGTGATCCCACTCAGAATAATAAGCTTTTCCAGTAAACTATGAACAGGAAAGGCATGTACAGTTTGAGGAGGCTTCGGTGAACCCAAACAAGAGGAGGGTTCTTTAACTGACTCAGATACGGACAACTTAAATGTGGAGCGGACCAATCCAGCAAGAATTTGCACCAACACCTTCTCATTCTGAGAAGCTGAAGAGGGCCTTTCTCCACTTGATTCCTCAAAAGAGGAATCATCAGTCTCATCCCGATCCTCTGATCCTTTTTTTTCCCAGAGTTCCTCTGTTGAGGGTCCTGGGTGGCAGAGGGGGGCCTAGTGCGTTTTCTTCCACTGAGTGAAGATGCGATTAAGTCCACTAATCTTTCCTCTAGCCCATTTATGGTTGAGGAAAAACCTTGTGCTTCATGCATACAGGGGCTGAAGTGCCAGAAGCAGATGCAGCCCCTGACCCCAACGGCTCACCTGGCCAGCTTCCCAGGTCATTCAGGGAGGGGGAAGGTGCTACAGAGGGGGGGTCCTCAGAGCCTGAGGGAGATCCCTTTGAGCCCCTGTTTTTAGGGGTATTTGTACCTCTTCTGCCGATAGTGCCAAGCAACAAAGGTAGAGGTACCACAAAAAAAGCACTGACTGCTGGGAAATGTAGTTCAGCAACTGCTGCTGCTACTAAGACCCAGTCTGGTGTTTAAGTAAATGCTGCCAGGGAATGCCTGTGTCCCAGACTCACATGTGCCTGTCAGCTCTGTGTCCTTCCATAGGCTTTGTGCACCTGAAAAAGAGTGCACTTTATAGCCTGTATCACCAGCAATGTGGACGTCTAACCACACCGACGTTGCGTTAACGCTCTGCCCCCCTCCTCCGCTCGCCCCTTCCACCCCCCCCCGTCTTTTAGGAAAAAAAAGGCCGCTTTCCCAGAACCTGCATGGAGGGGAGGCTGGGGTGGAGGAGAGAGCAGGGCCGGTGGATGGGAAGCCGCAGTAATGGCGGCGGTGGCGGGCAGCGACGGGCGGTATGGTATACTACCGCTTCTCTGTGCCTATTCTAAGCCATGGGGGGAGAATCAGATACGGACAACTTAAATGTGGAGTGGACCACATCCTGTCTAGGGTGTGCCAGTGTCCAATCACCTAGTGATACCCTATCTAATTACTGAGTCTCTGTGTCCCGTGATGTAGGAGAAAGAAAGAGAAAGGGAGAAAGGAGGATGGAGAGAGAGAAAGGGGGATGGAGAGAGAGAAGGGGAGAAAGGGGGATGGAGAGAGAGAGAAAGGGAGAAAGGGGGGTGAAGAGAGAGAGAGAAAGGGGGGGTGGAGAGAGAGAGAGAAAGGGGGGATGGAGAGAGAGAGAGAGAGAGAAAGGGAGAAAGGGTGATGGAGAGAGAGAGAAAGGGAGAAAGGGGGATGGAGAGGGAGAAAGAGGGATGGAGAGAAAGGGAGAAAGAGGGATGGAGGTAGAGAAAGGGAGAAAGAGGGATGGAGGGAGAGAAAGGTAGAAAGAGGGATGGAGGGAGAGAAAGAGAGAAAGAGGGATGGAGGGAGAGAAAGGGAGAAAGGGGGATGGAGAGAGAGAAAATGGGATGGAGAGAGAGAAAGGGAGAAAGGGGGTGGAGAGAGAGAAAGGGAGAAGGGGTGGAGAGAGAGAAAGGGGGGTGGAGAGAAAAGGAGAAAGAGGGACGGAGATTGTGAAAAGGAGAAAGAGGGGTGGAGAGAGAGAAAGAGGGACAAAGAGAGAGAAAGGGAGAAAGAGGGATGGAGACAGAGAGAAAGGGCGAAAGAGGGATGAAGAGAGAGAAAGAGGGATGGAGGGAGAGAGAAAGAGGGATGGAGGGAGAGAAAGGGAGAAAGAGGGATGAAGAGAGAGAAAGAGGGATGAAAGGAGAAAGAAAGAAATAAAGGGAGAAAGAGGGATGGAGAGAGGGATGGGGGGGGGGGGGGGGTGGAGAGAGAAGTATGGAGAGAGAGACTGAGAGTAGTGGGCCTGAGGTTGAAGGGATCAGAACCGCTGCTGTAAACATACCGAAGCTGCTGCCGTGAGTCACTGAACAGACAGTCTGAAGGCCACCACATTGGAACCAGTTCAAGAAGGGCCCCATTCCACCACAAAACTTTGCAGTCTTAACAAGGATTTGGTGAGAGGGCCGAGTAAGCCATACTCTCCATACTCAAGTACTGCCAGTTGTCATTACGGTCACATAAGAGGGTTTCTGCTTCCTTCCTACATGCAGCTTCTTTGCAGAGCAGCTCTATGCCATAACACAGGAAGCCCCGACAGTACACCCATTGACTGGGACACGGCGCAGCCTGCCTTCTGCTTCCTCCTCAGCCAATAGGTAGCTGCATCCCTCCCAGAATTTCCCTACTCCCAGCCCACCCAGCTTAGTATGTGTGTGGGCGGGAATTACACCTTTGGCAACCATGCGCACGCTGCACCAGGTGACAGCAGAGAGGTGTGGCCTTTTTTATGGGGAATCAGACTCCCTGACACAGTCCGCCACAGTTTATGGTATTCTGCCCACGGACAGGCACAGACCAGGACATGGGTCTGAATTCCGTGAATGTCCCGGGCAGATCAGGACTGTTGGCAACTATGAGTGTGCAAGAGTCCTTAGTGCACGCAGTCTGTCTGATTTTGGTAAATTCAGTTTATATGCTTGAAGCCCCAATCTAGCAATCTACGGAAACATAATGAATGCAAAGGTGTATTATTAGAAGCCTTATTGATGGATGATGAAAAAAGCTCACAATCCAACTTGACAACCAGCCAAATTTTTAATTAGTGAAAGTTATTAGTGAATAGCCATTTAATATTTCATTTGTGAAAGAAGATCACAAGGCTCATGCAAGAATCCACGGCCAGAAAGATCATATCATGTGGAACCAATTTACTGGACTTTTGAATTCTTCCCATTAACCTGAAATATAAATGCAAGAAAAACATTACATTTGGATCAATTTATATACAGGATAAGCATTTTATAACTTGTCATTAAGCAAAATATATACTGAACATGGCTTACTTTAATGTTTCATTATCCAGGTGGCATAGATGTCTGGTGAAGCAGCACACATTATTGTTGTATATGCTGTATTTCTAAATAAACCAGACAAAAAAGTTAATTATGCTTTAATACAATATACATTTATAGGTATTTAAAAGCCCAAATCCTGTGTTCTGGACTGCTGCATATTATGGAATTCATATAGTCTATAAAGTAGCAATATTCTGTTGGGGATCACTATAACTGCATGAAAATATATAAATATATACTTGCATGCAGTATTGTAGTCAGAGACGCCCCACAATGCGCACTAAAATACAAGTATATTGGGGTTGTGCATTGGGGTACCCATGGCTTCTAACGCACCACAAAGGTGTGAACAGTTAGTACAGGTGTGAACAGGTGGTAGTTTGAGGTTATGATAATTAAAAAATATATATATTTTTAGGCAGGAAGGACACATTTTAGCTGAGGGTCAACTTTAATATCACAGGTGTGCTTTAGCAATGCTTTAAACATTTTTGGTTTGAAGGTAGCACAAAAGGCGAAACTATCAATTTTGAACAGCCAAAAATGCACATATATATGGTTGTTATAATAGTAAAACAGTTTTCACTTACACGTTTGTCCCATTTATTGAAGTAAACACCTGTCATACAAACAATAGTGTAAGATAATGTAGAACTATTCATAACTAATACAGCAATTATAGGGTATACAACTTTAACTACAATACTCTGCCAGTAACTGGATCCATAAAAATAATCACATATATTGTTATAACCTCCCATACATGTTGAATAAGAGAACCTAGTTTCAAATTTGTATTCAAAGGTGTAATGAATCAGTACAGGCTGGTTGCACAATGGATTATACCTCAACACTATCATTAGGTCAATAATTAAAGTGGTTGTAAAGGTAAAAGTTTTTTTATTTATCTTTATTATTATCTGCATTAAGGTAAAAAAACATACAATAGTAGTGCCCCCAGTCCCCCCCCATAACACTTACCTGGCTCCTGTATTGTTTCAGCACTGTGCCCAGATTCAATTCTCCCCTCCCCTCTCTGTGCTATCACAAGTTTGGCTGAGAGCGAAGGGAGCCATTGGCTCCTGCTGCTGTCAGTCAAAGCCAGTGAAGGGGGAATGGCGGTGGGGCCAAGCCACGCTGTGTGTTTCTCAATAGACACACACAGCCCTGCTTGGAATCCAGCCCACATGTGTGCCCCCATAGCAAGCAACTTGCTATGGGGGCGCTCATAGAAAAAAAGAAGCCAAGAGAGTCAGTGGGGGACCCTAAAAGAGGAAGCTTGGGGCCACTCTGTGCAAAACCATTGCACAAAGCAGGTAAGTATGCCATGTTTGTTATGTCGAAAAAAACAAAAAACTTTACAATCACTTTAAGGACACGTGTAGGATTTATACAGTATATCTCTGAAAGAAAAGATCCGGTTGGGAGCTGCTATCACCCACTTCTTTTAAGGAGTGTAAATTCAAAGGCTCTAATCCTAATTTATACTTTATTGCCTACCTGATCTGGAATACGTAGCTTAGGGGGTGTATTTTTTCCATTATTGGTGTCCCTTTCTGATGATGATGTGCTGGTCAGAGTGGATGGACTATTTCTTCAGTTTCTGACACATGCCCAGGGTTGCCACCTGTTTGGGATTCACCCGGACAGTCTGGGTTCTGGACTCATGTGTCTGGGTTTCAGGTGGGCTGACACATTATTCATACTGGGCGGTAACCAAGGTAGTCACACACATATCTAATGTCATCGCGGTGCTGCGGGGCAGCAGTCTGGGGGCAGATTTCGGCATCACTGCGTGACAGGGTGATGATGTCAGCAAGATCAATTTGGCCACACCCACCCTCCGCTGCAGCACACTACGCGCACCACATTACTCCTCTCCTTAGGGCATTCAAAGGTGTCCCAGGCCACTAAAGTGTTTTGGGTTTGGCTTGAAAAAGAGGTGGCAACTCTACACATGCCCATTCAGCACCGCTCACATGTTCTTCTGCCTTGGCTCAAATCCTGGCCAGCCGCAAGCCTGCTTATCTCCTTGCCTTCTCCGGCAGAGTCATTTTCCTCCGCTCCCCACCCAGTAGTAGCCGGGGCCCGGAGAGTGAGACCCGAGAGGCTGTGAGGCAGGTGGCGGAGGCGGCAACGGGCAGAGAGAGGCAGCTGAGCTCAGCTGATGATGTCCAGCAGCAGGAATAGAGGGGAAGCAGATCCAATCGTGGGGCTGCCAGTGCCTTCAAGGCTTCAACACAGGTGTGCTTTGGGGGTGTCTGTGAATAGACTACATTGCACTGTGTCTGTCTCTCTGGCATAATGGATGGTATCACAACTCACAGGCAGCAGGGGGCACTTATTGGTCAGAAGTTAACAAAATCAGCACCCAGCAGCCATGTTATGTGACACACTGTGACAGAGCCAGCCAAAGCCATGATAGAGTGTCTGCTGCCTGTGAGTTATCATAATGCTGATGATCTTAACCAGTTGCAGATCGCCTGATATCAGATTTACTGCTACAGGGCGGTCACGCTTGTGCAGGATCACTTATATATGTGATCCTGTATTTCTGGGTATCAGAGCCAATCAGCGGATCTGGCGGAATTGCCTAGTGGTCTGCCTATGTAAACAAGGCAGTTCGCCATTCTGTCAGTGTGGAAGACATTGATCCTGTGTTCCTGCAAAGCATTTACAGGGCCTATGTCTTCCCTCCCCCACAGTCAGAAAACACTTGTTAGGCACACATTTAACTCATTGATTGCATTAGTATACTGACAGTACATATTTTTAGCACTGATCACTGTATTAATGTCACTGGTTTCCACAAAGTGTTAAAAGTGTCACTTAGTGTCCGATTTGTCCACCGCAATATTACAGTTCCGATATGAGTCATTGATTGCTGCCATTAGTAAAACAAAAAAAAAAACATGTCCCCGGATTTCATTTTAAAAATCTGGTCACCTTACCATAGTGACAACACCCACTGTTAGTTGTCAGAATGCAGATGTTGAGGAAAGTTGTAGGAAAAGGGGGCAAGCATAGCCACATACTTGGCCACAATAACATTGTATGTAAGTATGCTTACAGTAGTCAAAGTGAAGAAATTCCTCAAGGACGGTGGATACACAAAAACGAACTGTTAGGCCTTGAACTCAGCCTAGTCAGCAACTCCTTTCATTTACCCAAAAGATGTCAGTCATTCCTTTATAAATTAAAAGTCAGAAGCTATAAAATAATGTAGCTGCTGACTTTTAATAAACCGACAGTCACCTGTCCAGGGATCCAGCACCGTCCTCACGCAAAGCGGTTTCTTCACCGGTCTTTGGGTCCTGGAGCTGGTTAACTGTGGGCAGCCGGTTGTTGTTCTTTGTGGCTTCACAGCCTACTGCACATGCTCCCTCTGAGTGGTCCCTTCAGCCTTCTAGGTGGCGAGGAGAACTTCTACTCAGATCATCTAGGCGATCTGAGCAGACGGGGAGAGGGTACCTGTCAAAACCATGTACCAGCTTCCCCCAAAAAGTCCCTAAAATTGAAGAGGAGGGTAAGCGGAACCTCCCCCTTTGGATGAAGTTCTGCTTTAACCAGTTCTGGTACAGGCCAGTTCCAAAATAATTTTTTTTGTTGATAAAAAGTGAGACCCTTAAAAATAAAATGGTTGTTGTGGTATTTTGTTATGCTGCACAATATTTGTTTAGTGGTTTATCAAGCACAAATTTTCAGGAAAAACGACACTTTCATGAATTTACGATATAATGGCCATAAAACATAAAAGATGATGTTACATTATAGAGCCCTACCATTTCACGCTTTAAATTGCATATGCCCGTGAAACAGCTCCAAACTACAGTACCTAAAAAATCTCCATAAGGGGATGATTTAAAAGCCTTTACAGGTCACCAGTTTAGAGTTACACAGGAGGTCTGGCACTAGAATTATTACTTTCACTCTCACGTTCGTGGTGATACCTCACGTGTGGTGCAATTACCATTTACATATGTATGCAGGAACTACCTGCGTGTTCGCACTTGTGCATCAGCACAGGGGAATGTGAGCACTTTAAAAAAAAAAAAACATTTTCTTTATTTTATTTTTTTTAAAAATTACACTGTAGGTTTAATTTTTTTTTTTGTGGATGAACTTTATTGATATCATAAGGGATGAACAACATAACTTGTGATAGCATGGGCCATGACAGGTCCTCTTTATGGAGAGTTCTGGGGTCTATTAGACCCCAGATCTCTAATCTGGCTTTTAAAGCTACTGATCAAACCGAGATTGCTGCTCAGATTACTTTTTTTTGTAGGGAATCGCTGGATCTAAAAAAATTATACCTCAATCATTGCTGTAGCCGCAGTGATGACCGAGATATCACCCTTCCCATCCAAGGACATACGGGTATGTCCTATGCAGGGCCAGATTAAGAACATCATAGGCCTGGTGCTGAGGGTTTTGGTTGGGCTTTTCCTAAAAAAAAAAAAAAAAAAAAAAAAAAAAACGCAAACAATTTTTTTATTATAACAAATGAAATTAAATAAAGAGAGGGAGGATGAGAAAGAGAGAGAGGGGATGGGTGAGGGTAATGGAGGGAGGATGAGAGAGAGTGGATGCGCATTAGCATGCGTGGAAGATACAGCAACGCAGTCTGGCCAAGGCAAGTGACCGAAGGCACAAAACCCAGGAAGGAAGACTGGGTAAAAATGGAAGCGCCCGGGACCCGCTGGATTTATCACAGTGCAGCGCTGGAGGGCTCAGTCTGACAGGTAAGTGTACACTAATGTGCTAATATGCTCTGCATACTAGTACATTATGGCATAACCTACCTGAGGGCCTCTAAAAAGTAGTAATGTTAGCAAAGTTTATTACCACTTTAATATTACAGGATCCCAGGAGCCTCTTATGGGGCCCCCTACTGACTCGGTGGCCATTGGCCAGTGCCCAAACATTTCAAAAATATTTTCAGGGACACTTTTTAATCAGCAGGGGCGGTCCGTGCATAGGGGGTGCCGTGGCGGTTCAACTTGGTGGGACACATTCTGCTGCAACTTGGTGGGACACATGCTGCTGCAACTTGGTGGGACACATGATGCTGCAACTTGGTGGGACACATGATGCTGCAACTTGGTGGGACACATGATGCTGCAACTTGGTGGGACACATGATGCTGCAACTTGGTGGGACACATGATGCTGCAACTTGGTGGGACACATTCTGCTGCAACTTGGGGGGACACATTCTGCTGCAACTTGGGGGAACACATTCTGCTGCAACTTGGGGGAACACATTCTGCAGCAACTTGGTGGGACACATGATGCTGCAACTTGGTGGGACACAAGCTGCTGCAACTTGGTGGGACACATACAAAAAAGGGCCAAAACGGGCTGGGTAATACCAACCCCGGGACTTTTACCGGTATCAGATCAATAAAATCAGCGATTAAGTATCAATTGCTAAGAATAGTTTTATTTATTTCAACATACATCAGTAATACACAAAACATCACTGTACAACCATAAAATATGATTATGCAAGGTACAATGTGGAACACCCACAAATTTACCCCAATTTTTTACATAAAAACACGAAAGCTGAGCTGCGATTTTTCTACATGTTTCGCTCAAAGTTCAAGCTTCTTCAGGAAATAACGCAGCTGCTAATCATAGCTAAAATAATAAAATAAAAACAGAATGTAATTAATTCTTAGAAATTATTTCAAAAATCAAAATTACATATAATCCAAAATATTATTGGATTATATGTAATTTTGATTTTGAAATAATTTCTAAGAATTAAATACATTCTGTTTTTATTTTATTATTTTAGCTATGATCACATTGTACCTTGCATAATCATATTTTATGGTTGTACAGTGATGTTTTGTGTATTACTGATTTATGTTGAAATAAATAAAACTATTCTTAGCAATTGATACTTAATCGCTGATTTTACTGATCTGATAGTGGTAAAAGTCCCGGGGTTGGTATTCCCCAGCCCGTTTTGGCCCTTTTTTGTTTGTTTCTATATGTAATTTTGGGACATGGTATCTTTTCGATTCAATTCCTCCATCTTAATTTTGACCTTGGTGGAAAACATGCTGCTGCAATTTGGTGGGACACATGCTGCTGCAACTTGGTGGGACACATGCTGATGCAATTTGATGGTGACACATGCTGCTGCAATTTGAAGGTGACACATGCTGTTGCAATTTGGTGGTGACACATACTGCTGTAATTTGGTGGTGACACATGCTGCTGCAGTTGATGGTGACACATGCTGCTGCAATTGATGGTGACACATGCTGCTGCAATTGATGGTGACACATGCTGCTGCAATTTGATGGTGACACATGCTGCTGCAACTTGGTGGGACACTGTCAGACTTTACGTACCTGGCAGGTGAGCCCGAGATAGCAGGGGAAGGTCTCCCTTACGGGTCTGGTTTGTGGCCCCTGGTAGGATGGACAGGAGGCATGGGAGCGCAGACGGGTATGAGAGCCTGGCATGTTGGAAACAGGAGAAGAAGTCTAACAGCCTGGTGCAGATGGATAGGTAGTCTCCAGACAGCTGGATGCAGGCAGCAGATGCAGAACAGGAGCTGGTAAGGCAGGTCCAGTCACAGGCACGGTTGGCAGCAGGCGGGTGGTGCAGTTCAAAGGATAAGGCAAGTTCAAAGTCCAGGTCACAAGCAGGGTTGGCAACAGGCGGGCAGCGCAGTACAGAGGAGCAGGCAGATTCGGGGTCACAGACAGGCCGAGGTCAAGGGCAGGCAGCAGGCAGGACAATCCAAGGGGCAAGCTGGGTAAACCGGAGGTCAGGAATTCCAAGCAAGATCACGGGTACAAGATACAGGGAGCTGCAAATCGGACAGCACCGAGCACACTGCGGGAGACACCTAAATAGGCCATTTGGTGCCAACGCGCACAGGCGCACGCACACACGCACAAGCGCGCACCCACACACCAGCATGCACAGGCGCACGCCCATGAGCACCAGCACACACCGGCGCACCGCAGAGCACCCAGTGGCATGTCCGTTACGGGCATTTCTCTGACAGACACATGCTGCTGCAACTTGGTGGGACACATGCTGCTGCAACTTGGTGGGACACATGCAGCAACTTGGTGGGACACATGCTGCTGCAACTTGGTGGGTCAAATTCTGCTGCAACTTGGTGGGACACATGCTGCTGCAACTTGGTGGGACACATGATGCTGCAACTTGGTGGGACGCATGCTGCTGCAATTTGGTGGGAGACATGCTGCTGCAACTTGGTGGGACACATTCTGCTGCAATTTGGTGGGACACATGCTGCAACTTGGTGGGACACATGCTGCTGCAACTTGGTGACACACGCTGCAACTTGGCGGGTCACATTCTGCTGCAACTTGGTGGTGACACATGCTGCTGCAACTTGGTGGTGACACATGCTGCTGCAACTTGACGGTGACACATGCTGCTGCAACTTGGTGGTTACACATGCTGCTGCAATTTATGGTGACACATGCTGCTGCAATTTGATGGTGACATATGCTGCTGCAATTTGATGGTGACACATGCTACTGCAATTTGGTGGGACACATGCTGCTGCAATTGATGGTGACACATGCTGCTGCAATTGATGCTGACACAGGCCGCTGATATTTGGTGGGACACAGGCTGCATTTGGTGGGACACAGGCTGCATGTAAGGAGGGACTCCGCTGGGGGCACCTGATGTAAGGACGGACTACTCTGGGGACACCTGATGGAATCTGGTGGCAGGCGACGTGGCTAGTGACACGCTCAGAGCTCCCACTGATTCTGCATTATGGTGAGTTGAATGATTTCATTTTATATTACAATGCTATAATATAAATAATGCGCTTCAATCATCCTGACACCATAACAACCATGATGCCGATATGATTGAAGTGCTAACACCAGGTGTTTGAAATATCTTTATCTGCTGATTGTTAAACAGCCTGCTGTCCCTCCATCCCTCTCTCCCTCTCCCTCCGTCCCTTTAGAGTAGCTGACATCCCTTATGTTCCTCTATACATCACAATAGTAATCACAAAATTAAATGAGTACTAATAATGGGCAGAACAAATATAAGGACTGAGAAGATTTCCTTTAGTTGAACTAACAAAAGTGTGCCCATTCTAGAGCTGGTAACATTGATGATATTCAATATAAATTTTAAAGAACTGTTTTTGTGGGCAAGAGGCATAGGGGTGGAGTATGGATGGTACAAAAGTGGGAAGTATGCGCAGGTCAGGGAGAGGAATCTGAAGGGTATACAGGAGAGGAGTGTGGAGGGTATGGCAGTAGGCACTATGCACAGGAGAGGAGTGTGGCGGTATGGCAGTGGGCAGTATGCACAGCAGAGGAGTGCGGAGGGTTTACAGTGGGCACTATGTACAGGGGAGGAATATGGAGGTTATGCCAGTGGGCAGTATGTGAAGGAGAGGAGTGTGGAGGGTATGATGGGGGCAGCATGTACAGGAGAGGAGTGTGGAAGGTATTATGGGGGCAGTATGTACAGGAGAGGAGTGTGGAGAGAAAGACAGTTGGAAGTATGTGCAGGAGAGGAGTGTGGAGGGTAGGGCAGTGGGCGGTATGTACCATAGAGGAGTGTGGGCAGTATGATAGTGGGCAGTATGCCCAGGAGAGGAGTGTGGAGGGTATGACAGCTGGCACTATGTACAGTAGAGGAGTTTATGAATGTTGGAAGGGTATGACAGTGGGCAGTATGTACAGGAGAGGAAGTGTGGATGGTATGATACTGAGCACTATGTACAGGAGACGAAGGTAAGACAGTGAGCTGGGAAGAGAGGTTTGTCAGCAGGGGGGTGTGAGGTGGTCAAGGAGGGATATCAATCCTCGGGTGTGTGGGGGTGGAGTAACTGGGAGTGATATCTTTATCTGATATGGTCTGTCACCTGCAGGTTTGGAAATTGTCACCTGTGATATAAGTTGAAGGGAGGTGGCTAACATGGGGAGTGACCTGGTTGGTGGGAAGTGTGAAATGGATGATGTGTTTCAAGTTTCTTTCACATTTGCGGTAATGCTTACTGCCCTCTGAAAAGTGATCTGTGGTGGATTGCTTTTTATCGAGTGGTGTAGCAGCAGCTGGCAGGCATTCATGAGGTGCTACAGCTCCCTCCTTGTTTTTTTTTTTTTTACATTGCTGAATGGTATTTTTACATTGTTGGATTATGCTGCTACTGCGAGTGAGTTTGGCTTGTAGTTGCAGAGTGGCCCCATTGAAATCAATAGGAGATTTTTATAGGCGGTGCTGCCTGTCAAACTCTGCAGGCTCCAAGCTGTCCATTGAGCTCAGTGCCTCTGACAAGGAGTGAGGAGAGGTTCTGTGAGCTCATCATCTCAGTCTGCTGCAGAGTGTGCCGGCTTGTATTTAACCTGGCCGCTCTGTATGTAGCTTCTGACAGGCTGTGCAAGGAGTCCCGTATATCTCCGGAACCATAGATGATAGGTTCCCCAAATTTTGACCAGTGGTGGGGTAGGTCTTCAGATACATACCCCCCAAATCTCGTGACCCCTGGTCGCCAAGCTATGACCCTCAAAGTTGATTTACTTATTTTTTTGGCAAATGGGTCGATCTTAAGGTAAGCCGCCTAGCGCTGCAGCTCCAATAGCCCCTATGTTAATCCATCTCTGGTCCTATGGATGGGAAGTGCTTAATTAAAGTTTCCAATTCATATGATTTGTACTCTTTGGCGATCTCATATCTATGTAAATATGCCTTTTTTTCCATAATGTGTATATAGAAAAGGGGATCATTAACACTTGTTACAATGGATAGTGTGTATATATAGTGAAAAATATTATACACTGGCCCTACCCTTAGAATTAGGATCAGTATGACTATCCTTACACTTTTGATATCTGAGTTCTGCTTATTTCTTCTAGAATGACTGATTGGTTTAATGAAGCCTACTACACTTGTTTGCATCATGATACAGAGAAACATACAGGTTAGCATATTACCACCTTGAATAAGTGATCCACGTTGATGTTTTTCTTCTTGTCCCGATTCATAGCATTAACTATAGCAACCCTGACATAAAATAAACAAACATTACTTGTAATAACTACAGCAATTAAAAAACAAAAACAGATGTTCGCTATTAAGTGTAAGGATCAAATTGATGATATAGTGCCTTCCACATTTTGTCATGTTACAACCAAAACCATAAATGTCTTTTATTGGGATTTTATGTGATACACCAACACAAAGTGGCACATTGTGAATTGTGAAGTGGAAAGAAAATGATAAACGGTTTTCAATTTTTTTTTACTAATAAATATCTGAAAAGTGTGGTGTACATTTGTATTCAGCCCCCTCAATACTTTGTAGAACCACCTTGTTGGGTATATCTCTACCAGCTTTGCATCTAGAGTGACATTTTTGGCCATTTAGCTTTGCAAAATAGCTCAAGCTCTGTCAGATTGGATGGAGAGCATCTGTGAACAGCAATTTTCAAGTCTTGCCACAGATTGTCAATTGAATTTAGGTCTGGACTTTGACTGGGCCATTCTAGCACATGAATATGCTTTGATCTAAAACATTCTATTGTAGTTCTGCCTGTATGTATAGGGTTGTTGTCTTGCTGGAAAGTGGACTTCTGTTCCAGTCTCAAGTCTTTTGCAGACTCAAACATGTTTTCTT
Source organism: Lithobates pipiens (assembly GCF_037356315.1). Lineage (NCBI taxonomy): Eukaryota > Metazoa > Chordata > Amphibia > Anura > Ranidae > Lithobates > Lithobates pipiens. The sequence goes on from NW_027507718.1 coordinate 249,601,364, forward strand.
CTTAGATTGCACTGTATTTGGCTCCAGCCATCTTCCCATCAACTCTGACAAGCTTCCCTGTCCCTGCTGAAGAAAATGATCCCCACAACATGATGCTGCCACCACCATGTTTCACGGTGGAGATGGTGAGTTCAGGATGATGTATGGTGTTAGTTTTCTGCCACACATAGTGTTTTGCTTTTAGGCCAAAAAAGTTCAATTTTGGTCTCATCTGATCAGAGCACCTTCTTCCACACCTTCTTCCACATGTTTGCCCACATGGCTTCTTACAAACTGGAAATCTAACTTCTTATGGCTTTCTTTCAACAATGGCTTTCTTCTTACTGCTTCCATACAGGCCAGATTTGTGGAGTACACGACTTATAGTTGTCCTGTGGACAGATTTTCCCACCTGAGCTGTGGATCTCTGCAGCTTCTCCAGAGTTACCATGGGCCTCTTGGCTGCTTCTCTGATCAAAGCTCTCCTTGCCCGGCCTGTCATTTTAGGTGGTAGGTTTGCAGTTGTGCCATACTCTTTCCATTTTCAGATGATGAATTAATCTAACCCTAACCCTGCTTTAAGCTTCTCCACAACCTTATCCCTGAACTGTTTGGTATGTTCCTTGGCCTTCATGATGCTGTTTGTTTACTAAGGTTCTAAAAACCTCTCAGGGCTTTACAGAACAGCTGTATTTATACTGAGATTAAATTACACACAGGTGGACTCTATTAACGAATTAGGTGACTCCTGAACCCCCTTCGGTCTAATGTAGGGATGAGGGAACATAAGTTCGACTCGAACATCGGGTGTTCGCCTGTTCGCCGAAAAGGCGAACAATATGCGATGTTCGTGGCAAATTCGAAAGCCACCGGAACACCGTTAAAGTCTATGAGACACACCCCCACAACCATCGGGCAAGGATTGTGGGGACGAGGCCCTTGTCCCCATCAACATGGGGACAAGGTGCTTTGGGGTATGAGGGCATGTGGCCTGGTACGGTTCGGGGGGGGGGGCACTCTCTCGTCCCCTACCTCTTTTCCTGCGGCCTGCCAGGTTGCGTGCTCAGATAAGTGTCTGTGTTCTTAATGGTGTTCGTGTGTTCTTTCGAATGTTTTGCCTGTTCAGTATGTTCTGGTGCGAACCGAACCGAGGGGTGTTCGGCTCATCCCTAGTTTAATGAGAACCTCTAGAGTTAGGGATAGCTGACATCCTTCTTTGTAGAGTGGGTTACAAGGCATAGTGGGTGTAGTGCAAGATAGATTAATGGGCGTCAGACACTTCTTGAATGCAAAGAGATTTATTGTCTCTTAAACAGAACTGTGGGAGAGAGGGTTAGGCCCAGGACACCCTTTGCAATGTTAATTGGCAGACTCCAAGCCTTCTATAGGTAGACAGCCATGCAGGGAAAGGCATCCAGCCAGACATATCTGCATGTGTAGACATGCTGTCTCCTATGGCAACAATCTTGAACAGTTTCTAACAAAGGCTAAAATGAACTTCACTTCCTATACAGTCTCCTCTTGTAGATCTTCACTCCACTGAGCTCCCAGTCTCTCAATAGACTTGCTGATCCACTGCCATTGAATCTCCTGAGCTCTTCCAATCTTCTCACTGAGTATCTTCCTCTAGCATCACCCCTGTGTCCCGGCTGGGTCCCTTTCTTGGCACTCACAGATACTTAAGCTTCACCCAATGGCCTGCTCGGTCCCTGGCTTGACACACAAGGCTGCTCTGCAAGCGTTACCTCTGCTGGCTGGGTCCCTGGCTTGACACCTGCTGAAGTTTCCCAATTCTTCACCTTCCCCGGTTGGTGAGAATACTGCTCCGGTACTTGCTACAGCTACTCACTGTGGTCCCTGGTAATAAGGTGATTGGTCGATTAGTGCTCACAAGTTTCCCTCTTTCCCTCTACCTCCGACCATGACAGGTTCTCTAGCCGGCAGAACCAGCAGTTCTGGTTGGACTGCAAGCCACAGTCCCAACCCTACGCTGCTCTCTTGCTTCTGAATAGGCCCTCAGACAGCCCAGCAGCCAGACGTCCCTGGGATAGGCTTCAGGCTCTGCCCTAGCAGCCTGGGGCAGCACAACATATGTCCACCCAGACTGCCATCCAGGTGGCACAGAACCCAGATCACCTGACCTCACCCAAATAAATAGGCCCTCCCAGCAGGCCAAAGGACCCATTGGCTGAGACACCCAATCTATTCCTAATCTGTCCTTGCAATGCCCTTGTCTTATCTAATGCTACCAGATACCCAACCATCGAGCACCAAGTCCAGAGTAAGGGTGGACTTAATTGATCTGCTATCAATTGGCCAAGGCAACTATATCTGACAGCTAAATTTACTAGCAACCCTACCTAAACATCAGGGTGCTACATACTGTACCTTTTTGGTTGCATCATGACAAAATGTGGAAAATTTCAAGGGGCGTGAATACGTTTTCAAGGCACTGTACATGATTGTATTTAAGATGACATAATTTAGAGCTGAATCGGTTTAGAAGAAATATTTACCATAGAACTTTTTTTTGCCCAGAGCCCTAGTAGCTTTACTTCTGAGGATTTCTTAGCTAATCGCTTGGACCATTCTGAAAAAACTAGGCCTAAATAGGAAAGCGATTAAACCCTTGTGGCGTTGGACTCCAATATTGCTGATGATGTAGGTCAAATGAATGTGGTAGTGAAAAAAGAGATTTGTACCTGAATGACAGGTAGCTGATGCGCTATATCCAGATGCAGTATACAATTGGTGCTTGGTGAGCTCCTGATGAAGACAACAGGATATAGAATCTCTACAAGATGACCTTGATAAAATTAAATGTTGGACAGCTACATGGCAGGTTTAGTATTGAAAAATGTAAAGTTATGCACTTGGAAGCTAAAAATGTGTATGCAAGTTATTCATGAGGAAGTGTTTCTCTAGGGGAAATGAGATTGAAAATGATCTGGAGATCTTTGTAGACCATAGACTCAATGATAGCATGCAATGCTAGGCTGTGGCTAGCAACATCAGCTGACTACTATCATGCATTAAAATGGTATTTACTAAAGAGATAAAACTATAATTCGTCCACTTTACAAAAGATTGGTTAGACCTTGAGTATGCAGTTCACTTTTGGGAACCAATCCTCAGGAAAGGTGTCTTTGAACTTGAGAGAATTCAGAGAAGGGCAATGAATCTAGTAAGGGGGTGATGGAGAACCTAAGTTATGATGAAGGATTACAGAAATAAGAACTGACCTCTGGGCAAGAAAAAGTTTCACACTAGGAGGGTTACATTTTAGTTTACATCTAAGTAGCCACAAAAAGCAGTTTTACTTATGCAATCCTATGATCTAGAAAGCAACTCTGGGCTGTAAGCCCATTCCCTGCAGCTTCTTCTCCCCTATGTTTTGGCAGTTGGATGCCCCTGGTGTCATCCAGACCAATGCAATGCAGGGCCTATAGCCATGCACTGGTTATGAGGATGCTGAGGTAAGCCTCCAGAGCATAGGAGTGCGCTGTCTGCGGGCGGACAGAGGATTGGGTAATTGATTGAATGCAAGGGATAATTTATTTTTTTCTTGGAACCAAGCTTTAAACGTGTTCTCCCTGGCAAAGAGGCACTTAAATGAGGATATGATAGAATTATGCAAATGTATCAGCGGTGACTGCAATAATGGGAATAAACTCTTCAGTCTGAACATGAAGTTGGACAAAAAGCAATTCAATCTTAAACTGCATTTTTTATTTTTTTTGTTAACTGCAGGAATTCTTTATATTCAGAAAAATAAAAATGCGTTACCCCCTTCCATAGTTAGCGGTGTCAGTGCTATTTATTTAAAAAAAATGTTTTTCAGCGACCCCAATATACAGGGATATGGGAATCCATAGTAATATATTCACATTCATGTATACATACAAATATACAGTATATCACAAAAGTGAATACACCCTTCAGATTTTTGTAAATATTTTATTATCTTTTCATGTGACAACACTGAAGAAATAACACTTTGCTACAATGTAAAGTAGTGAGTGTACAGCTTGTATAACAGCGTAAATTAGTTGTCCCCTCAAAATAACTAAATAACTCAACACATAGCCATTAATGTCTAAACCGCTGGCAACAAAAGTGAGTACACCCCTAAGTGAAAATGTCCAAATTGGGCCCAATTAGCTATTTTCCCTCCCCGATGTCATGTGACTCGTTAGTGTTACAAGGTCTCAGGTGTGAATGGGGAGCAGGTGTGTTAAATTTGGTGTTATCGCTCTCACTCTTATACTGGTCACTGGAAGTTCAACATGATGCCTCATGGCAAAGAACTCTCTGAGGATCAGAAAAAAAGAATTGTTGCTCTACATAGATGGCCTAGGCTATAAGAAGCTTGCCGAGACCCTGAAACTAAGCTGCAGTACGGTGGCCAAGACCATACAGCGGTTAAACAGGACAGGTTCCACCCAGAACATGCCTCACCATGGGCGACCAAAGAAGTTGAGTGCACATGCTCAGCATCATATCCAGAGGTTGTCTTTGGGAAATAGATGTATAAGAGCTGCCAGCATTGCTGCAGAGGTTGAAGGGGTGGGGGTGGGGGGTCAGCCTGTCAGGGCTCAGACCATACGCTGCACGTTGCATTAAATTGGTCTGCATGGCTGTCTTCTCAGAAGGAAGCCTATTCTAAAGATCATGCAGAAGAAAGCCCACAAACAGTTTGCTGAAGACAAGCAGACTAAGGACATGGATTACTGGAACCATGTCCTGTGGTCTGATGAGACCAAGATATATTTATTTGGTTCAGATGGTGTCAAGCATGTGTGGCGGCAACCAGGTGAGGAGTATAAAGACAAGTGTGTCTTTATACTCAAGCATGGTGGTAGGAGTGTCATGGTCTGGGGCTGCATGAGTGCTGCCGGCACTGGGGAGCTACAGTTCATTGAGGGATCCATGAATGCCAACATGTACTGTGACATACCGAAGCAGGCAGTGCTGGAAACTAATGGTGGACACATAAAATATTGACACTTTGGGCCCAATTTGGACATTTTCACTTAGGGGTGTACTCACTTTTTTTGCCAGCAGTTTAGACATTAATGGCTGTGTTTTGAGTTATTTTGAGGGGGACAGAAAATTTACACTGTTATACAAGCTGAACACTCACTACTTAATACTTAATATTTACAAAAATGTGAGGGGTGTACTCACTTTTGTGAGATACTGTAAATGCCAGTCTGGATTATAATCTTACAACTAGATTGTACAGAATTCATACCTGCCAGCACCATTTTGGCATTCTTTCCAATTTTTGTCACAGTCCGTTTGGAGAAGGAACCACCTTATTGCAAAAGACCACAAAAATAAGAAATAATGAGCTACATAGCGTGTAACATTTAAAGCAGATTCTGGTTTCTATTTATTTTTGTGATTGTAGTTTGTAGACCTTAATGACTGATGTGACTACTTTGTGCATTTTTGTGAGTTTTAGCACACTTACTTGTCAGGCTCAAAATAGTAGCTCTGTAAACTTGTAACCTTATCTCTAACAATGATTACTCCTTGTTTGATGCCTGCCAAAGTGATGTAAATACTTTGCAGCACTGGTGTCGACATTAATTTCAGATAAGCAGTTAGAAAATGATCGGCCTTTTCCAATACCTGTAGGAGAAAAAAAATGGTAAATAAGCAGCATAATTTTTAGAAATGAAGGCATGAACAAGTAAACATGACTTGGACATTTATAAAAATAAACAATAATGCTTAAAAATAACCAATAATGCTTAAAGTGATTCCAAAGGAAAGAATTTTACAAAATAACAAACGTGTTATACTTACCTGCTCTGTGCAATGGCTTTCCACAGAGCAGCTCCGGTCCTCTTCTTTTTGGGTCACCCCCATGGACTTCCTCATCAAAATCTTTAAGGGTGGAATTATTTTGTTTCATCCTAGTAAATTGACCTTTGGGAATAGCTCTCAGTACATGTGGTGGATGGCAGCTTGCTGTATGTAATAAGACATTTTTAAAGGTAGGTTTCCTCTAGGAATGCACAGTAACAGTGTGGCGGTGAGTAGAACCCACAAATGTGAGATCTAAATAGTTGATTTCAGATAACCGTTCTTCTTCAGTAAAATCCAAATTAAGGGAATTGATCAGATATTCTAGAAATTCCCCCTATGGTATTTCTTTGCTAATAACAACTATAACACAGTCAATGTAATGTAAGAAAGAGGTTACATGATTTCTGTGTGGATTAATAGCTTTATATGTGTAATTGCTCCTCCCACCATCCCATATATAAATTAGCATATGTATGGACAGACTATGACCCCAGAGAAGCCCTCCATTTCTGTATGCACCACTTATTGCAGAACAAAAAATAGTTGTGTCTAAGTAGAAAAGATACAATCTCCAAAATAATCGACAAGAAAACTCTGTATACATCCATGTGATGTTGGGTAGCCTGTAGGCCTAATTTGTGGGGTATTTAGACATAGGAGAATTTCACATCACTCGTAAGCCATTTATGGCACTTACTCCATACAAACCCTTCCAACTTATGTATAGCTTGTATGGTGTACCAGAGATGTGAAGGAAACATCATAACCAGTGGCTGCAATAAGGTGTCAATAAGGTCTTCCAATGGCTCCCCTAGAGAGCCTATATAGGTACATGCAACTATGAGTCTCCCTTGAATAGCTACCGTTAACTTGTGAACTTTAGGGAGATGGTGGAAAATGGGGGTAACAAGATGGGGTGGTATGAGTTATGTGGCCTCCACTTCACGTATTACTCCTAAACTCACAGCCTCTCCTACAATGTGTTCCCTTAACGCCACTTCATCTTGTTGGAGACCTAAGTAGAAATAGTCCCGTATCAGTCTGTACCGGGGCTTACACAGAGCTAATGACTTTCTTACCTCCCTCTATGAGAGTGGTCAGACCTGGGAGATACCAAGGCACTGCATTGTGGAATCAGATCACATGATCCTAAATACTTGGAAGTACTAGGTATGTGCAGGGGGTCTCTGTTCAAATGTAGAGAAAGGCAGTGAAACAAAGAGACATGTTAACTGAAAAGGAAGGGTTATCAAGGATTATACCCTGACTTTAGTGGCGCGTGTACGTCAACTAGGGGAGGAAGGGTTATTGAGGCCTATACCTTGACTGGGTTCAGTGACACGTGCACGTCAATTAGGGGAAGAAGGGTTATTGAGGCCTATACCTTGACTGGGTTCAGTGACATGTGCATGTCAACTAGGGGAGGAAGGGTTATTGAGGCCTATACCTTGACTGGATTCAGTGACACGTGTACGTCAACTAGGGGAGGAAGGGTTATTAAGGCCTATACCCTAACTAGGTTCAGCGACAGGTGTACTTCAACTGCAGGGAGGAAGGGTTATTGAGGCCTATACCCTAACTAGGTTCAGTGACAGGTGTACTTCAATTGGGGGAGGAAGGGTTGTTAAGGCCTATACCCTGACTGGGTTCAGTGACAGGTGTATGTCAATGGCATACAGTATACAGTATTTGACTATATAAATGTAGCACTAACCCCTGAAGGAGCTGCTGGTTTTATTAGGCTTATCTTTACCTTCTCCGTCTAGGGATTCCCGTGGTAGATTGCCCAAAGAAATGTGGAAACTAACACTGAGTCTTCTTTTGGGTTATTTATTTGAAACAGAAACAGAGTCTCAGTTTAGGGTAGAGGGTTAGGAGTAAGTTCAGGTACTTTAGACTGCAAAAAATGGAAAGTCTCTTATAGTAAAATCCAGCAAATAGCAGCCGTTTCACAACTGGATTTTACAACCCCCGGATAGACCTCCTCTCACTAGGCTTAACAGCCGGTAGGGTGTTAGGTAAAGTCTCTGCCACAGACTTGAGTGTAGGATATTTGACAAAGTCTCTGCCACAGACTTGAGTGTAGGATATTTGACAAAGTCTCTGACACAGACTTGAACGTTACTGAGGGACGTAGACAAATTTAAAGAGCTATCATATGGTACCAGTATCTCTCAGCCGATCCAGCGATACCGTATGAGTGTAGGTCCAGGTAGTGTCCTTCAACTAAGCCTCCAGGCTCCTTCAGAGAAGCCAGCCTTGCACACTGCCTTCTCCTGAAGAGTCCTCCCCTGGGGTTTTTCCAGTTGCTGGGCCTCTCCCTTTAGATGAGACAGCACCGGGTCACCTTTGGATCAATAGGCCCCGAAATCCATTCAGGCCTGTCCCTGCAGTTGCGTTGCCTCGGGCCAGCCAAACTCAAAATGCATGGTTCTGCACACCAGGCCAGGAGGGCCATGGGGCTGGGTCAGGAGGACCACCCGTACCGAACAGGCAGAAAACAATCTCCGGAACCCTGAAGCACGTGATTGTCGGTACCTTAAATACCACCTCCCAGAATGCACAGCAGGAGAACACTCCTACTGGGCTGGTTCCGAAAGAACAGTGGCATTCAATACACCCAGCTAAACTGCGTTCTTACTTTTGCCGGCGGTGACAGCGACACCTGAGGCCAAGGAGAACCCAGTGCAACCCAGCTGGACTGGTAACGAAACTAGAAATTTAGAAAATTAGCACCAAAACCCAACTCTGGCTTCAGGAAAATTAACTTTGAAAAAACATATAGCGCCTGCCCGTCAGGAGCCAGCTCTATATAAAGCACCGCCATTAATATTTGTGCTTTTTACTTACATCTCTTATTATCCAGCCATCAGGATAACTATCTTCACAAAAGTAGAGTGCATGGTCAAACCAATCACCATAGTCTGCAAAAAGAGGTCCACAAGTTTACAAGTACTCTAGTCTAAACCAATGCATTATTTTTGGTTCCACAAATACACGGCAAAACGTTTTTTTAAATTAAAAAAAGAATTCGTAACATATGTATAAATCTAGGGCTGTATGTAAAGAAAGGTGTAGGGTTCCAATGTCCATCCTGCAGTCTGGGTGGCCACATGCAATGCTTTGGCATTTATTGTGCAGCCATCAGGGCCTGTGAAAACAGTAGTTCATGTTTTGGTGCTTATTCAAACCACTAAAAGAAAACTGTTCTTTATACTGGCTTCTAGTAGTTGCATGTTTTTTTTTGTTTTTTTTATTTCACATTTTTTTGTGTGCTGTCCACTTAGTTTGTCGTGTTTTTTTTTTTTTTTCTCTGATCTTATCTTAATCTTCTCTGATCTTAACTGATTTTATTGATCTTGTTGAGAGAAATATCAAATGTGCCACACGTAATTTTTAAAGAGGGGTTTAACATTATATATATATATATATATATATATATATATATATATATATATATTTTTTTTTTTTTATATACCATAATTGTGGTCTCTGACTAGCCCTGTAACATGTCTGCAGTCTCTGACCTTCTCTTGTTGCCTGTGTGCAGTCCTTGACAGCTTCCTGTGCATTACATTTACTGACAATTACTATATGTGTGATGATAGGGGCCACACTTGAGGTCCCCTGCATAAATTGATCACCACTAATGTTGTGATTAGATTTTGACTTTTAACCACTTCCTGACCAGGCCATTTTTTGCGATACGGCACTGCCTTACATTAACTGACAATTGTGCGTTTGTCGATGTTGTTTTTTTTTTTTCGCCATAAACAAAAAAAAGCATCAATTTTGAAAAAAATATATAGTTTACTTTCTGCTATAAAACATAAAAAAAAAAATTAAAAAAACTAATTTATCATTTTACGCCGATATGCATTCTGCTACATATTTTTGTTGAAAAAAAAATCCCAATAAGCGTATATTGATTGGTTTATGCAAAAGTTATTGCGTCTACAAAATAGGGGATAGATTTATGGCATTTTCTATTTTTTTTTTTACTAGTAATGGCGGCGATCAGTGATTTTTAGCAGGACACTTAACTGACATTTTTTACACTTTTTTTTGGGAACCAGTGACATTATTACAGTAAAAATATGCACTGTTATTGTACTGATGACACTGGCAGGGAAGGGGTTAACATCAGGGGCGATCAAGGGGTTAAATGTGTTCCCTGCAGGTGTTTTCTAACTGTGTGGGGGGACTGTGTGACTGGGGAAACATATAGACCCATTTTCCTGCTTAGCAGAATGACAGGATCTGTGTTTACACAGGCAGATCCCTGTTCTATCACTGTGGCAAACTATCACGGGTGGCCGGCGGACATCGAGTCTGCCGGACCCGCTGATTGGCTCCCCCACTGACCCACAAAAGTGAGTTCCCGAGCCAACGTACACCTACGATGATTCGTGGGATCGTGCAACCTTGCAGCAGTATATTGACAGCGGCTGGTCAGCAAACGGTTAAAGAAACTGCATTATCAAACCACCAAGACTCCAATTTAATCTCCATCTACAATCCAGTCAGGTAAGCAAGTAACCTATTTGTTATGTTTTTGCTGAATTTACCAACATATCAGGAATGCATTGTCTTATTTTCCTTCGGTGTTTCTATTGGTCAGTTTGTTTGTTTGTCCTACAGCTAAAATACATCGAATGCCGTGTACACACGATCAGCATTCTGGACAAAAAAAGGCAGATGAGAGCTTTTCATTGGAAAATGCGACCGTGTGTATGCTCCATTGGAATTTAGCTGTCGGAATTTCCGCCAGCCAAAAATTGGTAGCATGTTCTCTATTTTCTAGACGGAAAAACTTTCTATCGGAAATTCCAATCGTGTGTATGCAATACCACCAAAAATCACACATGCTCAGAATCCAGTACGAGACGGAACCCGCTCGGTCTGGTAAAACTAGCGTTCGTAATGGAGATAGCAGATTCTTCACACTGCAACTTTTTAAATTGTTCAATGCTGCGCATTCTCTTCTTTTTATAATGCTAGAAGAATGGAGTTGTTTTGCTGCTCATATTGACACAGAGTTATCACAAACGTATTTCTTTATTATTTCTTGGTATCTCCTGAATAATCTTTATTTGAATTTAAGCCAGATCTACATAATATATATGTTTTTTTTTAAGTCCTTTTTTTTCTTTAATATAAATTTTTGGATTATTGTATTATTTTCTCGTGCTCTCCTTTTTATTTTTTTATGTCACGTTTCCACAACACCATTTGTATGTTGTATTTGTAAACCTGTTTGGTGTCCCTTGTTAATTTTGATATTGTATTTTTGAAATGTACCTGCCTACTCACCCAAAAATTTTGTATTTTATGAAAAAAAAAAATCACAATTTATTTTCCATCATAATAAAAAAAATAAAGATGAAGGCAACGCTGGAGAAAGTGTTTGAATTTGCGAAGCCTTTGTCCCCCAAGGCACACATAAACTTTGTGGCTCAAAAAGTTAGTAGCTTGAGAAGTCCATATAGAAAGGAGGTCAGTCTGGTCCAGGAATCTCAGAGAACAGGAACAGCAGCAGATGACATATATGTACCCAGGCTGTGGTACTACAACAGGCTGCGTGTTCTGTCAGACCAGACTGAAGGCAGGCAATCACTTTCTTGTCTTCCGTACAGCCTTCCCTGCAGCCTTCCCTGGAGGCTGTGGCTCTGGAGGTGGACTTGTGGCAGGAGGAGGAGGAGAAGGAGGAGGATGGGGGAGCGCACACAGGTGGTTGTCATCAGTTATTTCGCCACTCAACCCTTTGTGGATGGTTGCAAAAATGAGTTTCTCACATTTGCGCCGTTGGCCCTCCTCCATTTGCTGTAAATTGGAGGCTATGTATATGCCATAGGCCTTTACAGCATCAAGGGGGGATTTTAGGGCGTCATTAGCCTCCTTGATGAGGGCCAGTGCTGCCTCCTCTGTTTTAGTCCCCTTCCTGGGCCTTTTGTATGGACGGCAGAGGGGAGGCACCTGAGATTGGGTGTTACTGGGCCGTGCCACCTCCTGGCTGACACTTTCCCCCGCCTCCTCCTGTGTGCCACTTGCCAGAGCCTCGTCCTGGCTGAGGTCTTCCTGTGTATGAAAAAGGGACATAGTTTTAGTTTTTTGTTCATCAAACACACATAATTTTCAGCTCATGACTATTGAAAATTGAATGTTACTAAATAGAAAAGACTATCATTCTGAGCCCAGCATTTTTCATGCTTGTCACAATAATTTTTGGCCACTACTGTCTATTGATATGTGAAACACTTTTTGTTAAATCATTAATTTATTATCAATAATAACATCTAGTTAACAACCATAATTTTCACATAAAAAATATGTATAAAAATCCTATACCTGGCTCCAACTGGGCTCCTCAATCTCTTCCTGGATGGAAGGCCCAGGTTGGTCCATGGAAGCCTCAGCTGGGGTTGAGAGAAAGCTGGATGGAAGGCTGGAGGGAAGGGGTGCCGGAAGAGTTGAAAGTGATTCCCTGCCCTCAATCTGGTCATCAAGAGAACGCATCCTGTTGTAGTACCACAGACTGGGTACATACACCTGCTGCTGCTCCTGACCTCAGGGATTGCTGGACCTTCTGATACTCCTTCCTATAGGTGCTTCTCAAGCTATCAATTTTAGTTTCCAGAGACCTCTTGTCTGCATTGGGGGCCCGGGTCTTTACAAATTCAAGCAGCTTCTCCAGCATTGCCTTCCTAGCTACTTTATTGTGATATAACAGGTTTTTCACCTCCCATAAATTGCACATATCACAATATTTATCCAGGAATTTGCCCAGGAATTATTGGTCTTTAAATTGATACATTTTCTCTGCAAGACCAAACAAAAGAGAAAAAAAACTCATCTCAGGATAATCTTTTAAGCCAATATAGGCATTAATCTAGATTCGATATAGTCCGCTCATGTCACCAAAGTTAAAATCTTACCTTCGTTATAACGTTTGTTCGCTTCCGTTCCACTTTCCTCTGCACACAGAATGTAGTTACGACACACACGTGTTAAGCTTTATATACACTGCGCATGCGTGAAACTTCCCCTGCGTCGCCCGCTCCTGACGTTCTTTCTAGAATATTCCCCGCCCCGTCTCTTTCGTTGCAGTGGGAGAGGAACATGGCGGAGACACAGCAGGTGCATAAAGCCACAAATATGTCCTTCGGAGAGATGTTGGAGATGGTTGACATCTTGAGGAGGAACGACTATGAGTAAGCACTCTTGGTAGTGTGAAACGCATTAGCTATTGAGCTTTACTGTGACCCACTTTTGTGTGATTCTGCTTCACGAATAAAAGGCATTTGAATTTATCTTGAAGTGCGGCTGTCCAGAGTTCCTCAACTATTTGCAACGAGGAACGACTATGACAGGAATTATGGTCCATACCCAAACCCAAATCTGAGAAAGGCCAAGATCATGACTAAAGTACTGAAGTGTCTGTACAGGAATTTTGGAGTACGACACTCCAAGGATCAATTGAGGAAATGCTTGTCAGACCTCAAATTAAGGGAGCAGGATCAGTATAGAAAGATCAAGAAAGTTCTTTGAAAAAGTAAGTATTTGTCGTGTGTTCCTATTATTATTAATATTGCATACTGCACCATGTGTTTTTCTTTATGGTGTTGTACATTTAAAAATGGCTACTTTCATGTTCATACGCACAGTAATCGGTCATAGTAAATATTGTTTGTTTCCCAAATAAATACAATGTTTTCCCAGATAGCCAATTAAATACATTTGTTTATGCTAATTTTTAATTTAATAAAAGAGGTTTAGGACATTGTTGTCTAGATGTGTTTGAACCTAGAAGGAATAGCAAACTAGATTCAGTGTAATGTATTTAGAGGACAATCAGCAGCTGTTTACACATCTGGACTCAGGTGCACTAGTGTGAGACAGAAGAACAAACTTTTTAGGGTGTCAAACACAGGTACTCCATTGGATACTTGGGGTTTCTCCAGGTGGGAAACTTGTCCAAAAAAAGTAAGTATTTCAGCTTTAGTAAGGGAATAAATCATGTCTTCAGCTTGGAATTCTGCCCAAACAGACAATTTTGTATCCCACTTCCAAGCAATGCTTATCATTTGTATTTGTTGCCTTAAATATCTGTGTCCTAAGTATACATTTTGTTTCATTCTCATAGGGGAGCAAATAATCAGGAAATATGAGGTCACCAGGGACCGCTCACCTCCTGAACAAGGGGAACAGAGGTCACAACCAGAGGATGTGGAGGAAGGAGAGGTGGTCAAGATTGAGACCACAACAGGTGAGTGTCTGACACCCCAGGTTCAGGTAATAAGAGATGTATGCCTGCATATTTATAATACATAGTGTGTTTTTTGGATTTTTAGGTGATGTACAGGTTGTGGAAGAACAATCAGATTATTTCACCAGCGACAGTGCCCAAAGGCTAATCCAGGACATCATGTGGTGTAGTCAGGATATAGACATTATAAAACAAAAAACTATAGATATTGAAGTAAAACTTAAAGTGGAATTAAACCCATCAATTTAAACAGTTAAAAAAAGGGCATGCCGGGAATGCTAACTGCACATTGGCTTTGCTCTCAGCCAAACTATCAAACCATCCAATGGCTGGTGTCATAACGAATCACATGGGCAGCACCATAGCAGTTGAAGATTAAACAGAGGCAAAGATGGCAGCTTCCTTGGCTGAAAACGATAGGGGAGTTTACTTCCACTTTAAGAACATGATTGATGTCCTTGGAAGAATTTAATTTAGAAAAAAATTGGCACCATTTTGTCTTTTTTTGTTACATTTTGACAACATTTTAAAAAGCCTAATTTTGAAGATGCATACAGTATGTCAACATGTGCTATCTGCCATCAGGGGATATAAATGTACGTGTTTTGTGCCTGCAACCCCTTCCTCAAAACTCAAGTAGGTGAGAGGAAGAGGTTGCACCCCCAAAACACATCCATTTATACCCCATGATGGGAGATAGCACATGTTGACATTAGGCATGGGATCAGAATGTAAATCCCCAGTTTGACTCCCAATTTGTGTGTATCTTCAAAATTAGGCTTTTACAGGGGTGACTTCACCCCATCTGTCGAAGGCAAGATCCACACATTTTGGACAATATAATGTGTAATCTTGCCTTAAGTTTTTCATTGTTGAACTTTGTAAGTTCCAGAGTTGTGTGTGTTCTGTTTTGAAACATGGTTGTTTATGTAACCTAAAAAAAAATATGTAGATAACTCAAAATGTTATACTTTTTTACAAAAAATGTTTTACAACACACATGTGAATGTGTACGGAGTAAAAGGATTTTTACTCAACAATGTGTGGCTTCTTCTTTCAATGATCAATACCACTTTTTTGTGTTTAAATTGGTGTTTACAGTGTCAATGGGTGTTAGATAATAATGTATAAACCCCTTGTCACTACAAGTGCACTAGGAGACACAAAAAAGAAACACAAGCAGGAAATCAAAATCCAGATTTTAGCAGATTAAATTTATTCAAAATGTGCTGCCAAAGCAATGGCCCCCCTCCCTGAAAAATATTCCAAATAATTTTGTTGTACTTCACGGCGCTTTGGGGGGGCAAGCAAGGATGGGCCGCTTCCAGGGGCATCATTGTTTGCTGAAGTCCGGCGTCAGGCCCAACTGTGACCACATGATTTGGGTTATTTCTTTTCAAAAAGTTATGCAGGATGCAACAAGATAAGACAATGGTATTAAGTTTGTATTCTGCCATATTAATGGCCGTTTGAAACAGGCGGAACCGGCTGGCCAGAATCCTAAACGCATTCTCCACAACTCTTCTGGCTCTGGCCAGCCAGAAATTAAAAACCCTTTTCTCCAGGGTGGGGGTCCTCTGGGGGAATGGCCTCATGACATGGTTTCCCAGACCGAAAGCCTCATCTGCGACGAAGACAAATGGCAGTCCTTCGACATTCTCCTCCAGGAGTGGCAATCCCAAGCCACCACTCTAGAGACGTCGGTAAAACTCGGTTTGGGTAAATACTCCTCCATCCGGCCATTCCTCCCTACATCCACATATAGAAACTCATATGTCGCCGACACCACCGCCATCAACACAATACTATGAAACCCCTTATAGTTAAAATAGTATGACCCCGAATGGGGTGGTGGGGCGATGTGGACGTGCTTCCCATCGATTGCCCTTCCGCAGTTAGGAAAATCCCACCGCTGGGCAAACTGGGAGGCCACAGTCTGCCATTCCTGTGGTGTTGAAGGAAACTGTGGAGTCAAACAAGAAAAATCAAATTAGTAATTTTGCAAAGAAACATTACAAGCAGATTATACACAAACATTGTTGGCCAACATCAGTATAACATTCTCTTAAAGAGTATTTAAAGGCTAAAATATAAGCTCCACTTATCCGATTGATCACTCCCTCTGATGGCTCCTTGTAAATATTTTAGGGGGGAGGTATGTTTTGGACAGGTAATCACCCTCTCCACTACACAATGGAGTAACAAAGTAATGTGTGTTACTTTGGCCAGCCCTTCCTTAATTACACTATTGGCAGCCCACTGGACAGGTAATAAGAAGTGGCATTAAAACAAATTAATAAATGGAAGCACATTTTCGGATTCTGAAATTACCTATCAAGATAATAATAGGAGAAGAAAAATGTAAACAGTAGCATTTGAAAGTATTGAGGCAGGCCCTTGCACAACATGCTTTGAGAAATTCATCCATAAATCTGACCACAAAAGAGGTAGGTATAGTGTGTATGGGTTTGGCAAAGTCAGCAGATAGAGGATTGCTATCAGCTGACTTAGCGGTTGGGGGTAGGGGGTTCCAAATGATTTTGGGCACCCCAAAAAAAGCCTCTGGCACTCTGCATGAATTTAAGGACAACAATAACATTTGTACATATTTTAGGGGGTCTTTAGGGTAAAGCACTACAATGGAGCTGACAAAATACATTAATTGACTAGACTAGGAATATATGGGCCCAGGATAGCATGCTGGGGAGGTTTGTTAAGGCAAATATGCATGAAGGACAAAAAAGGAGCATACAAAAATCCAACATGTATGAGGACAAAGAGGAAATTCCCAGCTTATTAAAATTATGTTAATTATAGAATGATGAAAGAAATACAATACATTAGCAAACAGTAAATAAATATAATGTGATGTTAAAGGAGAAAACTTACCCTCATATATTCCTTCTGCAGGACCTGTATTATGGCAGAACATGTCTCTGGAATAATGATCCCCAGAGCCTGGGAGGAGATGCCTGGAGAGAACTTGAGGTCCTGAAGGCTTCTCCCTGTCGCCAAGTACCGCAACGTGGCAACTAGCCTCTGCACCGGAGTGAGGGCTTGCCGCATGCAGGTATCCTGCCTGCTGATATAAAGGGTCAGCAAAGGGTCAGCAAAGCCAACAGACTGAAAAATGGGATCCATCATCCTAAGATAATTCCTGAAATCATCAGGATTATTCTCACAAATCTCACACAGCAAAGGCATATGAGAGAATTGTTCAAGCTGGAGCAACAAATTCTTGGTCCATGAACTCCTCCTCGCCCTATTCATGGACTGGGCTTGTGTCAAAGTAAGAACCCCAACACCAAGCCCCCGCACAGCACAAACTCTATGATGAGTACATACATGCAACATGGCTTCAAAATGGTCGGCTGGTCAGAACGGACTAAGCCCACGTACACACGGTCGGAGATTTTGCCAACCAAATCCGTCGGATTTTGCCCGTCGGATTTAGTCCGACGGATTGTGTCCGAAACTGTTGCATACACACGGTCGGGCCAAGTTGGCGAAAAATCCGATCTTTCAGAACGTGATGACGTAATTTCGTTACGATGGGACTACATTCAGGCTAGTAGCCAATAGCTTTGATGTAGGAATTTGATCTGAGCATGCGTGGCACTTGGTCCGATCAAAATGCTCTACACATGATTAGGTCCGTCCGGCCCAGTTGGTCGGGAAATATTTCCAACATGTTGGAAATTTGGATCGGACGGAGATTCGGACGGAATCAGTCCGATGCATACCACACACAGTCGGATTATCTGACGACGCGGTCCGATAAGACTCATTCCGACAGATTCTCCGACCGTGTGTACAAGGGCTTACAGAAAGCACTGATAAACAGCAAGGCCTGAAAGAATGAAATGCAAATCAGCAACGAGCGGACAATAAGCACTGAAAATCAAAGCGTATTATATAAATATATAGGCCACAATGACAAACCAATGAGAATTGACTACATGCACTGTTAAGCAGATACACACTGGCAAGCACAAACTGTAGAGCAGGAACGATCTGAAGCTTAAGTC
This sequence comes from Lithobates pipiens, assembly GCF_037356315.1. NCBI lineage: Eukaryota > Metazoa > Chordata > Amphibia > Anura > Ranidae > Lithobates > Lithobates pipiens. The sequence goes on from NW_027507718.1 coordinate 249,619,454, forward strand.
TGAAAAGCGCAAATCCTCTCTAACCAAACTTCTACTAACACGCGATAAACACGAGATTGCATTCTTGGTGGTCGTAATTTGGTGTGACCGTGTGTATGCAAGACAGCTTGAGCGGAATTCCATCGGGAAAACCATCAGAGCTTTTTCAGACGAGAATTCCGATTGTGTCTATGCGGCATAAGACTGGCAGTCATTTTGGAGGATACTTGAGCGGTATATGGGGAACAAACAAGTAGCAGGTAATGTCATATATTAATCTGGCACCATTTATATACCCTGAACAAAATTATAGGAAAATATACCTCTGGCATTTGCCGATATAGTAAATTTGTGAGGCTTCTGACCAGTCCAAAGTCCAACGTAGCCCACAAAAGTTGTTCCAGTATAGACAATCTGAAATACAAAGGAAGGGGGTGCCAAATTATCATCTTGTCTACATAGATTTCGAAACATTGTGACCTGATATTATTGTACAATGATATTGTAATTTAGAATGTTCTTATAACATTGTAATATCTATACAGTATGTTGTGCTTGAGTGTGTTTGTATATAGATTTTTGTGAAAGGAAAACTGCCAATTTGTGCTGAAAGAATATGAAATTAAGTCACTCATACGCTTGGTGAGTTAGATATAATGGATCATGCTTTCCACACTTGAAGTGCCAATTCACACTGGGGCGGCTTCAAAGTTGCTCAACTCTGACTTGAGTCGCTCCGATTAGAACAGTTCCATTGCACTGAATGGAGTGCAACTTGTCAAGGCGTTTTCTCATAACAGGAGAAAATCAGTGTTATGAACTCACCTACGCTGCGTTTGTTTCAAAAGACTTTAGGCAAGTTTAGCAGTGTTTTGAGTATGGACATTTATTTAGTTCATTGGTCAGAATTTTCATTTATTCTGGCCATTGAAGTGCTAAACATGCCTAGTGTTGAAGGGCATTTAGGCATGGTTTTGCCAAGTTTGGCATTTTTCTGTCAAAACACTGTGCTGAATGTGATTCTTCAGCCTTAGAGAGGGGAGTGTTTTCCTGCTTCTAAACTGTTCTGCTTCTAAACTCTGGTAAAAGCCTATGTGTGCATGGACACATAGGGAGTCATTTACTATAGCTTCAGGAAGTACTGGGCACTATTGCAAATAATAGCATGCATTTTAGCTAAGTAAAAGTTCAACAGGCGAATGTGTGCATGAAAGAGTGCTATCAGCTGCAAACAAACGTTAGTAAATTAGAAATCAGCGCTAATTAGCGCTTCCGTGTATATGCAAATGCCAGTTTTTATATGCAAGTTTTTATATAGCACTGCACTGTAACCATGATCCATGTATGTGAAAGAAACATTTTTCTGTGAGATGTGCTCTACCTCGTGTGCATCTATTGATGTATATTGCAATTAGTACTCCTAGTTTTTTTCCTTTTGCTAACGAATGCAGTTATGAATGATTATTACATAGTAATTAGGGATGGGCTTTATGTTCGAGTCGAACATGAGCTTGACTCCAACATTGACTGTTTGCCAGTTTGTCGAACAGCAAACAATTTTGGGTGTTTGCGGCAAATTCGAAAGCTGCGCAACACCCTTTAAAAGTCTATGGGAGAAATCAAAAATGCAAATTTTAAAGGCTTATATGTATGTTATTGTCATAAAAAGTGTTTGGGGACCTGGGTCCTGTCCCAGGGGACGTGTATCAATGCAAAAAAAAGTTTTAAAAACTGCAGTTTTTTCGGGAGCAGTGATTTTAATAATGCTTAAAGTGAAACAAAAGTGTAATATTCCTTTAAATTTCATACCTGGGGGGTGCCTGTAAAGTGACACATGTGTCCTGTGTTTAGAACAGTCTGACAGCAAAATGACATTTCTAAAGGAAAAAAAGTAATTTAAAACTACACGTGGCTATAATGAATTGTCGGTCCGACAATACACATAAAAGTGCATTGATAAAAATGGCATGGAATTTCCCCACATGGGACCCGAACCAAAATGTAAAAAAAAAATGCATGGGGGTCCCCCTAAATGCCATGCCAGGCCCTTCAGGTCTGATACGGATTTTAAGGGGAACCCCCCGCCAAAATAAAAAAAAATGGCGTGGGTTCCCCTCAAAACTCCATACCAGACTCTTATCTGAGCACGCAACCTGGCAGGTCGCAGGAAAAGACGGGGGGAGAGAGCACCCCCCACTGAACCATACCAGGCCACAGGAAGATGCGGGACGAGAAGAGCGGAGGAAGAAGAAGATGAATAAGAAGAAGAACCCCCGAAGAAAGCCCAGAAGAAAGAAGATGGAAGAAGAAGCGGAAAGAAGAAGAAATTAATAAAGGACTTATTAAAAACCATCTCTTGTGTTTTTCAACCTTTTTGACACTTTTTTTGTGAAATGGTAGGGGTACACCCCATTACCAATTCACATGGGGGGCCGGATCTGGGAGTCCCCTTGTTAAAGGGGGCTTCCAGATTCTGATAAGCCCCCCGCCCGCAGACCCCCACAACCACCGGGCATTTTTTTTTTATTTTGGTGTGGGTTTCCCCTTAAAATCCATACCAGACCTGAAGGGTCTGGTATGGATTTTGAGGGGGACCCCCACGCCATTTTTAAAAAAATATTTGGCGTGGAGTTACCCTTAACATCCATACCAGACCTAAGGGGCCTGGTATGGAATTTGGCGGGACCCCCATAAATTTATTTTTATGGACCGACAATTCATTATAGCCGCGAGTAGTTTTAAATGACTTTTTTTTCCTTTTAGAAATGTACTTTTGCTGTCAGACTGTTCAAGTACAAAATTTAAAGGAATATTACACTTTTATTGTTTCACTTTAAGCATTATTAAAATCACTGCTCCCGAAAAAAACTTTTTTTTTTAAAGTTTTTAAAACCTTTTTTTTTGTATTGATACATGTCCCCTGCGGCAAGACCCGGGTCCCCAAACACTTTTTATGACAATAACTTGCATATAAGCCTTTAAAATGAACACTTTTGATTATTCATGTTTGTGTCCCATAAACTTTAACGGTTTTCACGCGTTCGAACAAATTTTTTGCCTGTTCGCATGTTCTGGATGTGAACCGAACCGGGGGGTGTTCGGCTCATCCCTGATAGTAATGTCTGCTATTCTGTAAAGTTACATGTATTAAACATTTAGGTTACCTATTTGTTGTATGTTGTTTTTTAATTTTTTCATTTAGGTGACTATAAAGCAGTAATTATTTATGTTCATTCTTTAATTATACTACACTATTATGCAGGTCTCATACTTGCACAATGGGCTTAGTGGTCTGCTCAGATGTCTCCACAGTACTCACGGTACAAGTTCAAATACCAGCCAACCTACCATCCACCAGCTGTGTTTATTTTTTCAGTGCACAAGCGAATTAAAATAAACATAGAAATATAAACTGTCTGTTAGCTAGTGGGTGGTGTTTGGAATTTCACACCATAATATTATTGAATACATACATACCATTGCATGCATTTGAAGAGTTACTATAATATAATCAGCCAAATTTAAAGTGCATTGGCATTCACCTATTTTCAGCATACTGTATGGTGCTTTGGCTAATTGGCTAACAATTAAATTGCCTTTTGTTCACCAATTTAATCTTTTAGTATCTCTCTGTGAGATTTGAACCCATGAGTCCTTCAAAGCCTGCATTTTTCAAGGTAGAAGTGCTTCTGACCACTAGCCTATTGGGCGCAGCACAGTCATACATCGAAAATACATTTACTAGTGTTTGATGTTTCTTCTCCCTGAGCTGTCTCTCCTGCTGCTGCCGTCTTCTCCCGCTGATGTGTTCTTCCACGCAGCCGGTTACCTGCTAATAAAAAAAAGCCGCTCTTCTTCTGTGGGGGTCTTCTGTGGCCAGCTGATAATGTCACCCGGAGAGTCCGCTCCATGGCTATGTAAGAGACACCACACGGCGGGTGACAACACTGCGGAGGAAGACTGCCACAGAAGAAAAGCGGCTTACTTTTTTATTTGCAAGTAACCAGCGGTGCGTAAGAACACAGCAGATGGAGAAGATGGTGATGGTAGGAAGATGGCTATGGGAGAATATAGCTCAGGGAGAAGATGGAGGAGGGAGAGACAGCGTCTGGAGAAGACGGCTCAGGGAAGAAGACAGCTCAGAGCTATTTTACAATAAAGGACTTGTCTACAATGATTTCCCTTGATTTTGCGTCGGCAATGTTGCTGCAAATCCAGGGAATGCCTGTGTAAATTTGAGGTCTATGGACCTCAACTCGCATCAAAGTCGGCAAAGTAGTACAGGGACTACTTTGAAGTCGGTGTGACTTGAAATCGCACAGATATGAATGGTACACATTGAAAATCATGGGGTATTACTTGTCATGTCCAAAGTCGCACAAGTGTAAAAAGGGCCTCAGCCCGACTTTTTGAGCGATTTCAGAGACATAAGTGCACTTTCCTGCACAGATGTCTAGTGAAATCACATAGGTCCCAACTGTCCCTGATTTGGAACAAGTCCCTTTGTCCCTCATCCCGTCTCATTTGTCCCTCATTTTGTTCTGATCTGTATAGTTGTATATAAAATGCACTTTTTATCTATCGAAAAGGGTTTCCCAGCGCTAAACCTTTCATCTAATTTCTAAATTGCTTTGTTTATAAATTTCCAAAGCCAATCCAAAGGAATATTATTGGTAAAAAAAAAGCACTTAGAGGTTTAACCACTTGCCGACCGCCACACGACGATATACGTCGACAGAATGGCACGGACAGGCATATGGGCGTATATATACGTCCCTGCCTTCCCGCGGGTGGGGGGCCCGATCGGGCCCCCCCCCGTGCCTGCGGCGGTCGGTATTCGTTCAGGAGCAATCCGGGATGAGGGGGCGGCCATTCATTCATGGCCACCCCCTCGCAATCGCTCCCGACGAATAGAAATGCTCCGTGACATCACTTCCTCTCCTGTAATGTAAACACAGGAGAGGAAGTGATGTAATCTCTCCTCCGTGTCGGTATTTTTCGTTCCGGCACCGAGGAGAGAGGATCGGTGAGTTGCACCAACACGACACTACACAGTAGAACATGCCAGGCACACTCACACCCCCCCTTCACCCCCCGATCACCCCCCAATTACCCCTGCCCCCCCAGTCACAGTGACACCAATTGCATTTTTTTTTTTTTTTGCATTGGTGTCATTTGTGACTGTAATAACTGTTAGGGCAGTTAGGGTTAGCCCCCTTTTGTTCTAATTTACCCCCCTACCCCCCCCAATAAAGGTTTAACCCCGTGATCACCCCCCGTCGCCAGTGTCACTAAGGCTGGGTTCACATTGCAGCGGTTTATGAAAACGAATGTGATTCGCACCGCACTGCAGTGCAAATCACATCCGATCTCTGTGCGATTCGAGTTCAGCCATACAGATAGTATGGCTGAATTCACGCCGCACCCGCCGCAAATTCGCACGGGACCCTTTTTTTGGTCCGCAGCAGAATCGGATCGCATGGGTGTTCACACCATGCGATCCGAGTTTGCAGATCGCACTGCAATATGCGAACTGATATGGGGGTGTCATTAACATTTCACTGACACTCCCAGCAGTTCGCATAGGGCAGTGTGAACTGCCGCCGGGAGGCATGCGATGCGGGAACCCGCCGCGGATTTGTGGCGTTCCCGCATCGCTCCAGTGTGAACCCAGCCTAATAAGCGATCATTTTTCTGATCGCTGTATTAGTGTCACAGGTGACGCTAGTTAGGCAGGTAGGTATTTAGGTTCGCCGCAACTTTTTATAGCGCCAGGGACCCCCATATACTACCGCATAAAGCCCCCTGATTGCCCCCTAGTTAACCCTTTCACCAGTGATCACCATATAACTGTTACAGGTGACGCTGGTTGGTTAGTTATTTTTTTTATAGTTTCAGGGCACCCGCCATTTATTACCTAATAAAGGTTTAACCCCCTGATCACCCGGCGGGTGTCATTTGTGACTGTAATAACTGTTAGGGCAGTTAGGGTTAGCCCCCTTTAGTTCTAAGGTACCCCCCTAACCCCCCCAATAAAGGTTTAACCCCGTGATCACCCCCCGTCGCCAGTGTCACTAAGGCTGGGTTCACATTGCAGCGGTTTATGAGAACGGATGTGATTCGCACCGCACTGCAGTGCAAATCACATCCGATCTCTGTGCGATTCGAGTTCAGCCATACAGATAGTATGGCTGAATTCGTGTCGCACCCGCCGCACCCGCCGCAAACTCGCACGGGACCCTTTTTTTGGTCCGCAGCAGAATCGGATCGCATGGGTGTTCACACCATGCGATCCGAGTTTGCAGATCGCACTGCGATATGCGAACTGATCTGGGGGTGTCATTAACATTTCACTGACACTCCCAGCAGTTCGCATAGGGCAGTGTGAACTGCCGCCGGGAGGCATGCGATGCGGGAACCCGCCGCGGATTCGTGGCGTTCCTGCATCGCTCCAGTGTGAACCCAGCCTAATAAGCGATCGTTTTTCTGATCGCTGTATTAGTGTCACAGGTGACGCTAGTTAGGCAGGTAGGTATTTAGGTTCGCCGCAGCTTTTTATAGCACCAGGGACCCCCATATACTACCGCATAAAGCCCCCTGATTGCCCCCTAGTTAATCCTTTCACCAGTGATCGCCATATAACTGTTACAGGTGACGCTGGTTGGTTAGTTATTTTTTTATAGTTTCAGGGCACCCGCCATTTATTACCTAGTCTCACTAGTGTACCCCTAAATTTAGGGGTGTCTACTTTCCAAAATGGGGTCATTTGGGAGGGTTTGTGCCATCTTGGCATTTTATGGCCTTCAAAACGGGGCCCCGTACGCGGCTAGGCTCCCAAAAAGTCCCACATATGTGGTATCCCCGTACTCAGGAGAAGCAGCAGAATTTATTTTGGGGTGTCATTTCACATATGCCCATGGCATGCGTGAGCAATATATCATTTAGTGACAACTTTGTGAAAAAATAAAATAAAAAATAAAAGTTTGTAATTTTCCCGCAACTTGTGGCAAAATATAAAATATTCCATGGACTCAACATGCCTCTCAGCAAATAGCTTGGGGTGTCTACTTTCTAAAATGGGGTCATTTGTGGGGGTTTTGTGCCATCTTGGCATTTTATGGCCTTCAAAACTGTAATAGGTAGTGAGGAGTGAAGTCAAATATTTACGCCCTTAGAAAACCTGAAGGCGGTTCTTGGCTTTCGGGGCCCCGTACGCGGCTAGGCTCCCAAAAAATCCCACACATGTGGTATCCCCGTACTCAGGAAAAGCAGCAGAATTTATTTTGGGGTGTCATTTCACATATGCCCATAGCATGTGTGAGCAATATATCATTTAGTGACAACTTTGTGAAAAAAAATTTTAAAAAAATTAAAGTTTGTAATTTTCCCACAACTTGTGGCAAAATATAAAATATTCCATGGACTCAACATGCCTCTCAGCAAATAGCTTGGGGTGTCTACTTTCTAAAATGGGGTCATTTGTGGGGGGTTTGTGCCATCTTGGCATTTTATGGCCTTCAAAACTGTAATAGGTAGTGAGAAGTGAAATCAAAAATGTACGCCCTTAGAAAGCCTGAAGGCGGTGCTTGGTTTTTCGGGGCCCCGTACGCGGCTAGGCTCCCAAAAAGTCCCACATATGTGGTATCCCCGTACTCAGGAGAAGCAGCAGAATTTATTTTGGGGTGTCATTTAACATATGCCCATAGCATGTGTGAGCAATATATCATTTAGTGACAACTTTGTGTAAAAAAAAAAAAAAATTTTTTTTTTTTGTCATTATTCAATCGCTTGAGGCAAAAAAATTAAATATTCAATGGGCTCAACATGCCACTTATAAATTTCCTTAGGGGGTCTACTTTCCAAAATGGGGTCATTTGGGGGGGTTTTGTACTGCCCTGCCATTTTAGCACCTCAAGAATTGAGATAGGCAGTCGTAAACTAAAAGCTGCGTAAATTCCAGAAAACGTACCTTAGTTTGTAGATGTGACAACTTTTGCGCAAACCAATAAATATACAGTTATTGACTTTTTTTTTACCAAAGACATGTGGCTGAATACATTTTGGCCTAAATGTATGACTAAAATTGAGTTTATTGGATTTTTCTAATAACAAAAAGTAGAAAATATCATTTTTTTTCAAAATTTGCGGTCTTTTTACGTTTATATGGCAAAAAATAAAAATCGCAGAGGCAATCAAATACCATCAAAAGAAAGCTCTATTTGTGGGAAGAAAATGACGCAAATTTTGTTTGGGTACAACATTGCATGACCGCGCAATTACCAGTTAAAGCAGCGCAGTGCCAAATTGTAAAAAGACCTCTGGTCATTGACCAGCAAAATGGTCCGGTCTGAAAGTGGTTAACTAATATTTATAATTTTTTTTTTAAATAATTCTCCTTTTAAGAAGGTGTTTTCTATGCCTACATACTTTTTACTTTTTAAGGTGTCCCTTATACCCATCTCAAAAAGTTGGGAGGTAAGAAATCGCCCCCTGAAGGCGCCCAAACTAGTGCAGGAACTACTTTTGGGAATCGTTGTGGCGTCGCACCAATTTGGACAGTTCCGTTGTCATCAATAGATGGTGATTTGGCCTGCACTTTGACATGTCAATTCAGAGTAGAGCTGCACGATTGAGACACAATTACAAAATGAGAATCACAATTTTTTTTGCTTAGAATAAAAAGATCACAATTCTCTCATGTAAAATCTTTCATGGTATACAAAAAAAATTGGGCTAACTTTACTGGCAGGGGGGTCGTCCCCCTATCAGAACACAAAAGAACAGCAGGGGAGATCACTGTATTAACGTTGGATCTTTAGTACAGTGGCTCCGACCGGAGCCGACAGTTTTCACAGTCACAGTCACATTCACAGTGGCATCACTAGGGTCACCCCCCCCCCCCCCCAGCAGGAGACAGGCAGCAGGGCACTCACACGCCACTCTCACGCCACACCTAATCCCCCTCCAGTCTGCCACAGTGCTAATTAATAGTGTCACCCAGGGCTTTCTTCTCAGAGAATAGGTGCAGGAACTCAACCACGCTCCACACCTTTCCCCAAGTAGGGGAGGGGTTGGGGGTTGAGTGTGCCACAGCAACTAGGTGTGAGTCATTAAATACTAGGAGGGTTCTACATACAGAGTGCAGGGTTCAGGTGGGTGAAGGGTGCAGAGTTTAGGTGGGTGCAGAATTCAGGTGGTTGCATTGTGCAAAGTGGGTGTGGGGTTCAGGTGGGTGCAGAGTTCAGGTGGTTGCAGGGTGTAGAGTGCAGGTGGTTGCAGGGTGAAGGTTTCAGGAGGGTGCAGGTTTCAGGAGGGTGCAGGGTTCATGAGGATGCAGGGTTCAGGAGAGTGCAGGGTTCAGGTGGGTACAGGGTGCAGGTGGGTGCAGGGTGCAGAGTGCAGAGTTCAGGTGGGTGCAGAGTTCAGGTGGGTAGAGGATGCAGAGTTCAGGTGGGTAGAGGGTGCAGGTGAGTACAGGGCGCAGGTGGGTAGAGGGTGCAGTGTTCCACTACCAAATCGCCATCCTGGACAGGACTGTCTTCCCCCTTCTAGCACAGACACCCACCCCCCTTCCTGTACAATTAGCACATATTAAACATTCCCCTGTGAACACAGACCTCAGATAAAGCACGGCTCAATCCAGTGAGAGAGATGCCCCTCCTCCCAGGCTCCGCTCATGACCTGTAAGACACGCCAGAGCCGGGGATGAGCCGCTTAGCAAAAGCTTCCCCTCCCCGGCTCTAGTGTGACAGGCAGCGGCAAGCGATGCTGCAGGAGTGTGGACGGGTGCCGAGAATCTGGCTGGACAAGACCGCTGTGTCACTTCTAAATACAGAAGCCTGGCTTCTGTGTTTAGAGGTGACAGTACTGAGCGGAAAGCACAGGGCAGCGCCGGAGATGGCGGAACTCTCTTCCACCATGTTCCAGCTGAAAAAAGTCCTGGTGTCGCCCCTCTCACGGGTGTCACCTGGGTGCGAGCTGCACCCCCTGCCCCCCCCCCCCCCCCCCACAGTGATGCCACTGTTCTGGCCATTGAAATTAATTTACTTCCAAGAGCTAAGACCAAGAGTTTAGACACATTTAGCAGCATCAATGTTTTTTCTGCCAAAACTCTGCTCCAGAACGCACTGGCAGTGGGTTTTTCCCTGCCTATACAGCAAAAAAATAAAAAAGTCTGATATCCCTAGAAACATCTGCAAAAACGTCCAGTGTGGATGAGGCCTTAAAATTATATTTTTATCTTTCCAGTGTTTGCTTTTTGTTTACAACTTAAATGAAAAAATTCTATGGTACCTGCTACCAAGACGTTCTTTTATACAAACTTTAGTAATATGAGATTACCAGGTCCAACAGAGCATTATGTCTAGATGGGACCTCTATAAATTTAATCTTTTTATAGGTTTATAAATTTGCGCCCTTTTACAGTTCCAGTAGTGCCAATACCCCAGTCAATTTCATAGTGGTAAAAATCTTCTGTTGCTACCACTATCCCAATCCTTACAGCCATTTCTATCTAAGCAGGGAGCTGAGTTTATACTCCCCCATTAACACTGGGTGACCTGTAACAAACTCCAATTACGTTTGAAGTATGCAGCTCTACCCATAATGCCTCATCACAATCCATAAGGTCCTCTTTTACATTCACATAGAAATTGATGCAGACAGCTTTTTGTTGTACCCTTTCTCTGCAATATAGAGATCAAATGCTATCATGTAAACTATACTGCGTCTACTTTTTCAATTACCCCTTTTTTCTTTTCTATTAGTATTAACATATAGATCATTACTGCTATTTTTATAATTGTTAATAATTGTTATAATCGTTATATGCAGCATTTAGTGCTAAATAGAATTAAATATAATAAAAAACAAATATTTCAAAGCATAATAATTAATCTATACAAATAAATGAGTGAAATACAACTATAGTCCATCCAACAAACAATGCAGTTAAAACTAAATAAATTGTGCAAAATCAACCTTCTTTTCATGAGTGTTATGAAGATCTTAAAAACCAAGGGATTCCTGTGCTTTTGAGAAATGTTACTCTAAACTGTGTGACCATTTTGCAAGACGTAGTCAGACATATACTGGCCATCGGGACTACCGGGAATTTACCAAATTGAGGATTTGCTATCATATTTCTCACTTTGTGGAAGATATTTGTATAAAACATGGCATAGTTTATTGGACTTAACTGTTTTATTATATCCAATTAATTTAAATAATTTATTTTCTTTCCTCCATTGTTTGTTGAGTGGACTATTGATGTATTAATCTGATGCACCTTTATTGATTTGCACAGCATTTTCTGTTATAAATTATTTTTCTATGTACCCCATACTCATTCACATAGGAGTGCCAAGATTTGGGGGCCCCTTTAATAAAGGGGCTTTCAGATTCTGATAAGGTCCCTGCTTGCAGACCCCCACAATCATGGCCAGGGTTGTAGGGAAGAGGCCCTTGTCCCCATCAACATAGGGACAATGTGCTTTGGGTGAAGCGCAGAGTCCCCCCCAGCCCCAAAGCACCCCCCTCTCCTGACCTGCCAGGCTGCATGCTCGGATAAGGGTCTGGAAAGGATTTTGGAGGGCACCTTATTTATTTTTATTCTTTAATTTTGGCGTGAGTGTTTCCCTGAAAATCCATACCAGACTTGAAGGGACTGGTATGGTTTGGGGGGGACCCCAAGCCATTTTTTCCCCAAATTTTTCATTGTTGGAATTTCTTTTTACATTCCTGCTGACAGCTGATGACTGATCGGTTGTTAAGGACTTGGCAGCCACCTGCTCCTTAACAACCATGTTGTTTACTGATTGTTAAGGAAGCCGGTGGCTGCCAGTTCCTTAACTTAAAAATTCTGGGACCACTACGTGTTTACCTCGAGCATTTTTTTTTTAAAATGAATTAACTGTCACTCCTGTTTTAATTCGTTTTTTTAACAAACGTTTTTGCTTTATGCGGTAAATACCACAAAAAGAAATAGTGAATTGACATTTTTAGGATTGCATGCAGTATTTGGGGAAACACCTAAATACCACATACGATCTAGTTCTATGAATAGAGCACAATGTCCCTAATCCCCACCACACCAGCCATATGCTGACACTGTGCTGCACTATTGACAGTATGTAAAAAACGGTGAAAAAAAAATGATTGAATCTTTCCATTTTCCAAAAAATTGTGACAAAAAATTACAACTTCAAAAAACTTGCAATGCTTCTTACTAAATACCTTAGACCAGCGGTGTCCAAACTTTTTTCAAAGAGGGCAAGATTTGATGAAGTGAACATGTGAGGGCCGACCATTTTGCCTGACATTCTTTCAACCATTAAAATTAAATGCAAATTATCTATTGTATGCAAAGTTTATTTCAAATGGCATACTTTTCATTTCAACACATGATTGACAAATCTAAACGGGTTTTAAATCACTCTGCCTTTCATATCTGAAGGCCAGATGAAAAAAAAAAAGAATCCAGAAAGCTAAAATATATGTCAGGAACATTGTAAAGTACATTACTTATTATTGGTAATAAAGGTTGTCTGTCAACTTTTAAGTTCAAAAAATTTGAACAGGAACATAACACCAAGTATACATGTTGCATCCAAATATATTTATAACTGATTTAGACCAACTGACATTAATTGAGATTTTACAATGTATTCATCTCAATTGAAAAAAAAACTTGCCTGTACACTGCTGTGTGTGGTGAAGAGTCTAAGGATGAGCAAGGGGCGTGCTATTTGGACATATATCTTTTGTTGCCCCAACGAATCCCCGAGCACCGCTTAGGACTAAGCATGAGCTTGGGTCACAACTCCATGTGCCCGAGCCTGCCGGGAAGCTGACAGCACAAGCACTGAGACATTTCAATTTATGCAGCTGCAGACCTGTAGACCGGGAAACGTCTCAGTGCCTGTGATTAGCATTGTGCGCTGTCAGATTCCCAGTTGTCTCAGGCACGTGGAGTTGTGAACACGCCCGAGCTCATCCTTAAGCCCCATACACACGATCGGAAATCCCACCAGCAAAAGTCCAATGAGAGCTTTTGGTCGGAAAGTCCGACCGTGTGTATGCTCTGTTGGACTTTTGCTGGTGGAATTTCCGCCAGCAAAAGATTGAGAGCAGGTTCTCTAATTTTCCAACTGAAAAAGTTCTGACCATCTGTAGCAATTCCGATGCGCAAAATTCCTACGCATGCTGGGAAGCAATTCGACGCATGCTCGGAAGCATTGAACTTCATTTTCTCAGCTCATTGTAGTGTTGTACATCACCACGTTCTTGACGGTCGAAAGTTCAGACAACTTTTGTGTGACCGTGTATATGCAAGCCAAGCTTGAGCGGAATTCTGTCGGAAAAACCATCCAAGATATTTCCGACGAAAACTCAGATTGTTTGTATGTGGCATTAGTGGTGAGCGGTGCTAGGGGATTCATTGGCCACAAATGATATATGTATCCAAATTACCAGTGGGGCCGTATTAAAATGGAACACGGGCCGTGATTGGCCTGCTGGCTGGACTTTGGACATGCCTGCCATAGACTGTCTACTTTACAAAAAGTAATAATTTGGGGTGTATTTGTACTGTGCAGGCATTTTAAGGCCTCAAGAAATGAGATAGGCTGTCAGTACATCAGGATTCATCAATTTTCATATATTAACAGTTGTGCTCATAGGTTTACATACCCTGGCTGAATTTATGATTTCTTGGCAATTTTACAGAGAATATGAATGATAACACAAACACTTTTCTTTCACTCATGGTTAGTGTTTGGCTGAAGCCATTTATCATCAATCAGCTGTGTTTACTCTTAAATCATAATGACAACAGAAACTAGCCAAATGACCCTGATCAAGTTTACATACACTGGTGATTTTGACCTGATAACATGCACACAAGTTGACACATAGGGGTTTGAATGGCTATTAAAGGTAACCATCCTTACCTGTGATCTGTTTGCTTGTAATTATTATAAAAGATCAATGAGTTTCTTGACTCCTGACAGACCCTTGCATCTTTCATCCAGTGCTGCACTGATGTGTCTGGATTCTGAGTCATAGGGAAAGCAAAAGAATTGTCAAAGGATCTGCAGGAAAAGGTAGTTGAACTGTATAAAACAGGAAAGGGATATAAAAAGATATCCAAGGAATTGAGAATGTGTTCAAACTCTATTAACCACTTGCCGGCATATATACTTCAGCAGAATGGCATGGCTGGGCAAAGTAACGTATGTAATTTGAATTTCCCGCCGTGAGCTCCATGACCGTGCCCCCGGGCTCGATTGCCGCGGGGATACCCGCGATCGCGTGACGGAGCTCAAGAACAGGGAGATGCCGATGTAAACAGCATCTCCCCGTTCTGCCTAATGACAGGACACTGATCGTCTGCTCCCTGCCATTGGGAGCAGCAATTAGTGTCCACGTCACACGCAGCCCATCCCCCAGACAGTTAGGAACACTCCCCCAGGACACACTTAACCTCTCCCCGAACCTAGTGGTTAACTTCTTCACTGCCAGTGACATTTTTACAGTAAGCAATGCAATTTTATAGCATTGATTGCTGTATTAATGCCAATGATCCCAAAAATGTGTCAGAATTGTCCAATGTGTCCGCCATAATGTCACAGTCAAGATAAAAATCGCTGATTGCCGCCATTACTAGTAAAAAAAAAAATATTAATAAAAATGGCATAAAACTATCTCCTATTTTGTAGATGCTATAACTTTTGCACAAACCAATCAATAAACGCTTATTGCGATTTTTTTTCAACAAAAATAAGAATACGTATCGGCCCAAACTTAGGAAAAAAATGTTTTTTTATATGTTTTTGGGGGGATATTTATTATAGCAAAAAGTTAAAAATAATTAGTTTTTTTTCAAAATTGTCGCTATTTCTTTGTTTATAGCGCAAAAAATAAAAACCGCAGGGCTGATCAAATACCACCAAAAGAATGCTCAATTTGTGGGAAAAAAACAACTGTCAGTTAAAGCGACGCAGTGCTGAATCGCAAAAAGTGCTCTGGTCAGGAAGGGGGTAAATCATTCCGGGGCTGAAGTGGTTAAAGAAGTGGAAATGAGAGGTTATGTTGAAACCAAACCACGGTCAGGTAGACCAACTAAAATTTAAGCCACAACTGCCAATAAAATTGTTCGGGATGCAAAAAAAACCCCACAAATAATTTCAGGTGAAATACAGGACTTTCTGAAGACATGTGGTGTGGCTGTTTCAAGATGCACAATAAGGAGGCACTTGAAGAAAGATGGATGCATGGTGAAGTCGCCATAAGAAAGCCATTACTACACAAATTCCACAAAGTATCCCGCTTACAATATGCCAAACAGCAGAGACAAGCCTCAAACCTTCTGGCACAAAGTCATTTGGAGTGATGAGACCAAAATTGAGCTTTTTGGCCACAATCATAAACACTTCATTTGGAGAGGAGTCAACAAGGCCTATAATGAAAGGTACACCATTTCTTCTGTGAAACACGGAGGTGGATCACTGATGTTTTGGGGATGTGTGAGCTACAAAGGCACAGGAAATTTGGTTAAAATTTATGTCAAAATTAATGCAGTATATTATCAAAAAATACTGGAGGAACGCTTGCATTCATCAGCTAGTGACCTGCGCATGGGATGTACTTGGACATTCCTACATGTCAATGATCCAAAACACAAGGCCAAGTCGATCTGTCATTGGCTACAGCAGAATAAAGTGAAAGTTCTGGAGTGGCCATCTCAGTCTCCTGAGCTCAATATCATTGAGCCACTCTGGGGAGATCTCAAATGTGAAGTTCATGCAAAACAGCCCAAAAATTTACAGGAACTGGAGGCTTTTTGCCAAGAGAAATGGGCAGCTTTACCATCTGAGAAGATAAAGAGCCTCATCCACAAATACCACAAAATACTTCAAGTTGTCATTGATGTTAAAGGGGGCAATACACGGTATTAAGAAACTTTAGATCAGGGTCAATTGGGTAGTTTCTGTTGTGATTATGATTTAAAAAGAGTAAACACAGTTGATTAATAATAAATGGTTTCAGCCAAACACTAACCATGAGTGAAAGAAAAGCTTTTGTGTTATCCTTCATATTCTCTGAGAAATGGCCAAGAAATCATTAATTCTGCCAGGGTATGTAAACTTATGAGCAATACTGTATATACATCATAGTTTGTAGATGCTATAACTTTCACACAAACCAATTAATAAACACTTGTTGGGTTTTTGTTTACCAAAACATGTAGCAGAATACATTTGGCCTAAATTCATGAAGAAATTGTACTTTGGATATGTTTTATAACAAGTAGAAAATATTGTGTTGTTTTTTTTTTGTTTAAAATTGTTGGTCTTTTTTCATTTATATAAAAATAAAAAACCCAGCAGTGACAAAATACCAACAATAGAAAGCTCTTTTTGTGCAGAAAAAAAAATTATCAAAATTTGCTATAAATTTCATTTGGGTACAGTGTTGCAAAACAAGGCAATTGCCAGTTAAAGTCAAGTGGTTAAACCTTTCTATTTTGTCCAAAATAAAAAAACGTTTTATCTGGAGCTGATCTCTAAAGTGACTGATGTTGAAAAGTAAATGGCATATATTGCTTTGGTTTAGAACCAGATAAAATAAAATTCAAATATATACAATACCTTTCTGTTTCTTTTGTAATCGACATCAATGACGATTTTTCTTAACCAAGAAGCAAAAAGCACATCTAAATTTCTTTCCTTAAAGAATATCTCCGTTGTTATCTTTAGCTATTATACTGGTGCCACGCCTGCATTGCATTTGGAAAGACAAAAAATGTGATGGGAGAGAAGAAAAATTGTGAGACAGAAAACACTGCAATAGGTTCATAGCACTAATTAGACTACTAAAGGTTATTTAAAGGCTAAGGTCACTTTTTGTTTTGTAAAAGCATGCAGTAGGGTGTGTTTCTGTGTGCTCTGCCGAGAATCCCGCTGAATCCTGCTCACAGCAATGACCCGGGACACACACCATTGGCTGCCGCCGTGCCGCCACAATCCTTGCCCGCCTATACTGCCAGCACTAGGATGTCCAAAAGAGGACAGGGCCTACGTTATCTGCCCAATACTCATGGTCAAGATGGCACCCTCCTGCCCCACTTGGTAAAGAAGGCCGCAGACCCTCCACCACCCCTATCAATGGATTCTGGAGGGACTGAGTCGGATGAGGACCCAGAGGACATGGATTCCATCCCCCTGCTGCCGGATGATCCTCCTGTCTCCTCAAATGTGAGTACACAGTACACACACGGCCCCATGCTTCAAAATGGCGGCGAGTGAGCTGCAAGCCAGCACTTATCCTGAACTTACCCTTACAGAGACACTGACTGCTATCACTACATGTAATGCATCTGTTGCTGATCTTACTGGAGAGGTGAAGGGTATGAAGGGGGAAATATCCCTGGTGAAAGAGGACATGCAGAAATTGAGGGAGCGCACATCTGCCTTAGAGGGGCATCTTACAGGGGAGGGCTGGCAGCCTTAGGCTTGGGGGGCAAGTCCAGCCAAGTGGCCCATTGAACCACTGAATCTCACCATCCATACCCACCTGGTTTTATAACAGATATTGATGTTATGAAGCAAGACAAATATCATACAGCCAGACCCCAATCTCGGTAAAGAGCCGATAATGCGGCTCTTTAACCATGTGATCGGCTGTGTCCCCTCTGTGTGCTCCTGCAGTCTGACTTGTGGTGTGTAACCACACACCTTAGAGTGTCCATATATACAACTGTAGAAGCGGATACTACTAGTGGGCACTTAGCTGGTGTACGTAGCTTTTTCATAACAAACTTGTACAGTTAACTCTGATATTTTGGATGTATTTCAGCATTTCTATACTAACTTGTATACCACCAGAGCTCACGCTACACCCCTTTATTTAGATGCTTTTCTGCAGACCTGCAACTTCCCCCAGATTTCTACTGCAGACAGAGAGCTTTTGAATTACCCAATGTACCATGGTGGAGTTAACCAAGGACCTGGCAAGCGCACCTAACCACAAGTCCCCAGGCTCTGATGGCCTTCTGGCAGAAGTGTATTCCAGGTATGGGTCTGTTCTTCTCCCACCGCTTTTATGGGTGCTCCATGAGGCAGCTAAAATGGGTCACCTAGCTGATTCTATGAATGAGGCAATTGTTGTGGCGTTCCCCAAACCGTGCAGACAGACTCCTACCGTATACATACCATCCAATTTTGTCACTGAATATGGAAGTCAGACTCCTGGTTCGGGTTTTAGCTAATACTCTAGAGGAAAGCAGGCTGTGTCCATGTCCACTCTGCATAGCAGAGCAGACATGGAATTGTCATCCATCTGCTCAGCAGGGATCAGCGGAGAGATCCCCCGCTAAGCATGCAGATTCTGCTTGAATGAATCTGGTCCGTCTGAAACTTTCAGGCCCCTTTCACACCTAGTGTAGTGGAAATGCATGTTTTTTTGGCATGTTTTTTCTGTAACATGCATAGAGCACCTCATTGAGGATTTTTTATGCAAGAAACTGGAGGATGGGGTGAGTCCTGTCCTTTAAATATAGAGAAATATTTTTCTTTTCTGCATCAGAGGTACATTGATTGTGTACTGGTACATAGAGAAGCTTGAATTTAGGAGAAAAAAAGTGAACTTAGCTTTGAAGATTGGACATCACCACCACTGGGCATATTCAATACCTTCTATAGATGTAAGGAATAAACATTGGGAACTCTGGTCCCCAACCAGAGATACTAAGGAAGGAAAGGAGCTAGCGGACTATTGCGGTGCACATCACAAGATGTAAATACAATTTGAAAAACCAGTGTAAAATATTAGATCAATTTATTGAATTATAAAATCACAAAACAATACAGACAATCAAAGGCTAGTATAGGAAATGGTGTATTTCGACTAGTTTCGCTTTTCAGCTCCCCTTTCTCCTCATTACATTTATTCGTATTTGTATATCTAATTATGTTATATTTTTTAGATGTATGTATTTCCCGAAAAAGCTGAAAAGCAAAATTAGTCAAAATACACCATTTCCTATACTAGCCTTTGATTGTATTCTTTTGTGATTTTATAATTCAATAAATTGATCTAATATTTTACACTGGTTTTTCAAATTGTATTTACATCTTGTGATGTGCACCACAATAGTGCGCTAGCTCCTTTCCTTCCTTGGTATCTCTGGTTGGGGACCAGAGTTCCCAATGTCTATTCCATATAATTCTGGATGATGGTGCACGATGTATAATTATAGAATCAAAATTTGTGAGGCCATCCATTTTTTCTATAGATGTAAAAATGTGGTAATGCTTGCGAACATAACAATCAAGATCCAAGCTAGGGCCAACTGGTGGCATATCCAGAGTTTGGCATACGCTCTGGGTGCCACTTGAATGGTAGTGTGCCATGCTACATGGTAGTAGGGATGGTGCAAACATTCACAGGACTGGTCGCTGCTCTGTGGGTCTGGGAAAGTTTGCAGATTCATGGAGACTGCAGAGAGAGGAGGGAGTAACTCTGGGATGCTCACAGTAATGCAGCGTGAGCATTGTTATGCAAACCAACTGGAACCTGGACACAATACATTGACTGTCACACAGTGCAGAGATGGATTAGGCTGCACTTGCAGCATGCTGGGTTAGTGAATCAACACTCTCTGTTATGGATATATACAGTATATAGGCACTCTCATTATGATACTGTCTTGATAGTTTAGCTGTGTAAACCTATTACAAGGTGTAATTTCAGTGCTTACCATACTTGTTATTTTCTGTAGATACACCCCAGGGCCTAAAGCAGCCCACAGATTAAGTGATTTTCTTTTCTGCAACCACAGTCAGTGTTAATGAGGGAATCCCTCCTGAAGAGTTATTGTGTTCAGGGGCGGGGAGCCGTCCCTGAAGAACACAGTGATTGCTGCTAGAGGCTTTCGCCGTTGGCAATAATCACATGCTAAAAATCTGACGTGCTGGTTGTACCCATGTCAGTTGATGGATCAATTTGGGTACAATCAGCCTACCCATAGATGAATCAAATCTTAGCCAGTCCCTGCTTAACTGGCAGAGATTTGACCCATCTATATTCGGCTTAACGCACAAGTTTTGCAAAGTTTTACGTATTAAATTGTACTGACATGTTAAGAAAAGTTTAGAAATCTTGCCAGGAAATCTTGTGTGCTGATAATAACTCTGTGCTCTCTGCTGGTGCATAACTCAATTACATTGTTCACAGCTATTTTTGAGGCAGACAACACCTATTCTCCTCTACAGAAGAGGAGTGGAGATGTTCTTTAGTATTGCCCTAGAGTGACAGTGTTGATTCTCTATATGTAGAGAGCAGAGTCCCACCCACTATCATCCTGCTCAGGAATGAGATCAGGTACATATACAGTAGGGAAAATAATAATTTTAACCACAACTCCTTATGTGTATAAAAGACACCTGTCAACAGAAACTCTTTCTTCCATCCAAACCAACCATTATGGGCAAGACCAAAGAGCTGTCAAAGAATGGCAGAGACAAGATTGTAGACTAGGGATGAGCTGAACACCCCCCGGTTCGCATCAGAACTATTTTTTTTTTAGTCTATGGGACTCGAACGTTCAAAATAAAAAGTGCTAATTTTAATGGCTAATATGCAAGATACTGTCCTAAAAGGGGTTTGGGGACCTGGCTCCTGCCCCAGGGGACATGGGTCAATGCCTAAAAGGTTTTTTAAAATGGCCGTTTTGGAGGGAGCACTGATTTTAATGATGATTAAAGTGAAAAAAAAAAGTGAAATATTTCTTTAAATATTGTGCCTGGGGGGTGTCTATAGTATGCCTGTGAAGTGCCACATGTTTCCGGTGTTTAGAACAGTCCCTGCACAAAATGACATTTAACGGAAAAAAAGTCATTTAAAACTGCTTGCGTTTTTAATGTAATATCTGGTTCCGACAATATGGATGAAAATCATTGAGAAAAATGGCATGGGTAGCCCCCGTGCCCATTACCAGCCCCTTTGGGTCTTGTACGGATGTTAAGGGGAACCCCGTACCCATATTAAAAAAAGGAAAGACGTGGGGCCCCCAGGCCCTATATACTAAGAACAGCAGTATACAGGCGGTGCAAACAAGACAGGGACTGTGTAGGTTTGTTGTGTTAAGTATAATCTGTTTGTAATTTTGAACTGGTACATTTTTAATTCAATCTTATTTTATTCAGGGAAGGGTTATCACCCCTGTATAATTTGTTTTGCCGTCCGTCTTTTTTCATCTCGCTTCCTGTTGTCTCCTTCCGTTTGCAATTAGGAGACATTTGTAAGTTGGATGTTTGAAAGTAGGGGCCTGCCCTATATGCTCTGCAGAAATGGCGGAACAAGGTGTTGGTGTTGCCACAACATTGTAAGCCCTCAAAGTGACTCTTGGTGGGCACTGGAGCGCCCTGCTGTGAACGATTATATCAAGAATTGTAATAACATGCCATTGTTGAACAGTGGTAGAAAAATTGGGCCTTTGGTGGTTGTGGTGCTGGTGCCACAACACTATAAGTCCTCACAGTTACTCTCGGTGGGCACAGGAACGGGCCCTGCTGTGAAATATTATATCAAGAATTGTAATTACATGCCCCTGTTAAACAGGGGCTGAAAAATTGGGCCTTAGGCACTGGTGCTGGTGCCACGACACTGTAACCTCTCCCATATACTCTAGCTGTAGTGCAGGAATGAGCCCTGCTGCAAAGCATTGTATCAAAAATTGTAATTAAATGCCCCTGTTAAACAGGGGCTGAAAAATTGGGCTGGTGGCACTGGTGCTACGACACTGCAACCTCTCCCATATACTCTAGTTGTAGTGCAGGAATGAGCCCTGCTGCAAAGCATTGCATCAAAAATTATAACTAAACTCCCCTGTTAAACAGGGGCTAAAAAATTGGGCCTTAGGCACTGGTGCCACGACACTGCAACCTCTCCCATATACTCTAGTTGTGGTGCAGGAATGAGCCCTGCTGCAAAACATTGCATCAAAAATTGTAATTAAATGCCCCTGTTAAACAGGGGCTGAAAAATTGGGCTGGTGGCATCACCCAGAACCAAAAATGTTCTTCCAGCATATCAGCGGAGGAGGAAGAGGATAGACAATCAACATAACAGGACAGTCACCAGCATAGGCAGTCTTGAAGGGATGTGATATTTAAAAAAAAATGTATTCGGTTACATCAGCTTCAGGTGCTTGGTAGCTGGTGGTGATCCAAGACTGATTCATCTTTATGAAGGTCAGTCGATCAACCGAGTCGGTGGACAGGCGCACCCTGTGATTGGTAACAAAGCCACCAGCAACACTGAAGGTGCGTTCCGAAAGAACACTGGATGCAGGACAGGTCAGTAGCTAATTTGCATACTGTGCAAGCCATGGCCAATGATCCATCCTCAAGAAGCAGTAAGCCAGAGGATTTTCGCTGGGAAAGGTGTCCAAGTCTGACCTTGCCCCTAGGTATTCGTGCACCATGTAATTCAGACGCTGGCGATGGTTGCTGGAACCGATCATACCTTGGGGCTGCGGACTAAAAAATTGTCTGAACGCATCGGTCAGACGGCCACCTTCTCCACCGGTCCTTATGACCGATGCCTCAGCAACACGTTGTCCAGGACCAGGAGTATGTAACCTCCCAGTCTCTGGGAACACATTGCACAGACCTTTTTGCAAGGCCTCCCGGAGATGTCTCATCCTCTGCGATAAGGTCGGCAACCTTACCCTTGTACCGTGGTTCAAGGAGAGTGGCCAGCCAGTAATGGTTCCTCTCCTTGATGCGAAGAATATGAGGATCCTTCCACAGGCTTTGCAGGATCAAGGAGGCCATGCAGAGTAGGTTAGCTGAGGCATTCGGTCCGGAGTACTCTGGATGACTAAGGACAACATGATCCGCAGCTACTTCCTCCCAGCCACGTACAAGTCCATGGGTTTCTTGGGACTGTAAATCATCCCTACAAGACTGCTGCTGATGCTGAGTGCCAGCCTCCACCTCCATGCTGACACAATCATCATCCTCCTCCTCCTCTTCCTTTGGGATGGGTGGGACAGCAGGAACACTGTCTGGATAAAGGGGGCCTTGAGAGGCAAGGAAGTCCTCCTCTTCCTGCCTCTGTTCTGCCTCAAGTGCCCTGTCCATTATTCCAAGCAGCGTATGCTCCAACAGGTGGACAAGAGGTACAGTGTCACTGATGCATGCACTGTCACTGCTCACCATCCTTGTGGCCTCCTCAAACGGTGACAGGACAGTGCATGCATCCCTGATCATGCCCCACTGGCGTGGTGAGAAAAAACTGAGCTCCCCTGACCCTGTCCTGGTGCCGTAGTCGCACAGGTACTCATTGATGGCCTTCTGCTGCGTGTGCAGCCGCTGTAGCACGGCCAACGTTGAGTTCCACCTGGTGGGCATGTCACATATAAGGCGGTTCTTGGGCAGGTTCAACTCCTTTTGGAGCTCAGCCAGCCGAGCACAGGCATTAAATGATCAGTGGAAATGCACACAGACTTTCCTGGCCTGCTTCAGGACATCCTGTAAGCCCGGGTACCTGCCCAAGAACCGCTGCACCACCAGGTTAAGGACATGAGCCACACAGGGTACATGGGTCAGTTGTCCCTGTCGGAGGGCGGAGAGGAGGTTGGTGCCATTGTCGCAAACCACCAATCCTGGCTTAAGCTGGCGTGGCGTCAACCACCTCTCAGCCTGCCCCTGCAGAGCTGACAAAATATCTGCCCCAGTGTGGCTCCTGTCCCGTAAAAACAAATCAGCGCAAGCACGGCATGACATTGTTTTGCCTGCGTACTTGCATAGCCCCTTGAACGCCTACGGAGCACCGCTGGTTCTGAGGACAGAACACTGGAAGAGGCCATGGAGGAAGAAGAAGAAGAGGAGAGAAGTGTGTCACAACCAGTAGTAGCATTTTGGAGGCATGGTGGCGGAACAACCTCCAACACTACTGCACCTTGTCCTGCATCCTTCCCAGCTGCCAGAAGAGTGATCCAATGGGCCGTGAAAGTTAGGTAACATCCCTGTCCATGCCTGCTGGACCATGAGTCAATGGTAATATGCAACTTACCGCTGACCGCCCTTTCCAGCGAGGCAAGGACATTGCCTTCCACATGCCGATAGAGAGCTGGAATCGCCTTCCGTGAGAAAATGTGGCATTTGGGGACCTGCCACTGAGGAACCGCACATTGTACAAACTCAGGGAAGGGGGCCGAGTCTACCAACTGAAAATGCAGCAGTTGAAGTGCTAGCAATTTAGCCAAGCTAACATTCAATCGCTGGGCATGTGGATGGCTGGGAGTGAACTTCTTTCGATGGTCCAGCAGCTGGGGCAGGGAAATTTGCCTGCTATAATCAGACGTGGGTGTACTGCTAGCAGAGTACCCGGAAGCACTTGGCTGTGACACACCTAATTCTACACCTTCATTCCTCTCAGAGCAGGTTTCAGAGAGGACTGAAGGTCTAGTGGGGTTGGAGATCCCAGCTGATGAGGAGCAAGGAGAGGTCCGCTTTGTTCTTTGGTGTGGGTCTTTGAGTTACGCTTGCCAACGAGCTGCATGGCAGGTCAACATATGTCTGGTCAAGCATGTGGTGCCCAAGCGACTGATGTTTTGGCCACGCGAGATACGCTTGAGACATATGTTGCAAATAGCAGCGGTGCGATCTGATGCACTCGTCTCAAAAAAGGCCCACACCAAAGAACTTTTAAAATAACCCGCAGAGGCAGCGCCCTGCACAGGCGGAGCTCTGCGGTGTGATTCAGTCGGTGTGCTGCCCCTAAGCTGGCCCCCAGAGGGCATCCTGCCTCGTTGGACATGTGCCTCCTCCTCTCTCCTACCAGGCACCCACGTGGAGTCAGTACCCTCATCATTCCCTCCCTCTTCATCGCTGGAGCAAACCTGGCAGTATGCTGCAGCTTGTGGAACATGACTGCCAGATTGCTGTCCTTCTTGTGCATCCCCTCTCTCTGCGCTCACGCTACTGCCTTCCTCTAGCTGAGTATCATCATCAGAGCCTACAAAACACTGGGCATCCTCCTGGAGCATGTACCCAACACTGTGCTCAAAGAGTTCAGGGGACTCCTCAGGAGGACGTGGTGGGTCTAGGGAAGGAGTCACTGATGATGACATTGAGACGAGGGAAGACGATGCATTGGCAGCTGCTTTGCTAGTACCCTAAGCCTGGGTGAGAGAGGATGAGGAGGATGAAGAGGGCTTGGTCATCCACTCTACCAAGTCTTCGGCATGATGCGGCTCAGCACGTCCAGCTGCCGAAAAGAAGGACTAGCGTGTCCCATGGCCACGTGCTGATGATGACAATGCACCGCATCCACGACCAGCACTGTTGTCTCCAGACACAGAGCCTGCTTGCCCTCTTTTATTGGCTCGTGCCTGTCTGCCTCTCCTTGTTGGCCTTCCAGACATGGTAATGGCCTGAAGGGAGATGGGAAAACCAGCAATTGGGTAGTGTATATTGTGCTGGAGG
Source organism: Lithobates pipiens (assembly GCF_037356315.1). Taxonomy (NCBI): domain Eukaryota; kingdom Metazoa; phylum Chordata; class Amphibia; order Anura; family Ranidae; genus Lithobates; species Lithobates pipiens. Next base: position 249,644,929 of record NW_027507718.1, read on the forward strand.
CACACAACACCCACTAACTCCTGCAGATGCCTTTATTATAGAACAAGAATTAAAGGGTAGATACTAGTGTATACTGTGCTGTGCTGGAGGCACACAACACCAACTAACTCCTGCAGATGGCTCAATTAGAGAAGAGCTATATAGGTGGATAATGGTGTATACTGCGGTCAGGGCACACAGACAACACCCACAATCTCCTACAGCTGACTGAAAGCTCTATTACAGAAGAGCAATATAGCAAGCTATATAGGTGGATATAATGGTGTATAGTGCGGTCAGGGCACGAAGACAACACGCACAATCTCCTACAACTGACTGCAAGCTCTATTACAGAAGAGCAATATAGCTAGCTATATAGGTGGATATAATGGTGTATAGTGGGGTCAGGGCCTGCAGACAACACGCACAATCTCCTACAACTGACTGCAAGCTCTATTACAGAAGAGCAATATAGCTAGTTATAGAGGTGGATATAATGGTGTATAGTGCAGTCAGGGCAGGCAGACAACACGCACAATCTCCTACAACTGACTGCAAGCTCTATTACAGAAGAGCAATATAGCTAGCTATATAGGTTGATATAATGGTGTATAGTGCACTCAGGGCACGCAGACAACAAGCACAATCTCCTACAACTGACTGCAAGCTCTATTACAGAAGAGCAATATAACTAGCTATATAGATGGATATAATGGTGTATACTGCACTCAGGGCACGCAGACAACACCCACAAACTCCTGCAGATTGCTAAAAGCTCAATTACAGAAGAGCAAGAACACTAAATTGGCCGATAACGAACGGTACAGTGTACTGTGTTGAAGGTACACAGAGAACACCCACTAACTCCTACAGACGCCAACACACTACACAAGGCGGCCGCGCTGGCGGCCTTATATAGTGTGGGGCATGTACTACACAGCCTGAGCTATGATTGGCCATAGGCATCCTGCCTGTGGCCAATCATGGCTCTCCTTGCTGCCGGCGCTGTGATTGGCCAAGCATGCGGGGTCACAGTGCATGCTTGGCCAATCATGAGCCAGCAATGCACTGCAGGCTGTGAGCGCCACACGAATTTGGCGCAAACGGCCCATAAGGTTCGGTATTCGCCAAACATGTGAACAGAAGATGTTCGAGTCGAACGTATGTTTGAGTCGAACATCAGGCTCATCCCTATTGTAGACCTGCACAAGGCTGGAATGGGCTTCAGGAGGAGGAGACAACTGATGGAGCAATTATTCCCAAATGGAAGAAAAACAAAATAACTATCACTCCCCCCGGTCTGGAGCTCCATGCAGGATTTCGTCTCATAGGGTAAGGATGATCATGAGAAAAGTGAGGGATCAGCCCAGAACTACATGGGGGGGAGCTTGTGAATTATCTCAAGGCAGTTGGGACCACAGTAACAGATTGAAATCTTGCAGCGGCCGCAGGGTCATCCTCCTCAAAAAGGCACATGTGCAGGCCCATCTGAAGTTTGCCAATGAACATCTAAATGATTCTGAGAAGGATTAGGAGATGAGACCAAAATTGAGCTCTTTGCCATTAACTCGATTTGCCATGTTTGGAGGAAGAAAAATGCTGACTTTGACCCTAGAAACACCATCCCTACAGTCAACCATGGAGGTAGAAAAATTATGCTTTGGGTCTGTTTCTCTGCTAAAGGTACTGTGCCAATGGACGGTGTCATGTATTGTAAACTCTTCGATGAGAACCTTCTTCCCTCAGTCACAACACTGAAGATGGGCAACAAAGGAGTGGCTCAAGAAGAAGCACATTAGGGTCATGGAGTGGCCTAGCCAGTCTCCAGACCTTAATCTTATAGAAAACTTATGGAGGGAACTGAAACTTCAAGTTGTCATGCGACAATCAAGGAAACCTTAAAGGGCAAGTTTACCATTACAGAAAATCTGTAAGGTGAATTTACACTGGACCTCCTCCCTATCCCCCCGGTCCCGCTGTACCTGAGGCCAGCAATCACCCGCTAGGAGACATCGGGTTACAACTTCAACGGTCCATGGTTTTGAAATTACTTGCGCTTAATCTCCTATATGTACCTTGTATAGGAGATAAAGGTACATATAAGATGTATTCTAATTGGTCGGCGCCGATCAATCAGAACCCACCTAGCCTGTCCTGTCAGTGGGTGAGAAGAAGAGAGAAAGCCAGAGGGATTTCAAATCCCCAGACCGGTAAAGTGGTGACCCGATGTTTCCTAGCGGGTAAACGTCGGGCACAGGTACAGCAAGATCAGGGGGGATGGGAAGGGGGTCCAGTGTAATTTCACCTTACAGATCTCTGTTTTCATGTTTTGTTCTTGGGGATCAAATACTTATTTTTCTCACTGAACTACTCAATTTATACCATTGGTATCATTTTTGGTTAATATTCTGTCTCTATCATTTAAAATACACCTATGATAAAAATGATAGACCCTTCATTTCTTTGTAAGTGGGCAAATTTACAAAATCTGCAGGGGATCAAATTAAATTTTTTTCCCACTGTACACCTGTAACATGGAGAAACTCTGCCATCTTTGGTTATTCTCATTCTCCCAGTCTGAGGCCTACCTCTCAAAATAATAAATGTCCACAAATTCAGCCTTTTAACCTTTAGGCTCGGTTCACACAGGGGCGACTGCGATCCGACTTGAGGTCGCCCCTTGTCGGACAACATTTAAAAATCAATGTAAGTGAATGAGAGCCGTCTTAATGCACGCGACTGAAGTCGCCTCCGACTTCAAAAGAAGTTCCTGTACTACTTCAATCCGACTTGTAGGCGACTTGTACCCATTGATTTCAATGGAGGTCGCCTCCAAGTCGGATCTCTGTCTATACGGAGGCGACTTTGACAGAATTACTAGCTCTGACGGGGGAACTCCACGCCAAATTTCTGAAAAAAATTTGGCGTGGGTTCCCCCTCCGAGAGCATACCAGGCCCTTAGGTCTGGTATGGATTCCAAGGGGAACCCCCTACGCCGAAAAAACGGCGTGGGGGTCCCCCCCAGATCCTTATCCGAGCACGTTACCCGGCCGGCCAGGAAAGGGGGTGGGGACGAGCGGGCGGCCCCCCCTCCTGAGCCGTACCAGGCCGCGTGACCTCAACATGGGGGGTGCCTTGGGGGAGGGGGGGCGTGCCTAGTCGCCCCTGTGTGAACCGAGCCTTACTGTGGCAGAACATTGAGCAATATACAACCTTCACCTCTGCTCTGTCAGTCCCAACATTGTTATAAACATTGCAAGTCCAACACAACATAGGATAACTGCTCATCTCTTCAATGCAGAAACAGCCACATGACTACATTTGACAGCCATGCAGACATAGCTGCACAGACATTTTGCAGATGCTGCTGACAAAACTAAGGTAGCCTGCATGCAGCACGGGTGACAGCATCCATTTGAATGAGGTCTTAATTGCTTCTACATACTATAACATGCTACTTGTGGAGCACCATAGGGTCCCTTTGGGCTGAATGGGCTGCTGTGCCCACGTGAACAGCACAAAAAAGGAATGCACCTTTTTAAAAACACAGCTGCAGGGAAACCACATGGTATTTTTGACTCATACCCGCGATCGTGATGCATAGGAGTGCCATCCAGAATGAATGGCAGTGTCTTGCAAGAGGAGTGCGATTTGGCTGCAGATGGTTGTGGCTGAGGCAATCACACCCACAACTGGAATGCATGACCCACACTAGTGTGAACCGACTCTTATAGTGCAGCTGAATCTATATAGCTGTAAGCCCTATACTGGTCATACACTGAAATATTATTTTGATCAGCCTCTTGGGCCGAGAAAAAAAAAAATCAAATGCCTCTATCCACAATATACAGCACAAATAAAGAATCTCTCATTGCAGCTACTGTATTTTGAGAGACAGCCTGGTTATCAAAATACCCAAATGGTGGTTGTACCTGAAAAGACACAGCCTCTGTTTGGCCGAAAGTTAATCAAATAATCAACTTTTGTTCAATGGAGTGGGTCTGGCACGAGCTAAGTGTGCACTGAGCAAAATGCACACAGTGTATGGCCAACAGAGACTGGACACCAATAAAGGCTTTTTTTGTCCTATATAAGATGCTCTGCAGCTTTTAGCCATTGTTGCCACATGCAATGTGTTGTGTTACCTGTTTCTCATGTTAAAAACAGATATTCCAGGCAACAAGTGAATTTAGTCAGTGAACTATTATTGCCATCCAGGAGACCATACACTAGTACTAAGGTCAGAAAGTTAACAATCTTTTCATTTGTAGCGGGAACATAATTGTGTATTAATGTAGTTAATGTGAATACAATGTAAACCTATGGACAATGTTATTCGTTAGTATTTGGCGCCATCTAGTGACCAAAATTGGAAATGGATTTTAGTTATTTTCCTTTTCATGGCGTTGGAAAGATAACAGGAAGTGACTGTGTTTACTTGGTTATTTTGACCTTATCTACCCAGGAGTCTGTGTGACCTACCCATGAACACTCTCTGATATGCAGTGCATGCTGGGCAGGGTATAAAAGGGACTGCAGCGGCCATATTTGGTCTCTTAGGACCACTCTGTCTGCCTGTGCGGAACTGTGTTGAAGGTTCTCGGACACATTGGCAGACAGTCACCGCGGAGTGCAAACCAGACCATTTGCGAGGTGACTTGACGGAGCCTGAAAGCTGGTGATCGGATTGTCGGAGTAGCGGAGGACCGAATCCAGTCGGTGGAGTGACACAGAGCATCTGGCCCAGCCTGAGCGGAAGCAAGCTGCAGTTAGCGGACCAAAGTCTTCACCCGAACTCTGATCCAGTTGGTGAGCGGGTTACGGTCCATTGTTTAATACTACTGCACACAGTTAGACTTACTCACAGGCCTCGCTGGAACCTGTTGACTAAGCAACTGACGTTTAGTAGGCTTGGGGCCCTGTTCACTTTAGCGCCCAAGTGCGATTACAAGTTCTTGGAGTTCTGCCTGGAGTATTCTGAGTTAACTTTCTCCACTTACCCCTTTGGAATACAATTACCTGAGAAACCATTTAAGCTAGCGAAGAAAGAAGATAAAGGAGGGAAATACTTTAAGTGAGGCCTCACGTAGACTTTAAGTAAGGGGAGCTCCCAGGTCTAGATAATAATATACTTGCATATTGTTTATTGTATTTGACTGTTGATTCATGCTGTGCTGATGTTCTACGTTGGGACGACTGTGCAATTCCTGTAATCATTTATTCATTATACTTTCAGTAAAAGTATTTCTGGTTAAGAGTACAAGTGTGTGGTCTACTGTCTTTCCCCACCAGGTGGAGCCAGAGGATCCTGAGGGATCGATACAGGTACCTTATACTGTCTATATTGTACTGTATTATTATTGCACCACAGCTGTGCCAAGGGGATAGAGTTACACAGAAAGGGGGTTTCTCGGAAGAGTGCAGGCCCAACTCAAATTAGCAGCTCCTTCAGGAGTCAGTGCTACACGTGGGGGCTCGTCCGGGATTTCTGTCACTCAAGAGAGACCCTGCCCCACTGGCTAATATGGACCCCGATAAGGCAGTCCAGTGGTGTGAAGCAGAAGGGATATGCTCGGAGGCAAGTGTGGCTATTGAGTTTCCTGGAAATGGCTGGGGAGAGAAGGAAATTAAAGTGGTACAGGCCTTGTCCTCAGACAAGAAATCTTATGTGGTCTCAGTAAGGCCTGGCCACGAAACTGATTGCACCTACGGGTGGATAGAATGGAGGCAAGATATCCCTGAACACTTCCATGGAGCTAGCATAAAAATGTCTGAGAGAATGGAATTTCTTTTGATTCACGATAGTAAGAAAGTGTGGGGCTCTCCAACTCAGAAGCAGCTGGAACCCTTAAGTCATGAAATAAGGGTTTCTACTCAGCAGGGAGCCGGACAACAGGTAGCTGATCTGAAGTGACACTTTGAAGAAATTAATGGAAAATTTCAGGAGGCTTCCAGACTTATGGCTGAACGCATTAGTGGAGTACGCACCTCTCAAGAAGGTTCCCCTGCCAAATGATTGAGAACCCAGTGCAGAAGATGCAAACTCTGGGCCCTTTGCAAGAAATAACCATTTGGAAAGATTTCCGCATAGATGGTCAAATGGGAGGAAAAGGACAGAAAGACATATGGTCCTTCATCAGCCTCTCAAACCAAGTAGAGTTGGGACTAGAGAAAGGATACTCAGACTCTGAAATAAAGGAGGCAGTAATTCAGGCTATCAGCCCTGGGTCTAGCGTCAGAGCTATGTTGGAAAAGAAAGCTTGATTGGCCCTGAATCAGTTGATGAGGGTTCTGAAGAGCTACTATGAGGAGGAAGATACTCCTGAGTTGTATTATAAACTGATGAACATCACACAGGGTGATAACGAGACCTCCCAAAACTTTCTATTCCGGGCTATCGAACTCAAGGATCGTCTGTTGACAGCCACTCAAGAGGAAGGACTCGGAGATCACTTTGGGGCTGAGCTCATAAAACGGAAATTCCAGAGATTAGTGACCACAGGGTTAAAGAGTGACCATGTCAAGTAGCTCTGAGGCAGTACTTGGAGAACTCCTCCATGCCAGAGTTCTTATAGAGAAGGTGAACGAAGCAGAGAAAGTAGAGCTTGAGAGAGACCAGAAACAGAGGAAACTCTATCCCCCAAGCCCTTCCTGTGTTGAGGTACGGCAAGTGGATGCTCCCTCGGATGTCTGGGAGCCCAGTGTACTGGCAGCAAGGGCTGAACAAGGATCATGGCTCTCGCCTAATCATCACCTTTCTGCAAGTCAGACCGAACTGGAAAAGTTGCTCCAGACCCAGAGAGAGTTTCTGGAAATGATGACAATACTGATGACTCAACTGGCAAGCCCTCATCTGGAGAAAGTGCTAGCAAAAGAAATCCCAGAGAGCTTTGACCACCCTATCAAACCCACACCTAGAACCTGCTTCAAATGTGAAGGGATAGGGCATTTTAGACAAATGTGCCCTAGCCCAGTGCCAGAATCTAAATCCAAACAGCCAGTGGAAAACTTCAGAGGGCCCCAGTGAATGAGTCCACTGGGTGTCCGGCTATTGGAAAACCTCTCACACCGACTCCAACACCCTCTGCCTCTAAAAGACCCCCAAAGCCAAAGGCGAAGATACTGGCCACCAAACCAGCCAAAGGAACTACATTCAGTGGGGTCCCTCCCAATCTAGTGGGGCCCTCACCAATAGTCCCCATCCAAGTTGAAGGGATCTACATGAAGGCATTGCTGGACACCGGAGCTCAGGTGACCCTATTATACAGGGACTTCTACTACCGACATCTCAAGCACTTACCGCTACAGGAACTAGAGGGGCTGGAAATATGGGGGTTAGGTACTCAGAACTTCCCATACAAAGGTTACCTACCGGGCAAACTCACGTTTGACCCCAGCACAGTGGGAAAGGCTGAGACATTTGACACCTTAGTCGTGGTGTGCCCTCGCCCCCGAGGAGCTGATAAGAATTCCCTGATTATCGGGACAAACACCGACCTGGTGAGAAGCCTCCTGACTCCGTTGATAACCCACCCGGGCCTTCACCCACGAAAATACACCCAATGTTGGTCCAGACGTACAGGAATCTCAAGCAGGAAGGAGATACTCCTGAAGGGGGAGTAGGAAAGGTCTGGTTTGTGGGCAGAAGAGAGAAGTGCGTCCCGCCTGGAAGAGTGGTCTGCCTAAAGGCCCTCGTCAAGCTGAGGTGGAAAACTCTGGGGTCTTTCATTCTCCTTGAAGATGCAAATCAAAAGAGCCAGGAGGGGTTAGAAATCATCCCGAGGTGCTACCTGCCAGAACCCTTAAGAGGACCCATGAGAAGATTCCCAACAGTATCCGCAATACGGGAACTAATCCAGTGAAGTTGCCACCCAGATTGTTACTGGGACAGGTTAGTTCAGTCACCCCAGTCTCGGCAGATGATCAAGAGGAAGGAAACAGGACAGAGATTCCATTGGAGCAGGTTTGTCTAAATGATACACCACTGACCCCCGCCTGGAAAGAAAGAGCAAAGGCCCAACTGCTAAGATGGAAGGACGCTTTCTCGAAAAGTGAGTTAGACATGGGACTAGCTAAAAGTGCCACTCATCGAATCTGCCTGGAAGAGAACAGCCCTTTTAGAGAGAGGGTCAGGCGAATTCCACTAGGAGATCTGGAAGACTTGAGAGAGCAGTTGATGGAACTGAAGAGGACAGGCATCATCCGGGAGTCTAGAAGCCCATACGCCTCCTCCATAGTAGTAGTGAGAAAAAAGAATGGGTCACTGCGCCTTGACTATAGAACCCTGAACAGAAGAACCATTCCCGATCAGTATACCACCCCTCGGATAGAAGATGCTCTTTAGAGTCTATCGGGGGCCAAGTGGTTCAGTGTGTTGGACCTGAAGAGCGGGTATTATCAGATCCCAATGTGCCCCGAAGATAGGGAAAAGACTGCCTTTATCACCACAGTGGGGTTCTTCGATTCGGATGCCTCAAGGGTTGTCTGGGGCCCCAGCAACTTTCCAAAGGCTTATGGAGAAGACAGTGGGCGACATGAACTTGATAGAAGTGCTAGTCTACCTGGATGACATAATAGTCTTTAGGGGAACTTGAGGCACGTCTGGAAAAGGTTCTGAAGAGACTCCACAAAGAGGGCTTGAAGCTTTCCATGGAGAAGTGCCAATTCTATCAACCCTCAGTGACTTATGTGGGACATATTGTGTCCAAAGAGGGCGTAGCAACTGAAAAAGCTAGAGGCTGTCACTTCTTGGCCCAGGCCCTCCAACCTGACTGAACTCAGATCATTCCTGGGGTTCTGCTCATACCACAGAAGGTTTGTGGAAGGGTTTGCAAAAATATCCTGTCCCCTCACTGAGCTCTTGAAGAACCAGGAAGAGGCTGGTGAAGACTCAGAACGGCCTGGGAAGCCGAAAGAGGGACCCAGGAAGAAGAGAGAGTCCATCCAGAGTCAGTGGACCTCAGAGTGTGAAGAGGCCTTTAGACGTCTGAAGTGGAGCCTTACCACTGCTCCGGTGTTGGCATATGCACACCCAATCAAGCCCTACGAGCTCCATGTGGACACCAGTCGAGACGGACTGGGGGGAGTACTCTACCAAGAACACAAAGGGTCTTTGCAACCCATCGCCTATGTGAGTCGAAGCCTGATTCCTGACGAAAAGAACTATCCGACTCATAAGCTGGAGTTCCTGGCCCTGAAGTGGGCAGTGGTAGACAAGCTTAAAGACTACCTGTAGGGGGCTGAGTTTGTGGTGAAGACAGACAACAACCCCCTCACCAACATGTTCACTACTGCCAAACTGGATGCCACTGGCCACAGGTGGCTCGCAGCCCTTTTGGCTTTTACGTTTAGCCTGAAATACAGACCAGGAATCGGTAACCGTGATGCAGACTTTCTATCCAGAAGACCTCACGACCCCCTGAGTCCCCCAGAAGACTGGACTCTACTCACTCCCAAAGGAGTCAGAGCCCTATGTGAGGGGACAAGTCACTATGGGAAAGGTGGGGCCAGAGCCGAAGATGTAGGAGTGTCTGCAGCAGGAGTCCCCAGATGTTATTGTGTTGTCTCTCAAGTGGTGCAAGAAGCTGTCAAGGAAGGATCTTAGGAAGGATCAGGAAGAAGACCCATTGTGTGGACTGGTGAAGAAGGCATTGGAATGTCAACAACCCAATGTACTTCAGAAGAGTCCTTGTAACGAAGCCAAGCTGCTGCTGAAGGAATGGGATCGGTTGCAGCTGCAACAGGGAGTGGTCGACTGGAGGGGCCCTTCCGACGATCCAGAAGAAAAGTGTCAGTTGCTCCTGCCGGAAAGCACAGAGGGAGGGTACTAATTGCGCTACATGACCACCATGGTCACCTGGGAGTCGAAAGGACTTTGCAGTTAGTAAAAGACAGATTTTACTGGCCTCACATGAGGAGAGAAGTGGAGAGTTACTGTCATTCCTGCCTCAGGTGTATACAACGGAAGACGCTGCCACAGAGGGCTGCCCCAAGGGGCCATCTGGAAAGTCAGGGCCCAATAAACCTGGTCTGCATAGACTTTTTCTGTCTGGAAAATGACTTGAGTGGAGTAAGGGACATCTTAGTGGTGACAGACCATTTCACCCGGTATGCCCAGGCTTTTCCCATTAGAGATCAACAAGCAATCACAGTGGCAAAGGCTCTTGTTGAGAAGTTCTTCGTCCATTATGGATTACCCCAAAGGATACACTCAGATCATGGAAGAGACTTTGAAAGTAGGCTAATAAAAGAACCACTGGAGTTATTGGGCATACAGAAGTCGAGGACCACACCCTATCACCCACAAGGGGATCCTCAGCCAGAAAGGTTCAACCAGACCCTCCTGAATATGCTGGGTACATTGACCACAAACAGAAGCCCCACTGGAGTAGACACATCGCTGCATTAGTCCATGCCTATAACAGCACCAAATGTGATGCCACGGTTACTTGCCCTATCGGTTAATGTTCGGTCGAGAAGCCCGGCTACCAGTGGATCTGGCTTTTGGAACCTCTCTGGACCACACTTCAGAGTCTTCCCACAAAGGATATGTGAACAGACTGAGAAAGAACTTGCAAATTGCCTACAAGCAGGCCCAAGCCACTTCATGATCCAGGGAGAGCAGAAATAAAAAGAACTTTGACCTGAGAGTGAAGATTCAAGATCTTTAAATAGGTGACCGGGTACTGCTGAGAAATTTGGGCATTCCAGGGAAGCATAAGCTGGCCAATCGCTGGAAGTCGCAGCCTTATGCTGTGTGTGGAAAACTCCCAGGCATCCCCGTATATGAAATAAAACCAGAGGAGAGCACTGGACCTGTGAAAACCTGGCACCAGAACCACCCGTTGCACCTTACAGAGGCGGTTAAGATAAGTACGAAGAAGAAACTCCCATCCACATCCAGTGAAGTCAGTAGGCCGACAACCAGATCTCAGGCAAAGTCCTTGGAGGAAGAAGATGAAGACTTAGGGATGAGTTGGTTGTGGCCCATGGAGGCTCTGGAAATTGATATGGAGGTCCTCCCTGAAGCAGAGGAAGATCATACTGAAGCTCTCAGAGCAGAGGCCCCAGAGTTTGTGCCAGCAGTTGACTCTATTGAAGAGCTGGATGCTCCTAGTTACTCTCCACCGGTTGAGACTGAAAAAGGGGTTGAAGATACCTGTCAGTTGGAAATGGAAACCCCAACAGTTCGAAGAGAAAAGAGAGACATTCGCCCACCCCGCAGACTGACTTATGACACATTGGGCAAATGTTCTGAGTCATCACAGTACGTTAGCAAAAGAAACTCTGAACTGCCTGGTCTCCCTACCACTGATTCAGTAGGGGACAACCCCACCTCACCCTTTGGCACATCTGTACCAAACATGGTAACATCAGCTGATAATATCAGCTTTGAGTGCACAGGACAGCTCCCCACCATACGACAACTGGTGGGAGGCTCCTCTGTCCGTTTTATATAGTCACATAGATGATAAAGTGCAAAGCCTCTTTGGGGACCAAAGAGATCAAGTAGGGGGAGTGTGTAGTGGGGACATAATTGTGTATTAATGTAGTTAATGTGAATACAATGTAAACCTATGGACAATGTTATTCGTTAGTATTTGGCACCATCTAGTGACTAAAACTGGAAATGGACTTTAGTTATTTTCCTTTTCATGGTGTTGGAAAGATAACAGGAAGTGACTGTGTTTACTTTGGTTATTTTGACCTTCTCTACCCAGGAGTCTGTGTGACCTACCCATGAACACTTTGGTATGCAGTGCATGCTGGGTAGGGTATAAAAGGGACTGCAGCGGCCATATTTGGTCTCTTGGGACCACGCTGCCTGCCTGTGCGGAACTGTGTTGAAGGTTCTCCGATAAATTGGCAGACAGTCACTGCGGAGTGCAAACCAGACAATTTGCGAGGTGACTTGACGGAGCCTGAGAGCTGGTGATCGGATTGACGAGGTTCAGAGACGCTTAGCGGAGGACCAGATCCAGTCACTGGAGCGACACAGAGCATCTGGCCCAGCCTGAGCGGAAGCAAGCTGCAGTTATCAAACTAAAGTCATCACCCCAAACTCTGATCCAGTTGATGAGCGGGTTATGGCCCATTGTTTAATACTACTGCACACAGTTAGACTTACTCACAGGCCTCGCTGGAACCTGTTGTTCCACGGAAGTAAGACTGAGCAACTGACATTTAGTAGGCTTGAGGCCCGGTTCACTTTAGTGCCCAAGTGCGATTACAAGTTCTTGGAGTTATGCCTGGAGTGTTCTGAGTTAACTTTCTCCACTTACCCCTTTGGATTACAATTACCTGAGAAACCATTTAAGCTAGCAAAGAAAGAAGATAAAGAAGGGAAATACTTTAAGTGAGGCCTCACATAGAATTTAAGTAAGGGGAGCTCCCAGGTCTAGATAATAATATACTTGCATATTGTTTATTGTATTTGACTGTTGATTCATGCTGTGCTGACGTTCTACGTTGGGACGACAGTGCAATTCCTGTAATCATTTATTCGTTATACTTTCAGTAAAAGTATTTCTGGTTAAGAGTGTGGTCTACTGTCTTTCCCCACCAGGTGGAGCCAGAGGATCCTGAGGGATCGATAAAGGTACCTTATACTGTCTATATTGTACTGTATTATTATTGCACCACAGCTGTGCCAAGGGGATAGAGTTACACAGAAAGGGGGTTTCTCAGAAGAGTGCAGGCCCAACTCAAATTAGCAGCTCCTTCGGGAGTCAGTGCTACATATTTAATCTGGCCATAGACTGATTAGTGTTTGGCTGTCTCTGCTAGAGAGAAGTTAATAGTTTGATTCTTTACAATGATAGTCTCATGTTGACTAATGTCCCTTTCACACATTAGGGCCGCTCAGATAAGCCTGTCCGTTTTTCAGGCGGATCCGAGCGGGCCACCTATTGACTGGTATGGGCAGGCGGATGCCAGAGTAGATGTGCCATCTGATCCGGTAAGATCCGCTCAAAACAGAAGTATGGAGACATGTTCGCCATCCCTCCAGTGGATCAGATCGAATGGGATTGGATAAAATCAGACAGGCGGATTTGTTTTCCTCCAGCGGATCAAATCGAATGCGATCGGATGAAATCAGACAGGCGGATTTGTTTTCGTCCGATCTCCAATAGAAGACAGTGGAGCTCTGACAGGTCCATCCCTGCCCAGTGGGCAGAGACTGACCTGTCATCCGCCAACTCAGCGGGGATCAACGGAGCAATCTCCCACTGAGCTGGCGGAGTCTGCTGAATGGATCCACCCCGTGTGAAAGGGGTCTAAAAGTACATGTTTATGCACTGAGCAGACAACTCATTTGATGCCAGGGAGGGCCAATGAAAAAAAAATAAAGTAAAAAAAGTAAAGCTTTTGGTCCCACAGTGAATTAGAGAAAGTACTGGCCCACCATCACCAGAAATAGTCCTGTGGTCACCATGTGAACAAATTCCTGGAGAAAGCAAGTTGAGGTCAAGGAAAGCATGAACAGTTTTGTTTTCCATACTAACAGCCAGAAGATCTGAAAAAAATCAAGAGGGAATCTAAGGGGAGAGAAAAAGGCCAAATGAATGCACTCAACTATGATAACCATGACGCCTTTTTTCATTATACTTATACAGGTTTTACCATGGCGTTGTTGATTACCTGATGGACTTTTATGCATGTTATAATTGCTTGGTATCATGTCTGAAATTGTACCCTTATTAGCTGGGAGGTGTTTTGACTGTCTCCGGGCCATAGTTCTACCATTATTTACTGTTGAACAGGTTAATTAACTTCTTACATATCTATCTTTTGGTGATTGTTTGGCATGAACTTTATTCACCTTGTCACACAACTATTGTTTTCACTTTCTCCCTTCACTATTTAGGGGGTCTCTATATGTACGAGTTGATTTAGGACTCTATAATTTTTCACAATTTTGGTCACTCTACACTCACTATTTTTTTTTTTTTTTCACCTGGGTGGTGGACCTTATCATTTAATTTTATGCCATCTTCATTTTTTTTGTAAGACACTTTAAAGAGTACCTGTTCTATCTGTATATTTAAAACTTGGCCTTTTTGTGGCTATTCTACCACCTCCAGTCGCCGGTTGAGACAGTTGCGGTGCCGGAGCACTCTAACGGGCTACGGCTCGGTTGGTAAGACTCTCCTGTCATGATTCATGATTATTTTGCTTATTTTTCCCTCCCCTTCCCCCCCTTTTTTTGATGATTTTTATATATGTACATATATCCTTGTCCATTCTTTACTTTTTCATAGATGTGTGTATTTCCTGATGAAGCTGGAAAAGCAAAACTAGTCAAAATACTTCACCGTCTCTACTAGTCATTGATTTTGTATATGATTTTTTTGTTTTAACTATTTTTCTAATAAATGTATAAATTATTTTAACATTGATGTTTCATTACAATTACATCACTGCGGTTTTTGCACCGCAACAGTCCTTCTCCGGCTGGGGACCAGAGTTACCATTAGTTGTTTCAAAGAAAAGAAAATGTATCCACTTTAAATTAATGATACCCAAGTACAGGAGGATGGGGGCTGAAGAAAAGATGGCTTTTAGGCTCAAAAACAGTCAGAAGAAAGAACTGTTGAATTGAACCTTGTAGAGGCACAGCCTAAAATCTGTGGAAAAGGAAAAGCTGCACTCTTCTCCTGCATATAAGAAATCTCTCAGAAACCTGTCACAAACCCTGAAATAAAATAAAATAAATGTAGCACAGCCCACGTAGGAGCTGCATTTTAATGAGATCCCCCCTCCTGCACATCTAGGCACACTGCATCTCCATTAGATAGAGAACAGTCAATAGATTAGTTTTTATGTTTTATTAGGGAGTTTCAATACGGATAGGAATGGGAAGTTATGGGACTTCAACAACTTCAGGGACAACTTCCTATATACAGTCTCTATAATCAGTCTCTATACACAGCCTGCACTTCTTCAGTCACCTGCACACACTTGGTTCCTTTTCCTTTCTTTACTCAGTTTCTGCTGGCTCACTCCTTGATGGGAGCTGACAAGGCCTGATTGTCAGCTCAGCAATAGCCCATCACAGGCAATAATTTGCAGTCCCTTAACAGTAGCGCTTTCGAGTGACACAGCTTTAAATTTCTCCTTGACTTCCTCTGTGGTCACTGAGCCTTGCACCACTTCTTCAGGCAATGCCAAACCCACCTGGCTGAATCTGCCCCTTCACATCAGTTCACCCAACTGACACTTCACCAGCTCACCCCCCCCCCCCCCGGCTAACTCTCAGTAGATCTCTGGGGAAAGCCTGAAGACTTAAAGGGAGACTAACTACATGTGGCAATCTCCCCCCTCTGTAGTCCCCACCATGCTACTCTGTCCTCTCTTGCTCCTGTGCTCCCTGGAAGACTTTTTTCTTGGCCCAAGGTCACCCCCCACCAGACTAGGGGGCACCCCCTAGGGCCACTGAAAGCTTCCCCAGAACTGCATCTTCATCTTCCACCCAACTGCCCCTGCTGGCATGGACCATGTCTATTTATGTGATGAACTCTGCCCCCTGCCAGTCCTCTACTGGGGATTGGCCAAGGCCTCATAAATTGCAGCTCCTCCTAACCTCCTGCCCACTAGCTCTGGAACATTCTCCAATGTTCCAGAAACAGGGGGAGGGACTAGGAGAGCTGTCAGGGTGAGTTATCCAGCCCTGACTCACTGAACCCTGACCTAGATTCACAGCTCAGGCTTAACCCTGAACTAACTAAATTTACCTACACCAGTGATGGCGAACCTTGGTACCCCAGATGTTTTGGAACTACATTTCCCATGATGCTCATGCACTCTGCAGTGTAGTTGAGCATCATGGGAAATGTAGTTCCAAAACATCTGGAGTGCCAAGGTTCACCATCACTGATCTACACTAACAAACCTACAGGGTGCTACATAAATAAAAAAACAAAAAACTAAACTTAGAATAACAAGGACAACTAGCATATAATTTCTACATAAACTATCCAAGGCATAAAGAGCTAGTTCTTACTGCAGAACTATAGTCCAGAGGGAAGGTAAACCTTTCTTTAGTGTCCAGGCTTCTCTAGGTGGGGTGTGTAACTTACAGGGCATATTGTCTTCCACCAATGAAAAGACAAAGATAACAGTAAACTATTGCTAAGAAATAGGTCATACTTACACATAAGCATCAAAGTAAATGTTCAGCATAACCACATTAGCAAAGCTTTCATTGGTTAACTTAGCAATGCCTTCCATCTCACTGATATATGGGTGAAAAAGATGACTGATATACTTATTTGATAGTCTTTGGATGAGTTCCAATTTGTAACTGGACAACTGCCTGTAAATAAAAAAAATAGAAAAAACAATAGGGTTATTAGCTAGAGGTGCAATTCTTGTATTTCTTTTAACTGCGTGCCAACCGCGTATGTACATATACATTGGCAGAATGACACAGCTGTGCAAATGGGCATACCTGTACGTCCCTTTGAATTTGCCGCTGTGCCATCGCGCGCACCCCCGCCCAGAGCTATGTGAGTAGGATCGTGGGTTCTGTGGACTCAATGTCCACAGGGATACCCGCGATTGTCTCACAGAGAGGAAGAATGGGGAGATGCTAATGTAAACAAGCATTTGCCTAGTGACACTGTCACTGATCATGATGTGTCACACACAGACTATCCCCCCCCCACAGTTAGAATCACTCCCTAGGACACACTTAACCCCTCCCAAGCCCCCTAGTGGTTAACCCCTTCATTGCCAGGGTCGTTTTTACAGTAATCAGTGCAATTTTATAACTTTTGCGCAAACCAATCAATATACGCTTATTGCGATTTTTTATTTTTTTTATCAAAAATATGTAGAAGAATACGTATCGGCCTAAACTGAGAAAAAAAAATTTTTTTTGTATATTTTTGGGGATATTTATTATAGTAAAAAGTAAAAAATAATTATTTTTTTCAAAATTGTCTCCCTATTTTTGTTTATAGCGCAAAAAATAAAAAGCACCAATGTGATCAAATACCTCCAAAAGAAAGCTCTATTTGTGGGGAAAAAAGGACATCAATTTTGTTTTGTAGCCACTTTGCACGACCTCCCAATTGTCAGTTAAAGCGACAGTGCCGACTCGCAAAAAGTGCTCTGGTCTTTGCCCAGCGAAATGGTCCGGGGCTTAAGTGGTTAAACAGAAAACTCCATTGGTGACTTATTTTTCTCAGATATCAAGTCTCATCAGAGCCAGGAATTGCGTTTTTGATCTACGGAATCACCTTTTCATTAAATCATATTGGAAAATGGTACTTCAGATATAATGATACTTTATGACTATCATTGTATCTAAATCACCAGTGTGCCGATCAGTAAGAAATAGTTATCAAAAAGCAGGTGTTGGGCTGGGTTTCACTTTATTGGAAATTCTATTGATATTACTTTTTTTTTATTGCTTTCAATGTCCCATTATTTGGGCTTTAAAGGAGTTGTAAAGGCAGAAGGTTTTTTTTATCCTAAAGCATTCTATGCATTAAAGCGGACCTCCACCCTGAAGTGGAAGAACCGCTCATCTGATCCCTCCCCCCCTCCGGTGCCACAATCGGCACCTTTCAGAGGGGAGGGGGTGCAGATACCTGGATAATCCAGGTATCTGCACCCACTTCCGGAGATGCCCCGCCCCCCGTTGTGTTCTGGGAAACACACAGTTCCCAGGACACAGCGGGGACCAGTAGAGACACGCAGCGCGACTCGCGCATACGCAGTAGGGAACCAGGCAGTGAAGCCGCAATGCTTCACTTCCCGATTCCCTGACAGAGGATGGCGGTGGGGGCAGCAGAGAGACGAGCGACTGCTTGACCCTGGGACAGGTAAGTGTCAATTTATTAAAAGTCAGCAGCTGCAATATTTGTAGCTGCTGGCTTTTAATATTTTTTTTAAAGGTGCAGCTCCTCTTTAAGATAAAAAATCTTCTGTTTGTAGCAGCCTCCCCAGCACAACCAAATTACTTGCCTGAGCTCCATTTATCTCCAGCTATGTCCACGAGTGTCTTAGCCATCCGGGACTCTCCTCCTGATTGGCTGGGACACAGCGGCGCCATTGGCTCCCGTGGCTGTCAATCAAAGTCAGTACGGCCAATCAAGGGAGGGGGAAGGGGCCTGGTTGGGGCTCTGTGTCTGAATGGATAAATGGAACTGTGGCTTGGCTCATGTGCCCCCATAGCAAGCTGCTGGCTGTGGGGGCAACCGATAGGAGGGAGGGGCGAGGAGAAGCGAAGAGGGACCCAGAGAAAAGGAGGATCCGGGCTGCTCTGTGTAAAATCAACTGAACAAAGTAGGTAAGTATAACATGTTTATTATTTTAAAAAAAGAGAGACTTTACAATAACAATAACTTTAAAGGACAAATCCAAAGCAAAATAAGAGGAATTTTGACTTACCTGTAAATTCCATATCTTGGATTACAGTGCAGGACCTAGACTTGGTATTCATAGACCCTGGGTTATAAGCTTGAACCTTTAGGTGAATCAACACTGGAAAAGCTTTGAAGGACACGCCCCCTGGGTGTCGCTCTTTTTAACCACTTAAGGAGCGCCTCACGCCGATATACGTCGGCAAAATGGCACAAGCACGTACAGGTACGTTGCCCTTTAAGAGCCCAGCTGTGGGTCGTGCGTGTGCGCCGCCGCCGGCGTACTCGCGACCCAGTCTTGAGCTCTATTATAAATTAATATATTATTATAAATTGTCGCTCTATTTTTGTTTATAGCGCCAAAAAAATAAAAACCACAGAGGTGATCAAATACCACCAAAAGAAAGCTCTATTTGTGGGAAAAAAAGGACGCCAATTTTGTTTGGAAGCCATGACGCACGACCACGCAATTGTCAGTTAAAGCGACGCAGTGCCAAATTGCAAAAAGGGGCCTGGTCCTTTAGCTGCAAAATGGTCCGGGGCTTAAGTGGTTAACTCTACCCCACTCTGTGAGTCCTCAGTTATGTAGCAAGCAATGTAGAGAACATAGAATTTATAGCATGTATACTTTATGTATATGTTATGCTGTTAGAGGAATTTGAAATATACATATAAAACAATAAATCTCATAAATGGGTCACTGAGGCTTTTAAAGGGTAACTTCACTTTCCTTGAAAAAATAATAATATAGCAAATACAATTGTTACTCAAGCCATATTTGTAATTTACCTGTTCCCTTTCAAACTACAGCTGCTGTAATTTTATATAAAGACAATGCAATAAGGATGCTGGAGGTGTGCTGTACACAATTGGTGTACAGCACACCTCCAGAAATGTATGTTCTTGCTTGTGTGAAGAACTCTGCACTATGATACAAGTCGGGTTCTGGTTTTACAAAAAAAAAAATATTATAATTTTGGTGAGATACTTCCTAAGGGTTCATCATATCTAAAGGGATAAAGAGACTACAGCTTTTCTCATTAGAGTACTCCAAGTGCACCAGCTGATTGAAATGAATTAGTCACTCCTATTCAGAATCAGTATCCAAAAAACAAAGCGGGACAAACAGCTTTTTCTTCAAAAGCAACACAGACCGTTGGATTGCGAGTAACGTAGTTTACGAGCATTTCGCAATACAAGCTTCATTTTTTTTTAAAAATCCTGACTCGGTTTGCGAGCGTTGTCTTGCAAGACGAGCAGGATTCAAGCCTCTGGGGTGTGCAGTACCGCATTTGGCCAGAGGTGCAGGGGCACCAGTGACACTCTGAGCCACTCGGAGCCGCTCCATTACCGAGTGTCTCCGAGCCCCTCCGAGTACATCCAAGTGCCTCTGAGCTGCTCCAAGCAGTCTACGAGTGTCTCCGGCATCCCCCAACCTCTGGCCACATGCTGTACTGTAAACACTAGCAGCGCCACTGGAACTAATTATCTGAGTTTCCATTGACTCCTATGGGTAATCCTGCTTTGATATACAAGTGCTTTGGATTAAAAACGTTCTTCTGGAAGGAATTATGCTCATAATCCAAGGTACCACTGTAGTAGGAATCTGTAACAAAGTTTGTTAAAATCATTACAGTGTTCATTGACCACCCAGAGGGTATAGTTTTTTTTTCTCAACAAAAGTGGAGTTACTCTTTAAAGGGCTTGCATTATTATTAAAGACTCCAAAAGATAAAATATTCCAATATTTTTTCACAAAACTGATTAAAATGTACATACAGTGCCTTGAAAAAGTATTCACACCCCTTCAAATTTTCCACATTTTGTCATGTTACAACCAAAAAATGTTATGTATTTTATTGGGATTTTATGTGATAGACCAACACAAAGTGGCACATAATTGTGAAGTGAATAAGACAGGTGTCGGTGATAACCACATAATTTAAACCGTGTGATACCACAAGTAATAGTGATGCATCAATCAAACTGATAATAAATGCAACTGATAAATAAATAAAAAAAATGTAAAACTAATGAAAATTGATGAAAAATAGAACAATATTAAACAAATCATATGAGTGAAAAAATATACATATAAACACAAAAGTCCTTAATTGTGGAACAAATCTAAATAAATTGTTCACCACATGTGACCACCATATGAAATGAAGGCTTACCAACTTACCAATCCCAGACTCTTATCTCAAACCAGGGCAGATATCACCAGGGGATCACACTCTACCAATTAGGGGAATAATTCAATAGGCTCTCCTGAGCAATAAACACTCCAGGGGTGATCAAAGGTAACCCATAAAAGAAAAACTCACATAGGGTGGCCCTGGCTCATTTGGTCAGAACCCGCAACAGTGGGGCCCCCTCAGGCCAGATCAAGGCATTGTCATGGTTATGCAGTAATCTTTCTCTGTCAGCTTACCTTTCCCTAGGTAAGGGAAGGGAGAGGTAAGCTGAGGTAAACTGCAAACGGGACTTCTTATGGTTTCCTTTCAACAATGGCTTTCTTCTTGCCACTCTACCATAAAGGCCAGATTTGTGGACGACTAATCCAAATGTTGTCCTGTGGACAGATTTTTCCACCTGAGCTGTGGATCTCTGCAGCTCCTCCAGCGTTGCCATGGGCCTCTTGGATGCTTCTCTGATTAATGCTCTCCTTGTCTGGCCTGTCAGTTTAGGTGGATGGCCATGTCTTGGTAGGTTTGCAGTTGTGCCATACTCTTTCCAATTTTGGATGATGGATTGAACAATGCTCTGTGAGATGTTAAAATCTTGGGATATTTTTTATAACCCAACGCTGCTTTAAACAACTTAACCCCTGACCTGTCTGCTCTGTTGCTTGGCCTTCCTGATGCTGTTTGTTCACTAATGTTCTCTAACAAACCTCTGAGGGCTTCACAGAACAGCTGTATTTATACTGAGATTAAATTGCACACAAGTGGATTCTATTTATTATTATTATTATTATTATTATAGAGGATTTATATAGCGCCAACAGTTTGAGCAGCACTTTACAACATGAGGGCAGACAGTACACTTACAATACAAATCAATACAGGAGGAACTAGAGGGTACTGCTCATTAGAGCTTACAATCTAGAAGAGAGGGTCAAGTTGAAACAAAAAGTAATAACTGTGGGGGATGAGCTGATGGAGAAAATTAAAATACAGTTGTTAGGTGTGGGTAGGATAGGCTTCTCTGAAGAGAAGGGTTTTCAGGGATGATCTAAAAGCTAATAAAGTAGGAGATAGGCGGACAGATTGGGGTAGGGCATTCCATAGGATTGGAGAGGCTTTGGAAAAGTCCTGGAGGCGCGCATGGGAGGAGGTGATGAGGGAGCTAGAGAGCAGGTCTTGAGAGGAACGAAGAGAACGAGTAGGTTGGTATTTAAAGACTAAGCTAGTGATGTAGCTGGGGGCAAAATTGTGGATGGCTTTCTATGTAGTTGTTAGTATTATTTAATTCTTTGCCTGAGCAGAAGCCAGTGAAGGAATTGACAGAGAGGAGTAGCAGACACAGAGCAATTGGTAAGGTGGATGAGTCTGGCAGCAGCATTCATGATGGATTGAAGAGGTGACTATGTAGAGGTAAGCCAATGAGAAGGGAGTTGCAGTAGTCGAGGCGAGAGACGACCAGCGAGTGAATTAAGAGCATTGCTGTGTCATTGGTTAGAAAGGAGCGTATTTTGGAGATGTTGCGGAGGTTGAGGCGATTTGGACAGTGATTGGATGTGTTGCTTGAAGGAGAATTCAGAGTCCAGGACTACACCTAGAACCTTGGCATGTGGGGATGGGTTTATGGTTGTGCCATCGATTTTGACAGTGCGATCAGGGGAAGGGGCATATGGGGGAGGAAAAATTCTAAGTTCGGTTTTGGATAGATTGAGTTTGAGGAAGTGGTGCGACATCCAGACTGATATATCTGATAGTAAATTAGTGATACGTGAGGAGACAGAGGGAGTGAGCTGAGGGGTAGAGAAATAGATTTGGGTGTCGTCAGCGTAGAGGTGGTATTGGAAGCCATGGGAGGCTGTAAGTTGACCCAGGGAGGAGGTGTAGATTGAAAATAGGAGCAGTCCAAGAACAGAACCTTGGGGGACCCCAACAGAGAAAGGAAGAGGAGAGGAGAAGTAAAGTTGTAAGAAATGCTAAAGGTGCGGTTGGATAAGTAGGAAGAGAACCAGCGAAGAGCACAGTCACGGAGACCAAAGGTGTGGAGTTTTTCGAGGAGGAGGGGGTGGTCAACCATATCAAAGGCAGCAGAGAGTTCCAGGAGTAGGAGAATAGAAACAGAATAATGTCGATTGGTTTTGGCCATTAGTAGATCGTTTGTTAATTTTAGGAGAGCAGATCTGTGGAGTGTTGAGGACGAAATCCAGACTGAAGGGGATCAAGGAGGCTATTATCAGCGAGGTGGATGCTCAGTCAGTGGTAGACCAGACGTTCGAGGAGTTTGGATAAGAAGGGGACCAAGGAGATGGGGCGTAGGTTGTTAGGATTGGATGGGTCCAGTGAGGGCTTTTTAAGTATGGGTCTGACAAGTGCATGTTTTAGAGAGTTGGGGAAGATGTCCAATATAAAATCACAGCACTCTTAAATAGCTGATTGCTGAAGCATAGGTGGTCACGGTGGACCCAGGGTATGCGGGAATAATAGGTGGATTCTCAGCGCTTCTTAGCTCTACCGTTGCTTTAAAGGGATCAATGTAAGATGCTCAGCGTCCTGTGTATACCTCTCTCATTCACCTAGTAGCCAAACCCCAACATGTTTTGTCATACACTTGACTTAAAGAGGAAGTAAACCCTTCCAAACAACTTGGACCTATAGGTAAGCCTAGATTAAGGCTTACCTGTAGGTCCAAGCAATATCTCCTAAACCTATATGGTTTAGGAGATATTTGCCCGAAAATGGGCACCGCTGTCTACGGCGCATGCGCCGTAGACAGCGGCGCGCAGGCGCACTAAATGCGGCAAATCCAAGAATGGATTTGCCAAATTTGTCGACTCCCGTGCGCATGCGCGGGAGTGACGTCATCGCGGCTTCGCCGTATGACAGCAACGGAGCTGCGAGGCGCGACTCCCGTGCGCATGCGCGGGAGTGACGTCATCGCGGTTGCGCCACTGTCATTGGTCGGAGCTGCGAGACGCCACCAGCAAGATGGACGCGGCGGACTACAGGGATCAGCGGCGACTTCGCTGGCTCCTGTGTCAGGTAAGTGACACATAATGAGCTACTATGCGATGCATAGTAGTCCATTATGCTTTACCTTTGCAGGGAAAAAAAGAGGAAGTAAACCCATCAGGGTTTACTTCCTCTTTAATCATGGGATTTTATATTTGGCGTTCTTATTCATTTCTTACTGTGAGTGCAATGTGAGATGTTTTTTTCATGTGTGATTAAAAAGATTTCAACTGTATCACGCTATGGGAGCAAATCTTTTCTTTGTTGCATGAGAGCATCTATATGAACAGCCAAGGCACCAGCTCTTTATTCTGAATTGGAATCTAGGATACCTCATTTAAAACTCTGCAAAGAGGGATAAGCGTGTCTAGCCAAACACAAAAGTGTGAGGCATATACAGCCGGTGAGTTTAATCACATAAGAGGGAGAGGAGTCACAGGTATAGCGGTGTGGTGGAGGAGTGTAGATGTAAGCTGCTTTTCATTCAAGAGACACTGGTCAATGTTTTCTGCACCGTTTGTTCATCTCTTCATTATTTGGATTATGATTTGAAGATTCAATTTATGGACTATTATTTCACTTTGTTACACTGTATTATTTTCTCAGGAAGTATCACTGTGGTGATTGTAACAAATTTTTTTTAGGAAGTGGACTTTTGTCTGCTAGAACTTGAAACAATTAACTTGATTCCCATTTATTTATTTAATTTTCATTATTGCACAATCACCTAGTCATTGGGTGATCTGTTTAAAAGATTGCATTTATGTTTTATTACGATTCATTTGGTGGTTACTCACTATATAATTATTTGTGTTCATTGATTTTGATACAAATTATTTTTTATTTTCATATGCACAAGTTAGCATGTGCACAGTGAAGCATTTAGCACTTTATGTTCTGGAGTGGATTTACATTATTTAGTTTTTTTCCACTGGTGTGGATTTACATTATATTTAGCGCTGCTTATTCCACTATTTAGAAAAGGAATATTGTACACATGTACTGTGACATACTGAAGCAGAGCATGATCCCCTTCCTTCAGAGACTTGTCCGCAAGGCAGTATTCCAACATGATAACGACCCCAAACACACCTCCAAGACGAACCACTGCCTTGCTAAAGCAGCTGAGGGGAAAGGTGATGGACTGGCAGAGCATGTCTCCAGACCTAAACCCTATTGAGCATCTCTGGGGCATCCTCAATCAGAAGGTGGAGAAGTGCAAGGTCTCTAACATCCACCAGCTCTGTGATGTCATCACGGAGGAGTGGAAGAGAACTCCATGCCAAAGAGGGTTAAGGCAGTACTGGAAAATCATGGTGGGCACACAAAATATTGACAATTTGGGCCCAATTTGGACATTTTCACTTAGGGGTGTACTTACTTTTGTTGCCAGCTGTTTAGACATTAATGGCTGTTTGTTGAGTTATTTTGAGGGGACAGCAAACTTACCCTGTTATACAAGCTGTACACTTGCTACTTTACATTGTAGCAAAGTGTAATATCTTTAGTGTTGTCACATGAAAAGATATAATAATATATTTACAAACGTGAGGGATGTGCACGCTTTTGTGAGATACTGTATGTATACATTTTAGTGCTTAATTCTGTATTCTACTTTGCTCACTCAGGTTTAAAAAAAACTCTGTTATACATAAAGTGCTCTATAAAACAAAAATATATGTAGAATAATAACTATAATTTTCAATTTAATTATACATATGTGAACATATCCACCATATCCAATTTACCCCCTTATCAATACTACCCCTAACAAAAATGTATTTACATTCCACATTTATCCCCCATTCTATAAAGCAGATTACTACATAATCTATTTATATTCCCATAATTCTTTATCCATCTTCAAATCCATGTGTAAATCAATATACTTTAGATTCTCCAGCATCCTATAGCCTACATTACTGGCAGAGACTTTAAATTAGATTATAACGTACCAGTCACGCCACGAGAATATGTATTATGCCTCTCAATCAAGTTCCTTACTTACTTTTTGTGCTAAAAAGCCCCTTTAACATCAAATTATATTATGCAACACAGTGATTTACTTACATGCATGCTAATATGGTAAAGCTTCCGTAGCTCCACGCACAAAAAATGACTTCTAACTTAATTGTACAGTTTGTTTTCCTTGGGATATCCTCAGGGTAGGATGAATAGCAGTTCCATCTTCCTAATAGAAGCTGTAATTTTGAGGTAGCTGCTCCTGGCTCTGACTACATCCAGGCAGTGAAGATCAATTTCCTTTGAGTGCTTAGCAGTAGGGCACAAAAATGGAAAAGCTATGCCTTTATTAACATAGAGGACTTAAAACACCTTAGGAAGGAAGGCTGGTATTAGGCACAATACTAGCTTTTCCATGTGAAGAATGGGGGAACCACATGTCCTATAGGCCCGGGGTTTCAACAGCCATACTTTTACAAGCCAATGACTGTAAAGCAGGATGGAATAGAGGGCTTTCAGACAATAGATGTGGTCTTTTGAGATGGGGCAAGGGGTTGTCTCCTAGCAGTCTGAGTATGTGTGTGTACAAAGTTCTTCTGGGCCAGTTTGAGCTACAGAATGTTTATGAGGAGCTTGGTTTCCTATGCTGACCATGTTCCACGAACTGTTAGGGTTTGAAGTACTGTTCCTCCAGCCTTAAAGATTGGTATTTGTCATTATCACTTTCCAGTGATGTGGTAGAAAAAATTTCCCCGTTGTCAAGGCTGGGTTGGAAATGCACCAAGCTAGGGAGTTCCTTGCTAGACTGTAAAGGAGAATAGGCAGGCTGAGATAAGGCTGCTTGTTCCATGCCAACAAGATGTTGGAGAAGTCTGGAATGAAATGGGGCAAATAGGGCAGCCTCGAATGAAGTCACCATGAGATCTTGAGTTCTCAAAAAAAAAACTCACAGAGTAACGTCTCAATCTCAAGTCCCAAGTATGAGTTCTGAGAGAGAAAAGTTTCCTTTCTGGAAGAAAGACTTTTCCTTGGGCTGTGTCTAGAATTAGGCCCAAATATTCCTGGCAAAGGTAGGATTGGAGGGCAGGTTTTTGGAAGTTGATCACCCAACCCTGTAGCTTCTGATTTGTCTTTTGGACAATTGAAGATAGTTAGAAGGGAGATGTATCCTTCAGAAGAAGGTCATCTAGATACCCTGCGAACTGGATGCCCTGAGTGCTTAGAAGGACCATGATAGGTGCCAGGACCTTTGTGAATACTCTGGGAGAAGAGAATAGGCTAAATGGGATTGCAGCTGGAAATTACTGAATTATACGGCAAAGCATAGAAATTGCTGATGAGGTGAATAATAGAGATATAAGCATCTTGGATGTCTACGGATGCCCCTTTTCTCAAGCAATAGCTGACCTTGTGAATTCCATGCAAATTTTGAAGGTATTTGCTCAGGGATTTAGGTCCAGGATAGGATGAAAACTGCTGCTGGATTTTGGTACCATTAACAGGTTGGTATAGAATCCTCTGAACCAGTCTTCTAGAGGTACTGGAAAAACTATTGGTAGAGATGGTTCAGGGTATTTTGTAAATCTGACTGTCTTTGAGTACATTTTGGCAGGTTTGAGCAAAGAAAACTGTGAGGGGGTAGAGTTTTAAACTCTTTTGTACCCCATTGAAACCATAGGTCTGGGACCCAGAGATAGCAAATTGTAACAGACATCCCCCCCTCCATTGGGAAGAGGTTTTTGGGAAGGGATTAGTGAGCTTTGTGGGCAAAGTCTTGTGCTGAAAGGAAGGGCGGAGACATTTTTAACCACTTGGCGCCCATACTACGTCTATTGACGTCATGGGCTTTCGGTGGTTATATCTGAATGATGCCTGAGGCCACAGACATCATTCAGATATCGGCGTTTTTAGCCGGCGATTCCCTGCACCATAAGAATGATCATAGTGGCTGTTCCGCCGCTTGATCATTCTTACGGGCGGCGGGAGGGGACGCCCCCCTCCCGTTGCCCTCTGGTGCTTGTACCGACTCACCGCTTCCATCGGTGAGTCGGTCACAGGATCCGCCGGCCCCCGCAAGTTACCATAGAGGTTTCCGGTGGACCAGATCGTCTCCGGAGTCTCTATGATCGTTCGGAGGCCCAGCGCGATGTTATGACGTCAGGCCCAGCCTCTGTATTCAAATTAACGGTGCAGATTTGGCTAGCAAGCCAGGATCATTTTTTTTTTTTTTTTATTCTTCCCAGCCTAGAGGTGAGATATGGGGTCTTATTGACCCCATATCTCACTGTAAATATGTCCGATCGTGCCATATTCCTATTACAAGGAATGTTTACATTCCTTGTAATAGGAATAAAAGTCATCAAATTTTTTATTTTTTTAAGTGTCAAACTAAAAAAATAATAATATTAACAATAAAAAAAAAAAAAATGTGAAGCGCCCCTGTCCCGTGAGCTCATACACAGAAGCGAACGCATACGTAAGTCCCGCCCACATATGAAAACGGTGTTCAAACCACACATGTGAGGTATCGCCGCGAACGTTAGAGCGAGAGCAATAATTCTAGCTCTAGACCTCATCGTCAAACATGTAACCAGTAAAAAAATTTAAAGCGTTGCCTATGGGTATTTTTAAATACCAAAGTTTGGCGCCATTCCACGAGCACGTGCAATTTTGAAGCGTGACATGTTGGGTATCTATTTATTCGGCGTATCCTCATCTTTCACATTATGCAAACAAATTGGGCTAACTTTACTGTTTTTTTTTTTAAGCATGAAACTGTTTTTTTTTCTGAAAAAAACGTGTTCGAAAAATTGCTGCGCAAATACCGTGCGAGATAAAAAGTTGCAACGACCGCCATTGTATTCTCTAGGGTCTACATATATAATGTTTGGGGGTTCTATGTAATTTTCTAGCAAAAAAATTAAGAATTTTACATGTAGGAGAGATATGTCAGAATTGGCCTGGGCGCGAAGTGGTTAATGAATTTGTTAACTGTCTCACCAAAGGGGTGTACTTCAAATGGTATATGTGTGTGGTATCTTTTACAGAAAGTTACAGCTGACCAGGTTTTGAGTCACAGGATTCTGCACATGTGAATGGAAATCAAGGTCAAGCTGGAGACTTGTCACAACTACGGATGAGCCTGCGGTTCAAGTCGAACGTAAGCTCGACTTGAACATCAGGTGTTCATTTGTTTTAAAACTAACCAAACATACCAAACCCTTATCCGAGCATGCAACCTTGCAGGCTGCAGGAAAAGAGGGGGGCGAGATAGCAGCCCTTCTCCTGAACTGTACCAGGCCACATACCCTCAACATGGGGATGGTGCTTTGGGGTCCCGCCAAAGCACCTTGTCCCCATGTTGAAGGGGACAAGGGCCTCATCTTCAAATCTCTTGCCCGGTGGTTGTCTGCGGGTGGGGGGATTATCGGAATCTGGAAGCCCCCTTTAACAAGGGGACCCCCAGATCCTGCCCCCTATGTGAATGGCTATGGGGTACATTACACCCCTACCCATTCACCAAAAAAGTGTAAAAAAAAAGTAAAAATGACAGCAGACAGTTTTTGACAATTCCTTTATTTAAAAAAAAAAAAGTGTCCTGCGATGTCCAACCATCTTCAATCACGGCGCTGACGGTGCGGAGGGGAAAAAAAAGGAGAAACTCCACCTCGATGGGAGGCGTTTTGCCAACTGCCGCCTTTTCGCTGTGACAGCTGTTATATAGCATACAGTCTGTTATATGGTGTTAGATTCTGCCTAAAACATAAATGATGTTTTTGAGTCTTTCTTCAGCATCATTGATGTCTTCCTTGATCTTCTGTAAAACTCGATTGCACAACATGATCTCCCCATTGAGGACATGTACACTTGCACTTGTGAAAAGAGTTTCTTCTTCCACAACATCCACATCACCTAAAATAAAAAATAAAACACCATGTATTATAAATATGCAAGCATACATCTATTAAGTGAAGTTGTGGTCTCAGACACTCACTTTTTGTGGTCACTATTTTGCCCACTTCATAAACCTCTCCTTCCTCCACATACTCTGGTTATGGTGTTGGTATTTCCCCTTCTTTATGAGGTTGGGGGTCTCTGGTGTCCTCTGATGTCCTGAGTCATTTCTCCCCTATGTGAATAAAAAAAAGGTATACTTAGCACACAGATATTTGAGAGCAGAAATAGGAATCTGAAACATTGCTTGGAAGTGTTGTACAATTGTCTTTTTGGGCAGAGCACCTGTGTGGGACACCCTAAAACGTTTGTTCTGGTGTCCCACACTAGTGCCCCTGCTTCCAGATGTGTAAACAGCTGCTGAGTGTCCTCTCCTTACACTGAATCAAGTTTACATTTTCATTCTAGTTACAAACCCATCTAGACAACAATGTACTAAACTTCTTTTAATTCAAATAGGCCTGAACAAATGTAGTAAACCTGGATCTGCAAAAAACATTGTATTAGTGGGCGAACAAACGATGTTTACTACGAATGATTACTGTGCCCACGAACATGAAAGTTGCCATTTTAAACTGTACAACAGTAAAGAAAAACACATGGAGCAGCATAATAATAATAATAATAGAAACACAGGACAAATACTTACTTTTTAGAAGCAGTTTCCTGATCTTTCTGTACTCATCCTGCTCCCTCAGACCATTGTTTCCTCAGTTGATCCTTGTATCACCGTACCCCAAAATTCTTCTGAAGACTTTTTACAACTTTAGCAATGATCTTGGCTTTTCTCACATTTGAGTTTGGGAAAGGTCCATGCTTCCCATCAGTCGGCCCTCTTCAAGATGTCCACCATCTCCATTATCTCGCCAAAGGACATATTTGAGGCCTTAAATCTCCTCTGGGATCGAGACGTTCATGGCTCTGGGCTTTCGTCATTGCTGCTCTCCTCTGCATGCACTTGCTCTTTCTCCGCCATGTGCTCTCCCACTGCACCAAAAGAGAAGGGGAGGGGAATAGACTAGAAAGAACGTCAGAGGCGGGCGGAGTTTCACGCATACGCAGTGTATATAAAGCATAACACACGTGCGTCGTATGTATGATCTGTGAGCAGAGGAAGGAGTTTTGTTAGAACGAGCGTACAATTTTAACTTGGTGCATCAGTGGCCTATACTGCTTATAGATTGAGGCCTATATTGGGACAAGATTAGGAGAGTTTAGCTTGACATTAGGGTTTGTCTTGTGTTGCGTCTTGCAAAGAAAATGGATCTATTCAATGATGAGGACTTTATCCCCATATTCAATGATATGCACAGGGAGCTGCCCTGTCTGTGGCAGGTAAACCACCCCTATTATAACAATAAACCAAAGAGGAAGGAAGCGCTGGATCAATTGCTGGAATTTGTGAAACCAGTCATCCCCATGGCAGACATCCCCTATTTGAAGGCCCTAATTGATGGCACGAGGAGCACTTATTATAGGGAGCGCAAGAAGATCCAGGATTCCCAGAGATTAGGAGCTGCAGCAGATGACATTTATGTACCCAGGCTGTGGTACTATGACAAACTGCATTTTCTGGCAGGCCAGACTGAACCCAGGCCAGCACTCTCCAGTCTTGCTTCAAGGCTTCCTTCCACCTCAGCTGAGGCTTCCGACGTCCAACCTGGGCCTTCCAACCAGGAAGAAGTGGAGGAGTGGAGGAGCCCAGCTTGAGCCAGGTATAGCATTGATCAACATATTTCTAGTCAAATAATAATGATGTTAGCTAGATGTTATTATTGATCAGTAATTTCTGATTTTACAAAGTATTTTACATATCAATATATAGTATCACAAATGATTGTGACAAGAATGAAAAATGCTGGGGTCAGAATGATAGTCTTTTATTTATTAACATTCAATTTGCAACAGTCATGAGCTGAAAATTGTCCCTTTTTCATACACAGGAAAGTCTCAGACAGGAGGAGTCTGTGGAAAGTGGCAGCCAGGAGGTGGCGGGGGTAAGTGGCAGCCTGGAGGTGGCCAGTCCCAGTAGCCTACCCGAATTCCAGGTCCCTCCCTTCCGCCATCCAAAAAAAAGTCCCAGGAAGAGGAGTAACCTGGGAGGAGACAGCACTTGTTTAGGAAGGCTACTGCGGCCCTCAGACCCCCCCCCCCCCAATAATCAAGAGGACTATGACTACATGGCAGCCTACAAAATGCAGGAAATGGAGGAGGGTCAATGCCTCTTATGTGAAGAAGTTATGTTACAAGCCCTAACTAATGGGTTGAGGGGCAAACTCACAAGCCAAAGCATGGTCCTCCTCCTGCCACAACTAAAACACCAGAGCCACAGCCTGGAAGCAAGCGTGGAAGGAAGCATGGAAGGAAGGCAAGAAAGTGATGGCCTGGGTTCAGTCTGGTCTGACAAAAGGTGCAGGATGTTGTAAGACCACAGCCTGGGGACAGATATCTGCATATATCCATATCTGCTGCTGTTCCTGATCTCTTGTAGTCCTGGACCGGATTGTGCTCACTATTATAAGGACTCCTCAAGTCAATAATTTTGACTGTAATATAGTTGATGTGTGCCCTGGGGTACAAAGGATTTGCAAATTTCACCAGTTTCTCCAGTGTTGCCTTCCTCTTTATTTTGGTATGACCCATAATAAATGGCTTTTTATTTTTCACAAATACTTTCCTATATGTTTTACTTCAAAAAGGACAGTTTGTTTGTGAGTAGGCAGGTACATTTTAAAAAATATAATTTTTGTACTCACCGTAAAAATCTTTTCTCTGAAGTACATTAATGGGCACAGCTTCTTGACCTTGACCGTAAGGTTATCATGCCACCTTCAGGAGAGGACTAGGCAGAACATGTAATACATGTGAAAACAACAGAACTGTACATTTCTGCCCAGGGGGCGGTCCCTCTGGCTATAATTCCTCAGCCTGCTTCCTGCAGCTCAGTACGTCAACAAGCAGTATAACATAAAAATAGGAGGGGTGGGTGCTGTGTCCGTCAATGAACTTCAGAGAACAGGATTTTACGGTGAGTACAAAAATCCTATTTTCTCTTTCGTTCATTGACGGATACAGCTCCTTTAAATCTTGACTGTAGGGATTCCCCAAGCAGTGTCAAAACGAGGGGTGGAAACAGCAAAACACAACTTCACCCACAGCCAGAGGCGTTCCTCAACGGAGGAGTCGCCATCTGAAACAACCGCATCAAAACTTGCGACCAACGTATGCATCAGAATGCGTTTACAAGCAAAATGTAACTTTCTTTTACAAGAAGAAAGAGTGTAAATTGCAACAATTACACGGCCGCTAGGAAAACTTTGCGGCTAAAGCAAGCATCTGAAGATGCGCTCACATCAACTTTGTAGAACTTGGTGAAAGTGTGAATGGATGACCAAGTCGCCCCCTTACACACCTGGGAGACAGACGCTTGATGTCGGAAAGCCCAGGAGGTGCCAATTGCCCTGGTGGAATGGGCTATGACAGGAAAGGGGGGGCACCTGCCCCTTCAAGGTGTAAGCCTGGACCACGGTCTGTCTGATTCACCGTGAAATGGTGGTCAATGAGACCACCAGCCCTTTTTTCAGACCAGCCCCCAAACGAACAGAGAGCCTGACTTCTGGAAGAGAGCTGTGGTAGACAGATATACCCTTAGGGCCCAGACCACGTCCAGGGAATGGAGGGCCACCTCCTTAGGGTGTGTCGGCTTAGGACACTGAGATGGTAACACAATGTCCTCATTAAGATGGAAAGCTGAAATCACCTTTGGAAGAAAAGAAGGTTGCGGACACAGCACTACCTTATCCTTGTGGAAAACCAGATAGGGCGACTTGCAAAAACAAGGCCGCCAACTCAGAAACCCTGCTGTCAGATGTAATAGCCACTAGAAAGACTACTTTCTGAGAAAGAGTCAACAAGGGAATTTCTCTGATGTTCTCAAACGGCGGTTTCAGAAGCGCCGATAGCACCAGGTTCAGATCCCACGGAAGTAAGAGTGGTCGCACCGGAGGGACTACATGCCGAACCCCTTGCACAAAGGTGCTTAGCAATGAGTGAGATGCTAGGGGTCGTTGGAAAGAGACAGCCAAGGCTGATATCTGTCCCTCGATGGTGCTTAAAGCCAGTTTCTGGTCCACTCCTCCCTGTAAGAACAGCAGGATCCTGGAAACAGAATAGGTGCGTGGATGCCACGCCAGCTCCTCACACATGGAGATATAAGACTTCCACGTATGATGGTATATCTTCCGAAAAGAATATTACCATGCCCTCAGCATAGTGGAGATTACGGAGTCCTACAAACCTTGGCCCCTTAGCACCTGGCTTTCAACAGCCATGTTGTTAAAACCAGCGATGGTAAAGCAGGATGGAGTACCAGACCTTGCGATAGGTCTTCTTGCATCAGCAACAGCCAAGGAGCATCAGCCACCAGGTGTACTAGGTCAGCGTACCAAGGACACTGGGCCCAGTCTGGGGCGATCAATATCACTGGAATCCCCTTGGGCTTCCACTCTGCTAAGCAGATGAGGCAACAGTTTGAGCGGAGGGAAAGTGTAAATCAGCCGGTACTGCTCCCATGGAGCCACCACGCGTCTGACACATCCGCCCAAGGATCTTGTCATGGACACGAACCTCCGCACCTTTCGAATGAGCCGAGAGACCAGGAGATCCATATTTGG
Organism: Lithobates pipiens; assembly: GCF_037356315.1. Classification (NCBI taxonomy): domain Eukaryota; kingdom Metazoa; phylum Chordata; class Amphibia; order Anura; family Ranidae; genus Lithobates; species Lithobates pipiens. Next base: position 249,679,060 of record NW_027507718.1, read on the forward strand.
TGTGCCCCACCGCAGGCAAAGAAGCCTGAACACCTCCAGATGCAACGACCATTCTCCTGGGTTCAGCATCTGGCGACTTAAGTAGTCTGCCTGCCAGTTTTCTACTCCTGGGATGTATATGGCCGACATGGCTGGTACAGGTCGCTCTGCCCACCGGAGGATGTGAGCGATCTCTCGTGCTGCAGTCAAGCTACTTGATCCTCCTTGATGGTTGACATATGCCACCGCCATGGTGTTGTCTGACTGGATCCTGATCGGACGCTCTCGTAGTCTCATTGACCATGTGGAGAGACATAGCCTGATCGCTCGAAACTCAAGCACATTGATCTGTAACTGGGACTCCTCCCGCGACCAGAGGCCCTGGGTCGACTGTACCCCCAGCACTCCACTGCAGCCGGTCAGGCTGGCATCCATTGTGATCACCGTCCAATGAAGAGGTAGGAACAATTTCCCGGACCGAAGGGCCGGAGACCTCAGCCACCAGAGAAGAGAGTCCCTGACTAACTGGCTCACCCGAATCTGCTGATCCAGGGATAACTGAGATTTGTCCCATTTAGACAGTATCTCCCTCTGCAAGTCTCTGGTGCGAAATTGAGCATACGGTACCACCTCGAAGGAGGCTACCATGAGACCCAGAACTCGCATGCAGAAACACAGCGACGACCACCTGCGGTTCATCAACAACTTCACCGTGGCTCTGAGAGTCTACAGTTTGTCTGAAGGGAGAAACACTCTCACTTCCACGGTGTCCAGCAGTAAGCCTAGGTACTCCAGGCGCTGAGTCTGCACTAGTACCGACTTCTTGAGGTTCAACACCCACTCAAACTCCTGTAGAGTTTGCATGGTGATCGCCACATCCTCCCTTAATTCTGAGGCGGAAGCTGCTCTCAGAAGGAGGTCATCTAGGTAACCCATGATTGCAATCCTGCGTTGTCGCAACAACGCCAAAATTGGAGCCAATACTTTGGTAAAGACTCGGGGTGCTGATGCCAGGCCAAAGGGGAGAGCCACAAACTGGTAGTGCTCTTCCCCCACTGCAAATCACAGAAACCTCTGATGCCTGAGGCATATGGGTATATGCAAGTACGTGTCCTAGGTGTCCAGAGACGCCAGGGAGCGTTTCCTCTCCTGAAGGTGGCGTGATAACCCTACGGTCAAGATTTAAAGGATCTGTGTCCGTCAATGAACAAAAGATAAATACAAAGTCAAATTAACAAGGGACACCAACACCAACTTCCTTGAGGTTAAAAAATACAAGATAATAATGGTGTTGTGCTAACTTGACACAAAACGAAAGAAAAAATTATGGATATCACTATCAAAAAAAAACTATAAACAAAAATTCTAAACATTTTGTTTGTCGGAAATTCCGACGGAAAATGTCCAATGGAGCCTACACGCGGTCGGAATTTCCGACAACAAGCTCCCATCGAACATTTATTGTCGAAAAATCCGATCATGTGTATGCAGCATAAGACTGAAAAATTTTCAAAAACAGTCCCAATGTTCAGGCTACAGTAATGATGTAATGTATGACCATGTCTTGCTTGTCACGGTGGGTATACCCCCAAAAGGGTCTTCAAGGTCTGGGTTCCATAGGAATAGATCACGGCCCTGGACCAATATAACATCCTGTGGCTAACTACACATGTTGCACAAAGTGCCAAGGTGAGTTCCCAACGAGAATTCATAGCCCAAAGCAACATTACAGTCCATCCCTACAATGTGGGGTCTGGGCATGGCTCCCAAGGTTAAACGGATCCAGGTGCACTGCTTCTGTTGTGGTATTAGAAGACAGTAAAGTGTTAAAGCGGGATTCCACTGTCTTTAACCTTTTTTTTTTTGTGGCATACTGACAATCATTAGTATTATGAAATATAACACTTACTTTTTCTTTTTTTCAAAACAGCAGCATGCTGTTTTCTCATCGAAAACGATTTTATAAAACCGTCTCCTGACGGTTGTCATTTTGCCTGTGGGCATGTGAAGCCCACAGGCATCCTCTTCCGGGAGAGTGTGCTGCTAAAAGACCAGCATGCACCGCCCGTTCGATAAAAGATCTCGCGCATGCGCAGTTGCCATGACAACGGGTGTTGTCGTCGGAAGTCCCGCCCCGTTGTGATGGCAACGGAGATAAACAATGAAACAAAGAGAACGTGGGTGTCGTGATGACGTCACTTCCCTTCTCTTCCTCACACGAGATCTCGAGCCTGGGCACAGCACAGACTCCTGGGGGGAAAAAAAACGATCCCAGGAGCCCCTGCGGCAGACAGGAAGAAGTGACCTGCCGCTGAAGCCCCGCCCCTTTCCGCATCGGCTCCGCCCCTTTCCGCAATCTCCAGAGTCAGAAAATTTAAAATAAGAAAAGAACAGAAGAAGACAGCTGAAAGGTAAGGGGGTTACCTAGCGATTAGGGAAGGGGGGATCACATAGACCTAGGACTGTAATTTAGGGTGGACCTCCGCTTTAATTAAAAAGTAGATTGAAGAATCTAAAGTAAAATAATAGAACTAGTTTGTTAAAAGTGATTTTTCAGTGAAAGAGAAGAGGTCCATCATCTTAGGACATTAGCAAAAAAACTGAGGACATGTGGGGGGGGGGGGGGGGAGGTCCAGTGTCTAATCATCTTATCACGAGCATATAACCTAGGGCCTATGAATACCAAGTCTATATCCTGTCCTGTACTGTATGATTAGGATAAGCAAATTGTAAATGTAACCAAAAAACACAGCAAATGTGCTCAAGTCAGTACTTCAGTGCAGCTTGATTCCACATAGCTTCTGGATGTTTTCAAACCTAGTGTCCAAAAATACTCTGTTCGTCCCTCTCACTGGTTAGTATTGTGGGACAGACTGAGAGCTAGATATAATTTTAAATCTCCTCATTCTCCTTTCCTATATTTTCAAATCCTAATTTCATTTCAGAATTTTATCTCATTTAAAGTAGAAAAACTCTATTATTCAACATTAATTATTTTAATAATTATGCTGCTATCCGTAGTATATAGATAGCAAGGTATATATTTACTTGTAATTTTTTTTACATTTCCTCCTTCGCTCCGTGGCTTCTGGCCTAGGCCAAAGTGATGTCATACTTCCCAAGAGTCTTAATGGGCACTATTTATTTTATCTGAAGGAGGGGAGAAAGGGTTTTCTCAGCTAAGTGCACCCTCCTGCCTGTATGCCTGAGCTAAGGGCAGATAAATTCCAGGATGTAAATGCTACATGAATGATCTGCCCTTACTTAAGATGGCTGCGGATAGAAATGCTTTGGGGGCTGTTTTTAAAGTGATTTCTCGACAAGATAAAGCGCAGAGACATGGATGGATGGGTGAGTCTGCTTAGAATTTGAAAAACTAAATAAATAGGGTTTTAAGTCCGTGGTGATCACATACAATTTAATTACTCTTTAATTTCATTGGGGGAAATATAAATGTCTGTTAAGACTGATAACTTTCCATGTCTCCAGATATTATTACCAGGGCTTTTTTTCAGCGGGAACGTGGGGGAACACAGTTCCAGCACCTCCAGCACTGAATGTATCTAAGCGCACGGGGAGCTGGAGTGTGCTGGAGAGTCCATTAATGCTGGCTGCTGAAAGATCTATTGTTGCATTGGGGTATCTATTGTTGAAGGAGGGGTCTACTATTGCTGTGGGGGGGGGGGGGGGTAAATTGGTGCTGGGACGAATCTACTGTTGAGAGAGGGTTCTATTGTTGCTGGCTGCTTGAGGGTCTATTAATGCTGACTGTTGGGAGATCTATTGTTGCTGGTGGGGGTCTATTGTTTTGCAGTGGATCTGTTGTTGTCTGTGGTCTAACCCAGTATAATATGAAACGCTTGTAAATAACTGCTTTACTGTTATGCCTTAAATCATGATGTAATCTCTGTTATTGTATAATGTTTTATGCCTACAACTATATCGTATATGGAAACACATCTCCCATTGGGGAGATAAATAAAAACTTTTCTGTTAAAAAAAAAGTTGGGTGGCAGTAAAACCGTGCGGTTGAGTGGCGGTTCGGTGTGAAAGCAGCTCTATAATATTATGCCCCATTTTCTGCTGCTGGCATCACTCTGGAGACCGCTAGCCGGGATAAGAGGTGGAGTGCAGTTGGTATCACTCCACATGGGACAGGAGTCAGCACTACAGAGGAGGCATCAGATTATGCAGTTCTTGCTCCCTACTACAACTCCAACATTAGAAGTAGTCCCTCTGCATTGCACTCTGGTTGATGCTCTGGGATGGGGGGTTAACAAGCCCAGACCGCAATATACCAGTCACCTGTCTGTGATCTACTAGTAGATTGCAATCTACAGGTTGCTGACTCCCAATCTAAATCTTATAATAAATTTAACAATACCCTCCCCCCAGACTAACAATGTTGCTGTCTGCTGTACCTCCTGTGGTCATTCAAACAGAGTTGTGTCTCACTAATACTGGAGGGTGTGCTACTCGCCAAATCACCAGGTGAAAGCAGAGGGGGGGGGGGGGGGAGGGTATAAAGAAGAAACTGGTGCAGCCACCATGTCCAATGATTGGTAAGCTGCAATATAATACATTTTTGGTTTTGGGCTTAATACTGCTTTAACCCAAAGTACCAAAGTAACCGAATCACCATAAAAGCCAAGCAGAAGGTGAAAGCTGCAGTAGTAGTCTCCATATTTCTCTTGGTACTGGTTTCCTGTGAGTATAGACAGCAGGACTCTAAGTAAGCTATTTACCCATTTTTGATACAGAACGGAATCATTAGTAGTTAAAAATATTTAATGATATCACTTACGCTATTAGTTGATCCGCCACATTCTGCACTATTGTTACGTTGAAATTGTTCAGCACCGACTCCCATCGTTTATGTGGAGGAAGGTCCAGATTGATAGTATATCGAGGGACAGTTTGGTAGTTGCTTTTAAAATATGCATCAGAAGAGAAAGAGATAGAACATGTCCACAGAAGCAACAGAAGGTACAGCAGAACCATGACAAGCCTAATTGCACAAAGAGTAGGAAGCCTGGCAGCTTTGTTACAGATGATTTGTGCTGGGCTAATTTTCAAATGCTGCATTTTATATGTCAGCATACTTCAGAGGTGGCCAATCAAAAGCTACCACATACACTTGCATAAATCTTAAAGCAAACTCATCAATAATTTTACAAATGTGCATAAATTCATTCCTGACATGGCAAATTACAGTCAGGCCCATAAATATTGGGACATCGACACAATTCTAATATTTTGGCTCTATACACCACAATGGAATTGAAATGAAACAAACAAGATGTGCTTTAAATGCAGACTTTCAGCTTTAATTTGAGGGTATTTACATCCAAATCAGGTGAACGGTGTAGGAATTACAACAGTTTGTATATGTGCCTTCCATTTTTTAAGGGACCAAAAGTAATGGGACAGATTAACAATCATCCATCAAACTTTCACTTTTTAATACTTGTTTGCAAATCCTTTGCAGTCAATTACAGCCTAAAGTCTGGAACGCAGACACATCACCAGACGCTGGGTTTCATCCCTGGTAATGCTCTGCCAGGCCTCTACTGCAACTGTCTTCAGTTCCTGCTTGTTCTTGGGGCATTTTCCCTTTCAGTTTTGTCTTGTCCTGACTTGGCCATTGCATAACATTCCACTTCTTACCCTTAAAAAACTCTTTGGTTGCTTTTGCAGTATGCTTTGGGTCACTGTCCATCTGTACTGTGAAGCGCCGTCCAATGAGTTCTGAAGCATTTTGCTGAATATGAGCAGATTATATTGCCCAAAACACTTCAGAATTCATCCTGTTACTTTTGTCAGCAGTCACATCATCAATAAATACTAGAAAACCAGTTCCATTGGCAGCCATACATGCCCATGCCATGACACTACCACCACCATTCTTCACTGATGAGTTGGTATGCTTTGGATCATGAGCAGTTCCTTTCCTTCTCCATACTCTTCTCTTCTCATCCCTCTGGTTCAAGTTGATCTTGGTCTCATCTGTCCATAGGATGTTCTTCCAGAACTGTGAAGGCCTTTTAGATGTTGTTTGGCAAACTCCAATCTGTTTTTGAGGCTCACCAATGGTTTACATCTCGTGGTGAACCCCCTGTATTCACTCTGGTGAAGTCTTTTCTTGATTGTTGACTTTGACACACATACACCTACCTCCTGGAGAGTGTTCTTGATCTGGCCAACTGTTGTGAAGGGTGTTTTCTTCGCCAGCTCTTTGGATCTCATATTGAGAGTTGACAGCAACAGATTCCAAATGCAAATAGCACACTTGAAATGAACTGTGGACCTTTTATCTGCTCCTTGCAAATGGGATAATGAGGGAATAACACACACCTGGCCATAGAACAGCTGAGCAGCCAATTGTTCCATTACTTTTGGTCCCTTAATAAGTGTGAGGCACATATACAAACTGTTGTAATTCCTTTTTTTTTTTTTTTTTTTTTTTTTTATTATTCTTTATTTAAGTTTTTCATTTAAGTTGCGTACAAAACATAATCAAGTATTATAAAAGAAAACCATAGGACCAAAATACATTCATGCCCTTCAATTTTTCACATTATCCTGGTTTTCTTTCTTTCCTTCTCGAGTTCTTCTAAAATATCTCCCTCCCACCCCTCTCCCCAACCCTACCGACCCATTACCTCGTTAAAAATCATAGATTGTCTAAAGATTTTCCAGTATTTCCATTTCACATGGAATCTCTTTCTTTCTCTTTCTTCCTCCATTCCCAGCCCTTCAATACTATACATTTCCTCAACTTTTCCTAGCCATTCCTTTACTTTGGGTGCTTCTATTTCTTTCCATTTTTTCGGAATCAGGCTTTTTGCCACGTTTATTAATGAGCTTGTGAGGGAATTCCTATACTCCTTAATTGGGGTATCTACTGCATGGAATAAGCATAACCATGGGTTCTCAGGTAACTGTATTTTAGCTATTACTTCTATATATCTTATTATTTCTCTCTAATATTCTTTAATCTTGGGACAATCCCACCATATATGGGCCAAACTTCCCGTTTGTCCACAATTCCTCCAACATTTCCCAGATTGTCCCTCCTGGTACTTTGCCATTATATCTGGGGTCCTATACCATCTTACTAAAATTTTATAATTTGTTTCTATCATCTTACTATTTTCTGTGGATCTGTGCACCATCTTCAATATTTTTTCTATATTTTGGTTTTCACCCCGTGCTCCTATCTCTTCTTCCCATTTTTTAATGAAAGTTGGTACCTCCGCTTCACATTCCCGTCTCAAGACCTTATAAAACTGGGCAATACCTGCCCTTGGGGATTTCCCCTCACATATCCGCTCCAAGGCAGTCAAATTTTCTCCATCTCTAAGCGGTTGTGGTAGTCTTGAGACGAAATGTCTAAGCTGCAGGTATCGCCACTCATTCAAATCCATCTAATCATTTTCTTTCTGTAATATTGCTAGTGTTTTCAATTTCCCCTCTTTAATTATGTGTCGTAATTGCATATTATCTTGTTTTATCCATTTCCCTCCTATTGTACTTTTACCAGGTGCAAAAAAATCATTATCTTTTAAATAAATTAAAGGGGAATTATATTTCCACTTGTTATGTTTGTGTATTCCCTCCCATACTCTAAACACATTTTTTGTGACCAAAGGTGTTGTCTTCCCTAGTGATCTATATTTTAAAGGAGTCCAGATTTCTCTACCTAAATTTGTGCCTGATAAACTGTGTTCTATTTTTCCCCATCTTTTTTTACTTTCTAATTTTGCCCATTCCACCACCCGTGTTAACACTGCTGCTTCGTAATATTTTCTAAAGTCTGGGACATTCAAACCCCCCTCATCTTTTCCCTTTTGCAAAGTCTTCAGTGGGATTCTAGGTTTCTTGTTGTTCCAGATAAATTTAGAAATTAAAGAATTTATCATTTTAAAATATAGGGGGGGGATATATATTGGTAATAGCTGAAATTTATAAAGGATTTTAGGTTGAATAATCATTTTTAAGGCATTAATTCTTCCTAACCATGACAGGGGCTTTGTTCTCATTCTCCTTATTTCTTCTCTCAATTCTTCTAGAAGGGGGATATAGTTTATTAGGTAAATTTTTTCTATTGATGCAGTCAGTTTAATCCCTAAATATTTAATTTCTTTTTGCCATAGAAATGGGAATTCTCTCTTAATGTCAAGTTCTTCTCTCGGATTTATATTTACGTTTAAGATTTCTGACTTGCTTGGGTTGATTTTAAAGTTAGATAATTCTCCGTATTCCTGTAAAGCCTTTAACAAGTTTGGCATGGAGATTCGTGGGCTGGATACATAAAACAGAATATCATCCGCGAATGCGGCTGTCTTATGTATTTCCCCCTCTATCTCAACCCCCTTTATATCTGGGTTTCTCCTTATCGTCTCCAGGAGTGGCTCCAATGCCAGAACGAACAATAGGGGGGACAGCGGACACCCCTGTCTAGTCCCATTGTTCATTCTGAAGGCTGTTGATAGTACCCCATTAACTCTTACCACTGCCTTGGGGCTGTTATATAGTGCCTTTATCCACTTCAAAATTTTGGGACCAAACCCCATTCCCCTTAGGGTACCCATCATGAATCCCCAGTCTACTCGGTCAAAAGCTTTCTCAGCATCTATTGATAGGAGTAGACTGGGGATTCTACTCTCCTTCATCCTCTGAAGCAGTAATAATGACCTTACTCCATTATCTTTTCCTTCTCGCCCCTCAATGAATCCCACCTGATCTTCATGGACTAAGCTAACCTGGAGAGTGTTCTTGATCTGGCCAACTGTTGTGAAGGGTGTTTTCTTCGCCAGCTCTTTGGATCTCATATTGAGAGTTGACAGCAACAGATTCCAAATGCAAATAGCACACTTGAAATGAACTGTGGACCTTTTATCTGCTCCTTGCAAATGGGATAATGAGGGAATAACACACACCTGGCCATAGAACAGCTGATCAGCCAATTGTTCCATTACTTTTGGTCCCTTAATAAGTGTGAGGCACATATACAAACTGTTGTAATTCCTAAACCTTTCACCTGATTTGGATGTAAATACCCTCAAATTAAAGCTGAAAGTCTACAGTTAAAGCACATCTTTAAGAGGACCTTGCGAGCAGAAGCGAGCGCATACGTGAGTAGCGCCCACATATGAAAATGGTAGTCAAACCACACATGTGAGGTATCGCCGTGATCGGCAGAGCGAGAGCAATAATTCTCGCCCTAGACCTCCTCTGTAATGCAAAAAATGCAACCTGTAGAATTTTTTAAATGTCGCTTATGGAGATTTTTGAGGCTAAATGTTTAACACCATTCCACGAGCGGGCGCAATTTTGAAGCGTGACATGTTGGGTATCAATTTACTTGGCGTAACATTATCTTTCACAATATAAAAAAATTGGGCTGATTTTACTGTTGTCTTATTTTTTTATTCAAAAAAGTGAATTTTTTCCTAAAAAAGTGCACTTGTAAGACCGCTGCGCAAATATGGTGTGATAAAAGTACTGCAATGACCGCCATTTCATTCTCTAGGGTGTTAGAAAAAAAACAATATAAAATGTTTGGGGATTCTAAGTAATTTTCTAGAAAAAAAAACTGTTTTAAACATGTAAACACCGAGTCTGAAAAAGAGGCCTGGTCCTTAAGTGGTTAAGGAGCAGGCAATCATCATTAGCTGTCAGAGGGGTTTAAAAATTGCTGGCAATTAAATAAATCATGAAAAAAAAAGCTATGGCCCCTCCCAAAAAAAAGCCATACCAGAAACTTATCTGAGCATTCAGCCTGGCAGGTCAGGAAAGAGAGGGGACAAGAGAGTGCCCTCTTACCCCCTCATGAACCATACCAGGCCACATGCTCTCAACATGGGGGCTAGACAAGGGCATCTTCCCCACAACCCTGGCCTGTGGTTATTGGGGTCTGTGGGCGGGAGGAATATTGGAATCTGGAAGCCCCCTTTTTCCATGTGAATGAGCTCCGCCAATGCCACAAGGGGTTGTTAAGGACACAGTGGCCATCTGCTCCTTAACAACTAGGTTGTTTACTGGTTGTTAAGAGTCCATGAGACTCGCCTGATCACCGATCCGTGGAAGGGGTCGATCCTGACCCCTTATCACGTGATCAGCTGTCAGCCAATGACAGCTGATCATGTGATAGAACGGAGCCGGTAATCGGCTATTATTCCTCCTCGTGCTGACAGCGCGAGGAGAAAAAAAAAAAGCCGATCACCGGCGGCCGTGATCGGGACATCAGTCCTGATCACGGCCAGCAATACAAGCCACCACCTGCCCCCTGCCAGTGCCCACCTGCCCGCTGAAGTGCCATCCTGAATAAAAGTAAGTGCCCCCCGTCAGTGCCACCCAGCAGTGCCCATAGTGCCCACAGTGCCACCCACAGTGCCACCCACAGTGCCACCCACAGTGCCACCCACAGTGCCACCCACAGTGCCCACAATCTGCCTCAAAGGTGCTGCACCCCAGTGCCGCCCATCAGTGCCCAGCAGTGCTGCCCATCAGTGCCCAGCAGTGCCGCCCATCAGTGCCCAGCAGTGCCACCTATCATAGCCACCTATCAGTGCCACCTATCAGTGCCCATCAGTCCCATCTATCAGTGGTACCTATCAGTGCCCATCCGTGCCACCCATCCGTGCCACTTATCCGTGCCACCCATCTGTGCCATCTTATCTGTGCCCATCTTTGCCCATCAGTGCCACCTTATCTGTGCCCATCGGTGCCGCCTTATCTGTGCCTATTAGTGCCGCCTTAACTATGCCTATCAGTGCCCACCAGTACAGCCTATCAGTGCCCACCAATGCAGCCTATCAGTGCCCACCAATGCAGCCCATCAGTGCCCACCAATGCAGCCTATCAGTGCCGCCTAATCAGCGCACTTCAATGAAGGAGAAAAATGACCCGTTTGCAAAATTTTATAACAAACTATTAAAACATGATTTTTTTTTTGCATCTTTTTTTGTTTGTTTAGCAAAAAATAAAACTCAGAGCTGTAACTAAATACCACCAAAAGAAAGCTCTATTTGTGGGAAAAAAATGATAAAAATTTAATTTAGGTACAGTGTTGTATGACCGCGCAATTGTCATTCAAAGTGCATCAGCGCTGAAAGCTGAAAATTGGTCTGGGACTGAGGGGGGTTTAAGTGCCCAGTAAGCAAGTGGTTAAATATCACATGTGGGACCACTACTTATTTACTGCATGCAATTTTAATTTTTTTATCGTGAATTGACTATCACTCTTGTTTATGCAGTATTTACCAAGTGTTTTTGCTGCAGTAGTAAATTAACATTTTCAGGATCGCATGCGATACTTGGGAAAACACCTAAATACCACATGTGAATGGAGCCCATTGATACTAATTAAAAAAAAAAAAAAAATTTAAATCCTGTCCATAATATACTGACCATGACCTCTGACCCTGAATTTGACCCAAACACTAGCCATGGCACTGACCTAGAACAAATCTTGATCTAGGTATTCTATCTTTGTTTTTTACACAGTTGTTTATTTATCTCTCTCTCTGCAAGCAGAGATAGAGATACAATATATTGTTCTTCTCCATTCACAGTGAAAGAAATACAGGGGTGGGCTTCACAGTGACTGATCATTGTGACAGCCAATCAGAGGCTATCACAGCGATCAGGTGACCCAGAATTGGGAGTTGCAGGTCCCAATTGTTAGTATGGGACCCGGGGGGTCTCGGTACCTGCGCTGGAAGCGCACTGTGCAGAAAGATAGATATGCATATATGCAGCCCCATGGAAAAAGGCCCAGTCCAGTGAGGTCGCATATATGCCCACTGTTACGGGAAGGATTTAATCATACAGTACAGGACACAGGCAAAGTATTCATAGACCCTTGGATGTTCCCAAGCAATGAGTGAGAAAGGTAGGCAATAACTGGGCAAAACAGAACTGTGCCAAGAGGCCAAACAACAAGGGTCAACAAAGTCTACATCAGAGTGCTGCTGAAATAACCTTGCAGCTGAATATTGCATCTGCAGAAGACTGGACATCCACATGGTAGAACTTTGAAAAGGTATGATCAGTTGCACAGCTGGGCTACAGGGGACGGGTGCTGGAATGTCCAGGGAACTCCCATCAATCTGGTAAAATTGGGCATGTAACACCTCAGGAGGAGATTTGTGCTTGAGAGTGTAAGCTTTAGCGATTACATTTCTTATCCATTGAGCAATGGTGGACCCTTTACACCACTTTAAACTACAAGCAAGCCTATAGTTAGGCTTACCTGTAGCTACACTGCACGGTTTAGGAGATATCCCTGTGTTTGCATGTGCCGACGTCATCAGCACATGTGCAATTAAGCAAACTGAAGCAATGGCACGTACGTGCTGTTGGTTCAGTTGTACTGTGCCATTCCTGACGGCTCCTGCGTGCATGTGCGGGAGTGACGTCATTGTGGCTCCGGCCAATCACAGCGCCTGATCAGCGATACCCGGAAAACCGGGGAGATGTCAGCAGTGGTGAATGAGGACAGCTGCAGGGGGCTTCGATCTCAATTAAGTAATTCGGACCTGAAACGGACCAAAAGACGCACAGGGCCCCCTTAAGGTTTCTTGGCTGTTGCTGGGCAACTCGAAGTTTGAGTTCCCTCCATACATTTTCTATATAATTAAGGTCTGGAGACTGACTAGACCATTCCATGGCCTTAATGTGATTCTTCCTAAACCACTCCTTTGTTGCCTTAGCGGTATGCTTTGGGTTATTGTCATGCTGAAAGACACATCCATGACCCATCTTTAGCGTTCTGGATGAGGGAAGAAGGTTCTCATTAAAGATTTTACAATACATGGCCTCATCAATTGGCCCCTCAATGTGGCAAAGTCGGCCTGTACCTTTAGCAGAGAAACAGCCCCAAGGCATGTTTCCACCTCTGTGTTTGACTGTAAGGATGGTTTTCTTAGAGCAGGTATTTCCAAAGTCCAGCCCGCAGGCCAATCGCGGCCCGCCTGGTAATTTTGACATGTATATCTTTTGTGGCCCCCAACGAATCCCCGAGCGCCAGGGGCCACAAAAGATATATATGTTGTCTGCCTTGGAGGGGGCGGGACAAGTGCCACACATACAGGAGTATGTCCTGTTTACACGGTGGCCTGTGTAAAAGGAAGTCCCATCTCTTGCGCTGCCATTGGATGACTGTTCTGTCCATCATAGGAGGCGGGACTTTCTATTAAAGAGGCCGCAGATAAAACAGGAGTTTCTTCTGTATGTCTGTTGGCGTTCATCCCACCCCCCTCTGAGGCTGCAGATGGGCACGAATCAGACTGTACTGATGGCAATGGTGAGTCTGCATTCAGGACAACGGGGGTGCTCCATTCATGTCAACGGAGTTTGGTGCATTCATGGCAACATGGGTGCTGCATTTATGGCACTTGTGAGGCTGCAGGTGGGCACTGACCCTTATGATTTTTACCTGAAACTTCCCTCTTAAAGTGAAAGTGCGTGTTATAAGCCGATAAATACAGTATATCCAAATAACAAGCCCAAGCTCATCTCTTCACCGCACAGCCACAAAGGCAGGACAATTCTTGTTGGGCAGTGTATTAGTGCTCGGACAAACACACTTAAGCCTTGTTCACACGATCGGATTGTTGTCCAAAGGGTGTTGGCTCAAACTTGTCTAGCATACACACGGCCACACAATTGTTGGCAAACAATTAAGAACGTAGTGACGTACTATGTGCTTTTTCAACTCTTTAGCGCCACCCTTTGGGCACCTTCTGCTAATTTTGTGTGTAGAAGTTTAGTGAGTGTTGATTCGCGCTTTTCTTTTCGTGTTTTTCATTTAGCGCTTTTCATTGTGTGCTTTTCAGTTTGTTTCTGAACGGCCGTTCGTCAACCAGACATGTTGCGTAATCGGAAGTGATAATGTGCTATTTATTATTGGCTTTGGAGTTATTGCTTTGACATTTTTTTTTGGGTTGAATAAGGATTTGATTTGGTATATTTTTGGATGCATAGAATGCATTTTTTGGTTAAGTTATATTGGCAGATAGCATGTCTAATTTTATTTGTTTTCTTTTTTTTAATGCACAATAAAAAAATTGTGGACAATAATACGTGGCTATGTGTTTTACTTCAAATGACAGTTTGGAAGTAGGCAGTTACATTTAAAAAAATACAATGTAAAATTGACAAGTGACACCAACATAGTTGTATCTTTGATCTTAAAAACTACAGGATAATGGTGTTGTGGTAACTTGCCCAGAAAAAAAAAAAAAAAGAAGCATAATATTATTCTTTATATCACTAGAAAAGAAAAAGCCTTTGAAAATTTGTTTGCAATAACTCCATCAGTATCACCAGCAAAGCAGCTTCATTATAATGCCATTAAAGAAGAAGAGAACTGTGCGCTACATTTGGAGATTTCATAATTTGCCACGTCACGAATGTTAATTCTCCATTACGAATGCTAGTTTACAAAACCGACCGCTTCTGGCTCGCCCTTGCTTCTGAGCATGCGTGTTTGTACTTTGGACTTTTGTCCGACGGACTTGTGTACACACGCTTGGAAAATCCGACAACACACATTTGTCTGCGGAAAATTTGAAAACCTGCTAGCCAACATTACACTCGGAGCCCACCCAGGTGTGTTAGAAAAGCAAATTAATATTTGCTTTCCGTGAATCAATGATGGGGGATCTACTGACAGACACCCGCCATGTTCAATCACAGCGGGTGTTAGCAGGTGGGCAAACATGCGCGTGACCAAGCCCAGAAACAGGCATCAAGGTATCAGTACCAATGTACTGCGGAGGGGCTGTCTGTAAGTGGTTCAACATTGTTTACATACTGGTTATTGTTGTGTACTATGACAAGAAAACCAATAAACAGATTGAAATAACAAAGCAGCAAATATGCCGATGAGTGAAACGGTGTGGTGTATATAGTCAGGTTCATGAATATTGGGACATCGACAGAATTCTATTCTTTTTGGCTCTATACACCACCATAATGGATTTGAAATGAAACAAACAAGATGTGCTTTAACTGCAGACTTTCAGCTTTAATTTGAGGTTATTTACATCCAAATCAGGTGAACGGTGTAAGAATTACAACAGTTTGTATATGTGCCTCACACTTTTTAAGGGTCCAAAAGTAATGGGACAATAGGCTGCTCAGCTGTTCCATGGCCAGGTGTGTGTTATTCCCTCATTATCCCATTTACAAGGAGCAGATAAAAGGTCCACAGGTAATTTCAAGTGTGCTATTTGCATTTGGAATCTGTTGCTGTCAACTCTCAATATGTGATCCAAAGCGCTGTCACTATCAGTGAAAGCAAGCCATCATTGGGTTGAAAAAACAAAACAAACCCATCAGAGGGGTAGCAAAAACATTAGGTGTGGCCAAATCAACTGTTTGGAACATCCTTTAAAAGAAATAAAGCACTGGTGAGCTCAGCAACACCAAAAGACCCGGAAGACCAAGGAAAAAAACTGTGGTGGATGACCGAAGAATTCTTTCCCTGAAGAAAACACCCTTCATAACAGTTGGCCAGATCTAGAACACTCTCCGGGAGGTAGGTGTATGTATGTCAAAGTCAACAATCAAGAGAAGACTTCACCAGAGTGAATATAGAGGGTTCACCACAACATGTAAGCCATTGGTGAGCCTCAAAAACAGGAAGGCCAGATTAGAGTTTGCCAAACAAGATCTAAAAAAGCCTTCACAGTTCTGGAACAACATCCTATGGACAGATGAGATCAAGATCAACTTTTACCAGAGTGATGGGAAGAGAAGAGTATGGAGAAGGAAAGGAACTACCACCTCATCAGTAAAACATGGTGGTGGTAGTGTCATGGCGTGGGCATGTGTGGCTGCAAATGGAACTGGTTCTTTTGTATTTATTGATGACATGACTGCTGACAAAAGCAGTAGTATGAATTCTGAAGTGTATCGGGCAATATTATCTGCTCATATTCAGCAAAATGCTTCAGAACTCATTGGACAGCGCTTCACAGTGCAGATGGACAGTGACCCGAAACATACTGCAAAAACAACCAAAGAGTTTTTTAAGGGAAAGAAGTGGAATGTCATGCAATGGCCAAGTCAATCACCTGACCTGAATCCGATTGAGCATGCATTTCACTTGCTGAAGACAAAACTGAAGGGAAAATGCCCCAAGAACAAGCAGGAACTGAAGACAGTTGCAGTAGAGGCCTGGCAGACTAGACTTCAGGCTGTAATTGACTGCAAAGGATTTGCAACCAAGTATTAAAAAGTGAAAGTTTGATGGATGATTGTTAATCTGTCCCACTTTTGGTCCCTTAAAAAGTGGGAGGCAATTATACAAACTGTTGTAATTCCTTAACCTCATTTGGATGTACATACCCTCAAATTAAAGCTCCAAGTCTGCAGTTATAGCACATCTTGTTTCATTTCAAATCCATAGTGGTGGTGTATAGAGCCAAAAAGATTAGAATTGTGTCGATGTCCCAATATTTATGGACCTGACTGTATACTATGGCTGTCCACAGATAGGTGCAACAATCGCAAGCTTTGAGAAATTTGTACACAATCAAGAACAGAAATACTCTTCCCCAAGCACAAAGACGTACACAATGATTTTATCCCTAGGCTGGCATCTTTATCAAGAACTAGGATGCCGAGTCAAGATTCTACCAGTGCAAAGAAGGTACAAGCCTGAAGAAAGCTGAAGACAAAGCGGGAGGGGTAATACTTTGCTACAAGGCACAAAGCGAGGTGAGGTGACCCATTTCAGTAAAACTGTCAAAGGCATGTTTTCCACTCACTTTGAGGAAATTCCCTCCCACTACCTGTTGTATCCTTTGGACAGGAAGTGAGGCGAAAACTCCCAAATGGTGGCACAGGCAGCCATAAAAAGCCAGAATAACCCAACAATATGGACCGGTCTGTTTACAGCATTCCTTATAGTACTGTGTGAAGGAACTGTTTTGGGGATTTTTTTACAGGATACCCGATATTTAAAATGCCCAAGGCACACAAAGTCATTCAGTTTTTCTAAATCTATACAAAAACTATAAAGTTCACGTCTGAGTGCTTGCTCTGAGTTGCAAATGGTTTTACTGTGAACCTCGATGAGGCACCTCATCTAACTTTAACCACCTCAATACAGTGCACTTACACCCCCTTCCTGACCAGACCAATTTTCAGCTTTCAGCGCTCTCACAGTTTGAATGACAATTACTCAGTGATGCAACACTGTACCCATATGAAACTTGCCTCCTTTTTTCCACACAAATAGAGCTTTCTTTTAGTGGTATTTAATCACTAGTGGGTTTCTTATTTTTTGTGCTATAAATAAAATAAAACGTAAATTTTGTGAAAAAAATGCCTTTTTCTTTGTTTCTGTCATAAATTTTTGCTAATTAGTAATTTTTCTTCATACATTTTGGCCAAAATTTATACTGCTACATATCTTTGGTAAAAATAACCCACATTAGTGTATATTATTTGGTCTTTGTGAAAGTTATAGAGTCTACAAGCTGTGCTGCCAATCACTGAAAATTGATCACATCTGATCAGGCATTCAGTACATCAGGTATATCTAATTTCTTGAGACACTAACAAGTCAGGAAAGTACAAATACCCCCCAAATGACCCCTTTTTACAAAGTAGACATTCCAAGGTATTAAGTAGCATGGTGAGTTTTTTTAAGTTGTCATTTTTTCCCATAATTCTTTGCAAAATGAAGATTTTTTTTATTATTATTTTTTTTTTTTACAAAATTGTCATATTATCAGGTTATTTCTCACACACAGCATATGCATACAACAAATTACTTCCCAAAATACATTCTGCTACTCTTCCCGAGTACGGCGATACAACATGTGTGAGACTTTTACACAGCCTGGCCACATACAGAGCACCAACATTGATGTAGTACCTTCAGACGTTCTACGAGCAAAAATGACGCATCTCATTTCTCAACCACCTATTACACTTTTGAAGGCCCTGGAGTACCAGGGCAATGGAATTTCCCATAAAATTACACCATTTTGGAAAGCAAACACCCCAACGTATAATCTGTGAGGCATAATGAGTCTTTTGAACGGTTAATTTTTTTTCCAGAAGTTTTTGGAATATGTGGAAAAAAATTAAAACACATTTTTTTACACAAAGTTGTCAATTTATAAGATATTTCTAAACACATAGCATGTATACAGGTCCTTCTCAAAAAATTAGCATATTGTGATAAAGTTCATTATTTTCTGTAATGTACTGATAAACATTAGACTTTCATATATTTTAGATTCATTACACACAACTGAAGTAGTTCAAGCCTTTTCTTGTTTTAATATTGATGATTTTGGCATACAGCTCCTGAAAACCCAAAAATCCTATCTCAAAAAATTAGCATATTTCATCCGACCAATAAAAGAAAAGTGTTTTTAATACGAAAAAAGTCAACCTTCAAATAATTATGTTCAGATATGCACTCAATACTTGGTCGGGAATCCTTTTGCAGAAATGACTGCTTCAATGCGGCGTGGCATGGAGGCAACCAGCCTGTGGCACTGCTGAGGTGTTATGGAGGCCCAGGATGCTTCGATAGCGGCCTTAAGCTCATCCAGAGTGTTGGGCCTTGCGTCTCTCAACTTTCTCTTCCCAATATCCCACAGATTCTCTATGGGGTTCAGGTCAGGAGAGTTGGCAGGCCAATTGAGCACAGTAATACCATGGTCAGTAAACCATTTACCAGTGGTTTTGGCACTGTGAGCAGGTGCCAGGTCGTGCTGAAAAATGAAATCTTCATCTCCATAAAGCTTTTCAGCAGATGAAAGCATGAAGTGCTCCAAAATCTCCTGATAGCTAGCTGCATTGACCCTGCCCTTGATAAAACACAGAGGACCAACACCAGCAGCTGACATGGCACCCCAGACCATCACTGACTGTGGGTACTTGACACTGGACCTCAGGCATTTTGGCATTTCCCTCTCCCCAGTCTTCCTCCAGACTCTGGCACCTTGATTTCCGAATGACATGCAAAATTTGCTTTCATCCGAAAAAAGTACTTTGGACCACTGAGCAACAGTCCAGTGCTGCTTCTCTGTAGCCCAGGTCAGGCGCTTCTGCTGCTGTTTCTGGTTCAAAAGTGGCTTGACCTGGGGAATGCGGCACCTGTAGCCCATTTTCTGCACACGCCTGTTCACGGTGGCTCTGGATGTTTCTACTCCAGACTCAGTCCACTGCTTCCGCAGGTCCTCCAAGGTCTGGAATCGGTCCTTCTCCACAATCTTCTTTAGGGTCCAGTCACCTCTTCTCGTTGTGCAGCGTTTTCTGCCACACTTTTTCCTTCCCACAGGCTTCCCACTGAGGTGCCTTGATACAGCACTCTGGGAACAGCCTATTCGTTCAGAAATTTCTTTCTGTGTCTTACCCTCTTGCTTGAGGGTGTCAATGATGGCCTTCTGGACAGCAGTCAGGTCGGCAGTCTTACCCATGATTGCGGTTTTGAGTAATGAACCAGGCTGGGAGTTTTTAAAAGCCTCAGGAATCTTTTGCAGGTGTTTAGAGTTAATTAGTTGATTCAGATGATTAGGTTAATAGCTTGTTTAGAGAACCTTTTCATTATATGCTAATTTTTTGAGATAGGAATTTTGGGTTTTCATGAGCTGTATGCCAAAATCATCAATATTAAAACAAGAAAAGGCTTGAACTACTTCAGTTGTGTGTAATGAATCTAAAATATATGAAAGTCTAATGTTTATCAGTACATTACAGAAAATAATGAACTTTATCACAATATGCTAATTTTTTGAGAAGGACCTGTATAGCAAAAATTACACCCCAAAACACATTCTGCTACTCCTCCCGAGTATGGCGATACCACATGTGTAGGACTTTTACACAGCCTGGCCACATAGAGAGGCCGAACATTGAAGTAGTACCTTCAGGCGTTCTAGGAGCATAAATGACACATCTCATTTCATTCCTACCCATCACACTTTTGAAGGTCCTGGAGCACCAGGACAGTGGAATTACCCACAAAATGACCCCATTTTGGAAAGCAAACACCCCAACGTATATTCTATGAGACATGGGCTGCAGATAGGTACTCGGGTACTCTGATGGCCTGGTGACAGGTACTCGGGTACTCTGATGGCCTGGTGACAGGTACTCAGGTACTCTGATGGCCTGGTGACAGGTACTCTGATGGCTTGGTGACTGGTATTTGGGTACTCTGAAGGGCAGTGACAGGTACTCATATGGACTGTGACAGGTACTAGGGTACTAAGATGAACTGTGACAGGTACTCAGATGAACTGTGACAGGTACTCAGATGAACCCTAACGGGTACTCAGATGGACTGGGACAGGTACTCAGATGGACTGGGACAGGTACTCGGGTACTCAGATGGGCTGTGACAGGTACTCGAGTACTCTGATAGACTGTGACAGGTACCCGGGTACTCGGATGAACCGCGACAGGTACTCGTGTACTTTGATGGGCTGTGACAGCTACTCAGATGAACCCTGACAGGTACTCGGGTACTTTGATAGGCTGTGACAGGTACTCGGGTACTCTGATGGAACGTGACAGATACTCGGGTACCATGATGGACCGTGAGCTCCTTGGGTACTCTGATGGACCGTGACAGGTACTCGGGTACTCTGATGTGCCGTGACAGGTACTTGGGTACTCTGATGGACTGTGACAGGTACTCGGGTCTTCTGATGGACCGTGACAGGTACTCGGGTACTCTGATGGACCGTGACAGGTACTCGGGTACTCTGATGGGCCGTGACAAGTACTCGGGTACTCTGATGTGCCGTGACAGGTACTCGGTTACTCTGATGGGCTGGGACAGGTACTCAGATGAACTGTGACAGGTACTTGGGTACTCAGATGGACTGGGACAGGTACTCAGATGGGCTTTGACAGGTACTCAAATACTCTGATGGACTGTGACAGGTACTCTGATGGACTGTGATTGACAGGTACTATGAGGGGTGGTGACAGGTCCTCTTTATTGGGGGGGGCAATCAGTGTGATTGGTGTACACTGTGGGCGATAACGAGATGTTACCGCAATCTCCTCCTTACACACGATCGGTGCGTGAGGAGGAGAACTCGGTAACATCTCGTTACCGCGGTTTGTTTACATTTTAGTGAGTGGGTAAACACCACCGACGCGCTCGCGCGCATGCGCCGTGCACAGTGGGGGTGTGACCATCTGTGATCGGCCGTGACTTCATCACGGCCGATCATGTGGTAAACAGCCATAACCAATGGCTGTTCGCCCGCTTCGGTGGCGAGCGGTGTCTCCGTGACACGCCGCCACCGAAGAAACAGGGATGCGCGCGCACGATCGCATGCATTCCCTGTTTAAACGGGAGGCCGTCATATGACGGCCTCCCGCCACAATAGATGCGCCGGCCATCATTTGACTGCCGGTGGTCAGCAAGTAGTTAAAGAAGACGTTCTTTCATAAGCCAGAATGGTGAAAACAGTGTTATTACCTGTTAACTACTTTTTCCAGGAATCTTCCAGGATGGCTTACAGAGACATAGGCTCCTCCCACCTAGCACAAGAAATACTTGATCCACACCATAAAAGCAGTGCACATGTATTAGCCCCTCAGTATTAACAAATAACCGAAGGCTTCAGAATAAGCAATCCTTAACCTTCATTAGCGTAGCGTTATCTTTACTCTATGTTTTACATTGCTAGTCACCAACAAAGAAGGGAGGGAACGGACGCCATCCTGGAAGATTCCTGGAAAAAGTAGTTAACAGGTAACAACACTGTTTTTCCAAGTTATCTCCCAGGATGGCTTACAGAGAGGACAAAATAGGACTACCTGATCAGGGCGGGGCCACAGCCTGCAGCACTTTCCTGCCAAAAGACTGGTCCTGGCTGGCAAGCAGATACAGTCTGTAATGCTTTCCGAACATCCTAAACCTGGACCAGGTTGCGGCCTTGCAAATCTGGAGGGGAGATGCTCCTGCCCTTTCAGCCCAAGAAGTAGAAACCACTCTTGTGTAATGAGCATTTATTCCTAACCGAGGTGACTGGGATGCTGCTTTGTATGCCTCCGTGATGGCCGACGCCATCCACCTTGCAATGGTATTTTTAGATGCCCTTTTACCCCTGTTTGAACCTGCAAACAACACAAACAGGCTGGTGGAATCATATAGCCTTTAATAGTTCCTCTGCAAGAAAAAGGGATCTTTGTAATTTGCTGAGTCTTTCCTCATTACAGTCCCCCTCCTCAGGTTCTTAGGCTGACTCTGAGCTCTCCTCCAATACTCCTTGCTGGTGGGCTGCCCCTGCCTGGGTCAGGATCATTGGCCTAACACTAGTACTGGTGCCGGAAGTACAGGGGATAGTTTCAGCAAGAGCCTCCTGCTCTCTGGGTGTAAAGTTTGTTTCATCCCTTTCTTCACTGAGTCCATAAAACCTTTGAGGATAGGGCCCGTTTCTCCTTTGCTGAGCTTATCTACACAGTCCTGAGATACACTTTTCTTCCACACATAAGGCATTTTCTTGGTGCACATCAGGCACCTTTTTCTGGGTGTCTCTGTTTTGCTATCTATGGGCTTGTGGGCTTTGTCCTGAAATGAGTCAAATGACAACCGCCAGCACATTACTTCCACTGAAGACCAGTTACAAAAACACCCTGTGGATAACAAAAATTCTAATCTAAGAACCTTTTTAAAAGTACCCAGCACCAGAGCCTATGCTGGTATGTGCGACACCTGCCCACACTAAGCATAACAATAAATAGGCTCTGGAAGAAAACACAACGCCTCCTGTGCCCCCCCCCCCCCCCCCCCAAAGTAGGATAAGAAAAGGGAAGGAGCAATCTGCCCCATATTTTCTTACCTTAGGGCCTGAATCAACGTATGGCGCCTTCCTTCTTCCTTCCTGCTTCTGGAAGATTTCGGCGCCAGCTTGCTATTCAGGCCCATATAGGAGGTGTGGAGAATCTGGGGCGGTGCTGTGGATCAGACGCCACCCTCCGGCACAGCCCTGTTATCCCCAGTTAGGCTTCACCTGGATGTACCAAGATGGCCGCCACTGTACTTCTTGCCTTGTCACTTCCTGTCACCAGCCCTGGAAGTTACCTCATCACTCTCCGCCGCCAGCACAATCCGCATGCTGGGGATAGAGAAGCCCTGCACAAGGAGACCTCTGTAAACAGCAGTGAGGAGAAAAAAAAAAATTTGAAAAAAAAGATTAAAGAAAAGGTACCCGGACCATGCGGCAGCCTGCGCTTCCACTAGGAGAACACCCTGCTGTGCCATTTCGGATGGACCCATTGGATCAACGCTTCCACTCCTCACAGTTACCAATGCAATCGGGAGAGGGGGTCCCTTACTTTCACCCCAGACCGCTCTATCAGGTCTCTGGGTGGCCCAAAATTGACTCATACCCCAGGAGTACTACCCCTGTTTGCCCTGGGTATGGAAGTCGGGAGGCCACTGCCACCTAGCACGAAGGCCGGAAAAATAACAAACATCTGTTTGGCGTTCCTGACTGGCCAGAGGAAACGCAACTACTGAGGGGCTAATACATGTGTGCTGCTTTTATGATGTAGATAATGCGTTTCCAGTGCTAGTTGGGAGGAGCCTATCTTTCTGTAAGCCGTGCTGGAAGATGACTTGGAAAAATGCATTGAATACTGTAATAAGACAAACACCAGCTTTGCACATCTAGTAACATTTTTACCCACTCTTCCTTGAAAAATAGCTCAAGCTCTATCAGATTGGATGAAGAGCATCTCTGAACAGCAATTTTCAAGTATTACCACAGATTCTCAATTGGGTTTAGGTCTAGATTTTGACTGGGACATTCTAACACATGAATATGATTTTAACTAAACCATTCCATTGTAGCTCTGTATGTTTAGGGTCTTTGTCCTGCTGGAAGGTGAACCTCCGCCCCAGTTTCAAGACAGGTTTTCTTCTAAGATTGCCCTGTATTTGGCCCCATCCATCTTCCTTTCAACTCTGACCAGCTTCCCTGTCCCTGCTGAAGAAAAGCATTCCCATAACATGATGCTGCCACCACCATTTTTCACAGTGGGTATGTGCAGGGTGATGTGCAGTGTTCCTTTTCCGCCACCCATAACATTTTGCTTTTGGGCCAAAAAGTTAAATTTTGGTTTCATCTGACCAGAGCACCTTCTACCCCATTTGCTGTGTCTCCCACATGGCTTCTCACAAACTGAAAACAGGCCAGCTCATGGCTTTCTTTCAACAATGGCTTTCTTCTTGCTACTCTTCCATAAAAGGCACTAATAGTTGTCCTGTAGACAGATTCTCCCACCTGAGCTGTGAATCTCTGCAGCTCCTCCAGAGTTACCATCGGCCTCTGGACTGCTTCTCTGTTTAATGCTCTCCTTGCCTGGCCTCTCAGTTTAGGTGGACGGCCATGTCTTGATAGGTTTGCAGTTGTGCCATACTATTTACATTTTCAGTTGATGGATTGAATAGTACTTTGAGATGTTCAAAGCTTGGGATATTTTTTTAGAACTTTATCCCTGACCTGTCTGGTGTGTTCCTTGGCCTTCATGATGCTGTTTGCTCACTAAGGTTCTCAAACAAACATCTGAGGGCTTCACAGAACAGCTGTATTTACACTGAGAGTAAATGACACATAGGTGGACTCCATTTACTAATTAGGTGACTTCTGAAGGCAACTGGTTCCACTAGATTTTAGTAAGACCCCTTTCACACTGGAGGAGTTTTTCAAGCGTTAAAAATAGCG
The DNA here is from genome assembly GCF_037356315.1 of Lithobates pipiens. Taxonomy (NCBI): domain Eukaryota; kingdom Metazoa; phylum Chordata; class Amphibia; order Anura; family Ranidae; genus Lithobates; species Lithobates pipiens. Next base: position 249,703,767 of record NW_027507718.1, read on the forward strand.
CCTGTAAAGCGCCTGAAAAAAAGCCTCATCTGCAATCCCAGTGTGAAAACCCGAGTGTTTTCACACTGGCGCGCTGCGCTAGCAGGGCGTCCAAAAAAGGTCCTGCAAGCAGCTTTGAGGCGCTTCAGGATCGGTGTAACACCACTCATAGTCCCTGCCCAATTAAATAAATGGGCAGTGCTGCCGAAGTGCCTCAGCAGTGGCGCTTTTAACTCTTTATTCAGCTGCTAAAAGCACCCAAAAAGTGCTGCAAAGACAACGGTAATGCGCCGCTAGTTTACTGCCCATGACCGGGTACTGATAGTGTGAAAGGGCTCTTAGGAGTAGCAGAAAAAAGGGGGGCTGAATACAAATGCATGCCACACTTTTCACATATTTGTAAAAAAAAAATTGAAAATCATTTATTATTTTTCTTCCATTTCACAATTATGTGCCATTTTGTGTTGGTCTATAACAAAATCCCAATTAAATACATTTACGTTTTTGGTTGTAACATGACAAAATGTGTAAAATTTCAAGGGGTATGAATACTTTTTTAAAAGGCACTGTATAAAGATACAAAATAACACTGACTTTGGTATCTATTTTGTTTTATTCATTTGCGGATCAAAGGAATGAACTTCAATCTGCAGATGATATCAGTTAATCACTTAAGCCCCAAACCATTTTCCAGCTAAATGACCAAGCCCTTTTTTGCGATTCAGCACTGCGTCATTTTAACTGACAATTGCACGGTAGAGGGATGTGGCTCCCAAACAAAATTGGCGTCCTTTTTTTCCCACAAATAGAGCTTTCTTATGGTGGTATTTGATTACCTCTGCGTTTATTTTTTGCGCTACAAACAAAAATAGAGCGACAATTTTGAAAAAAAAATCAATATTTTTTACTTTTGCTATAATAAATATCCCCCATTTCCTCAGTTTAAGCCGATACATATTCTTCTACATATTTTGGGTAAAAAAAAAAAAAAAAACGCAATAAGCGTTTATTGATTGGTTTGCGCAAACGTTATAGCGTCTACAAAATAGGGGATAGTTTTATGGCAATTTTTATTATTTTTTTTTACTAGTAATGGCGGCAATCAGAGATTTTTATTGTGATTGCGACATTATGGTGGACACGTCGGACCATTTTGACACATTTTTGGGACCATTGGCATTAATACAGCACTCACTGTAAAAATGTGAAGGGGTTAACCACTAGGGGCAGTGTAGGGGTTAAGTGTGTGTGTATTTTTTTTAACTAAGGGGGCGTGGCTTGGCATCTGACATCACCGATTGTCTTTCCCTATAACAGGGAACAGACGATCAGTGACAGCCTCAGTAGGAAGCATGAGGAGAGGTTTGTTTACACTTACCTCTCCTCGTTCTTCAGCTCCGATCGCGGGACACCGGCGGTGATCGGGTCCGCGGGTCCCACGGCCACAAAGCTCAGGACCGGGTCGCAAGTACGGCGTACGCGTGACCCACGGCTGGGCACTTAAATGGATCATACAGGTACACGATTGCGCCCAGCTGTGCCATTCTACCGATGTATATCGTGTGAGGCGGTCCTTAGGTGGTTAAAGCAACCTGACAAGATTTTTTTTTTTTTTTTATAAAAAATAATCCTCTGTTTAACCTCAACACCTAATTATCCCTTTTAACTATTTTCCGCCAGATTATTTTTTTTTGTTTTCATTTTTACTTTATTAACCATTAATATATTTTTAAAAAATTGTTTTGTTTTGTCTATTTACATTTTTATACATTTATCATAAATGTACACATTCCACATTTAAAAAAGTGCAAAACTGGAGGAAAAAAAAAAGGACATTTCGTGATTGTAGAAGTGACTTAATGCCCAATGAGGTTTGCCACTTCTGTGTTAGAGCAGTGGTCTATCGCAGTCCAACAAGCCCCCCAAGTTGGGCTTTTAAATTCTGTTTATAACCAATTTATGACAAAGAGAGGAGATTACTATTTACTCTCCATTACACATGGCTGCTGCCTATCCTATTCATAAAAATTGGGCTGTAAGGTGTAGCCAGTAAATCCCACAGACTCCCCTCTGCTAAACAGATTTGTTTCAGTTGATCAGTTAGAGTTGGTTCACACAGGGGTGACTCAGATGCGACTTCAGGTCGCCCCTAGTCGCGCTACATGTAAAAATCAATGTAAGTGAATGAGAGCCGTCTTAATGCACACTACTGAAGTAACTCCGACTTCAGAAAAGGTTCCTGTACTACTTCAATCCGACTTGTAGGCGACTGGTACCCATTGATTTCACTGGAGGTCGCCTCCAAGTCGGATCTCCGTATATACGGAGGCGACTCTCACAGAATTATCAGCGCTCAAGAGGGAACTCCACGCCAAATTTATAAAAAAAAATTGGCGTGGGTTCCCCCTCCGAGAGCATACCAGGCCCTTAGGTCTGGTATGGCTTTTAATGGGAACCCCCCTACGCTGAAAAAATGGCGTGGGTCCCCCCCAGATCCATAGCAGACCCTTATCCGAGCATGCTACCCGGGTGGCCAGGAAAGGGGGGGGGGGGCACCCAAGCCGTACCACCTCAAAGCACCTTGTCCCCATGTTGATGAGGACAAGGGCCTCTTCCCGACAACCCTGGCCGTTGGTTGTCTGGGTCTGTGGGCGAGGGGCTTATCAGAATCTGGGAGCCCCTGGATCCCGCCCCCCCCTATGTGAATGAGTATGGGGTACAATGTACCCCTACCCATTCCCCCATGGAAAAAAAATGTAAAAAAAAACACAACACACAAGGGTTAAAATAGTTTATTGCACAGCTCCGGGGGTCTTCTCGCCAGACTCCTCCGATATCTTCTGCTAGCTCTTTTACTAGAGGAGCCCGGCTTTCTTCTTTGCCACTGCCCTCTTCTTCCGATTTCGGGGGTGTTGTCTCCCCTCTTCGGTTCTTCTTGCTGGGCCACCGCGCCTTCTTCTGACTCTTTTTTTTTTTTTTTTTTTCCAAACAAATTTTATTGAAAATATAATAGTGCAAAATTACAAATATTCGTTTCCATCATACAAACATTCAAAAATCATGGAACAGTCAGTACATACCAGTATATCAAAGGTTAGGGATTGACAAACGTCGCAAGTGTAAAGGGAACAGTGCGCACATGGTGTCTCGTTGCTCCATCAGGTGGAGAAGAGAATAAAACCTGAACTTTGAAGTGTCCGTTTATGAAGCTCAATGTTGATAAGTATGCTCCTGATCTGGCTCGTGGAGCTGCTGTTGAAAAGGGAGTCCCAGGTGGTAGGTAAATGTTGTGGTATGTTTGCATGGGAAATCAGTAATTACGCGGTCAGATGATACTGACTGTGCCCTCTTTTATGAGGGCTCCAGCAGTAACCGGTTTGCAGGCGGGTCCTTAATAGGTACTGAAAAAAAAGGAAAAAAAAAAAAGGGAGGGTGAGGTGGGGGGTTATACAGGGGTGGAAGAAGGGGGGATTGAGGGGGTGAGTATGAGTTGAGTCGGGGGAAGATGTTTATCTCCTCAGTCTCCGCTGAGAGTCATGTGAGTGTGGGGTGGGAATGCGTTAGGGTGGGTCGGATTAGGTGCGGGCGGCGTTGAATGTCCGGGAGAGACGCAGCTATATCAATGACATGTGGTCTCCCAATCACTGCCCCTGGTCAGGGTTGGGAGATCCATGTCCTTAGAGGTGGGGGGGAGGGAAAAAGAAAGAGCAGCGGGGGGGGGGGGGGGGGGGGACGTTTGGGAAGAAAATGTGGTGTAGATCGCTTGAAATCAGCGTGAGTGTAGAAGTCAGGAAGGGGTCATCAGCGTGAGATACCTATCAGTTGTACGGAAGTGCGTCCAACATGCCCATGTTTTCGAGAATTTGGCGGGAGAGTCCCGGGAGATGTGGATAAGTTCCTCCATTTCAGCTATTTTGTTAATTTGCCTGAACCATTCTGGGATGGTTGGTTCTTCTGACTCTTTTACAAGTGGTGGCCCAGTCTTCTATCGCCGTCTTCTGTTCTTCTCTTCAGGACCTGTTGCCTCGTCGCTGTCTCTGCTCACAATGACAGGGACGCAGCGACTTATATAGGGACATCACCGGGTGATGTCCCAGCCCATTATGATGTCACAGTCCCAGCATCCTCTGGGACTGACCTAATGGGCTGGGACATCATCCGGTGATGTCCCTTTATAAGTCGCCGCGTCCCTGTCATTGTGAGCAGAGACAGCGACGAGGCAACAGCTCCTGAAGAGCAGAACAGAAGACGGCGGCAGCGGCGACAGAAGACCGGGCCACTGCTTGTAAAAGAGCTATAAGGCGGCGCGGTGGCCCGGCAAGAAGAACCAAAGAGGGGGGGACAAGACCCCGAATTCGTAAGAAGAGGGCGGCGAAGAAGAAAGCCGGGCTCCTCTGCTAATAAAAGAGCTAGTAGAAGATAGCGGAGGAGTCCGACGAGAAGACCCCCGGAGCTGTGCAATAAACTATTTTAACCCTTGTGTGTTGTGTTTTTTTTTACTTTTTTTTTCCACAGGTGAATGGGTAGGGGTACATTGTACCCCATACTCATTCACATAGGGTGGAGGGGCCGGGGTCCCGGTTATTAAAGGGGGCTCACGAATTCTGATAAGCCCCCCGCCCGCAGACCCCGACAACCAACGGCCAGGGTTGTCGGGAAGAGCCCCTTGTCCTCATCAACATGGGGACAAGGTGCTTTGGGGGTGGGGGGGGCGCGGCCCCCCCTTCCCCAAGGCATCTCCCATGTTGAGGGCACGCGGCCTGGTACGGCTCAGGAGGGGGGGGGGGGCGCTCGCACGTCCCCACCCCCCTTTCCTGGCAGCCGCGTAGCATGCTCGGATAAGGGCCTGGTATGGATCTGGGGGGGACCCCCACACCATTTTTTCGGCATAGGGGGATCCCCTTAAAGTCCATACCAAATCTAAGGGATTGGTATGCTCTCGGAGGGGGGACCCATGCAGTTTTTTTTTTATTTGGCGTGGAGTTCCCCCTTGAGAGCTCATTCTCTGATTGGCCACGGCAAAAGCCGCCTGGCCTGGGGCAGCTTAAAGTCGTGTCCAAGTTGCCTCCAAAAGTCGTGTTGAAAGTCGTGTTGCCCCTGTGTGAACCGACCCTTAGAATGCCAGCGCCTCAGAGAGGAGGGGGGAGAGGAGTGAGGCTTCCTGCGCCGCATCGCTAGACAGTGGGACAGATGAGTGTCCAATTATTAAAAGTCAGCAGCTACACTTTTTGTAGCTGCTGACTTTTAAATGGGTGAAACTCCGCTTTAAACATTTATGTCTATTGTGCTCCTCAGGATTCAGAATAATGTAAACAGCAGTTGCTGCCCTCAACAGCCAACCAAATATCAGTCAATTTTCAAAAGCAGAAGACATTATTGGTTGCCATGGGTAGTACCTTCCAATGTTTCCTTTCTTTCAGGCATTTAACAAACTATGTTGTTCAATCTCAAAGTGATTGTAAAAGGTCACCTTGTAAAACAACCCAGTTTAAAATAGAAATGAAAGGCAAAACGTTTGTGTATAGATTAAAAAATACTTTGTGTATAGATACTTTTTTTTTTCTTTTTTTTTTTTTATATATATCTATACACAAAGTATTTTTTAATCTATACACAAACGTTTTGCCTTTCATTTCCATTTTAAACTGGGTTGTTTTACAAGGTGACCTTTTACAATCACTTTAAGTTGAGATTGAATAAAACAAATAGATACCAAAGTCAATGTTATTTTGTATCTTTTATACAGTGCCTTGAAAAAGTATTCCTACCCCTTGAAATTTTCCACATTTTGTCATGTTACAACCAAAAACGTAAATGTATTTAATTGGGAATTTGTTATACAACAACACAAAATGGCACATAATTGTGTAGTGGAAGAAAAATAATAAAAGGGTTTAAATTTTGCAGCTGAGAACTGTGGGAAGATGATCCACTTAAATAACAAATACTAAAAAAAAAAGAAAAGAAAAAAAGTGGATCATCTTCCCACAGTTCTCAGCTGCAAAATTGAAACCCTTTTATTATTTTTCTTCCACTACACAATTATGTGCCATTTTGTGTTCTATAACAAAATCCCAATAAAATACATTTACGTTTTTGGTTGTAGCATGACAAAATGTGGAAAATTTCAAGGGGTAGGAATACTTTTTAAAGGCACTGTATAAAAGATACAAAATAACATTGACTTTGGTATCTATTTGTTTTATTCAATCTCAACTTAAAGTCAATGTTATTTTGTATCTTTTATACAGTGCCTTTAAAAAGTATTCCTACCCCTTGAAATTTTCCACATTTTGTCATGTTACAACCAAAAACGTAAATGTATTTTATTGGGATTTTGTTATAGAACACAAAATGGCACATAATTGTGTAGTGGAAGAAAAATAATAAAAGGGTTTCAATTTTGCAGCTGAGAACTGTGGGAAGATGATCCACTTTTTTTCTTTTCTTTTTTTTTAGTATTTGTTATTTAAGTGGATCATCTTCCCACAGTTCTCAGCTGCAAAATTTAAACCCTTTTATTATTTTTCTTCCACTACACAATTATGTGCCATTTTGTGTTGTTGTATAACAAATTCCCAATTAAATACATTTACGTTTTTGGTTGTAACATGACAAAATGTGGAAAATTTCAAGGGGTAGGAATACTTTTTTCAAGGCACTGTATAAAAGATACAAAATAACATTGACTTTGGTATCTATTTTGTTTTATTCAATCTCAACTTAAAGCGATTGTAAAAGGTCACCTTGTAAAACAACCCAGTTTAAAATAGAAATGAAAGGCAAAATGTTTGTGTATAGATAAAAAAATACTTTTTTTTTTTTTTAAATAAGTGGATCATCTTCCCACAGTTCTCAGCTGCATAAGAGCTGGGAGGAAAAGCAGCAGCACACTGAGCTTCCCAGTGAAAAACAGAGTAGCGTGGGTGTGTTAGGACAAGTCTGATCATTGAAAGAGAGCACATCGCATTCCCAGCACAGGTAGAGAACTGACCACAATGTGTTCTGCTTAGTGTAGTCAGTTTTTAATAGGAAAACACAAGAACTAGTGATTTCGCACAAAGGAAGCAATACAAAGAACTGGATACTTTTTCATGCAAATACATGCTACAACAGGAACATGTCAGGAATATGAAGTGTTCGGGTAACAAATACTTTAAGCTTATTAACAACTTTTACAAAAAAAAAAAACAAAAAAAAAACAACAACAACAACAACAACACAACTCTCAAAAATTAGACAAACAGTTTGGAGGCAGCAAAATATTATATTTAAGAAACTTTCTTTACAGGTTATACCGTATTACATCAAAGTTTGCTCAGTTCATAATAAAAAGTGGCCCTTTCACAGGGATTAAAGCGCTGAATTTTGCAAAGACTCATTATGCTGGTTACATTACATATTATACAAAATAAGTTCCCACCATGGGCATTACGTCAAGAAAGGCCCATATGGGCCATAGACTTTTTTTACATTTAAAATACACTGTTACTAGCGCAAAGCTCAGCTACTTCATCAGTCGTTTCCTTTTCTTCAGAAGAGCATCACGCAGAGCGATCTGTACAACAGTAAGCAAAGAAAGTACAAGTAGTTAAATTCAAACTACAGTTATACATGAAACTTCACTATAAAAAGGAAAAGTTCCTTGTTCAGGCACTTCCTGTTAGGTAAAGCCAATAATAAAGTTGTCCGTTTTTTCTTTTTAATATATGTAAAAACAAATCAACTTAAAGTAAATAAAATAGCACATTTAATAACCTTGTTCATATGTCTGTAGTTCTATATGAACAAGGGGGGCAGCCAAACATGCTTATTACAAACAGAAAATGTTTCGGTCTAATAAAAGCGGTCGTTTCAAATCAGAGAGAAAAGGAGTATCAAACCAAACAGATACTGCAGTGCCCTCACAAAAAATAAAATACATTTAATGTTAGGATTCATTTAAGGGTTTGGGGTGAGCAGGCAGGGATCACTTTTCTTCAACTTATCTTTTTCAGTGCCAACATCCCTACACCAATCTCTTGCCACCTATATCTAACGCGCCTTGCTCTGCCTTTAGGTTTGATAGTTACATTTACCTGCTTATCTCTGAAAGATCGTTTGTTTTTAGATCGGATATTTTGGCTGTATCTCATCATCATAAAGCTTTTATTCTTCTTCTTCTCCTTGTTAGTGGTGCTGGCATGGGGATTCATTTTTGTCCTTTTCCTCACAAATTCTTTTCTGTCTGTTCTTCCGGCCTATCAAAGGTAAGTAGCAAAAGAAAGAAAAAAAATCTTAAACAGAGATGTCTTTACAGGATTAAACAACAATTTAAAACCGAGTCTATTTAGCTAGTAGACATATTCAGTTTTAAAGAAATCGTATGAATACATTTTTAAAGCAGCATATCCATGTAAAATCTCTCCCTGTAGATATAAAGTGTTTGTGCCATGGTTTAAAATACACCTTAAAGCGGTTGTATACCCAATATGATGACATTTCTTCCTGTGAACAAGTGCAGGTTTTAAAATTATTTGCTTTAGAAGAAAATCTCTTCACCTGCTTGCCTTGTGAGTTACAGGTATATTTGTGGCTAATGACATAGCCCACGCATGCGCCGTATGTCCAGATTTTCCGGCAAGCAGAGACCCTGCTGGAAAAATGCAGTGTCTATGCCGGGGGCTGCGGCATTTCCAATTGTCGACGTCAGCCGACATCCCGCGATGCTTCTAAGTAAGCCAGCAACAGGATAGACTGACTCGCTCGAGATTCGTTGCCATAGTAACCGGAAACGAAGCAGAGGCTTGGATACGGCTTTTTGTGTGCATGCGCAGGATTACGGAGAGGAAAATTTAGTGCGGGCGGAAGACCACAGTTGATATGGCAATGGCTATTACAGAGCAGCAGCATTTGGAATATAACGTGTTTTTACAGTAAGAATGATTTTTGGGCTTATTCTTAGTGCCCATTCTATTCTAAATAAATATTTAGATGGCTAAATTGTATTTCTTTTGGCGAGTTTACTACCGCTTTAAACCCCCACTTTTTAAACTGGGAAATCCAGATTTCTGTTACAATGGCCAAACAACCCCAATCTGTTTTAAATATTTACTGTTTCAGATAGTAAAACATTGATTGTATTCAACACCAACTATTAGGGCCCACTCACACCAAGCCATTTCCAAAATACATCAATGAAACACACCACACAAGTATTGCAGGCCATTCAATTTAATTTGGATCCTCAAAAGTGCAACAACCTGCGATGTAAAATGTGCTCTCTGGTGGAGCAAGCCTTATTTTTTTTTATTACTGCATTTAGAATTTTTTATTTATTTTTTTTAAACAACATCTAATGCAGTTTACCACAACATGCTTTAAAGTGGATGTAAACCCCAATTTTTTTTTTTTTTTGTCTGGCACAATATAGAGTATGGGATTTCAGATCATCTGTGCCCAGTCTTGCCACAAAGAGTAAATCCAGCTCTGAGCAATCCACATATCTTTTTTCAGTAAAATAAAACAGACAAACTTGGAAAACTTTGTCCGTTCTTCCCCCTTGCTGTGAGTGACAGGTGATTTACATATCTCGTGCACTAGCCTAAGACATGCATTATTTTTTAATTCCCTCCCACTCCTTTCTTCTGCTGCTCTGCAAGGATTGGCTCAGGGACTGTGTGGGCATGATACTAGAGTTGGATCAGGGACTGTGTGGGCATGATATTGGAGTTGTCAAAAAGAAGTACAGGCAATTGGTGATTTACAGACAGAATAACAGCAATTGTGAACAAGATACAAAAAAAAAAAAAAAAAAAAAAAAAGGGAAATAGAGCCTCACCATTTTCTCGCTTCTTCTCTCAGTACAACCCTCTTGCTTCGTGTTCTGTACATGAGCAGGAGTGACATGAGTGCGCTCTGCTTCTTCACAGAACATTCTCTGTCACTCCTGCTCATGCACGCCAGTCTTACCAGGTGCGAGGCTCGTCCTCGCAACGCTGGCTGGCCGCGGGAGTGTAGTGGTGGGCGGAGGAGTCCTCTGACGTCATGACTCCGCCCACCGAGCACCGGAAAAAATAAAAAAGATGCCCACAGATTCGGGGATATTGCAGGGCCCCTGGCAGGTGAGGGGGTGACTTTTAGAATATAAGGATACATGCAGGAGGCATGTATAGCATTATAGATTTTAACTGTGTTAATGTTTTAAATTTGATGACAGTGAGTTTACATCCACTTTAAAGCACAAAAACACATGCACTGCGGCACAGGGTGTTAGACTGGATTCACACCTAGGCAATTTTAGTGCTTTTTGCAGATTTGCACTACAGTCCATTTAACACGGTTTCCTATGGAACACATTCTGTAGTGCAAATCTGCAAAATGCAAAAAGCAAATGTTACAATGGCCAAACAACCCCAATCTGTTTTAAATATTTACCGTTTCAGATAGTAAAACATTGATTGTATTCAACACCAACTACATAAGATAACAGGAGCTAAAATTTGTTAGGGAGAGAGATACGTTCCTTCATTCCTCTGCCTACGTGGAAGGGTGGCGAGTCCCTTTCCTCCAGTCGGCTCTCACACCTTGTCTCAGAGCTGTAACAGCAGTTCTCCACTTCCTTCTATGTACTACTCACAGATGCATAAGGCTTTTATCACGTTGAAGGATTGTAGACAAGAGAAGACTGCAGTTAAACAAGTAAAACCTAGTATTTGTTTAATCTCTGTATTATCTAAGGGTATTCACTACACTGGGTATATGTGAGGGCTTACATCCACTTTAAAAGGGGGCACAGTAAGCAATATAATAACTGTTCTAATCGCGCTTTCTCCTCACTCTATCTAAAGCTAAAACAAAAAAAAAAAAAAAAAATGCTAGGACACTGAGCCCTAATTATTATATAGTACTGTAATACAGGCTGCAAAGTAATGAATGACATAGTTAAATGCTGAGAAAGTAAATTATAGTATTTAAACTCACCAGAACCGTGGCTAGCCTGCTCTCTTTGTCAGACTTGGGCTTCTTATGCAGACGTTCAATATCTCTAAGTGAAAGTAACTCCCCTCTAGAAGAAACAAGAATATCATTAGCTACTGTTCACACTTAAAATGGTTCTAAAGCCTGGACATTTTTTTTTTTTTTACTTTAATGCAGTCTCTGCATTAAGGTAAAAAATGTCCAAGTGCTTGTATTACCCCGTTACACCTACTCTCCCTGCTCAGGGGCAGCAGCCATTGGCGCCTAGTACTGTCAATCAAATCCCCTGAGAAGAGAGCAGTGGCAGGGGAAGTGCTGTGTGTGTTAAAAGATGAGTACAGCCCAGCTCAGGGTCAAGCCCACAGGTGTACCCCTATAGACTCTGCCCTGTCCTTTCAGCCCCCAATTCAATCACAGTCAAAAGCTTGTAGACTTCCCCTCTCTAAAATGTGCCCCTTTTTAACTAATGAAACCACCAAGCTACACATTCATTGCCTTGTTATCTCTCTCCTTGACAATCATAACTGACTTCTATTTGGCCTACCTCTACACAAGCTAATCCCCCCTTCAGTCCATCATGAATTCTCTTGCCAGACTCATCTACCTTACCAACCACTCAGCATCTGCCCCCCCCCCCCCCTCTGTCAATCCCTCCACTGGCAAATTCAACTCAAGATGCTAAAAACATCATACAAAGCCACTCAACTCTTCTTCAAGCTACATCACCGATCTTGTCTCACATAACACCCAAACCATCCTCTGCACTCCTCCCAAGACCTCCTGCTCTCGAGCTCCCCTGTCTCCTCCTCCAATGCACATATCCTGGACTCCTCCAGAGCATTTCCCATCCTCTGGAACTCTCTACATCAACCTGTTCAGCTAGCTCATACTTCGTCCACTTTTAGTTAATCCCTGAAAATGCATCTCTTCCAGAAAGCCTATCCCATCTCCACTTAACTGAACTTGTAATGCTTTCATCAGCTCATCCCTCACAGTTATTACCTTTTTACCACTTGCCCCTCCCTAGTAGATTGTAAGCATTTATGAGTAGAGCCCTCTTAACCCTCTTGTATATTATTGTCTCCCTTTATATTGTAAACTGCTGCGCAAACTGTTGTCACTATATAAATCCTGTATAATAATAATAATAATAATAATCTTGAACATAGTAAAGGGTTTCAGTCATTTCTAATCAATAATGTGAATCAAAACAGACATAGGCTAACATCAGTATCATACTGACTAAACAGATTTAAGATGTGCATTTACTTTTCAGAAAAACGAAAAAGTGAACACCATACAAACCCCCAGTGCCCAGGCAGCCCGTGTAACAGTCTGGGGATTTAAAATCTCTCTTCACGTAGCGAATCAAGAGAAGGAGCAGAGCGATTCTGTTTGGTCAACGCCAGAACAGAGCATTGCTCTGATCCATCCTGGAAGCATTGAACAGAGACGGGGGGGGAGAATAGTAATGATTCCAAATCCCTGTACCGCTGCATGGGTGCTGACAACTCACCACCAACAGAGCTAGCAAGTACAGCGGCGACCGCGTGAGGAGTGTGTATAGTTTCGTTCATCTTTTCTAGCGAACGTTAAATTTACTAAATTGAATACACGTAGAAAGGGCTTTTGCGCCAGAATAAAAACCATGCAAACCTGCTCTCCTCTTCATCGCTGTCTATTTCCACATTCTTCCTCTTCTCAGATTTTCCTGGAGCAGCATTGATCTCTTTGGATACCTGTGCAATGCGGATTTTCTTGAACTCCTCTTGAGTGAGAAGCCTGCTGCCACTGACTGCTGCAGCCTTGGACTTTCGCTCACCTTCTGGCATCGCCTGGAGCTTTTCTGCCTAAAAATATTGCAGAAATGATAAAATTTCTTACAAAGAAGCTGTGGTCAAGGTAATTTATTTATTTCAGTTACTTATATAGCACCAACAATTTACGCAGTGCTTTACATATACATTCACATCAGTTCCTACCCTGAAGGAGCTTACACTCCAAGGTCCCTAACTCACATTCATACTTGCTAGGGACAATTTAGACAGCATCCAATTAACCTACCAGCATGTCTGTGGAGTGTGGGAGGAAACCGGAGTACCCGGAGGAAACCCACGCAGGCACAGGGAGAACATGCAAACTCCAGGCAGGTAGTGTCGTGGTTGGGATTCGAACCAGCGACCCTTCTTACTGCTAGCCGAGAGTGCTTTTTTCTCGTTTATAAATTATTGGCAAGCAGATTTATGAACAAAGCTCAAGGATAGCTAATCAACTTAATGGTAAACTCTGAATATATGTAAGATATTGGCTTCTAACATCTTAATTTTTACTAAAGGGAGGTTATATTAGACTATGTTACCAGTTTAAACCTTACCAGGGCAAATGATGTATACCCATAGCGATCAATTTCAGAACTATGAGCAAAACCATTTCTTTTGAAGTCTTTTTATTAAATAAAATGAAGGTTGCTCTGCATGGAGAAACCATTCTTCTGCTTTGGTAAGGTCATTAAGTTGGCATATTATATGATTTAGTACAAGTACAACCTTGCTTTTACAAATCATAAAATGTCACTGGATGTATTGTTAATAATGAAATATATTTTATAGCCTTGTTTGAAATACTCATTTATAAAAGCGGTTCAAACATTTTGGTGGCAAAGTTAATAGAAGACAGCATGCAAATTTGGCACCATAAAAAAGAAGAAAACATGAATGTGGCCTATCAAATTAGTGTAGAAACTTGAGACAAACACTGATTGGGCCAAATGGATCGAAAAAAACATTGCCCTTTGCTTTTAGTATTAAGCGAAGTTCTTTAAAAGGAGTCTTTGCATTGTCCTATTACCTGATATATAGGAGACCTCTGCTATTATAAATATTAAGGAGCCACTTTTGCCTTTCCCCCCTGAAAATACAAAATGCATGGCTGCCTCTGGCTTCAATATGAACCACTGACCCATAAGATGCATGCAGTCATTAAAAGTTGTAACTCATCTCAATAAGTACAAAAGCCTTAAAAAAAAAATAATAATAGAGACAGCCAACAGCTTTCCTTAGTATAGGTAAAAGAAAAGCCAAATTCAGCACATGTGTGCATTCCTACACACTGGTATCAACAACAATTACCAGCATTGCAAGAATAGTTGTCTAGACTTAACAGGGTAGTGGAAATACATACATATATATATACCCTATGGACTAAGACCGGGAAGCCATTAAAGTTCATATGCGTGTAAAGGTAAGTGCCACAATACTTTTGGTAATATAGTGCATCTCAAGATAGACTTGTAAAATAATGTAAAACCCAAACATGCTGGTGCTTTTCCAATATAAAAACAATCATGCGGAATATGAGTTGAGTAACAGAGAGAGCACACAATGGATGTCTGGGTCTTTCTTACAAACAGGACAACTGAAAAAGCTATGGATTTGCCGTGGGTCCCCTGGTTGAGCGCTACCTGTACTTGGATCAAAGCCAGTGCTAGACCATTTTGCGCCCTAGACTAGCTACTTGGGAAAAAAAAAACTGCAACATTTTTAAAGACAGTAGAAAATATTAAAACAAAGCATGAAACTGCTAAATTTCTCCAGCTTACTTCATTCAATCCTGCAGTGCGCAGCAGAATGGCAAGGTGTGTGGGGAACATCGGTGGCCGGGAGATCAACTTGGAGAAGCAGGACCTGGATGGGAGGGGTGGCATATAGAGAAACTGATCCCCTGCTGCTGAATGCCTGAGGGAGGGAGCGGAAAAGCTTGCATTCAGCAGCTGCAGGGGATAAGTTCCTCCACATGCCACCATCTTGGACATGCTGTGGCTGCACCTTAGACTGCTGCCTAGTTCACCTAGAGTTAGTGCCGGCCCTGACTTGGATTGGACAAACCCCTTCTTTAGTTCAATCACTCCTACAAAGTAGCAACCCTCTCGTTCCACTCTACTTCTTCTTCCATTCCTGAATACACTGCCCCGATTCCTTCCTGCGCCATGCCTTCCCCCAGTTACACTTATTATTATTGTTGTTGTTTTCATCACTTACAACTTCCTTCTGCTCTTCATCAGAGGAGTGGTAAACGTCAATCCATTCTCCATCTTCTTCATCATCACTAAGACTAGCACTTTCCCAGCCATCTGAAGAGACATGTGGATATATTAATACTTGCAAGTAGATAAAAGTCTAGGCAAAAAGTGAAAACAGCACAAAATCTCACCACTTACCATCATCCTCCCCTTCTTTTGGTTCTTTTTCGACTTCTAGCACCTCTGCACCAGGAATGTAATCTTTAGCAACCAATTCTCCATAAGCATGAATTTTTGCCTCTGTGGATGCCTCTGTGGGTTTGCCCTGTTAAAAATGAATAAGTTATAATGTAGATTTAGCTTTAGATACAGTTATTTTTGACAATCCAATATAATCCTACTTGAAAATTTTCCTTTCAAGTTGTAAGTTCTGCCTGTCTGCTGGCCATCTCTTTCCACAGCTTCCTGTATTCCCTGCATGCTTTGCAGCTTCTGCTCTTTACTTTACATTTTTAGGACTACATCTCCCATGGAACCTTTCTGCCTACAAGCAGCGATTCCAGTACTGACCTCACCTCTCAGAACCTCTGTAGTTCAGAAGCCAGGCTCAGAATTGTGTGGCACAGGCATAATGGATATGTGCCTTAGAATTCAAGTAAACATGTGGGGATTCGTCACAAAGGAGTATACAAACTTAAAAATCACTCTGAATTATAAGAGCAGGCTACATATAATTCAAACTCAATTTGTAAAATAATATTTGATTGTAAAATTCTTATGATATATACACTTTAAACATTATAAAGACAAATTACCTGATTTCTGGGGGACTATGGGATTTTAAACCTGTCCTGGGGCTAAAGCTAACTACACACTTTATAGATTTTTTTTTTTGTTTAACCAGCGGGTTATACAAAACAACTGACAGATCCCTGCATCAACACAACACATGTTGATGCAGTAAGCACTCTCTCAAAACCATTGTATCCTCCAGTGTTTTTCTGTGTCCTTAATTTATTGAACTGAAATGGAAACAAAAGCTGACATTTTGAGCTGTCACTGGGTCAATAATCTCCCAGAGGGGACACTTTTCCAGTGACAATTGTCGCAAAGGATTACCTATATGTTTGAGAAATCTTTTGCATATACTTTAGGAATGCTCATAAATGGCTTAATTATAGCAAGTTATGCTCCCAATTTCAACTATTGCTAGACACATTCGGGCCATTTCTGTATTTTCAAGGTGCAACGAGGATCTCTAGTGGATCAAAGAGCTCATTTTGCTGTCCTAAAATGGTTTGTGCAGCTTGTAAGTAGATCCAGCTGCATTCTATTCCTGGTCATTTTTAAGGGATACCATTAATCGGAGAGCTCAGAAGACTGCAAATGCAAGTTTTTCAAAAAAAATTCTGGTTTTGGCACAAATGAGTTAAATTCTTCCTAATAAAAATAAAATCTAGGGAATTACCTAAGCTTCCTGCAGCATTATAATGGCACAGGAAGCTGTCAGAAGCAGCATGCGCCACATTAACAGAGCAGATAGACCCGTTTTCATCTATCTGTGCCAAAAGAGTGAAAAACTAGTGCAGCAGATTCCTGCCATGTGTGACCTTGTCATAGGGGATGTGAGCTGCCAGAAGAAAGCTCACATACTTTTTTTCCCCATGCAGTAATTACACAGCATGAGCAGAAACTGCAAAGTGTTGACACCCTCCTCCCTCCACTCTGAGCTGAGGTTGTGGGGTGAGTGGGGATAACAGATTAGAGATTGCAGCTCAATCTCTCATTTTCTCTGTGCTGTACCAGTCATAGCCAGAACAGAGAACTGATTGCTCCTTGCGCCCCTTTTGTTAATTAGGAGCAGCCTCTGCTCCATAGTCTAAATTAAAGGAGTTGTGAAAGCTTGCGTGACTCTTCAATTCCCCCTCAATGTGATAAAAAGAAAAAAAAAAAAATCATGACTTACCCGAAATTTTTTCTGCAACATCTTGGGGTCTAATGTGCGGAATAGCTGTATCAAAGCTCTAGCTGACATGCAGACATCTAAAAGAAAATAAAACATGTTTCGCACCTTATAAAGAATGCTTAAAATGCAATGATCCTTTATCTCAGGATAATGCACGCTACAATAAGTGAGCATGGATCCAAATAATTTATCATGCAGTACTATGTCCAGAGACAAAACTTCTCTGCTCATATGTTTCTGGCCAGGAATGTAAAAGCGTAACAAAATGTCAAACAATGAGAACACAACTTTCAAACAGTTGCAATATATGTTAACATATCTAAATATGTCAAGAATTTCTGATGTAAAAAGCCCGAGATGACCTTCTGAAGCTTCACGATTGTTTATTCTGTAACCTATATAATCGAGTACTGCATACAGGTTAGTCTCACAAATTATAGGTCAATTGGCTTTACAAGACATAATTATAGGTCAATTGGATTTTTTCATCCTATCAGTTCTATGTTTAAATGGCGACTCACTTTTATCCTTGTGTGTTTTGTATTGTGCAAGATCCTGTAAAAGTTCTTCCGTCATTGCCAATGGACATCGAGAAGTTAATTCCTTGATTGCATTTATTCTGCAAAATCAAACAAATAAATGATGAACACACACCAATGGAGGAAGACAGGCCTACGCAGAGCAATATATTTCATTTTACTTTTAAATCGTAATAGCAGCTTTAAAGGCTGCATAGCAAAAGGCCAGTCTTGTTACAGAACCAAACTGACTGGATTTTGAAAATCTAATTGATAAAAAAGACTATGTAGCATCCAAAAAATGTTTTCTTACAGTAGGGATTGGTTAAATCACCTTTCTTACTTTGTCATAGTGGAGAGAATTCCCTTCACTTTGTCCCAAGGACATAACAGAATGAGATGACATCTCTCCCAAGTCTTCCCTTTTAGGCTGTTGTCATTGGGACAGGTATAGGAGTCACTAGAGGAAAATTTCCCCTCCACCCACTCTGGTGACAACTGTAAAATTTACATTTACCATCACTTTCAGTCTTGGTGGCAGTACTCGCAAGGACAAGTAAAGAGGTTAACTCTCCAAAGTGAGGACACTGACCGCAAGAAAAACCAAGCTGGTCAGGCTTTCATTGTCTTTTTCATAGATTAGTCTTCCACTGTTCTTAGAACTAGGTTATACTCTATGTTTTACAGATGGGGTTTGTTTTCCATCTATTCTTTCATGTGTGCATGGTGATTGTCCCATTATTAGTCAGATTTATATATTCATCTGTATTCTGGAGCCAAACTCAGTCCATGCACAGGCACATGTTTCAGAGTAAAAACAAACATTTTTGGAGTTTACTATAATGTTACAATGCTCCAAAGAGGCACAGGGAATTTTACGTAACATCAATGGCATTTCATTCAACTAGGATTATTTTTTTATTTTACAGATGACATTCCTAGGAGAAATAAATGCACTATATTTATATTCACCGAAGAAAACACATAAAAATAGGGCATGTGGTTGACACAAAAAATCTCTTCTAAACATCGCTAGCCCAATAGGGTCAGGGACACTCTGGTCAAATATATAGCATATCTATCAAAAAAAAAAAGAGCCTGGTATGTTCCCGTCAAAGCTGGCAGGAACCAGAAAACCAAATGAGTGTCCCAACATGCAATGTGAAGATAAATAATGACATTTTATTATAAATTTACAAAAAAATACAAAAAACACTCCACATATATTTTTATTGCATCATCTTTAGCTTAAGGGTCTTTTTAGTCCTGGGTCACACTAATTTGATGCCATTTAGAGGCAATTTCAGGTGAAATTATGTAGCGAGAGTTGTTTTCGATTTTCAATGCGAGTTGTGGGCATTTTTGACACGTATTTGAGGTGATATTCGACTACTACTAGCAGTGTAAAGTTAACTAAAACAAACATTGCTTGCCACATTACATCAAAATTGCATCTACAAGCATTTTTGATGCGCCTCCATACAAAAGTTTATGGGCAAGAAAATCATGCTGCATTGCTCAAAGTAGCACAGGACCCATTTCCAAAATCACACCCTGATGTGCTGCATTGATGTTAACGGGCACCATTGAAAACAATGAGATTACCATAGTCATGTGATTCTCTGGGGCTCAAGTAAACTCAGAAAATTGCACTAATGTAAACCAGGTCTAAGTGTGTTTTTTTTTTTTCTTTAAACGGGCGCACTGACACTGCAAAAGTACATGCATAGACATGAATGTGCCCCTAAAATCCCTTCTCTCCTGACCCTGAACCAAAATAAGATGCCCTACATCTTTACACAACAAACTAAAGCTGAGCGCTCTATTGCACTGCCCATAGGTAAAGCCCACAGCAGCAGAGAATATCTTATTTTTTTGTTCCTATGGCAAAGATCTGCCGTGATCACCAACATTTGAAAAAAAATTAGTTTACTTGAGCTGGTTCTCCGGCAGCAAGATTAAATAAAATATCACATAAAAAAAATTAAAAACAAATATCCAACAACAAAAAGAGAACTACAAAGTCAAGGCTACACGTTGTACTTACCCAACAGTCATTACTTCTCCCGAGTTTCTCTCTGTAACAAAGTTATTGGCGACGGTCATCAACAGTGACTGAGCAATCTGGAAGTGTTTAAAAGTCAGGTAGTAAGTTAGCCATAGCATTACATTGTTAATTCTGTCTAGTTTTCTGGATAATTATAAATGGCAAAATATGTAGGAATTAAAATAGAATTGATAATATATACAAGATATGCACTGCTTTAACATAAAGAGGAAGTAAACCCTAATGGGTTTACTTCCTCTTTCATTCCCTGCAAAGGTAAAGCATAATGGACTACTAGTCATCACATAGTAGCCCATTATGTGTCACTTACCTGACACAGGAGCATGCGCCGTAGACAGCGGTGCCCGTTTTCGGGCAAATATCTCTTAAACCATATAGGTTTAGGAGATATTGCTTGGACCTACAGGTAAGCCTTAATCCAGACTTACCTGTAGGTCAAAGTGGTTTGTAAGGGTTTACAACCACTATAATACATATATAGAACTACTGTATATAGGGCTGAAACAACTAATCGATTATGAAATCAATTACTATTTTCATAATCGATTAATCAGCCAGTAACATAATGGGGTTAAAAATTAGCCCTTTATAGTACAAAAAGGAGAAAATAATCGCTACTGTAAATATTACTTTCAAAGTTCTACAGTAAAAAAAAAAAAAAAAAAAAAAAAAATATGAACTCCTTACAATAGTGATCATCTGCTTTTTTTTGTACTATAAAGGGCTAATTTTAGTTTTTTTAACCCCATGTTACTAAATGTCTTAAACCTGGTTCACATCTATGTGTTTTTTGCAGAAAAGGACTACAGTTCATTTACATGATTTCCCATGGGACACGTTCACGCAAAATGGTGCTTTTTGGTTCAATATACTTCAATGGAGAAGCTGCAGAGAAGCATGTAATGCGCTTTTGCAGCAATGTTTGCAGTGTTTTTTATTCTGCCCAACAACAAATTGGGCAAATAAAAAAATAAAAAAATGCAAAATCGCAGCAAAATCACGTGTGCAAAAATCAAAACGCACAGCAAAAACAGATCAAACGGCATAGGTGTGCACCGAGCCTTATTCTGGGCACATCGACCAATTTTCAGACGAGAATATTCAGGCGAAAAATCTTTGTAGTCACTGAATGAAAGAATGTTTGAAAATTCTCACTTGTTTTTAAAACTAATGTAATTTCTGAATGAAAACCACATACACTGTCTGAATTTCTTTGACCAAGCAGTTTTCTATTTCCATATTTTTCCGTCACTGTAGTGGAAAATGAACGTCAATTTGACCCCGTTAACGATTAGAAAATAGAACGAACGTTCTTAAGATGACTTTTTTTTTTTGAAGGAAGACTTTGTTTTTAATAAAAATAAATAAATAAATCTCGGAGTCTGACGATATTTACCAGATTCACCCTCTAATAGTATATACAGTATATATCTCCTCTAATAGTATATACCTCTTCTGTCTGTTATTCTCAGAATAGATTCGACATTTTACTCCCTAACCATATAGTTGATTATTTATATTTACCGCTGCATAGAGATATTTAAGAATAAAATGCCTTTTTTTTTAAACTTGACATAGTAACTAAATTATACACCACACTTTTTTTTAAGGTTATTAACTGATTAAACGATTAATAGTAACAATAATCGTTAGTTGCAGCCATCACTGTATATTTTTCCCACATTGTAAAATGTTACACCAATAGGTGCATAGAGATTATTTTCAGAGTATGAATTACACATTTTAGGTGTCTACATATATATTTATACTGCAACATAAAAGAAAAACATTTTAGAAAAAACATCCCGATTGTAGGGGATACATATAAAAGGTGTATTTCCTCTGGAAATGATCTGCATTCACATATTGGGGTAACAGGCTCAATACATGTAGAGGCATTTCACCAACAAGTATTGGAAACAATATCAGCTTACCTCAGGAGGAACCAAGTGATGAGTAGATTGTGCCGCAAACAGTAGAATCTTGGTTACCTCTGAATGAGATGAAATTGACAATTAGTGTAAGATACATCCTAACCCAGTCAGCATTGAATTCAAAGAAAACTACCTATAAAACCTGTAATGAACTTAAAAGGCTAAGTTTGCTTGTTAAAATAATAAATGTTTATGCAGGTAAAAATTTGCATTTATTATTATTTTTTTAACACAGGAGCATGCAAAGTACTGCCCTTGCAATCAGTGGATCATGGTTGCAATGTCACTTCTGATAGCTCTCTGCCTGTACCTCTCTATGGACTGTTAGTAACTGAGCTGCAGAAAGTGTCAATGGACTACAAGTGCATTGATCAACAGCTTCTCAGTACATTGAGAACTAAAAGTCTGTCTGCATCTGTGGAAGATGGGACTTGTAGTGTATTCATTCACAGAGTGTTGTGAATGAAAGACGTGGGTATGCAGTCTGAGATCCACACAGCTGTGCCCATTTTAAAATGCGACAGTGGCTGCGGGGGACAGGAACCCCCCCCCCCCCCTGCAGTCGGGGAGGGGGGGTGGGGGCGCTCAGGGAGTGAGGGGGGCTAGTGCATAAGTTGCTAAAAGGTGAACCTATGCATTGAATGCCAACATTTCTGAAGATGGCACCTATAATTTTTTGCAAATTTATACCTAGGCAGATGCATGGGTTTGATACTGCATCTGTCCCTTGGTGCGCCTCTGCACTGAGAATCGATCGTTCAAACATCACAGAGGTTTTCTGAGCTCCGTGAGCAGAGAGCTGTAGACTGTCAGTGACAGCTCTCTGCTGTTTTCCCTCCTCGCTCACTGGAGTGCTGAGCTGTAGAGGGTATCTAAGGCTCTCAGCAGCCAGACATTGGATGAACATTGGTGATGTCAGCCAGCTCTCTGCTGAAAACGGGTCACAGAAGTGCAAAATGAATGTGATCCATAGGAGAAGTACAGCCAAACAAGCTTTGGCTATACTTCTCCTTTAAGACTCGCTATCACCACTAAATTTAAATTACAGTCCTTTACAATAAATCTACCACTAAATAAGGACTTGTTATCTGCTAATAAAGCTTAACAGATAAAACATCTGAGCTTTGAATCAGTCAGCATCCTGTTGTGCTTTAATTTTACGATAAAAGCAGTGCATTTTGGGGGGCCTTTTTTAGATCTTTAATTCTGAAAAGGCATTGCACATTGTTTGCTCAAATAAAAATAAAAAAAATAGTAAATGGCTCTAATAATCAAAGTGGCTTAAAAAAAAGGTACAAGTTATTTTTTTACCTTAATGCTTTCTCTGCATTAAAGGTAAAAAAAACCTTCTGCATGCAGCTTTTTTGTGTCATTCCTCTATTTTTACTCAAAATCTTAGAAAAGTGGGCTTCATTACCCTTGTACACATTTGCTGGCTTGCATGCAACTGTACTGTATTGAAGCGGATGACATTTGGGATCAAATGTCACACGCATTGTAAATTTAGTTTTTGACCTCAGGACAATAAAGGTTCTGAGGGTTAATTATAGGTAGGCCTAACCCCAGTCCGGCCACGCTGTGTTTAGAAGTTCTGCCTGGTCATGTGAGCGGTGAGGTGCACATGACAGGCTAGAACCAAGTCTGGTTGGATGTTTAGGTATCGGCCTTCTCTGAGCCAATCAGCGGGAGTGCCAGGGCCCGCTGAGGAGTCTGAGAGGGGGTACTTAAGCAGGTGTGGATCACGTGTTCGGGGTTCCGGAGTTGTTAGCGAGACCCAGGTGGTCTGTTCTGGTTCCAGGATTGGGGTAGCCCCATGAGGGGTACGGGTCACGGGGTGTTCGACATCCCGCAACATATAATTATAATATATTTAACATTCCTGTCAGTGGCCCCCGATAGAACCCTCTGGTCTGGGGTAGGGATCTGTCTGTTCCTGAGTCTCGGAACCGGCTGGTCCGAGGCGCTGTAACCGAGGGAGTATTCAAAGTGTGCGGGTGTGCTCTCGGCGTGGAGAGGCACCACAGCTCGTGGAAGTGACCGGGGAGGACTCTTCGGAGGAGGGCCGGCAAGTGGCATCCCGAGAAGTGCCTGGTTAATGAGTTGGAAAGGACATCTATACTGGAACAGCACATTATTTTACTATTGATTACATTTTATTTGGTACATTTCAAAAAGTTTTAATACAAACATGAAATCCAAATAAGAAAACTACATGTGGCCGAAACAAAAACACACATGCCTGCAACGCAATTAAATTTCTTTCATAATGTATGAATATTCAACTTGGTTTCCATCTTAAAGCACAAGTCCCCGGTGCATGGTACATTTTGTTGTTATTTAGAGGCTTTTTAAAATTCATAAAAACTCTTTAAAAGTAAAAAAGAGAAAACTCACCTCTTTGATGTGGCTGTATAAACCTTTGTATAAAAGGATAGTAGTTGAAAAGAAAGAGCTGTTAAAAAAAACAAACAAAAAGCAGATGTATTAGAAGATGTAGGCCTCATACGCCATTTTTTTTTTTTTTTTTTTTTTTTTAACTTCAATGATTTTTATTGAGATTTTCACAAATACAAAAAGATAAGTTAAGGGGCCAAGGTAGCATAGCCTACTACATTCTAGAACAAAAATTAAGATACAGTTGAGTAAAAACGTTAACATAGCATAAATCACATTTGGGCTTAAGTGTTACATATATTGTTGGCGATAGGCGAGGGGTGAAGGCGTCGTCCCCACACCCAATCACTCCATCTAGGAGTTGTGTTGTGGGATGGGAGGCGAGACCCCCCCCTCCCCCGCTCAGCACCAACCTACCCCTTCCTTCTCTTTCCCACCTCTTGCCCTACTTTAATTGATATACTTTTTAAAGGTTTTCCATACATAAATAACAATATTGTGCTGTATAGAAAAGGAGAAGAAGAGACAAATTACGTATCGAGCAAGTTAGTGCACTGAAGCTGCTATGCACCGCCTACTCATCAATGCCTCCCCTTGATGCACTTTCCCCCCACCCTACCCCCCCCAAACCTCCCTCCCACCCACCCAGCCCGCCTCGAGCACGCAGCGCCGGCAACAACCGTCTCAGTCGTAGCCAGATAGCTATATCCGTATAAGCAAAAAGAGAAAGAGAAAAGGAAATTTTTGAAAAAGGGGAGAGTAGAGGAAAGGAGAGTCCTCTCCAAAGTCCACCCCTAAAAAAAAAAGATCCACGTAAGGGGGAAGGGAAACTCCTCCCTACCACCCACCCAGCGGATTCTAAACCATTCATATATTGACCTCACTCCAAAGGGAACCCCATATCACTCAGCCAAGGATACCATAATATCTCGAATTTTCTTAAATTATTTAGCTTTATAAGCATTGCTCTCTCACACCATATTAAAGAGTTAATTGCATTAACCCATTGTCCAGTATCCGGGGGATCCTTAGCTTGCCAATTAATTGCTATCAATCGCCTAGCTTGATATAAGCACTTCAGGACGGATGGCTTAATTGGCAGAGGAATATTTACCCCTTCAAATATCCCCAGTAAACAGGCCCTGGCCTCGGGTTTCAGGGTGGTCTTAAAAGCTCTATTTATTTTAATGACTATTTCTAACCAGTAGCTATACAGTTTTGGGCATTTCCATACCATGTGGAAGAGATCACCCGGTGCCCCACATCTAGGACATTCATCCCTAGGTTTCCTACCCATTCTCCATAGCTTCTGGGGGGTGTAGTATGCCCGGTATATAAGGAACAAATGGGACACTCGCTGAGATGGAGATATAGAGGCCAAATGCCCCTGTTCAAGCGTTTTAGCCCATTGTTTCCGAGATATCGGGCCAACATCCCCCACCCAACCCTGCCTACTCTTGGCTGGGCCTTCACCTTTCAAGAAACTGCCTCTAAGCTTTGTATATAGCCGCGAAATCTGGCCTTTTACATGCCTACGATCTATAAGGGCCTGGAGCTGGGGGATTTCAGTTCGCTCAATAGCGAGTGACCCGTATTGGGCTTGAATTGCATGTCTCAACTGCAAATATTTGTAGAACGACCTATTAGGGACATTAAATTCCTGTCTGATAGTTTCGAAGGGTTTCATTACGTTCCCCTCATAGAGGTGCACTATTCTATTAATCCCCTGACTATCCCATTCCGGAGCTTTATCTACCTTGTTTAATTCGGGCAGGTGGCGATTACACCATAGAGGGGTATAAGTAGTTATTCCCGCGTATCCTAACTTTTGCTTTGCTTGCTGCCATACCTTCCTCATTAGAGTATTAGTAGGGCATCTGTAGGAAAAGGCGTTAGCCTCCAGGGCTTCGGGTACCAGTTTATGAGGTGCTCCCAGCATCATCAACTTATGGTTTATAGGCCCCCCCTCTTGGAGCCCTGCCCCTGCTAAGTGCTGGAGTTGGGCAGCCAGGAAGTATGCACCCATATGGGGTATGGCCAACCCTCCCTCCGCGACGGGGAGCTGCAGCGTATGCAACCCTATCCGAGCATGCCCCTTTTTCCAAATTAATTCCCGAATAAGCGAATCCATGGTTTGGAACCATTTCTGGTTAATCCAAATTGGAGAGTTGTGTAAAATGTAAAGTACTTGGGGTTGCCAGAGCATTTTTACTAGGCTGCAGCGTCCCGCCACCGAGAGAGGGAGGCCACACCATCTATTAAGTTTCGTCTTCATTTTCAACAGTAGTGGTGCCAAGTTCTCATTGGCATATTGACTTACGTCCCCAGATATCCAGATGCCCAAATACTTCAGCTTAGTCACCGTCTCCAGGCCTACTATCGTTGAGGGCACCCCCTGTTCCCCATACCTGAACAGTGGTAGAAGAGCTGATTTGCCCCAGTTGATCTCTAAGCCTGATTGTTGACCAAACTCGCCCATCAGATGGATCACTCTATTCAGGGTAAAGTCCACATCGCCAATAAAAAATAGGAGGTCATCCGCGAATAAGGCAATTTTTTCCTCGTCGCTACCCCGTCGAAATCCCTGTATATCCGGACAAGATCTTACCAGAGCCGCAAGGGGCTCCATGGCCAATACAAATAGGAGGGGGGACAACGGGCACCCCTGCCTTGTACCTCTCTCCAGTTGGAATGATTCAGAGACTTCAGTACCCATCTTAATTTTGGCCCTAGGTTTATTGTACATTAATTTTATCCACTGGATAAATACGGGGCCAAATCCAAACCTCTCTAGGACCCTCCACAGATGGCCCCATTCCAAGCTATCAAAGGCCTTAGTAGCATCGAGTGCTAAGATAGCCCCCACCCCCTCATTATCTCTGGGTAATTGGACATTAAGAAAGACTCTAATATTGGTGCTGGTTGCCCTACCCGGGATAAAGCCCGACTGATCTGGATGTATGAGTTTATGGATGTGTGTATTTAACCGAGTTGCAAGTGCTTTGGCTAGTATTTTGATATCCGAACATAGCAGGGATATCGGTCGGTATGATGGAACTTCCTGGCAGTCCTTGCCCTCCTTCAAGATTAAAATAATATTGGCCTCCCGCATCGAGGCGGGGAGCTCCCCCGTCTCCAATGCGTGATTCAATGTCACGAGGAGTTCCGGTAGTAGGGCATCCCCATAACGTTTGTAGATTTCTACTGGGAGGCCATCTGGCCCTGGGGATTTATCGTTGGGCATTGCGGCTACTGCATTTTTTAATTCTCATACGCCATTTTAAACCAATGACAATGTGTACTATGAAAACCCCAGAAAATCTAGTATCATAATGAGCAAAATAGAGTTGCAGTAGAAACAACCACATACAGATCATAATCTTGCATATAGGTCTATTAGCACTTAGGACATGTATTTGAAGAAAACGTAATACATTTTATCAATGGTCCTATCCGCATTCTAAACATGACAGGCAGTAATAAACATTGACGCTACTTGAATACCATTATTATTTTAATACAGTTATGGAAATAAACAAACAATTTTCAAACTAACTGGAACTCAATGTTCAATGACCCTGTAAAATTAAATACGATTAGCTGTCAAGGTCACTGAATTTCGCACATCATTTACTAAGTTCGATTATACACACATCTGAATCAAAGAAAAAAAAAAAAATAAAAAAATAAAAAAAAAAAAAAAAATTATATATATATATATATAAATTAACACTAGTCTAGACTCTAGAGCAGGGGTGGGACACATGTGGCCCGTGGCACCTCATATGTGGCCCACTACCTCCTGCTCCAGGATGGCGCGTCGGCCTTCCTGACCCTCCATCCCCAAACATCATTGTGAAGAACAGAGTCGGCAGTAGAGCAAACAGAGCCAATGCTTCCTGTAAAACCCCGGCTCCTGTCACAGGCCGAGTGATACCAAATTCATAGGCTCTCAGGAAGCATATGCTTGGCTCTCTACTGCAGCCGCATGCTTCCTTTAGCGTCGGCTCTTGTCACACTGACTCTTGCGGATGGCGATTCAGAAACCTGCAATCTGGGACACCAGCCACCAGGGATATCTGCCAGCAGCTGCCGCCAGCCAAACCTGCCCTAGGGACAGCAGCAGCCGACAGCCATAGCCACCTGGGAGACAGCAGCAGCTGCCAGCCATACCCGCCTGGGGAACAGCAGCAGCCAGCAATACCTGCAGGAATCCTGAGGAAGAAGTGAAGATTGAGGTCAGTTGAGGTGCAAGCAAACCACAGTGTGAAAAGCAGCCTTAGGTCCCTTTCCCATGATCAGTCCAATCGGATCCGCCTGCCCGTTTTTCATGCAGACAAAAACAGACTCTCTATTCACCTCTATAGTGTTGCAGATGTAAAAACTGGCTTGTGTCCTTTTACAACTGCCTGTCTCCAATCCCGTCCCCTTAAAAAAGGCCAATAGAATAGGCTGGGCTGTGTCCGTGTCTGCTCTGCATATGCAGAGTGGACACAGACCTGTCATCTGCCCACTCTGCTCATTATGGCCCACGCTTGTCAAATGGTTGGGCACCCCTGCTCTTTTTTTTTTTTTTTTTTTTTAAATCATCGAATCTTCATCAGCAAGGTATGCTGGAGTTAAGGTGGGAAAAAAAAAGAAAAAGAAAAAAAGGTGGAAAAAGAAAAGACCAAGTTCTATTCTATGCAGAGGGCCTTGACATTTGTCTGAGTTGCTTAGTGCCACATCAGGGAGAAACAGAGGCCCTATGTATAAAGTGCTCAGAAATTCATTGTTATTTTATATATATATTAAGGAAAAGGCATTTCCAGGCACCATACTTTGAAATATTTCATTTGGACACACTGATGTCCCTGATTATTTATTTTTATTAAATTTAACTTAAGGGGAGCAGTGCATCTTGCCAAAATACTTTATTTTCCCTTTTAGTCATACTTTACCTCATGAATCCCAACAAGTCTGGAAATGAGATCCATTAGCATCATCTTAACTTCAAATCTTTCTTTTGAGTTTTCCAACTCCTTCAGCAGTTTCTCTGCAAACTCTGAAAGAAAATTCAAAGACTAAATATGTAATACGCATGCTGCTGGATAAGCATTAGGCAAGTCATAGATTAAATTGATTTTCTTTCCTTCTACCATGGGTGGAAGGAAAGAAATTGCTTGATTCCCCCCCCCCATCAACACAGTCAGAGTTGGCAGGGGGAATGCTTCCCACAGCGATATTGTATTCTGCCGGGGGGAGGGGGGTTGATCACTGCTAGCGGCTGTAATTTCATGTAGGTAAAAATCCAATAGTCTGGCTGTACTAAAAGTCCATCGATGGATTGACTTAGGAACAATTAGCCTGTCAATAAATGTATCAAAACTCAGCCAATTCCTCGTGAACCATCCAAATTTCAATGCATGCATGACCAGCTTTAGGATATCTAACTACATCAATGGTGTGTACAGAAGTTAAAAATCACAGTTTTAGCATGTCAAACACAAGCTGTATTAATAAAGATGAATTTGCCCATCAGCATGCAGTTTCATGCTTGCCAACATGAAACTTACATATTTTACAAGAAATTTTACTGAAACTAAGCATGTACCTTTTTAACCACATAGCATCTTTATTTCTAAGCCTAAGGCTTTCCTATAAAATTATGTAAGGGGTTTTAGATACCTTTTTATAACCAGCACACTCCAAGATACTCAGTTTTTCTATTCACCAATTTAGTTTTATTTTCAACCCTGCAAAGTTGGGGTTGTGAATCTATTGTTTTTTTATAATGCCACCTGTTGACATCTGCATAACGAAACACATAGGGGCAGGGACTTTCAGTAAAGTCAGATCTGCTGGCTGGCTCTAGGGGACATGGATCAGCAGCGGCCATCTTTCTTGTGATGAATGAGTTATACTATGTTGTTCCCTCTCCTCATCTCCCATTTGAGATGGAGATCCACTCCAGATGCTTGCCAATGCTATAGCAAACAATAAAGCCTGACTGACCCCCCTGAGTGTAGGCTCAAAGGTGGGTCTACAGCAGCGGGTGTGGTGTGGACACAAGCGGTGAATGTGTGGAAGCACTGAGTACTTTTGTTGAAGATTATATGAAGCAAGTCACTAGACACTATAGCACCAGTCACACATGGGCTTTTGAATTTGATAGACTTTTCATCTTATTTATGTGTTTTTTGCAAACCAAGCCTGTGGATCTTTTCAAGTCAGAAATTGCCATATTCTCCTTACACACTAGGTTTTAGGAGGAATGTCTTTTACATAAAGTTACATCTGAGTCAGAACACCAAGTTCATTTTGGGTGAAAGTAAGAAAACGAGACAAGTTTTCAATTACATCTTTTCAATGACTTTTAAAAAGCTAAAAAAAAAAAGATGACCTGTGTTCTCAGACTCTACAAACCAACTTGAAAAATATAAAAAGTGCATACATCAGAAACTGCTCTTCGTTATTATATCAGAAGATTTATTGTACAAAAAATACCCAATAAAAACTATGGTACGGTACCATCAAATAATCACCACACAATTTTCCAAAATGCAGCCTATAAAATTTCCATATAAATATATAATATTGTAACGAAAGCAATGAATGTAATGGCTTTATCAGCTGTGAGATCAACACGACACGATGGGACGATTTGTTGTTACATCCTAAACAGAGCTGCACATTTACCCTTCAGTAGACATTGTATCACTTACATATAAATGTTGCACATTTACTAGAACTTTGCTGTGGAGAAATTCTTTGATTACTGCGTCCTATGAGGAAAAACACTGCCTGCAGAATAAGACTGCTGATTGTTTTAGTATTTATTTCATTTATATGGAGGATGTTTGCTCATCTCTGTGCTATTGGCTGTTTGTGCACACTGGTCTATGAATTTATAAATTTTTTACATAAGCATGGAGGGTGTGTCTGAATATAGATACATCGGAACAGGTACTAGTACAGTATGTATGCCATATCCAGTCTTTACTACAGTTATAGTGTATTTGACAGTGCTATGCTTTTCAGAGTAGTGGATGTTACCCTCATAGCCTTTTGAGGAACAGATCTTTATTTCTTGACTACCTCTACTTAAGAGAATTATAAGCCCTATATAGGGCCCATTTATTATATCTATGTCATTTTGGGGCCATTATATTCTAAATTGTGCACAAATCATACATGCTTAATGTCGCATTCATTATTTCAATTTTTTGTAATGTTTAAAACGTTGAGTATTAGTGAGAAGTGGGTACCAGGGACTCCAAACATCACGGGATCTAGTGGTCAAAATATTTGTGTGTATAGGAGATCTTTTATTTATACAGTATGTTGAACAAATTACATAAAACTGTAAAATGTAAATAGCATCAACATGTCAATAAGCATTCCATTCATCAACACTGGTCAGCAAGGGTTAATACTTAATTGCCACACAATATCATTACCTTGAGGGTCATGTATCAAATGAATAGCAGAGAAGTTGTATACTTCAGGTCTTTTCTTCTTTTTATGTTTCTTTAATAAAAGAAAAAAAAAAAAAAAACACAAGATTATATTAATGTTGAGGGACTTAAAATTCCCAGCTTTGTACTAAAATCACCTGAGTGTCTCTAGTGCAGTGTTGTAACATTGACACATCTATTGCCCCTGATGTAAGCGATACGTCTTGTTCACAGCGCCATACTATAATTGGAGCTACATGTCTTCCAATCATTATGTGTGCTGCCACAGTTTAGAGAATGGGTAATCCTTAATCTAAGTGCTTAAGACTTTTAATTATAAACTACACGTATGCTGAAACACAAGCATATATTCCAAAACAGAGAAAATATATATATTTTTTTTTATAAAATATGATTTTCTTTCCTACCATATATCAGTGCATCAAAGACTGAAAATTAAATTAAATCAGTTGCAAAGGCAGGAGGTTTTTTTTATCCATGAATTAAGATAAAAAAAACATTGTGTGTGTAGCAGCCGCCCCAGCCCCCCCCAATTACATACATGAGCCCAAACTCTCTCCAGCGATGTCCACGAGTATCTAAGCCATCCAGGACACTCCTCCCAATTGGCTGAGACACAGCAGCTTTGCCATTAGCTCCCCGCAGCTGTCAGTCAGCCAATCAAGAGTAAGGGGGCAGGGCTCTGTATCTGAATGGACACATGGAGCTCCGACTCGGCTCTAGAGCCCCCATAGGAAGCTGCTGGCTATAGGGGCATTCAATAGGAGGGAGGAGAGAGGAGCAGCAAAGAGGGACCCGAGAAGAGAAGGATCCAGGCTGCTCTGTGCAGTTGGTTTTGCACAGAGTAGGTTTTTTTTTTGGCTTTTTTTGGGGCCATTAGGCTGTAGCACGACTATGCCATTAAAAGGCATAGTCCAGCATTTGCAAAAATGTATCAAAATGTACCCACTTTAATAAAACAAAACTGCATTTGTTACATTTTTGCATTCAGACAAGCAGAAACTGACACTTTGGCCAGTGAGTCATGGGTACTCCTGCTATGGCTTCCCCCAGTCTCAGGTTTGGGGACGCAGACTTGGCTGAAAGAGGTGCTGCTGAACTGCAACAGTTCAGCAGAACTGCAGAGAAGCAACCTGGGATTTGCTAAACATGTCAGGTGGAGAGTTGCTATACTATACTTAATTCTATGCTACATTCCATATTAAAATAAAAAATATTTGTAGTAAAACTGCACTGACTATTATTAAAGTGGTTCTTCACCCTAAAGGGGAAGTTCTGCTAATCTGATCCCTCCCCCCCCTCCGGTGCCACAATCGGCACCTTTCAGGGGGGAGGGGGGTGCAGTTAACTGGATAATCCAGGTAACTGCACCCACTTCCGGCCAGACCGCTACAGACCCCCGCAGACGCTCCCCCCCCCGTTGTGTTCTGGGAAACACACAGTTCCCAGAGACACAGCGGGGGACCATAAGAGACGTGCAGCGCGACTCGCGCATGCACAGTAGGGAACCGGGCAGTGAAGCCGTCATGCTTCACTTCCTGATTCCCTGACAGAGGATGGCGGCGGTGGCAGCAGCGAGACGAGCGATGGCTCGTCATCTGCTGCCGACATCGCTGGAACCTGGGACAGGTAAGTGTGATTTTATTAAAAGTCAGCAGCTGCAATATTAGTAGCTGCTGGCTTTTAATATTCTTTTTTTTTTTTTTTTTTTTTTTTTTTTTTTTTTAGGTGCAGCTCCTCTTTAACCTCCCTTTGTAGAGGTCAAACTATGGAAATTCTGTAATGCTAAAAAAAAGCTATTACGTATACAACACCGACGCCACAACAAGCTACTGCAGATATACCTTCAAGACTTTCATGGCTTTGTCAAGCTTCTTCTTGCTCTTAGTATTCTTTTTACTAGTGGCATATCGCACCATCAGATCTCTAGCAGTGGGTCCATCATCCTAAAATGAAAAAAGAAACCCTTAAATAACTGATCAAAACACTTATTTTTGCTGCTAAATTATTCCTTACATATAAATGCAGCAGATTCACATGAACATAAGACTCACCTCTGACTCAGAATCACTGTCTTTCTTTTCCTCATCCCTTCCTAGGAAGAACTGCAATGCAGCAACTAATATCTAGTAAAAAAGAAAAATCAATGAATACATTTGTATACTAAGCAAACCTAATCGTACATACAAAATACATAGCGAAAAACAGCAATATTAAATTTGTCATTTGGACAGCAACATATAATGTACGTCTGGGCAAAAAAAAATATATCAGTTATCTGAAATACAGCACATACACACAATTTAAGACCAGGCCTTTTCGGGCACCTTTTGTTTACATGTAACAATCAGTATTTTTTTTGCTAGAAAATTTCTAAGAACTACAAACATTATATTATTTTTTTTAAAGTAGAGCCCCTAGTGAATAAATTGGTAGGTGTTTTGCGATTTTTTATGTCACATGGTATTTGCACAGCATTTTTTTTTAAACACTTTTTTTTGGAATAAACTTTAAATTTTATTGCACAAAAACACAATACATAACCCAATTTTTGGTAAATCGTCACGCTTTAAAATTGCGCACACCAGTGCAATGGCAACAGTGGTCTGGTGCTAGAATTACTGGCCATGATCTGATGTTTGTGATGATACTTCACATTTGTGGCAAGATCATAGTTTGCCTGCATGCAGGGCAGTGCATTTAAAAGCATTTGATCTCCCCAGGATCAGTAAGACCCAATGCTAGTGCCGGCTGGTCGATCAGGTGGGACGGGACAGCTTGATACTGCCACAGAAGGAGGTGTCCCCCCTCCCACTACTTGTAAAATTCAGCAGCTAGGTAGCTGCTAGGATTGCTTTTACAAGAGAGCAGACTATCGGCTCTAAAACATGGTACTGGTATGATCCCGTTATAACCACTTGAAGTCTAGTGACATACTGGTAGGTTGCTGGTAGTCAAGTGGTTAAAACCCACAAAAAAATTGTAGAAAAACTTCTGTTGGTCCTGCCAGAGACCCAGTGAGCTCCTAACTTCTTGTAGTGAGCTTACAATGCTGTTTTTGCTGTACTGAAATCCTAAACAGTGTTGTCTGCCTACCCGAGTTCTCCATGCTGGATTACAGACCACTCCCCCTTTTTTATGTTGATCAGGAGGGATGGAAGGTTATAATTCAGCAGGGCAGTACTCAGACAGGGCTAGCAACACCAACACTAGGTTATTACTCGTTTGTCTACAACTGCCTTGAAAATAAAGGCAGTTTAAACTGCAACTTTCACAAATACTTTGTGTAACGTATTTAGCTAAGGCAGAAAGCACACCTTGTAACCATAGTCCAATTGCTCTAGTGGGATACTTTTAAACTAAACCTATAGTTGAGCTTTTAGAAAGCAAGACATTGTATTGCAAAGCTCACAGGGTATAGTGAATACTTATTGTTTTCATGTCCATGCTGATATTGAAAGCATGGGGCCTTGGGATCCTCTGTATTAACATACATTACTGAAGGGAAAATGTAGAACTGCTACAAGTAAAGTTTAAGGTATAGTGCCTATTATACATGCTTAGTTGTAGTTTAAGTACCCATTTACACCTGTTACAGGTGTGGGCCTGTTATATTTTCCCTATAGATGTGAACCAGACACATAGAAATGAATGATATTTCTACCTGAAATGCATTTTCAGGCATAATAACTTGTGTGGATATTTACCTACCTTGGTGACTTTAGAAAAGCATGCGGTAGTAATCACATTGACAGTTTTGGCATCATTCCTATGAAAAATGACAAGTACACAATTTAACAAACTGAAAATGTCCATGTCAATCTCTTATATAAACTCACAAATGTAAAATTCCAGCTATAGCAGCCCACAAAACAGCTGTAGGTCCCTCAGTAATCCAAAGCAAAATCTGACAAATAAGAACAGATAATAAGGTTGTGCATAAAGTTTACATTGCTATCAAAGCAATTATTATATTGAAATTAACAATTTAAAAAAAAATAAAAAAAGTTCTAGTTACCTAGCCCTCATTTTGACCCTCTTTCAATACTTCCCGTGACAATGACCTAAACAAGCATGTAGATCAGTAGTTTTGACTTCATCAGATAGATCCATATCAATAACTGACACCCGATCCATTTCTACCAGGACTGATGAGCTTGAGACTCCATTTACACCTGAGTGTAATGATTTACTGGCTTTTTTTAAAGCTAAGTGTATTACAAGCGTTTTACAGCTTCAGGCCTTTTTGTTTAGCCAATAGAAAGCACTAAGGGGGAGGGGAGGAGAGGGAGAGGAAATGAGGGGTGGAGAGCTGCTATTTGAACATTTTAAGAGATCAAGTCAGGCGTTTTTATTGAAGTCTATGGGGCCAAAAACACTTGTAATCTGCCAAAAAGAAGCTCATGTACTTTGAGCTTCAGGCATTTTACTTTAGGTGACCGAATACTCATATGTTGACAGGGACCATTGGAATTAGTGGGATTTGGCTTGTTGAGCGTTTTAAAGCTACAAGCAGAAAATCACTCAGGTGTGAACAGGGCCTTAAGGCAGGCCACACCCTCCCTGCACTCATTATATAATGAGTCAATATAAAAATGTTTTTTTACAGTTATATGTATCAATTGCAATGTGCCTGGCCACCGCACCATCATTTTCAAAATATATGTCATCGGCAGCTGTCATCTTCTTCCTACTTTCTTTTCTGTCCCACCAATGACATCATGCCAGATTTGGTGCGTTGTTGAGATCATGCGGTGAATGAGATCTGTCACACGAGCTGGGGTTAATCTGGAGCAGCTTTTGAAAAATAAGCTGTATGAGGTTACTTAAAGGGCATTCTGCAGTCTGTTCCTCTTTAAAAAGGAGGAGGCCCACAAAAAAAAAAAAAAAAAAGTATAATAAATGTATATATATATATATATATATATATATATATATATATATATATATATATCTCGTGTTTCCCCGAAAGTAAGACAGTGTCTTACTTTCTTTTTATCCCCAAAAGCCCCACTATGTCTTACTTTCGGGGTATGTCTTATATTGGAAAAAAATTGTCTAATTTTTTGTTTTAACCATAAAATTAACATTTATTAACAACCTGAACAGTATTGTATTCACCACAAAACAGTTTTATAAAAGGAAGTGCCAAGAATGTCTTGTTACAACATTGCATAACATGTAAAACAATGAAAAATGGTAAGAACGAACAGTGGAATACTGGAAGATAAAACAGATTTATGTGTGATACAGTACCACCTGCTGTATTTAATCCAGTGTGACACCTGCTGATACCCACTGGGTTACATACAGCAGATGATACCCCAGTATGCCAGTGTGTATGTTTTACTGATGTATGATTAATACTGTGTGCATTACCGTATTTTAAGCAGGAGGCGGCAGTGACAAGTGCAGGGGACGGCGCGGTGACGTATGGAGAGGGGGACGGCTCAGGCGTGGGTAGGAGGCGGCGCTCATTAAGATCAGAGGGAAATGGCAGACGCGGCGACGTATGGAGAGGGGGACGGTGCGGACGTGGGCAGGAGGCGGCGCGCAGCTAGATGAGAGGGAGGCGGCAATACCCCCGTGTTTCCCCGAAAGTAAGACATATGTCTTACTTTCGGGGTACGGCTTATATTGGCCGACCCCTCTGAAACTCCCGATACATCTTACAATCGGGGGTGTCTTACTATCGGGGAAACAGGATATATATATATATATATATATATATATATATATATATATATATATATATATATATATATATATATATATATATATATATATATATATATATATATATATATATATATATTTATTTATATTAAAAGCCAGCAGCTACAAATACTGCAGCTGCTAACTTAATAAATGGACACTTACTTGTTCCAGGGTCCAGTGATGTCGGCAGCCGAAGCGGATCAATCGATTGGCTCTCGACAGCTGCCGCTGCCATCCTCGGTGAGGGAATCAGAAAGTGAAGCGTTGCGGCTTCACTTCCCGGGTCCCTACTGCGCATGCCCACGTCGCGCTGCACATCCTAACTGGTCCCCGCTATATCCTTGGACACGTGTGTTTCCCAGGAGACGGGGGGGGGGGGGGGGGGGGGGAGAATGGTGTCTTGAAGGGGCGTGACTCCCATGGGAGTTTATTCTCGGAAGAGGGTGTAAATACCTGTATTATACAGGTATCTGCACCCCATCCCCCCAAACGGAGCCAAAAGTGACACCGAAGGAGGGGGGGGGGGGGGTGTTCCAAAAGTTAAATTTTTGTGTGAAACTCCCCTTTAAGAACAGGCCGCCCCAGATCTTGTATAGTGCATGTACGAGATTAGGCAAGAATTCCCTGAGACACTAGTGACAAGGCATTCCCAGGAGGCACCTGTGAGGTGCCTCAAGCAAACCAAGAAAAAAAAAAAATGAGAATAAATTTATATTTATTATATATATATATATATATATATATATATATATATATATATATATATATATATATATATATTATTGATTTTCCAAATAACTTCTGAAACGCTTCTAGATGGACATGTAGTGCAGTTACATTTTGTGTTTGGAGGGTAAAGGCCTGCTTTTAGATGAATACTGAAGAAAGTGAGCCCTGTAATGATTTTCTAGTGTACTAACATTTAAAGTTATGTCCTGTAAATATATAAATTATTTCAGGTACTTATATAGTGCTATCAATTTACGCAGAGCTTTACACATACATTGTACATTCACATCAGTCCCTGCCCTCAAGGAGCTTACAACCTAAAAAAGGTCCCCAACTAAAAAACATTGTTTTTAACAATGTACAGAACAGTAGTTTAAGAAATTTTACTTGCCAGATATTTCTCCTGTATAACTCAATCATGACGTCCAATGACATTTTGGCCGCTATGGCATTGTTGTCTCTGAGCATTGTGTACATGAAGTTCTGTAGAGTCTAAATAATAAAATAAATGGGGTTATCTTACTGCTCACAACAGCAGCACATGCTAGCCTTTTGCACAAAAGTACTTACGCTGTTCACTTTGTTGTTTTTGTGTTTTGCATTTATATTCTTGATGTCAGTCACAATGTGAGTATATAATGTCTAAAAAAAACAAAAAACATATGTATCATCGAGTAATAGATTTGATACAGTTTATTAAATAAATCATTACTCATTTTTGTTATGCTACACATACTGCATTGATGTGGCGATATGGTATGCAATTAATAACCAATTAGGTAAAATAACAACTTTGCGCCGGGTGGATGTCCTGGGACGTCCTTGACTTTCCGGGGATATATCTGAATGATGTCAGTAGCTACAGACATCATTCAGAGATTGTCTTTTTCAGCCGGCGACTCCCTGCACCATAAGAATGATCATAGCGGCTATTCCGTTCTTACGGACAGTGGGAAGAGACGTCCCCCCCTCCGATGCTTCTACCGGCTCACCGCTTCCATCGGTGAGTCGGTCACAGGATCTGCCGGCCCCAGAATGTTCATCATAGAGATTTCTGGTGGACCAGATGGTCGCCGGAGTCTCTATGATCGTTCGGAGGCCGGGCGCGATGTTATGATGTCACGACCGGCCTCTGGATTCAAAAACCGGTGCTGCCTTGGCTGGGAAGCCGTGATAGTTTTTTTTTTTATTTTAGGCTTCCCAGCCTAGAGGTGAGATGCAGGGTCTTATTGACCCCATATCTCACTGTAAATAGGTCCAATCATGCCATATTCATATTACAAGGGATGTTTACATTCCTTGTAATAGGAATAAAAGTAATCAAATGTATTTTATATTTATTTTAGTGTCAAACTAAAAAAAAAATAAAAGTAAAACAATAAAATGTTTTTTTTTTTTAACGCCCCTGTCCCCGTGAGCTCATACGCAGAAGCGAACGCATACGTAAGTCCCGCCCACATATGAAAACTGTGTTCAAACTACACATGTGAGATATCGCCTCTGTAACGGTGGAGCAGGAGCAATAATTCTAGCCCTAGATCTCCTCTGTAACTAAAAACGTGTAACCAGTAAAAAAAAATTAAAGCTTCGCCTATGGGGGATTTTTAAATACCAACGTTTGGCGCCATTCCACAAGCGCGTGCATTTTGAAGCGTGACATGTTGGGTATCTATTTACTCGGCGTATCTTCATCTTTCACATTATGCAAAGAAGTTGGGCTAACTTTACTGTTTTTTGTTTTTTTTTAAAGCATGAAACTTTCTGAAAAAAAACGTATTCAAAAAGTTGCTGTGCAAATACCGTGCGAGATAAAAAGTTGCGACGACTGTCATTGTATTCTCTAGTCTTTGCTAAAAAAAAAAAAACACATATGATGTTTGGGGGTTCTATGTAATTTTCTAACAAAAAAACTGAGAAATGTCACAATTGGCCTGGGTGCGAAGTGCTATCATACAATTATGCCAACACATACATTACAGCTATCGATCACGAAATAATTTATTAAGGAATCCGTAGCTCTAATTTCTTTATATTTTGAAGGCTCCAGCAGTAAGATGCAAACCCATAATTTATGTTTCTCAGTGCTGCTACAAAAAAAAAAAAAAAAAAAAAAAAACACCCCACACACCAAAACTAAAAAAAAGATAACAAAAAGGTTTCATCACTAGAGCTCTAAAATATCAAACAAATTGGTGGGCAAATCATCGTTGAAGCATCCACCTAAGGCTGGATTCACACCAGTCAGATGCATTCCCATAGAAGAATATGTGCCTGCAATTTGCACTGCACTGCCTAGAATACACACACGTTTTTTGGGCAATGTGGAGTGCGAATGCAACGCATACGTGAACCAGACTCATTAAAAACTAATAGATTTTAAAATGTTCTGCGTACACCGCATCCAATTCGCATAGGTGTGAACCCAGCCTAAAACTAAAATATCAGTTTT
The DNA here is from genome assembly GCF_037356315.1 of Lithobates pipiens. Lineage (NCBI taxonomy): Eukaryota > Metazoa > Chordata > Amphibia > Anura > Ranidae > Lithobates > Lithobates pipiens. The sequence continues at coordinate 249,743,956 of NW_027507718.1, forward strand.
CAATTGACTCAGCATTTCCAATAAGGGCCCATTCTCGCCATCTGTGTTGGGAAAGGCTGCCCAGTGCACTCCTATTGCAAAGACAAGGCAGGATGTTTTTTTGCCAGTTGATGTCGGCTCACACCACTGCATTTCGTTGGTATGCACTAAAGAAAATAGCACAGCGGGATGTAATGCAAGCTAATGCATTGCAATGCTGCTGTGGTGCATTGAACTTAATAAAACATCAATTGCGATATTTTTATGAAAATACTAACAAAAATGGAATTAAAACAGTGTGATGGCTGGACCTGGCGCATCGGCGCAGATTTCTCCCAGAGCACACAAGCAACTGCTAGGATTAGCAAAGCTGCTGATGTAAACAAATCCCAAGTGTTTAACCTCACTGGCACACATTTTGGATGTCAGGAAAACAAAATGAAATCCCAAATTATAAATAGATTTACCTTCCTTAGAAGTTTATCGTGGCATCTGAAAAGCTCGAAGAAAAGCTCAAGAAGTACTGATGGGCTTATTAAATCTTTGTTTCTTAGCATTATCAAAGCTTTGCAAAGAGTCTAAAAAAGAAAAAAAAAAAAAGCAATACATTGAGTGAATAATGTGTATTAATGCAGAACTCCAGAATTATAATCATTTCCCAGACAAAAGGACCCTCTCCTTCAGTAGAAAAACTGCCACAGGCAATATTGGATCATTTTATATGGAGAGATATGTTTAAAGGGTTTCACAGTGCTTTTTTCCATATTCGTTACCTAAATATCAACATTCTGCTGTTATGTACTGAATATCAGAGGCAACCCACAGGTTTGACTGACAGATGGACCAGGGACAAATATTCCGTTAGCTAACCACCCATAAAAATGACCTGTTCTGGAGGAAGTGCTGGGTGAGGGGAAAATTCTGAGAGGGGAACCCCACTTAAAGGGTTCAAATTTAATGTAGACAGTAGGTGAAGATGATATGGGTAAATGGTGCTAGATCATGGTGAAGTACATTACTATACCAGACCTGGGAAAAAAATAAAAAAAAGTTACCATTCTGAGGTCTGAATCCATTAATGTATGCTGCGAAGACAGTATAGATTTTAGCTGCTGTGGAAAGTCCTCCAGATGTTGCGGATAGCAGTGAGCAGTCTAAAAATACACAAACATGATGATTATTTAGCATTATAGCTACAAGACCCAATGAAGAAAAAAAAAAAAAAAAAAAAAGTAAACATTTGGCATACAAAAGCTTGCCTATATTTGCTCTACTCTTATGTATACATACGATCGTAATTCTCGTCAGAAAAAGGTATGATGGTTTTTCCGACGGAATTTCGCTCAAACTTGGCTTGCATACACACGGTCACACAAGTTAGCTGAACTTTTGACCGTCAAGAACGCTGTGACATACAACATTACGAGCCAAGAAAATGAAGTTCAATGCTTCAGAGCATGCGTCAAATTGTTTCCGAGCATACGTAGGAATTACAACAGATGATCGGAATTTTCGATCGAAACTTTTTCCGTTGGAAAAATTGAGAACATGCTCTCAAACTTTTGCTGGTGGAAATTCGGCCAGCAAAATTCCGATGGAGCGCATTTTCTGTCGAAAAGTTCTAATTTTCTGAGATTGTGGATTTGGGGTTTTCATGAGCTGTAAGCCATAATCACCACAATTATGACAAATCACGGCTTGAACTATCTTGTTTTGCATGTAATGAGTCTATCTCATATATTAGCTTCACCTTTTAAATTGCATTAGTGAAATAAATGAACTTTTACACAATATTCAAATTTGAGTTTCACCTGTATATTAACATTTTCCTGTGTACTGTGTTAGATCTGGATTAAACATGTAGCCAGTTAATTGGTGGACTCAAAATACTATCATTCTTGGAATGCTGTTTAATGAATGCTCTGGAAAATTTAATTTTTTTACATTTTGAATTAAACCTTTTTCCAATAAAAAAAAAAAAAAACACTGGCTGAATACCCTTTGAAGATTGTTGGAGGGATTTTGGGAGAAAATAAAAAAAAAACGGTAATGAAGCCTGAGTGCAGCTTACAAGAATTTTGGAATGCTTGGTGAAGGACATTTTGAGTGGTAGATTACGAAGGTTAACAATTAACAACATACAGTGCCTTGCAAAAGTATTCACCCCCTTGGATTTTTACTTATTTTGTTACATTACAGTATTTAGTTCATTGTTTTTTTTTTAATCTGAATTATATGTGATGGATCAGAACACAATAGTCTAAGTTGGTAAAGTAAAATTAGAAAAAATGTATGTATATAACGATTTTTCAGAAATTAAAAACTGAAAATTGGTATGTGCGTATGTATTCACCCCCTTTGTTATGAAGACCATAAAAAGCTCTGGTGCAACCAATTACCTTCAGAAGTCACATAATTAGTGAAATGATGTCCACCTGTGTGCAATCTAAGTGTCACATGATCTGTCATTACATATACACACCTTTTTGAAAGGCCCCAGAGGCTGCAACACCTAAGCAAGAGGCACCATTAACCAAACACTGCCATGACAACCAAGGAACTCTCCAAACGGACAATGTTGAGAAGTATAAGTCAGGGTTAGGTTGTAAAAAAATATCCAAATCTTTGATGATCGCTAGGAGCACCATCAAATCTATCATAACCAAATGGAAAGAACATAGCACAACAGTAAACCTGCCAAGAGACGGCCACACGCCAAAACTCACGGACCAGGCAAGGAGGGCATTAATCAGAGAGGCAGCACAGAGTCCTAAGGTAACCATGGAGGAGCTGCAGAGCTCCACAGCAGAGACTGGAGTATATAGGACGACAATAAGCCATACGCACCATAGAGTTGGGCTTTATGGCAGAGCGGCCAGAAGAAAGCCATTACTTTCAGCAACAAACAAAATGGCACGTTTTGGAGCTAAAAGGCATGTGGGAGACTCCCAAAATTAATGGAGGAAGGTGCTCTGGTCTGATGAGACTAAAATTGAACTTTTTGGCCATCAAATAAAACGCTATGTCTGGCGCAAACCCGACACATCACCCAAAGAATACCAGGCTTAGCTGTAGGTAAAAAAATAAAAATAAATTATCAATCTCCTAAACCTGTACAGGTTGATATTCCCTGTGCAATGAGCCGCTGACTGCAGCGGCGCATGCGCACAGGGGATTCTCAGCTAAAAGCCCGGCAGATGCCGGACCTTGCCGGAAAGAAGTCTCCCACGCGCATGCACGGGAGAGATGACATAACGGCTCCAGCTACTCACAGTGCTGGAGCCGCGATACCTGGAAGACATGCCGAGGCAACATGCCATCTCCCTTGGCATGGACCAGGCGAGTTAACAATGCCTCGTTCTAAGGTAAGTTTTTCATAATGAGCTAGTATGCGGTGCATACTAGCTCATTATGCCTTTTGCCTTACAGGAGTATTAAAAAAATAAATAAAAAAAAATAAAGTGTCAGAGGGTATACAACCGCTTTAATGGTCAGCTGAACTAGCAAAGCAATTAGAAGTGATTGGTAAAATGTAAAACTCTAAAGACAAAATTCACACAGACACAAAAAACGAGAGTCAGAGTCCCACTGTACACTTCACGTCTACATGCATATAGTGTGCAGCACAAATGTATTTTATTGGCCACTTGCTTCTTACTGGCAGTGAAGAATGATTAGCAACAGGAAGTAGAAGGCAGGCGGCTCAAGTCACCCAACGTTCTTTTGTTGCTAGGGGCAGGAGGCTTTATTGCCTGTGGTGACATGTAAATAAACACTGTGCAATCAGTGTGCACTGCCACCAATGGTTACGCACAATTGATATTTACATGTCAGCCCTGAACTAATAAGAAATTCATTGGACAATGAATAACCCATTCATTTAGGGTCAACAGGTAAATAAATATAGGGGAGCAGAGGCCAACGTGGATGGATGTTGCAGGTTACCCATCAGTTCCACTGATAGCTGGTGGGAGGAGCTAAATAAACACAGGCAGAAACAGCCGTAACAACTGGCCACCAGAAATAACCTGATGGAGAAATGATTTCTACTGAAATGGCCTGAGCACCAGTTCCGCCCATAGTTGTTCGAACTACCTAGCCTCCTATGGTAGGGTGCAGGCAGTTTAAGTCACCTAGAATCCTACCATCCAATAGTGGACATCTGCACTGTACACCTGTAAACATTATGCCGCGTACACACGATCGAATTGTCCGGCGTACTTAGTCCGCCGAAACGCTTTTCACCGGTCAATTTTAAAAGTAGTTTTGCAGTCCAATCTTTCTGCACTTGGGTTTCAGCGGACAATACGTTCGTGAGTATGCTAGTCTGGCGGACTAAGAATGACGCTTGCTCAGAAGCAAGTACGAGAAGGAAGCTATTGACTACTGGCTATTGAACTTCCTTTTTCTAGTCCCGTCGTACGTGCTGTACGTCATTACGCTTTCTAACGCTGGACTTTCTGTGTGTCCAAGTCCGTTCGTTAGAAAGTCCGCCGGGACTATCCGCCGGATTGTTTGCCGGACAATTCGATCGTGTGTACGTGGCATTACAGAAACATTAGGGGTCCATATGAAAATATACAATAAAAGACTTGCAGAGCACTTACCTGTGCCATAAACATGACCAATTGTTGCTAACTCTTTGTTTGGTTTGTCTGGTTGAAGCTTGAATACCTCAACAATGGACTGGTAGTGCTTGTACTGCTGAAGAAACTGTATACACAAGAAAGGCATGAGGAATTACTTTGAAAATTATTATATTTCAGCTCTTCTAAAAATGTTAAAACTGGCATATCTTTTATGGAAAAACCTGACTTTGCAACCTTATTACCTTAAAACTCTTCCATGTGACCATAAAACCAATTTTTCCTGATACATTATTGGATGCTCTGTCGACAGGCCCAAGTCACTCCTTTTTTTTATACTTAATTGTGGTTATTATTGCTCAATAACAAATGTACACCTGTAAATTATTCTCAATATTTTTCACGTAGGGCACTAATGGGCTTTATCATACATTTCCATGTTGCTAATTGTGTTTTTTTTGTTCTTAAGTCAATTTCTATACATCTCAAATGATATATCTATATATATATATATATATATATATATATATATATATATATATATATATATATATATATATATATATATATATATATATATCTATATATATATATATATATATATCTGGCAAATCACTCTCATCTGGGTGTAACAAAGAGAGCCCAATTCTATTTATCACACAGGAGCCCCACAAAATGTTTAGAGGGAATACTATGTCAGCCTTTGTATACCACCCTTCTGGCCTTCCCAATTCATTATAAAGCTGGCCATAGGTAGCTACTTTATTTTTTTTTCTTTTCCGTGGATGAAGGAATCCCCCAGACAGGACATTGTATTGTGACAGCAGGGACCCAGAGCTGTCACATTACACTGATCAGCGGCTGCAGTCACCGATTGACAAAAGTGAAACTGACCCAAGCAGAACTGGACATAAAACATGCTTTACAAAAAGTGGAATGGTTGGAGCTTGCACTGTTAAGCTCTCAGGAATGGAGGAAGAAATCATTTAGCTTGCTTAATCATCAACATAAAAATACGTTAATACATGGCAGGTCAGCTACAGTAGGGGGTAATATGTAAAACTGTATCCTTTGGTATGTTAAAGTCCAACTCCAACCAAAACCTTTAGGGCTCATGTACACAATTTACTCACAGATATGCTGGATCCTGCTCTCAGAAAAAGCATAAAAAAAAAAAAAAAAAAACACACACAATAGTGTGTAAAATCCTGCATTTACAGGTCTATAGCATTTACAAACATAAGAATGGATGTATGCACACATGTTTATGTGTATATGCATAAAAATACATGAATGAGCTTGTCTTTGAATGTAGGATTCAAACATATGGGTAAGTTCACCTTATGTGCATTTATTGTTTTTTGCACACTTTTTGCAGGTAAACAAATAAATAAAAATGTGCATTTATTATTTTTTGTAGTTGGAGCCTGTAAAGCATTGCACCAGCGATCATGTGATTGCTAATGCCATGCAGGTCTCCTCCACATTTTCAGCGTATCGCTTGATACTCGCCGACAGGAAGACTCAATGAACTGCCACAGTGCCATGGTAGTTCATTGAGAACAGCCGCTAAGGATGTTGGGGCTTGTAGTTCATTCACACACAAAGTTGTGTGTATGAATGTTTTCAAAAAGTGACAGCTAGTACGGGAAACTGCTGCCACGGGGAGGGGGGCAGCATTGGGAACATGTTACCTGTTCCACCCTTAAGTCAGGAAGAACATGCAACATGTTCCCAAAGGTGAACTTTAAGCTAAAGTCCTCCATGTACATGAACATATTGGTGTTCATTTACTAAGAATGGAGAGTGCTAAATTTGGTGTAGCTGTGCATGGTAGCCAGTTCATTTATACAGTAAATCGGTGCATTTTTATAGCACTGATCAGTGCATAAATGTCACTGGTCCCCAAAAAAAGTGTCTGATCTGTCTGGCACAATCCTGCTGAAAATCGCTGATCACTGCAATTACTAGTAAAAAAAACACAAAATAATAAAAATGTCAAATCTAGCCCCCTATTTTGTAGACACTATAATTTTTGTGCAAACCAAACACATTTTGGGCTGTCACCAGAATAGCAATAGAGGGGAAATCTTCCAATGGAGATAATAGTTCTGCACTGCAAGTAATATATACTTGTTTACATCTAGGGGGCCAGAAAAAAGTAGTTGACCTGATCCCTCACCCTGAAGGCCTGGTCACTGCAGCGGTCCTTCTCCCCTGACCTCTGCTGTTCAAATTGCTTATGACATCAGGACTGACACAGGGCCACTGAATGTGAGGATGCTGAGGAACAGCCCACCATCAGAACATAGGGAAGTGCCTTCTGCTGGAGGAACAGAGGATCCGGCAAATGAAAATTTCCCAGAGCCGTGCTTTAAAGAAGAACTCCAGGAATTACAGCAATTTTAAAAATGTGTTAAGGAAGTGGAGGATCAGATAAGCAAAAGTACTTTTCCTGCCCCTTAGATCTAAGTGATTTAAAGTGGACGTCCATGCTAAAACTAAAATCCCTGCATCTATAGCCACCAACATTCTAACACTAACCTCTCCAGCCCTGTAAAGATAATATGAGTATACATACCTTTTCTAAAGCCGACCCTATCTCCAGCAGAGGACACGGCTGTGAAATTAATGGAAAGTGACGTCACCCATAGAGTTACTATGGGGCTTCTGTTGACGGGCGTGTCCTCTGCACCCGCCTACACAGCGAAGCCGCAGCTAACAGCTCAGCGTGAAATCAGAGCTTCTGTCGCTGGAGATCGGGTCTGAATGGCTTCCAAAAAGGTGTGTATACTGATTTTTTTTTTTTTTTTTTTTCAGGGCCAGAGAGGTTAGTATTAGAATGTTGGTAGTTATAGAAGCAGCGATTTCCACTTTAAAGTGGTTGTAAAGGAATAAGGTTTTTTTTACCTTCTACAAGAAGGTAAAAAAAAAAAAACCTGTGTACTGCTGCAGGCCCCCCGAATACTTACCTGAGCCCCCTCTCGATCCATTGATGTCTAGGAGAGCCTTAACTCTCTGGGGACTCACACTCCTGATTGGCTTTTGGCAGCAACAGGAGCTATCAGTTCCTACTGCTGTCAATCACAGCCAGTGAGCCAATCCGGAGATGGAACTGATCTTGTGGCTCTGTGTGTGAATGAACACACATGGCTCGGGAGAACACCTGCTTGGGTGTCCCTACAGCAAGCTGCTTGCTGTGAGGGCACCTGGCAGGAGGGCTGGCAAAGGACCTAAGAGTAGGATCTGGGCTGCTCTGTGCAAAACCATAACACAGAGCAGGACATCAATAGATGGCCTCCAAGAACTAGATGACCACGCTGTAGCTGTATTCTGGCCATAGCATGGTCAGCAAGATGGCATCAGGATGAAATTTCTAGTCACCATGATGACCCTGGATTTGTAGAGGCCTGTTGTAAACTGCCCCCCCCCCCCCTTTTAAGGAAGCAGGTACCTAGTTTTTGAATTGCCTAGGAAAGGTCGCACATCACAAGTCCCAGGTAGAGTTACCACCTCATCCTTTTAAACCAAAACACCTTTAAATTACACAGGCTCCGAGGCAAATTAAATGCAGCTAAAGCACCAAATTTAATTACGACCTTAATCAGCCACAGAACCTGTGTAGTGTGTTTGGTTTTAAAGGGATGAGGTGGCAACTAAGGATGAGCTCTGGCTTGCTCGGACAGCCCATGTGCAGAGCCCGCCAGGAAGTCGGTGCTGCGCTGATCACAAGCAATGAGATATTTCCCGATCTCTGCAGCCGTGCATCGGGAAAAAGTCTCACTGCCTCTGCCCGTGGGGTGTGCAAACACGCCGGAGCTCATCCTTAGTGACAACCTTAGGATTGTCACTTTTTCTTCAAGCCAAACCTGGGCACTTTAGTGGCGCACAGCAAAAAAATTATTATTTTTAGTATGCACTATAGGCCACCTTTAGGAACACCAAAGAGAATAGTAATGCGGCACACGTAGTGCCCTCTCTCCCCACCTGTCAGGCACTGTTCCGAGCTACATTCCTGTCTGAATGTTTCCGGGGGACTAAAACCTGGACCGTGCTAGGTGAATCCTGAACAGGCGGCAGCTCTAGTCCCAGGAGGCTGCAGAACCGTTCAGACAGCGCAGTGGGGAGCCGGTGTCCTATCATATAAGGTCCCCTATCCGATAGTGTCCGCTGTGTACTGCGCATGCACAGTACACAGCAACACAGATTCCGAAAATAGCCGAGGATGAACGGCACCTGCGCTGTGAGTCCAGGTTCTATCCCCACCATCCAAGTGGACACAGATTAGGAATATAAAAAAGAGCCGAGCGCAGCGTGGTCGAGCCCGAAGCGCGGCGAGCAAAGCTCGCCCGCGAGGGGCCCTCTAATATTCACAACCCTATATCCGCTTGGATGGTGGGGCTACCACCTCCACTCACGGCACAGGCGCCGTTCAGCTTCGGAGATTTTCCGAAGCTTCGTCTGCTCCGTACTGCGCATGCGCATTACGGGGCGGACACTATATGATGGCAGGATACTATCTGCCAGAACACCGGATGTGAAGCTACAAAAGACAGAACCAGCTTCCCACAGCATGGCAGTGCTGGGAACCTGAAGACCAGATAAGAACTGGCCCGGGGGAGGACAGCGCTGGACCCCTGGACAGGTAAGTGGCCTTATTAAAAGTCAGCAGCTGCAGTACTTGTAGCTGCTGACTTTTGAACCTGACTGTAACTCCTCTTTGATTTTTCATCAGCATATTCAATACTTGACAAACATCTGGCTGGAGCTGGGCTTTAAATGCTGATCCATTAACCATCAGTGAATTCCTGTTAGTTCCTATGGGCAGCTGCTTTTTTCCCAGCTGTCTCTCTGAATTCATCTTTTTCCAAGATGTCAGGGATCCTCTGTATGTGTGTGTGTGTACAATGTGAGCCCCTCTTACCTCCTCGGCATAACAGGCTGGATCCCTCTTGATCAGATTCTGTAGCTGAGGAAGATTGGTGGGCAGCTTGTTGTTGTTCCTTCCAGACATGGCTGCGGCGGTGAAGGCGCCTCTCACACTGACACAGCGATTAACACTTTCCCTATACCGATTATACCAACCCGATGTTTTACAGACTAGCACACGTGTTTACAGCACTGGAAGCCGCCATGTTGGACGTCACCTACGTCACCACAGGAAGTTGTAGATAACAAACATGAGTGGCCAAAAACCGGTACAGGCGCCATCTAGTGGCTCTAATACAAATGACATTGTGAAGAATGGAAGGTTAGGCGGCTCTAATAGACTGGCTGACTGTATCTGATTGCCATTGTACTGTGCAAGGTCAGCACGTCACTGCTTTTAAGGAAAGCCATACATTATGCAATTTGTAAGTTGAAGAATGAAAATTCTCCATTCCCCATCAGCACAAATGGGATGGGGGAATCTCTCCCACAGAATTATTGTATTCTGACAGCTGGGAGACTTCCCTGAAGCAGAATACAATGATCGGAGGCAGCCCGTGCTTAATATTTTGGGTGGTGGAGTCAAACTAACACCAAAACACCCCCCCCCCCAGATGAACATGAATGCAGTGCTCAAACCACACTGCCCTCGCCACCCGTAGGAGACAGGAATGTAGCGATCGACCAACCACTCCCACAGGAGATGGACGGGACAGCAGCGATCAGAACATTTAGGGGGAATCAAGAGCCGGACCGTTGATTCTCCTCCTGGGCGAACAGAAAGTGTGTCCAGAAACACAATTGGGAGTCCTAAGATTCCCTGGCCAATTGGGTCACAGGAACTGCTTCCTGATTGGCCGGGAGAAGAATCAGGAAGACAATAGCGAATATTAATTCGCTATTGTCACACAAGTGGGTGGGCTTGGGGGGCAGTGCTCATGTGCTTAAACAAAAAACCCCCATTGAATCCCATGCATCTGGTGCCCCGCATGTAGATTAGGGGACCGGACACATAGATGGAGGGCGACGGCTTCCACTGACAGTGATCACTGCTGGTGGCTATAGCCGCCAGCAGTGAATAGGTGAAAAAGAATAGACAAGCTGATGGTACTGAAGTCAATTGAAAGAGTGCCTCCTGACATCAGGTGTCCCCAGCCAGCGGAGTCCCTCCTTACATTAGGTGTCCCCAGCCAGCGGAGTCCCTCCTTACATCAGGTGTCCCCAGGCAGCGGAGTCCCTCCTTACATCAGGTGTCCCCAGGCAGCGGAGTCCCTCCTTACATCAGGTGTCTGCAGGCAGCGGAGTCCCTCCTTACATCAGGTGTCCGCAGGCAGCGGAGTCCCTCCTTACATCAGGTGTCCGCAGGCAGCGGAGTCCCTCCTTACATCAGGTGTCCCCAGGCAGCGGAGTCCCTCCTTACATCAGGTGCCCCCAGCCAGCGGAGTCCCTCCTTACATCAGGTGCCCCCAGCCAGCGGAGTCCCTCCTTACATCAGGTGCCCCCAGCCAGCGGAGTCCCTCCTTACATCAGGTGTCCCCAGGCAGCTGAGTCCCTCCTTACATCAGGTGTCCCCAGACAGCGGAGTGCCTCCTTACATCAGGTGTCCGCAGGCAGCGGAGTCCCTCCTTACATCAGGTGTCCGCAGGCAGCGGAGTCCCTCCTTACATCAGGTGTCCGCAGGCAGCGGAGTCCCTCCTTACATCAGGTGTCCCCAGGCAGCGGAGTCCCTCGTTAGATATGGTGTCCCCAAGCAGCGTAGTCCCTCCTTACATCAGGTGTCCCCAGGCAGCGGAGTTCCTCGTTACATCAGATGTCCCCAGGGAGCGGAGTCTCTTATTACATCAGGGGTCCCCAGGCAGCGGAGTCTCTCATTACATCAGGTGTCCCCAGGCAGCGGAGTCCCTCGTTACATCGCGTATCCCCAGGCAGCGGAGTCCCTCGTTACATCAGGTGTCCCCAGGCAGCGGAGTCCCTCGTTACATCAGATGTCGCCAGGCAGCGGAGTCCCTCGTTACATAAGGTGTCCCCAGGCAGCGGAGTCCCTCGTTAAATCAGGTGTCCCCAGGGAGTGGAGTCCCTCGTTGCATCATGTGTCCCCAGGCAGCGGAGTCCCTCGTTGCATCATGTGTCCCCAGGCAGCGGAGTCCCTCATTACAACAGGTGTCCCCAGCCAACGGAGTCCCTCATTACATCAGGTGTCCCCAGGCAGAGGAGTCCTTTGTTACATCAGGTGTCCCCACACAGCGGAGTCCCTCCTTCCATCAGGGGTCCCTAGCCAGTGAAGTCCCCCCTTACATCAGGTGTCCCCAGCCAATGGAATCCCTCCTTACATCAAGTGATTTGGCCTCTGTACCATTACAGAAGACCAGCTTGTGGAGGCCAAAGGGAAGTACCAAGAGGCGGAGCCTGGGTTCTACCTCTTCTTTCTTCCTTGCTATAGCGGGTCTTCAGTAAAATGGCGATCGGCAGAGACATCTCACCAGTGTCGGCCATGGCCTCTAGCGGTGGAGGTGAAAAAAACAGGAAATCGTTGATTTACTGGGACATTTCCTGGGAAACGGTAAGACTGGGACAAAGGTCTAAATTCCAGGAATATCCCGGGAAATTCAGGACAGTTGGCAAGTATGAACTGTAGCGATGCAGGTACCAACACGATTCCAGTTTCGGTTCCCGCATTGCACCTCATCTTTCCCCCAGGCAGTTCACATTGCCCTCTGCGAACTGCTGCCGGTGTCAATACAATGTTAATGACACCCCCAGATCGGTTCATAAATCACAGCGCGAATTGTGGATTCAGACAGGAATTGGATCGCATGGGTGAGAACACCCATGTGATCCGATTCCAGTGCGGGGCAAAAAAGTCCCTGCACTTTTTTTTCATGCGAATCCAGTGAGAGTTTAACCATACAACTGTATGGCTGAACTCGCACTGCACAGACATCGCGTGCTCTCCTCTCCCTCTCTCTTTTCCCCCTTGCTGTCCTCTCCCCCTCCTCTCTCTCTCCCTCTCCCCCTCTCTCTCTTCCCTCTCTCTCCACCTCTCCTCTCTCAAATTCAAATCCAAATTCAAATAAGCTTTATTGGCAGGACCACATACATGTTAGCATTGCCAAAGCAGTTGAGTTTCTATAATAAAAAGGGGGGCGGGGATAATGGATAATAATACTCCATCTCTCCTCTCTCCCTCTCGCTCTCCCCCCCTCTCTCTCCTCCCTTTCTCCCCCTCTCTCCCCCTCCCTCTCTCCCTCTGTCTCTCTCTCTCCCCTCCTCCTCTCACCCTCCTCGCTCTCTCTCCCCTATCTCTACCCCTCTCTCTCCTCCTTCTCTCTCTCCCCCCTCTCTCTCTCTATTGCTCCTCTACCCCTCCCTCTTCTCTCTCCCCTCTCCCCCCTCCTTCTCCTCTCTCTCTCCCCCCTCCTTCTCTCTCCCTATCTCCTCTCTCTCTCTCCCTCCCTCCTCTCTCTCTCTCTCTCTCTCTCCACTCCCTCTCTCCTCTCTCTCTCCCCTCCCTCCTCTCTCTATCTCCTTCCCTCCCCCTCCTCTCTATCTCTCTCCTCCCTCTCTCTCCCCGTCGCTCTCCTCTCCCCCTCTCTCTCCTATCCCCCTTCCTCTCTCCCCTCTCTCTCCTCTCTCCCCCATCCCTCTCCTCTCCTTCTCCCTCTCTCTCCCTCTCCCCCTCTCTCAAATTCAAATAAGCTTTATTGGCAAGACCACATACATGTTAGCATTGCCAAAGCAGTTGAGTATCTATAAGAAAAAGGAAGGGGTAATAGGTAATATACCCATTGCTCCCTCTCTCCCCCTCCCTCTACCCCCTCTCTCTCTCTCTATCTCCCTCTCCCTCTATCATCTCTCTCTCCCCCTCCTCTCTTCCCTCGCCCTCTCTCCTCTCTCCCCCCTCCCCTCTCTCTCTCCCCCCTCCCTCTTTCTCCTCCCTCTCTTCCCATCTCTCCCACCTCTCCCTCTCTCCTCTCTCTCTCTCTCCCCTCTCTCCCTCCCTTTCTCTCCCTCCCTCTCTCTCACCCCCTCTCATCCCCCTCTCTTCTCTCTCCCCTCTCTCTCCCCCTCTCTCCCTCTCACTCCTACCCCTCTCTCCCGCCCTCTCCTCCCCTCACCTCCTCCCTCTCTCCCCTCCCCTCTCACTCCTACCCCTCCCCCCCTCTCTCCTCTCCCTCTCTCTCCTTCCTCCCTGTCTCCTCCCCCTCTCTCTCCTCCCTCCCTCTCTCCCCCCTCTCTCTCCCCTATCTCTCTATCTCTCTCGCTCGCTTTCCTCTCTCTCCACTCCTCACCCATCCCTCTCTTTGTCTCTCACCCCCTATTTTGCTCCCCTTTCTCTCTTTCACCCCACCTCCCTGACACCCCCCCCTTTCCCCACACACTCACATATTTTCCTACTTACCTCTTTCTCTCCTCTCTATTCTTCCCTTTCACCCTCCTCATTCACTCTTTTGCTCATTTTTATTGCTTAAATTATTTTTTCCATTATTGGCGTGAGTGGGGCCTCATGTCTAAGTTTTGCCTCACAAAGCCTAGAGCCTCCTCTGATAAAGATATCATCATCAATATAGCGCATCCAGCACAATATATCGTTTGTAAAGGAGGATAGTGCATCATTGGAGAACAAATCGCTGTCCCACCCCCCCAGGTACAGATTGGCATAGGCCCATAGCAACGCCCTGTACCAGGAGGTAGTGGGAATCCTTGAAACTGAACCAGTTATGGGTCAGAATGTATTGAAGAAGATCTAGTACAAACTCAGTATATTTCCACTGGTGATGGTCTTCCTCCTGAAGAAAGGTGTGAATTGTCTCGACGCCCAGGGATACTGGAGTAAAGTGCTTCAACATCCAAAGACATGCAACATGTAAACATGAGCAATGACAAGATGCTTAATGTCACTAACTGCTTGATAGTGTCAGAGATTTCACGTTCCTGTTTGGATCACAGTCGATCCTGGTCAAAAAGAAATTAAAATTTAAAATTTCTCAAAAACATGTAGATGTCCGTGACAGCTTCATACTTATCCAAATCCCGCGAGGGATAAAAATGAAGTTCATATCTCAGAACCTGTATTTTGTGTTCCAAGAGATGGTAAAAGGTAAGATTTAAGATATTCAATCCTACGTTGGAGACAGGTGTGGTGTGGAGATTTAAAAATTCTAAGTGGGAGTAGGTGGCTGGTTAATATGCACATCAAGTGTACTGTGCTTCATGAACATTTGAAGCTGAGTAGTAGGTGTAAGTGTTGGTGTCTATGAAATAAGCTGAGTATTAGCCTGTGATAGTGTGTTACCATTAGAAATTGGTATACTTGAACCAGAGGGGAGATTGGTCATAGTGTTGAGTGCATTATGCCGCATACACACGATCAAACAAGCGGGTGGAAAAGTCCGGCAAACTCAAGTCCGCCAAGCAATCCCCCCGTGTGTAGCCTCCGGCATACTTTTTTGACCCGGAAGTACGGCGGACTTAGAATGTAGTTTTACACTCCAATTTTCCCGCCGGACTCGCATTTCGGCGGACAATCCGGCCGTGTGTATGCCAGTCCGCCGTACTTTTGAAATGAACTGACTTTTCCCGCCCGGAGAAAAGTCCGCTCATTTCGAGCGGGTCTCCAGGTAGGCGGGGCCCGCAAAGGAGACGTCGTTGGCCCCGCCGCCTGGTATGGACTTAAAGGGGAACCCCAACGCCGAAAAAAAACGGCGTGGGGGTCCCCCCAAAGTCCACAACAGACCCTTGTCCGAGCACACTACCCAGCCGGCCAGGAAAGGAGGGGCGAGCGAGCGCCCCCCCTCCTGAGCCGTACCAGGCCGCGTGCCCTCAACATGGGGGGTGCCTTGGGGAAGGGGGGGCCGCGTGGCCCCCCACACCAAAGCACCTTGTCCCCATGTTGATGAGGACAAGGGCCTCTTCCCGACAACCCTGGCCGTTGGTTGTCGGGGTCTGCGGGCGGGGGGCTTATCGGAATCCGGGAGCCCCCTTTAATAAGGGGCCCCCGGATACCGGCCCCCCACCCTATGTGAATGAGTATGGGGTACAATGTACCCCTACCCATTCACCTGTAAAATAAAAGTACAAAAAAGTACAAAAAAAAACACAACACACGAGATAAAATAGTTTATTGCACAGCTCCAGGGGTCTTCCGTCTTCGGGGGTCTTCTCGCCGGACTCCTCCGCTATCTTCTTGTAGCTCTTTTGCTAGCGGAGGAGCCTGTCTTTCTTCCTCGCCGCCGGCCTCTTCTTCCGACTTCGGGGGTCTTGTCCCCCTCTTCGGTTCTTCTGCCGCCGCTGCCGCCTTCCGTTCTTCTGTTCTTCTCTTCTTCTTCTTCAGATGTTGCCTCGCCGAGTCCTCCGCTCACAATGACAGGGACCGGGCACTAGTGATGGACGAACTTCCGACGGGACGTTTCGCGAACGCGAAACGCGAACGGACACAAACGTTCGCGAAAACGACCGTTCGCCGCGGGCTCCATTGACTTCAATGGGAGGCGAATTTCGCAAACCTTTAGGTCGAATTTGCGGCCACGGGGTAATTATTAGGGGGTAGCACGTAGTCCCACCACCTGGACAATAGCATAATACATGTATGAGGTGAATTTGGGATCGATAACTACAAGCATTTTTTTTTTATTTGGGAAATTGTTCTGACAATTCAGGACTATGGAGCTAATGAAGGCAATGGAGGAGAGGGAAGGTCAGGGACCAGGGTAGGCAAACAAGAGGGTGCAGGAGATACAGAGCACTGACAGCAGCACCGTAATACAGAGCACTGACATCAGCACCGTGACATACAGCGCTGACAGCAGCTCCGTGACATACAGCGCTGACAGCAGCTCCGTGACATACAGCGCTGACAGCAGCTCCGTGACATACAGCGCTGACAGCAGCTCCGTGACATACAGCGCTGACAGCAGCTCCGTGACATACAGCGCTGACAGCAGCACCGTGACATACAGCGCTGACAGCAGCTCCGTGACATACAGCGCTGACAGCAGCTCCGTGACATACAGCGCTGACAGCAGCTCCGTGACATACAGCGCTGACAGCAGCTCCGTGACATACAGCGCTGACAGCAGCTCCGTGACATACAGCGCTGACAGCAGCACCGTGACATACAGCGCTGACAGCAGCTCCGTGACATACAGCGCTGACAGCAGCTCCGTGACATACAGCGCTGACAGCAGCTCCGTGACATACAGCACTGACAGCAGCTCCGTGACATACAGCGCTGACAGCAGCTCCGTGACATACAGCGCTGACAGCAGCACCGTGACATACAGCGCTGACAGCAGCTCCGTGACATACAGCGCTGACAGCAGCTCCGTGACATACAGCGCTGACAGCAGCTCCGTGACATACAGCGCTGACAGCAGCTCCGTGACATACAGCGCTGACAGCAGCTCCGTGACATACAGCGCTGACAGCAGCTCCGTGACATACAGCGCTGACAGCAGCTCCGTGACATACAGCGCTGACAGCAGCTCCGTGACATACAGCGCTGACAGCAGCTCCGTGACATACAGCGCTGACAGCAGCTCCGTGACATACAGCGCTGACAGCAGCTCCGTGACATACAGCGCTGACAGCAGCACCGTAAGCAGCCCCAGGAGGAAGTCAGCACAGCACAGGGATGGTGTGATCCCCTCATAATAAGAACCCCCAGGAGGAAGTCAGCACAGCACAGGGATGGTGGGAGCCCCTCATAATAAGAACACCCAGGAGGAAGTCAGCACAGCACAGGGATGGTGGGAACCCCTCATAATAAGCAGCCCCAGTAGAAATATGACACCGCTCAACCTCTTCAAAGAGGAGGGTAGGGGCATATAGTACGGTGTGCTTTTTTGGGTCAGGGAAGTGAGCCAAATGAATTAAGAAGGTCTGTGTGCTTGATTCCAAAAATTGTTTATAGACATATACATGGTCTACTGATCACATGTGTTGAATTCCTCCGAGATCCATGCCTCATTCATTTTTAGAAATGTGAGGTAGTTAACACTGTGGTGAGCTAGGCGAGTACGCTTATCGGTCACAATCCCCCCTGCTGCGCTGAACGTCCTTTCGGACAGGACACTGGATGAGGGGCAAGCCAACAGTTCGATTGCAAATTGGGCAAGCTCTGGCCAGAGGTCAAGCCTGCCCACCCAGTAGTCTAGGGGTTCATCACTCCTCAGAGCGTCCACATCGGCCGTTAACCCAATGTAGTCGGACACCTGACGGTCTAGGCGTTCCCTGATGCTGGATCCGGATGACACCTGTCGATGGGTCGGCTGAAAGAATGACCTCATATCCGAAGTCACCAACACATCTTCAAACCGGCCTCTTCTTGCAGGCGCTGTTGGATTGGTACCCGCAAATCCTTCTCTGGGAGTGGGAATTGCTCCTCTGCCAGCGCACGCAAAAGCAGAATGCAGCATTTCTCGAAGCAAGGCCTGGAAGTGCTGCATTCTGACAGCCCTCTGCGACGGCGGTAACATTTCCGCCATTTTGTGTTTGTACCGGGGGTCTAAGTACGTTGCCACCCAGTACTGGTCCTTGACCCTCATGCTTTTTATACGGGGGTCCCTATTAAAACACTGGAGCATGAAGGCCCCCATTTGCACTAAAGTGGAAGCGGTGTGGTGGCCTGGCTCCTGCTCATCATCCAGGATAATGTCGTCCTCTTCATTCTCCTCTCCCCATCCTCGCACAACAGGGATCCCAGAAAGGTTTAAAGCATGCTCTTCTTGCTCCTGCTCATCCGCCCCGGCACCATCCTCCTCTGACTCCTCATCAGACTCCTGTTGTTGACTTGTCTCAGATAGAGTAGCCCCCCCTGGGAATTCATCCAGCATTGCGACTTCCTCATCTTCCCGCTCCTGCTCCTCCACAGCCTGATCAATGACACGACGCAATGCACGCTCCAGAAAGAAGGCATAAGGTACCATGTCACTGATGGCGCCATGGCTGCGACTGACCAGTTTGGTGATCTCCTCAAATGGCCGCAGAAGTCTGCATGTGTCGCGCATGAGCAGCCACTGGCGCGGTGAAAAAAAACCCAGCTCCCCAGAACCGTTTCTTTCGCAGAGTTCATACAGGTAGACGTTAACTGCACGTTTCTGCTGGAGCAGCCTATCAAGCATATAGAAGGTTGAGTTCCATCGCGTCGGGCAATCGCAAATAAGACGTCTGACCGGCAGATGGTGTCGCCGCTGAATGTCAGCAAGGCGAGCCATGGCCGTGTAAGATCTTCTGAAATGGGCCGAGATTTTCCTTGCCTGCCGCAAGATGTCCTGGACCCCAGGGTATTTGACAAGGAATCGCTGCACGACCAAGTTTAAGACGTGTGCCATGCACGGCACGTGCGTGATTTTGCCCTGTTTCAATGCGCTAAGCAGATTGGCACCGTTGTCACACACCACTTTACCAACTGTCAAATTGAGCGGTGTTAGCCACTCATCTGCCTGTGAACGCAAAGCTGAAAGGAGTGCCGGGCCAGTGTGGCTCTTTGCTTCCAGGCACAACAGACGCAGCACGGCATGGCAACGTCTCACCTGGCATGTGGAATAGGTTCTGGGGAGCTTGGGCGGTGCAGTGGAAGAGACGCTAGCAGCGGAAAAGGAGGAGGCAGCTGAGGAGGAGAGGGAGGAGGATGGAGTAGGAGGAGGAGAAGAAGAGTCAGGCCTGCATGCAATCCGTGGCGGTAAAACCAAATCTACACGGGTGCCACGGGTTACATGCTTGACGGCCGTCAGAAGGTTCACCCAGTGGGCAGTAAAACTGATATACCTTCCCTGCCCGTGTTTGCTAGACCACGTGTCTGTGGTCAGATGTATCTTGGCACCGACACTGTGTGCCAGAGATACATTCACTTGCCGCTGAACATGGCCATATAGCTCTGGGATGCCCTTCTCTGAGAAATACTTCCTTCCTGGGACCTTCCATTGTGGTGTTCCAATGGCCACAAATTTGCGAAAGGCCTCCGAGTCCACCAGTTTATATGGCAGTAGTTGGCGGGCTATGAGTTCTGACAAGCCAGCCGCCAACCGTTGGGCAAGAGGGTTATCCGGCGTCATCATTTTTTTACGCTCAAACATTAGGCCCACGGAAGCCTGCCTTTTTGCAGAAAAATGTGAGCTTGGCGTGATGGAAGGTGGAGTGGAGGACAATTGTGAGGAGAGAGGAGAAGGAGAAGTAGAAGACGAGGCTGGACGGTGAGAGCCTGCAGTGTGGCTTTGTGTGTTCCGTTGCTCCCACTGGGCTCGGTGATGGCTGCTCATGTGCCTTCTTAAGGCGGTCGTCCCTAGGTGAGTATTGGGCTTACCGCGACTAACGCGTTGACTGCAAAGATTGCAGATGGCAACGCTATTGTCAGCAGCGGACACGTTAAAAAAAGCCCACACTGCGGAGCCATGTGCCGGTGTCCTGGGAGCGCCAGATGTGACCGTACATGGTCGATGACTCGCTCCTGATACATTTGCAGTCTGCTTTGTCCCTGCTGTGCAATGTAAGTCATTGCTGCTTCTCCTCCCTATCTGCTGGTCCATATCTCCCTCTGAACTCCCCTCCTCTTCCTCTCTTGTGGGCACCCACGTGACATCACTAGACACGTCATCATCAACGTCACCTTCCCCACCGCTATAAGTAGAGTAGGCAGCAACACCGGGGACCAACCTCCTCCTTGGGCTGATCTGGGTACTGGCGTCAGACTGCTGAGTAGCGCTTGTTGCTACCTCCTCTTCCTGATCCAATACCAAGAGTGGCTGCGCATCAGAAATGTCCTCTTGATATGGATCGGAAAATAATTCCAGTGACTCAAGCGGAAGGTATGTGGTGGTGGTGGTGGTGGTCGTGTTGTTGGTGGTAGTGTCTTTGGGGGTGCACATAGCAGAGAGTGAAGAAGAGGGTGCAGATCGAGAGGATGAGGAGGGTGCAGAAGAGTAAGGCTGAGCGAGCCACTCAACCAAGTCTGGTGCATCCTTTAAAGTAATTGAACGCACCTTCTGCAACTTCCCACTTTGGCTCAAGCCTGTTGCTCCTGCCCTACCCCTACCACCCCTGCGGAAGGGCCTGCCTCTTCCTCTGCATGTCATTTTTTAAATGACCCTGTGACAAAACTCTTAGTCCCTATACCGCTGAAGGACTGCTGCAGTATAGGTGAGCGGTCAGCAGTGGTGCACGTCAACCCTATCTATTGTGGACCTATAGCGGTCCTTACAGAACAGCAGACTGTACCGCACTCAAGCCTATGTACCGTAGCACCCTATACCAAGTTACCAGTCCTTATAAGAACTTTTGTGGACCAAGCAGGTTGTGTATTAGTGTTTAGCAGACTGTACGTCAGTCCCTATACCGCTGAAGGACTGCTGCAGTATAGGGCAGCGGTCAGCAGTGGTGCACGTCAACCCTATCTATTGTGGACCGATAGCGGTCCTTACAGAACAGCAGACTGTACCGCACTCAAGCCTATGTACCGTAGCACCCTATACCAAGTTACCAGTCCTTATAAGAACTTTTGTGGACCAAGCAGGTTGTGTATTAGTGTTTAGCAGACTGTACGTCAGTCCCTATACCGCTGAAGGACTGCTGCAGTATAGGGCAGCGGTCAGCAGTGGTGCACGTCAACCCTATCTATTGTGGACCGATAGCGGTCCTTACAGAACAGCAGACTGTATCGCACTCAAGCCTATGTACCGTAGCACCCTATACCAAGTTACCAGTCCTTATAAGAACTTTTGTGGAACAAGCAGGTTGTGTGTTAGTGATTAGCAGACTGTACGTCAGTCCCTATACCGCTGAAGGACTGCTGCAGTATAGGGCAGCGGTCAGCAGTGGTGCACGTCAACCCTATCTATTGTGGACCGATAGCGGTCCTTACAGAACAGCAGACTGTACCGCACTCAAGCCTATGTACCGTAGCACCCTATACCAAGTTACCAGTCCTTATAAGAACTTTTGTGGACCAAGCAGGTTGTGTATTAGTGTTTAGCAGACTGTACGTCAGTCCCTATACCGCTGAAGGACTGCTGCAGTATAGGGCAGCGGTCAGCAGTGGTGCACGTCAACCCTATCTATTGTGGACCGATAGCGGTCCTTACAGAACAGCAGACTGTACCGCACTCAAGCCTATGTACCGTAGCACCCTATACCAAGTTACCAGTCCTTATAAGAACTTTTGTGGAACAAGCAGGTTGTGTGTTAGTGATTAGCAGACTGTACGTCAGTCCCTATACCGCTGAAGGACTGCTGCAGTATAGGGCAGCGGTCAGCAGTGGTGCACGTCAACCCTATCTATTGTGGACCGATAGCGGTCCTTACAGAACAGCAGACTGTACCGCACTCAAGCCTATGTACCGTAGCACCCTATACCAAGTTACCAGTCCTTATAAGAACTTTTGTGGAACAAGCAGGTTGTGTGTTAGTGATTAGCAGACTGTACGTCAGTCCCTATACCGCTGAAGGACTGCTGCAGTATAGGGCAGCGGTCAGCAGTGGTGCACGTCAACCCTATCTATTGTGGACCGATAGTGGTCCTTACAGAACAGCAGACTGTACCGCACTCAAGCCTATGTACCGTAGCACCCTATACCAAGTTACCAGTCCTTATAAGAACTTTTGTGGACCAAGCAGGTTGTGTATTAGTGTTTAGCAGACTGTACGTCAGTCCCTATACCGCTGAAGGACTGCTGCAGTATAGGGCAGCGGTCAGCAGTGGTGCACGTCAACCCTATCTATTGTGGACCGATAGCGGTCCTTACAGAACAGCAGACTGTACCGCACTCAAGCCTATGTACCGTAGCACCCTATACCAAGTTACCAGTCCTTATAAGAACTTTTGTGGAACAAGCAGGTTGTGTGTTAGTGATTAGCAGACTGTACGTCAGTCCCTATACCGCTGAAGGACTGCTGCAGTATAGGGCAGCGGTCAGCAGTGGTGCACGTCAACCCTATCTATTGTGGACCGATAGCGGTCCTTACAGAACAGCAGACTGTACCGCACTCAAGCCTATGTACCGTAGCACCCTATACCAAGTTACCAGTCCTTATAAGAACTTTTGTGGAACAAGCAGGTTGTGTGTTAGTGATTAGCAGACTGTACGTCAGTCCCTATACCGCTGAAGGACTGCTGCAGTATAGGTGAGCGGTCAGCAGTGGTGCACGTCAACCCTATCTATTGTGGACCGATAGCGGTCCTTACAGAACAGCAGACTGTACCGCACTCAAGCCTATGTACCGTAGCACCCTATACCAAGTTACCAGTCCTTATAAGAACTTTTGTGGACCAAGCAGGTTGTGTATTAGTGTTTAGCAGACTGTACGTCAGTCCCTATACCGCTGAAGGACTGCTGCAGTATAGGGCAGCGGTCAGCAGTGGTGCACGTCAACCCTATCTATTGTGGACCGATAGCGGTCCTTACAGAACAGCAGACTGTACCGCACTCAAGCCTATGTACCGTAGCACCCTATACCAAGTTACCAGTCCTTATAAGAACTTTTGTGGAACAAGCAGGTTGTGTGTTAGTGATTAGCAGACTGTACGTCAGTCCCTATACCGCTGAAGGACTGCTGCAGTATAGGGCAGCGGTCAGCAGTGGTGCACGTCAACCCTATCTATTGTGGACCGATAGCGGTCCTTACAGAACAGCAGACTGTACCGCACTCAAGCCTATGTACCGTAGCACCCTATACCAAGTTACCAGTCCTTATAAGAACTTTTGTGGAACAAGCAGGTTGTGTGTTAGTGATTAGCAGACTGTACGTCAGTCCCTATACCGCTGAAGGACTGCTGCAGTATAGGGCAGCGGTCAGCAGTGGTGCACGTCAACCCTATCTATTGTGGACCGATAGCGGTCCTTACAGAACAGCAGACTGTACCGCACTCAAGCCTATGTACCGTAGCACCCTATACCAAGTTACCAGTCCTTATAAGAACTTTTGTGGACCAAGCAGGTTGTGTATTAGTGTTTAGCAGACTGTACGTCAGTCCCTATACCGCTGAAGGACTGCTGCAGTATAGGGCAGCGGTCAGCAGTGGTGCACGTCAACCCTATCTATTGTGGACCGATAGCGGTCCTTACAGAACAGCAGACTGTACCGCACTCAAGCCTATGTACCGTAGCACCCTATACCAAGTTACCAGTCCTTATAAGAACTTTTGTGGAACAAGCAGGTTGTGTGTTAGTGATTAGCAGACTGTACGTCAGTCCCTATACCGCTGAAGGACTGCTGCAGTATAGGGCAGCGGTCAGCAGTGGTGCACGTCAACCCTATCTATTGTGGACCGATAGCGGTCCTTACAGAACAGCAGACTGTACCGCACTCAAGCCTATGTACCGTAGCACCCTATACCAAGTTACCAGTCCTTATAAGAACTTTTGTGGAACAAGCAGGTTGTGTGTTAGTGATTAGCAGACTGTACGTCAGTCCCTATACCGCTGAAGGACTGCTGCAGTATAGGTGAGCGGTCAGCAGTGGTGCACGTCAACCCTATCTATTGTGGACCGATAGCGGTCCTTACAGAACAGCAGACTGTACCGCACTCAAGCCTATGTACCGTAGCACCCTATACCAAGTTACCAGTCCTTATAAGAACTTTTGTGGACCAAGCAGGTTGTGTATTAGTGTTTAGCAGACTGTACGTCAGTCCCTATACCGCTGAAGGACTGCTGCAGTATAGGGCAGCGGTCAGCAGTGGTGCACGTCAACCCTATCTATTGTGGACCGATAGCGGTCCTTACAGAACAGCAGACTGTACCGCACTCAAGCCTATGTACCGTAGCACCCTATACCAAGTTACCAGTCCTTATAAGAACTTTTGTGGACCAAGCAGGTTGTGTATTAGTGTTTAGCAGACTGTACGTCAGTCCCTATACCGCTGAAGGACTGCTGCAGTATAGGGCAGCGGTCAGCAGTGGTGCACGTCAACCCTATCTATTGTGGACCGATAGCGGTCCTTACAGAACAGCAGACTGTACCGCACTCAAGCCTATGTACCGTAGCACCCTATACCAAGTTACCAGTCCTTATAAGAACTTTTGTGGAACAAGCAGGTTGTGTGTTAGTGATTAGCAGACTGTACGTCAGTCCCTATACCGCTGAAGGACTGCTGCAGTATAGGGCAGCGGTCAGCAGTGGTGCACGTCAACCCTATCTATTGTGGACCGATAGCGGTCCTTACAGAACAGCAGACTGTACCGCACTCAAGCCTATGTACCGTAGCACCCTATACCAAGTTACCAGTCCTTATAAGAACTTTTGTGGAACAAGCAGGTTGTGTGTTAGTGATTAGCAGACTGTACGTCAGTCCCTATACCGCTGAAGGACTGCTGCAGTATAGGTGAGCGGTCAGCAGTGGTGCACGTCAACCCTATCTATTGTGGACCGATAGCGGTCCTTACAGAACAGCAGACTGTACCGCACTCAAGCCTATGTACCGTAGCACCCTATACCAAGTTACCAGTCCTTATAAGAACTTTTGTGGACCAAGCAGGTTGTGTATTAGTGTTTAGCAGACTGTACGTCAGTCCCTATACCGCTGAAGGACTGCTGCAGTATAGGGCAGCGGTCAGCAGTGGTGCACGTCAACCCTATCTATTGTGGACCGATAGCGGTCCTTACAGAACAGCAGACTGTACCGCACTCAAGCCTATGTACCGTAGCACCCTATACCAAGTTACCAGTCCTTATAAGAACTTTTGTGGACCAAGCAGGTTGTGTATTAGTGTTTAGCAGACTGTACGTCAGTCCCTATACCGCTGAAGGACTGCTGCAGTATAGGGCAGCGGTCAGCAGTGGTGCACGTCAACCCTATCTATTGTGGACCGATAGCGGTCCTTACAGAACAGCAGACTGTACCGCACTCAAGCCTATGTACCGTAGCACCCTATACCAAGTTACCAGTCCTTATAAGAACTTTTGTGGAACAAGCAGGTTGTGTGTTAGTGATTAGCAGACTGTACGTCAGTCCCTATACCGCTGAAGGACTGCTGCAGTATAGGGCAGCGGTCAGCAGTGGTGCACGTCAACCCTATCTATTGTGGACCGATAGCGGTCCTTACAGAACAGCAGACTGTACCGCACTCAAGCCTATGTACCGTAGCACCCTATACCAAGTTACCAGTCCTTATAAGAACTTTTGTGGAACAAGCAGGTTGTGTGTTAGTGATTAGCAGACTGTACGTCAGTCCCTATACCGCTGAAGGACTGCTGCAGTATAGGTGAGCGGTCAGCAGTGGTGCACGTCAACCCTATCTATTGTGGACCGATAGCGGTCCTTACAGAACAGCAGACTGTACCGCACTCAAGCCTATGTACCGTAGCACCCTATACCAAGTTACCAGTCCTTATAAGAACTTTTGTGGACCAAGCAGGTTGTGTATTAGTGTTTAGCAGACTGTACGTCAGTCCCTATACCGCTGAAGGACTGCTGCAGTATAGGGCAGCGGTCAGCAGTGGTGCACGTCAACCCTATCTATTGTGGACCGATAGCGGTCCTTACAGAACAGCAGACTGTACCGCACTCAAGCCTATGTACCGTAGCACCCTATACCAAGTTACCAGTCCTTATAAGAACTTTTGTGGACCAAGCAGGTTGTGTATTAGTGTTTAGCAGACTGTACGTCAGTCCCTATACCGCTGAAGGACTGCTGCAGTATAGGGCAGCGGTCAGCAGTGGTGCACGTCAACCCTATCTATTGTGGACCGATAGCGGTCCTTACAGAACAGCAGACTGTACCGCACTCAAGCCTATGTACCGTAGCACCCTATACCAAGTTACCAGTCCTTATAAGAACTTTTGTGGAACAAGCAGGTTGTGTGTTAGTGATTAGCAGACTGTACGTCAGTCCCTATACCGCTGAAGGACTGCTGCAGTATAGGGCAGCGGTCAGCAGTGGTGCACGTCAACCCTATCTATTGTGGACCGATAGCGGTCCTTACAGAACAGCAGACTGTACCGCACTCAAGCCTATGTACCGTAGCACCCTATACCAAGTTACCAGTCCTTATAAGAACTTTTGTGGAACAAGTGAGTTGTGAATGTTTAGCAGACTGCAGCAGAAGGGCAGCAGTCAAGTATAATATCCTTTCTATATTTGGAAGAAAGAATATTATACATGTACAAGCCTATTACTGTACCACTGATACCAGTCCTGAAAAGAACCTTTGTGGAACTAATAATAACAGCAAGTCTTTAAAATTACCCTCACTGCCTGACAACACTGCTTCCTTCCTGTCCCTATACAAATTGGCAAAAAAAGAGAACGATTAGTGGTTACTGGAACAGCTCTTTTGTGGACCTTGATAGTAACAGCTAATGATGATGATGATGATGATGATGATGAAAGACTAATCTGGCTGTCCCTGTAGCATACACCGTCCTTTCCCTTTCTCTAAACTAACAAAAGACACTCAGGCTGCTGCAAGAATCAGCAGCACAGCAAACCTATCAACACCTAACACCTATACCAGTCCTGAAAAGAACTTTTGTGTACCAAATAGCTAGTGGTTTATCTCTCCCTACTCCACACAGGAACCTGTCCCTATCTTAACAGAAGAAAGAATGTAAAATGGCCACCGGATCGGGTGTATTTATAGGTTAGGGGGAATGTACAAGTGTCCATGTGCTGTCATGTCTCAATTGGCTGTCCTGTATCACATGATAAACGTGTCACCAAAGGTTAAAGTTCTTGTATACATTAAACACGTAAGTCCGCCGCGGCGAACGACGGAAAAAGGCGTTCGAACGTGCGGACCGCGAATGTCGGAAATTCGCCGCGAAACGACCGCCGGGCGAACCGTTCGGCCATCACTACCGGGCACGCGGCGACTTATATAGGGACAAGGGGCGGGGTCTTCAGTGGATGTCACATGGGTTCATGTCACATGGGTTCATGTCACATGGCGACAGTCCCAGCATCCTCCAGGACTGTGACATTGTAAGGGGGCGGGGTCACCATGTGACATGAACCCATGTGACATCAACCGAAGACTCCGCCCCTTGTCCCTATATAAGTCGCCGCGTGCCCGGTCCCCGTCATTGTGAGCGGAGGACTCGGCGAGGCAACATCTGAAGAAGAAGAAGAAGAAGAGAAGAACGGAAGGCGGCGGCGGCGACAGAAGACCGGGCCACCGCCTGTAAAAGAGCTAGAAGAAGGCGCGGTGGCCCGGCAGAAGAACTGAAGAGGGGGACAAGACCCCCGAAGTCGGAAGAAGAGGCCAGCGGCGAGGAAGAAAGCCGGGCTCCTCCGCTAGCAAAAGAGCTACAAGAAGATAGCGGAGGAGTCCAGTAAAAAGACCCCCGAAGACGGAAGACCCCCGGAGCTGTGCAATAAACTATTTTATCTTGTGTGTTGTGTTTTTTTTGTACTTTTATTTTACAGGTGAATGGGTAGTCGGGAAGAGGCCCTTGTCCTCATCAACATGGGGACAAGGTGCTTTGGGGTGGGGGGGCCGCGTGGCCCCCCCTTCCCCAAGGCACCCCCCATGTTGAGGGCACGCGGCCTGGTACGGCTCAGGAGGGGGGGGGGGGCGCTCGCTCGTCCCCCCCTTTCCTGGCCGGCCGGGTAGCGTGCTTAGGAAAAGGGTCTGATGTGGACCTGGGGGGACCCCAACGCCGTTTTTTTCCGGCGTTGAGGTTCCCCTTTAAGTCCATACCAGGCGGCGGGGCCTGCGACGTCTCCTTTGCGGGCCCCGCCTACCTGGAGACGCGCACGAAATGAGCGGACTTTCCTCCGCGTGTGTGGGCGAGTCCGTTCATTTCAAAAGTAGGGCGGATAGTACGGCGGACTTAGTCGCCGTATTAGTCCGCTGAAAAAGTGCCGTGTGTGGGCAAGTAGCCCGTTCGGAAAGTCCGACGGACAGTCTGGCGGGAAGTCCGCCAGACTAAGTACGTCGGACAGAGGGCTACGTGTGTACGCGGCTTTAGATGTAGTAGGAAGTGCATTAAGTGTTGGGGCTTGGGTGTTTAAGATTTGTAGTGCTTGTACAGCCGTAGGGCCCATGTATTTAGTTTGTGATAAGTTACCCACACCACTAGTAGAGGGGGCACCTAAACGTTGTGCATAGTCAAAAATAATATTGACTATATTGTCCGGTCATTTCTTAGAATAGGGTGTATAGTGCCCTTCACCAAAGTTACGCTTATGTTATCCCCACTCGTTGTGCATTAAGGTATTTCCCCCTCTCCTGTTTGGTGGCTGTGAAGAAAAAGTAGATAAAGAAGAATCTGATTCTGTATCTTCATCTGTAATGCCAGTTTCATTACCCCTACGCTGGATTTTACGCTTGTTAGGAGGGATTTTGCCAATGATAGGCGTATCCCTCAGAGAATGCCATCCTATCCTTGACCAGTTTATTCAGTTTTTTTTTAAATAATGTCCTTGGTAATTTTAGTAATATACTCCTTAAATTCTTGCCACCGTTTAATGAACTGAGCATGATCTTTCATGTGTTCATTGGTGGATTGTAATATTATTATTATTATTTATTATTATTATTATTATTATTAACGATTTATATAGCGCCAACAGTTTACTCAGCGCTTTACAATGTATAGGGGGGGGGGGCAACACAATTACAGTACAATGCAAAAGGTACGGGAGGGCCCTGCTCGTAGAGCTTACATTCTAAAGGGAGGGGGTGGTGGTACAAAAGGTAATAGCTGCAGAGACTGATTTGATGGGGGTAGCTCGGGACAGTTAGGTGGGTGTGGGATAGGCTTCCCTGAATAAATGAGTTTTCAGGGATCTTCTAAAGGTGGACAGGGTAGAGGCTAAGTGGACAGACTGGGGCAGGGAGTTCCAGAGGATGGGAGAGGCTCTGGAGAAGTCTTGAAGGCGAGCATGAGAGGAGGTAACAAGGGAGCTAGAAAGCAGGAGGTCCTCAGAGGAGCGGAGGGGACGATTTGGGCAATATCTACAGATGAGGTTGGTGATGTAGATGGGGGCGATGTTGTGGATGGCTTTGTATGTTATGGTTAGCATTTTGAATTTTACACGGTGGGGTAGGGGAAGCCAGTGAAGGGATTGGCAGAGAGGGGCAGCAGTCATGGAACGATTAGTGAGGTGTATTAGTCTAGCAGCAGCATTCATACTAGACTGAAGGGGGGATAGCCTGCTTAAGGGTAGGCCATTAAGGAGAGAGTTGAAGTAGTCAAGGCGGGAAATAATCAAGGAGTGAACGAGTTGCTTTGTGGTGTCATTAGTCAGGAAGGGTCGAATTCTGGAGATGTTGCGGAGGTGAAGGCGGCAGGATTTAGCCAGTGATTGGATATGGGGGCTGAAGGAGAGGTCGGAGTCAAGGATTACACCCAGGGCCCGGGCATGTGTGGGTGGACCAATGGTTGTGTTGTTGATCTTAATGGTGAAGTCACAGGGGGGGGGGTCGTGAAGGAGGAAATATTAGCAGTATATCCTGGTCAAGGCTATTAATTTCAATCTGGTATTGGGTAATTAGAAGTTTCATAAGATCTTAACTACATTGTATTTGTATTTTCTTCCAAATAAACTTAAATTCCGGAGTTACATTCTGAAAAGATGGATACAATTGTATACGTAGGCCCAGGTGACTGATGTTTTCCTTTTTATACTGCTGCAAATAATCCACATGCCAATGTAAATTCGATTTCTTCTTTAACAACCTTTTCATATTAGTCATATACTGATTAATTCCTATTTCTTGGCCTGTATTTGCATTGCAAGTGGCTTGAATCTCCTTCATATAGCTGATCCAAGCTGTATCTGTTTTTTTATTATTTTTATTGTTGTCATGTATATATTAGACTGCAATCTCCTGAAGAAGCGCTAAAGGACGTGTAACATGTAGAGTTTTCTTAACTATGTCTCTACAACCAACCAGCTGCTCCTTCTATGTGACATCACCTCATTTTGAATCACTATTGATCGATCTGTTCCACTGTGGTGGTAATGGTTGTGTTAGGTGGTGTGAGCGTCGTTTAGACCAAGCACCATGTTTTGTTTTTAACATGTTATGTCAATAATGTAATTATAAAGATTAATAAAGGTTAATTTTGTATTTCAACGCTACAGATGTGATTCTAAAGTCCATGTTTCCTTCTTTTGAATACATTTTGCAATATATTTAGGACGTTGGCACACTCATACCTATCTGTATTCACAACGCCATCTTGTGGTGATACATTTAAATTGAAGTTAGAGCACCAGAAGTATAGTGATAGCTGTACTCCCGAATGTTTTCTTTCTTGGCTCTCACAAAAACAATAATGTATGGCATTTAGCATAATGTGATTCTTTTAGTAGTTGTATATTTGAATTTTGTGATTAAAGCGTTACTTAACCCACAACGATAAAATCAGTCTGTATATGCAGTAAAGTATGCTTGTTTTACTCACTGTGGAACCTAAGGAGTTAATCCTCTGCATTGTGTATAAAGGCTGTTTGATCATGTCTCTCTTATCCTCCTCTTCTTTCACTGTCTCCAAACAAACAGTCTGATATTTAAAGAGCCGGGGATGGGCTGTACAAACTCAGTTTAGTGTGTATTGCTAGATTTTTATTTTATATTTTTTCTCGGGAAGGAGCATGTGATCAGCAGGGCCAATCAGCAGTGTCCAGACAGAGGATCAGGGGAGAATGAAAACTTCTCCTACAAGCTTTACTAGGAACTGATAAAAGTCACAAGGCTGCTGTATACTGCTGATGAGAAAAAGTATTTATCAGTTTATAGTTACTAAAATAATTGCATTTCCATATTCTGTGTACTGTGGGAGACCAGATATAGTGAATGCAGGTTCCTGGGTTTAGTAACACTTTAATAGAGATCAGAAATAGAAGATCAGAAAATGGCAGCCTGCAAATTTCTCAGTGAAATTTCTCAAAGTTTTCAGTGAACGTTTCTTTTGAGGGCACTTGCTTCATTGTTTGGATAAAGTTTTAATACAATTTATTACAGTTGTGTTTTTCAGAGTTCTGTTCAGTGAATCAATGGTACTGATGATAATAGGGGAACGTGTGCATCTGATACACCAGGAAGAATTTGAATCAGCAGATGTAGAATAATAAACCTCATCTTTATTTTCCATTATTTTTTATATTAAACAAAAATCATTATAACAATGTCAAACAGGCAGCACACACAGCAAAGCCATATGCATAGCGAATGATCTGCCTCCAGCACATAGGTAATTGGATACAGACACTTTATACTGTCCTATAACCAATAAAAAAATGTGAAAAAATATTTGTTTAATGCCATTATACAGTAAAGCAATAACACTCATGAATGTACAATTTCAGTGTACAATTTGGCAGTGATGTTCAAAAAGTTAATTAGATGAAAATCTGCAGACATGCCTTTGAGCATATATTTTATAATGATTTGAGTGCAACTGCTACATGTATGAGCTATGAACTTGTAGTAATTACATTGTTAGCAGAGAGTTACACAACTAGTTGTCCCTCAGTTGGACTATCTCTGAGCTAAGTCATATATGGCTACACAAAGGTATAATACACATCACAAGTCTTTTGTGAGTCTTGGTTTGTATACATAAGTTTCTTTTTCCTCTAAAAAACTTGATACTGGATCTTTAAAGCAGAAGTAGGACTAAAAATAATTTGGGCCATTTTCCCAGCAAAAAAAGGAATTGCCTGCAATGAGACGTGCCCAATCTCTGGCCGCTACATTTGTTACATATGTTCCTTTTTTCAGCCTCCTATCAACATTGAACATCTGGTGCTGAGACTTACAGTTCTGACTGCAGTGCACTCAGTACACTGATCATTGTGGGTCACTCTCTTGGCAACTCCTCTATTATTAAAAAGCTTTGTGTTAATTTGGCTTAATGAAAGGCTGTTCTGTGATTGGAGGAGAGGAGATCATGGCCTTCGTCCTTACAGAACGTTTTGCATTCATTGAAAAGAATGCAAGTTTTTTTTCATGAATAGAGGGGGTATAAGTGACCCACAGTGATCAGTGTACTGAGTGTATGTGCAAAACACTGCACTCCCACCACCTTGTCAAATAGCAGCTACATAATCAAAAAATACACCTCAATATGTGACACAAAAGGCAGCACTTTATCATGTGATTATAGGAACATTTCTCCTGCAAACCTAAATAATAACCAAATATCTCCTAAAAAAAATTGTAATTGTCATTTCCTGTGCCAACCTTAAATACATGAGCTTTGTTAACCCAAAATCCAATCTAGAAAATACAGTGTGTTGATAACGTAATAAAAAATCAGACATTTAAATGATATTTTTTGTTATTTATTAAGTATAATGTGCTGCCTTTTATGTTACATAATGTATTGAGTGTACTGCATTCAGTGCTGACAGGAGATTGTTGCCTGAGTTAAGGTAAGATATATAACAAACACTGTGGCGGCCAGAGATGGGGCATGCATCATTAGAGCTAACTTATTTTTACTGTGCAAATGGGCAAAAATCATTTCATCATGATCCCAATCGGAGTCCCCTGTACATCAAGGTCCCCATCAGAGTTCTCCCTTACATTAGGGACTCCATCCTTGCTCCCCTTATGTCAGAGTCCCCATCAGAGTCCCTCCTTAATTTAGGGTCTCCATTAGAGTTCCCCTCACACCAGGGTTCCTATCACGGTCCGCCTTTACATCAGGGTCCCCATCAGAGTCTCTTCTAAAATCAGGGTCCCCATCAGTGCCCCCCTTACACCAGAATCCCTATCAGAGACCCCTTACATCAGGGCCCCCATTAGACTCCCCCTTACATCATTGTTCCCATCAGAGTCTCTCTTGAAATCAGGGTCCCCATTAATGCCCCCTTATACCAGGATCCCTATCAGAGTCCCCCTTCATCGAGGTCTCCATCTGAGTCCCCACTTACATCAGGGTCACCATCAGAGCTCCCTCTTAAATCAGGATGCCCATCAGAGTTCCCCTTCATCAGGGTCTCCATCAGAGTCCCCACTTACATCAGGGTCACCATCAGAGCTCCCTCTTAAATCAGGGTGCCCATTAGAGTCCACCTTAGCACCAAAAGGCTACAGCAAGCTGTAGCAGCAGGGCAGGAGGTAGGAGTTCTGTCCTCCTGTGAAGGATAAGCATATCATTGGTTGCTAAGACAGCAGCGGGAAGCTGCACTGGAGACTGCCGGGGGAAGGAAAGAAAAGCAGAGACCTATGCAGTCTGACATGAATCCTAATTCTGTGCATATTGAGGATACATTGATAACAGATGCATTGGATGTGTTTATCATGTAAACAGATATCCTACATTGTTTGAGTCATTTGTGATTGTCCATCTCCTACTTGGTATCATACCATATAAACGTTGTGTTTGACAGTGCAACAAAAAAGACCTTAGACATATTTGGCCTTCATTTGTATAGAATTAGTTAACTATAGGAAACTATACATAGGAAGCCACTAAAGTTGCAATGGCTTTATGACCCTTATTCTTATCATAACGGCTAACCTAGACTAATATTTAATCATTAATGATACTATGAACTCAACTTATAAAATACATGTACACCATCTATACAGCAATTCTAATGCTATATTTCCTTGCACTTGTATGGACCAATATGTAGCAAAGTAAGGTTTGGGAAATTGAAAACAGAATGGTATACTATAACTGATCCATTAATCATAGATTGTAATTGCTTAAAAAAATATATAAAATAAGGAAAACATAAATAGTTTTCTTGTTAGCTGCTCTTTTTAAATAAATTACTATTGGAATAAATAATAAAAATAAAGGTTTCCCTTTTTCTCCCCAAGATTACCCATGCATAGTAAACAAAGCAATATATTTGTTGCCAATTATTTAAAAAAAATGCACTACATATTAAACTGCCTTTTACTATGCTGGGTGATTTTATTATGATGTGATCAAGACACATAGGCAGTGAAGAAAAGGCGCAGCAGAGTGATATCACTTGAATAGGATTTACTATAAGACTGAAGTTTGATGTATATATCCCCCTCTTGTGGGCAGAATTAGCACTGCACCTACACAAAATGTGTCTCCTAACCTGTTCTTACTTAATGTGCATATCAGATAAAAATTGTAGCAAGCTTAATGATATAATACACATAGATGTGTGCGAAACTACCCAAACTATCCAGAATTACGAAGGCTACAAGCAATCAAAACTACTGCAAATCCATACACAAAGAGGACACAGACAGATCCCTGCAGACAAGAACCTGCCTTTATCTATGTGTTTTTCAATAGATCCCCCCCCACCCACTATATGTAATGATCATAGCTGTTGTGTTTATAACATTATTAGTTGTAGAAGATATACTGGTCATTCTCAGTCCTTTTTCTCTGCTTATTTTCCAGATGCTTTACCAGACCTGTAACAAGAACAGATTAAGCGTTAATTGAAGTGTAAACTTTCACATTTTTTTTAGGTATTTAGTATCTAAATATGAATGAGCAGAGTGAAAAATAAATCTGGCACACTTGAGCTTAAATTTAGACAATGCAAAAGTTTTGGCAAAATACAGATTTTGGGTTCACGTAAAAAAAATTTTGGGGATAGGTAGGAGATAAGAGAAGCTCATTGCTAGGGTTTAAACACACTTTAACCTAAACATACCTCTATGCCTTAATCCAACCTTTAAACCTAACCCTAAATCCTAACCTAGCCATCTAAAGACAAAATCAAGTCTTATTTTTTTATTACTTGTACCTACAGGTAAGACCATAATAAGGCTTACCTGTAGGTACTGCGACTATCTCCTAAACTTGGACAGTGTAGGAGATATTCAGAGTGCATGCAGCCGATGACGTCATTGGTGCATATGCTCTCTGAAGGACCGGCTTACCATGCCAGACCTTCAGAGCCTGTGCCGTAAACAGTGGGAGTGACGTCATCGCGGCTCTGGCCATTCACAGTGCTGGAGTCCGCAAACCCGGAAAAAACAACGAGGAAGATGTCAGCTGTCTCAGCGGTGTGCGGGCGCAGCTGGAGGGCTTTGTTCTGAGATAAGTATTGCATAATGAGTTAGTTTACATTCTCTTTAACCTAAAGCCCCGTGCACATGGGCCAAATGTCGGGCGGCATCAGCCGCTTCAATAGAAACTGGCTGACATTCGGCTCATGTGTACTGCAGCCAGTCTGACAGAAGCTGGCCATTCAGCTGGCTTCTGCCAAAGGGGCATGGCCAAAAAAGGTCTGCCAATCAGCTCTCAAACCGAAGTGTTGTGGTTGTGGTGGTGGTGGGGGGGCACCACCCTGTCTGAACACAATAACACAGCAGGGGAGATCACTGTACTAATGTTGGATAGTTAGTACAGTGGCTCTTCCTGAGCTGTAAGTTGTTTTTTTTTTTTCGTTCACCCCTACTGAGTTGAATGGAAAAAACTACTACTGTGTACTAGTCTTTACTCAACAGACTGCAAGGTGCTAACACTGCATTAAGCTGGCCTCAAAGAAATCCACATTACAAGAGAAAAAACTGTTACACGACATATTCGAGGGGGAGCTGAACATTAGGAGAGAGCTAAAGAACGATCGGGGATGCTTTTTTTTTCTTTCACCGCCCCTAGCATGGCAGCAGCTTTCAGGTCTCCTCCTCGCTATACCTCCCTCCCACACAAGCCAATCCCAGCAGGAAAACTCTTTTTTTGAAAAGAGAAAGGGGGGGGGGGGGGGGGGGCATGATGCGATGGAGGGTGCAGGAGTGTGTTGGCAAAACTCTTTGTGCTGGCTGCAAGTTGTCGAAGGGACAAAATAGCAAAGAGGGGCATGAAAGAGGTTTGGTGGCACAGGCATTTCCTATTTGACACATTTACTATTTGTATCAGGCTGAGCATTAATAGCAGCGGCAGTGGCTGAACTATTGCTCAAGCAGTGGATGCGGTTTGTTCTGATAGTACCTTTGCTTTTGTGCATCAGGTTAAGGTCAGAAGGGGGTTTGAAACACCTCCAAAAAAGGGCTAAAAGGGTCTCCCTCAAGCTTTGGAAAGCCTACTCATCTCTACAATGGCATCCTCCCCTGAGAGGGAGTAGATGGTCAGAGTGAGCATCGGGGCCAGGAAATGTTTGCAACTCTTTTCAACACTGCAGCCCCTATTTATGTTACTAAAAAGGTATTTTTTTACTCAGCCATGATAGGGTTGAAAATAAAAAATAAAGAAAAAGGTTAGCGGCTTCCAGTGTGGGACAAAATGTGACAGGTTCTCTTCCATTACCCAGGACCCTCAAACAGGAACTAGGGGCAGGAGAAGATGAATTCTCTCAGGGGACCATGGTGAGGCTAATGACTCCTCTTCTGAGGTGTCAAATGCGGGTGGATCAGCTTTAACAATTTGTAAGATTGATGGTGCAATTTCTTGTTGAATGGTCCGCTCCACATTTATGTACCCTTAACTGAGTGTTTGGGTTCGCTAAAGCCTCTTCAAGCTGTGCATTCCTTTCCTGTCTATTGCTGGAAAAGTTTTTGTATCAGAGTGGGATCACCCAGATAAGCATTTTCCCTCCTAAAAAGTTTTTCCACACTTTATCCTATGGTGGAGAAAATTCACTAAAAGTGAGGTATACCAATAAGCAATAAGAATTATTGAGAAACACGGTGATATGATAATAACATTGGAGCACTACTATCAAGATTGATATTGATTTATGGGACATTTATTATGAATTTTTTATGAATTTGAATTGTATTGCATGTATACATAACACTAAGTATAGCATTGAATTATCACTGTAGTAGCACTGCACTGTGTGTGTGCGCAACTTTTGGTACACATATTTTTTTTATATATATTTATTTTATTTTTTTATTTTTTAAGTGATTTCACTTAAAGTGTATAGCGGCTGCAACTTTGCACTTGATTCATTTAGGGTGGCACTGATTGTTTCACACATTTGTATATCACCCTCTCTATTGTCCTGTTTAATGCGGTCAATGAGAGTGTAAGTAAATCCCAAATGTTGGGTTGTTACAAAAAAAAAAAAATAGAAGGGAAATCTTCCTTTGGGGACACTAGTTCTGGTGACAATCCAGGATTCCCTAATCTTGGAGAGATTTCCTCCCACTTTCTGTCATGGCTATAGGACAAGTTGTGGAGGGAAATCTCCCCAATGGGATACAGATGGCATCTTCAGATGAAGTTATGAGCATCCATTATTGTGTTGAAAATGAAAAAAGTTTTGCTTTTAGCTCTACTCTAAGTACTATGTGTTAGATCTTGAGGTGCAGGATTGTAAAAGGATTGTGCGCTGAAATCACTTTTTTAGTGATTAGATAGAGAAGTGTAAATGTAGACTGGTAGATTTGTAAATACACAGAGCAAAATTTTAAATGCAGCACTTTTGTGTTTGCCCCATTTATCATGAGCTGAACTCAAAGATCTACAACTTTTTCTATGTAAACAAAAGGCCTATTTCTCTCAAATATTGTTCACAAATCTGTCTAAATCTGTGTTAGTGAGCACTTCTCCTTTGCCAAGATAATCCATCCGCCTCACAGGTGTGGCATATCCAGATGCTGATTAGATAGCATGATTATTGCACAGGTGTGCCTTAGGCTGTCCACAATAAAAGGCCACTCTAAAATGTGTAGTTTTATCACACAGCACAATGCCACAGATGTCGCAAGTTTTAAGGGATCATGCAATTGGCATACTGACTGCAGGAATGTCCACCAGAGCTGTTGCCCTTGAATTGAATCTTCATTTTGCTACCATAAGCTGTCTCCAAAGGCATTTCAGAGAATTTGGCAGTACATCCAACCGGCCTCACAACCGCAGACCACGTGTAACCTCACCAGCCCAGGACCGCCACATCCAGCATGTTCACCTCCAAGATCGTCTGAGACCAGCCACCTGGACAGCTGATGCAACAATTGGTTTGCATAACCAAAGAATTTCTGCACAACTGTCATAAACCATCTGCATGCTCATCACCCTCATAGGGGTATCGACCTGACTGCAGTTCATTGTCGTAACCAACTTGAGTGGGAAAATGCTCACATTTGATAGCGTATGGCAGAGGTGTCCTCTTCACAGATGAATACTGTTTTTCGTTGTACAGGGCAGATGCCAGAGAGCATGACTAGTGTTATGTGAGTGAGCAGTTTGCTGATGTCAACTGGCCAATGGCGGCTGTAAGGTTATGGTATGGGCAGGCGTATGCTATGGACAATGAACACAGGTGCATTTTATTGATGGCATTTTGAATGCACAGAGATATCGTGATGAGTTCCTGAGTCCCATTGTTGTTCCATTCATCCACGACCATCACCTCATGTTGCAGCATAATAAAGAATGGCCCCATGTTGCAAGGATCTATACACAATTCCTGGAGGCTGAAAACATCCCAGTTTTTGCATGACCAGCATATTCACCGGACATGTCACACATTGAGCATGTTTGGGATGCTCTGGATCGGCGTGTACGACAGCGTGTTCTAGTTCCTGACAATATCCAGCAAATTTGCTGAATGGACCAACATTCCACAGGCCACAATCAACAACCTGATCAACTCTATGCGAAGGAGATGTGCTGCACTGCAAGAGGCAAATGGTGGTCACACCAGATACTGACTTTTCAATAGAGTAAAACTGCACATTTTAGAGTGGCCTTTTATTGTGGCCAGCCTAAGGCATACCTGTGCAATAATCATGCTGTTTAATCAGCATCTTAATATGCCACAGCTATGAGGTGGATGGATTATCTCGGCAAAAAAGAAGTGCTCACTAAGGCTGGGTTCACA
Organism: Lithobates pipiens; assembly: GCF_037356315.1. Classification (NCBI taxonomy): domain Eukaryota; kingdom Metazoa; phylum Chordata; class Amphibia; order Anura; family Ranidae; genus Lithobates; species Lithobates pipiens. The sequence goes on from NW_027507718.1 coordinate 249,783,119, forward strand.
CTGCTGCAGTGACGTTATCGGATGTGATTTGCACCGCACTGCAGTGCAAATCACATCCGATCTCTGTGCGATGCGAGTTCAGCCGTACAGATAACCAATGCGATCTGATTCCTGTCCGAGTTTGCAGATCGCACTGCGATATGCAAACTGATCTGGGGGTGTTATTAACTTTTCACTGACACTTCCAGCAGTTCGCATAGGGCAGTGTGAACTGCCGCCGGGAGGCATGCGATGCGGGAACCCGCAGTGGATTTGCAGCGTTCCCGCATCGCAGCAGTGTGAACCCATTTTGACAGATTTGTGAACAATATTTGAAATAGGCCTTTTGTGTACATAGAAAAAGTCATAGATCTTTGAGTTCAGCTCATGATAAATAGGGGCAAACAAAAGAGTGTTGCATTTATATTTAGACACTTCAGTCAAAGCAGCTTCATAATATATAATACCTTTGAAGTTTCCATTTATACTGAGATATTAATTTGCCCATACAGGCTATATATGCCATCCTTAGGACATGTCATGCTGATAACATCTTTCCGTGTGGTCACATACTTTAGCAAAGTGGACAAGGGAACAGAAAATGCAGTCTCAAACATCAATGTGTATTCTAGGCATTGCTAAATTTGGACTGTAGAGTACAATATGTTGTTCCTTGTTTGTAGGGAAAGTCCCCCCTTCAGAAATCCCTTTAAATTGTGTTAGTCATTTGTGGTATTTAAGGATTATCTTTGTTATTATGTAATGAAAAAGATAAAAAAAAGGACATGCAATACACAGAATGACGCTTGTCAGAAATGTCCAATTAGATACCAATCATTTATGCCATTGAAAGGTTAAAACGTATTATTAATTGGTTGCTAACCGGGGCGGACTGACCATTGGGCCACTCGGGCAATGCCCGAGGGCCCCGTGCCACTAGGGGGCCCCATCAGAGTTGCCAGCCTCAGTAAAACCAGGGAAAGTATGTAAAAATCTGTGTTTTTTTTACATCTGTCTCTGAAATGTCCCTTACCAACATCATTTTGGTCTAAAAATCCTTAGATTATAGCTACCCCACCTCTCCAGTACCTTATCAGCTAATAGAGACATGTCTGTGTATACTATGTGATTGTATACTGTGTGTGTGTGTGTGTTTGTGTATACTGTGTGGCCCCATAATCTCTGATTGCCTGGGGGCCCCATGGTCTCCTATTGCCCGGGAGCCCCATGAGTTGTCAGTCTGCCCCTGGTTGCTAAGCATTTAATTTACTCCACTTATAAATTAAAAGTACCGTATTTATCGGTATATAACATGCGCCGGCGTATAACACGCACCCCAAGTTTAGGAGGGAAGTTTAAAGAAAATAACTTACATTTTAAATGCCTATCAATGCAGCCTTATCAGCATCCATCTGCAGCTTTGCAATCTGCATCTGTAGCCTGCCCCGGTGTCCGTCTGCAGCCTTGCATTGGGCATCTGTAGCCTTCCCCAGTGTCTGTCTGCAGCATTGCCCAAAATTGCAGCATGTTTGCGTTTTCAATTTGCCGCAGCCATGGCGATATTCGGCTCCTCCCGCTGCCGACATAGACAGAGTCAAGCCGAGTGTACTGTGTACACGGCTGATCGGCTCTGCTCGCAGTCACGCCTCTGTCCCGCCCCTTGGTCCGGCTCCTATGATGGACACAATACCGGACCAATGGCGGGACGTAAAGGCTAGGAGGCGGGACTGGGCATCACTGCGAGTGGAGCCGAGTCTAGCCGAGTACACAGTAGACTCGGCTCGGCTCAGCCAATGTCAGCGGCGCTCCTGTTGCCCCCACAGACATTGGGGATCGGCGTATAACACGCACTCGCGATAAATACGGTATATAGGAAAAACTTGTGGTGGGGTTCTTGCATACTTTGTAAAGCACTGCTTGATGTGTCAGCATTATATAAATAATTACATTAATATGGTTGTAAACCTCAGACATGAAATATGAACAAAGGATTTCCCTCTATAGTGTGTAGCTGTCTCAATTAAGAGCACTAAGGGGGTTATTTACTAAAACTGGAGAGTGGAAAATCTGGTGCAACTCTACAGAGAAAGCAATCAGTGTTACAAAGTTTCAATTCTGTCTGCTGCTTTGTTTCTCTGATATCAGCATGAGTCACTTCTGACAAGTTTTCCTGACATCGAGAGAAAAATGGTGACAGGGGAGGAACCTCCAGCAGATTGACAGCCTCGGTTCTGTTCCTGTGTGCTATAGGAAGCAGCTCTCTCAGACGACCCTTATAAATGCAGCACTTTTAACAAACGTAGAGAAGACAAGACTTCAGATAAACAGGTACAACTTATGTAGGAGGATTTGTTTAATCTCTGTGTATCACCTAAAGGCAGTCACTTCATTGGGTATATGGAAGGGTTTACAACCACTTTAAATAAATAAATAAAAATTGCCATTCAGTGGTAATGTTTACAATATAGTACATATAATGAGCATTCAAATATCACTTAGAAAATATTTCACATGCTGGAATCCTATTTCTACATCACTGTGCTTACCGAGTACTTTCCTTTTTAAGGATAGCTTTTACCAGTTTGATATTAGGATTCAGACATTTTTCATCTCCATTCTTCATTTTAGCACTGCAAATGAAAAAACGTAATGATCAATTATTTTTGTGTGCTGGTACAGGTCTAATATAATGGCTTGAACATTCATGTATACATGTCTTCAATTTTTCATTTGTCTCGCAGTAAATGGGACAGAGATAGCATCATAGAAGGAATCATAAAATGTGTAAAAAACAAAACAAAAAACCTGGTTCAGTCAATGTCCATTTTTATATTAAAACCCAAATTTGCTATTATCCTCTAAAGCTGGTCTGTAAGAAAGATTTGAATTTTTTGTTGGGTTGTTCCTCCCCAGGTGGGGAAAGGGGCCAGTTGGAGTGGAGAAAGGTGTTGAAAGAAGAATAGGGAGCTCACTTCCCAGGAGGGAACCTTGCAGCAGAGTGTTAGGCCTATGAACACAGCTGCAGCCGTGAGTCAGTATGGACTATGACTATGCAGCACCCTCTCATGATAGCCTTCATTGGGAATCTAATGCACATAAATGGTGTGTCTCAAAGATGTGTTACAAAAAGTACCTTTCTCATGGAATGAACATAGCCAGTTATGTGGAAGGACAATGTAGCATGTGTATGGACTGTACCTGGAAATATATTTTGTAACTTTGTTTAACAAAGCTGTTGAGTAAAGTAATAGAGGATAAAGAATCCTTGCCCTCAAATATGTTCTGCAGCATGGAAGTAAATGCCCTCAATTAAGTGGCAGCATGGAAGTAATTGCAAATGCGCCAAGGCTACAGGCGCTCGGGTCCAGCAGGTAAGCGTTACAGTATACTATATGATAACAGAACTGTCTACAACCTAATCTCAGCCAATGAAAACAGGTGTATAGGCAGTGACACTTTCCCACATAAAAGCTCCGCCTGGTGCTCAGACCTTGAGGCTGCTGACACCTCCAACGTACCACAATAAGGAAAGGGATGGTCGGCACTCAGGATGACATCCAAAATAGTATTTCATACTATGACTAAGGACTAACGTCCAAAACTCATAGGCAGTTTTACAGCTTTGTACATGTACTTAACCTCTCTGGCGGTGATCCCGAGTCTGACTCGGGCTGGGATTTCAGTAACATAAGTGGTAACCCCGAGCCATCGCTGGATACAGGGAGAAGTTACCTTGTCCCCAGCGATGTCCTCCGCGCTGTGTGATCGAGCTGTCCTCCGCTCGATTCACACAGTGCCCGCATGCCGCTGATCTCCGTTCCCTACGACGTTACGACGCACAGGAGCGGAGATCGGCGCCAAAAAATAAATGTGTGCCTACTGGTTGTGGGTAAGTGTGCTGGTGGTGGTGACTGGGAAGACTCCTCCAGAGCAGCGGTCGTGATATCTGAAAACCCGTGTAACACTGGCCTCAGATATGAGTGGCAACTTCCCAGTAACCACGCCTGTAACCGCAATATCAAGAGGCCTCTGTATTGACAGGAACTGTATGCTCCTATTGAGGCATGAGACAAGGGGAGGCTAGTTTGGGGTTTCGGCCCACTGTTCAACAAAAGCTGTAAATCACCTGAGACCCTTTTAGGAGTGGTAACTGGCTTAACAACCCAAACACTAGGGTGCCTCCTACTGGCCTCCCAAGTTGCAATCTTTGTATAATCATAAAGTGTATGTAAAGTTTTTTTTTCATTCAGGATAGAGTAAGGGAAGGTTAAGATCCCTGTCTTTTTTTTGTTTGTTTTTGTTTTTTGTTTTTGGAGACATTTCTCATCACTTCCTGTCCCAGGTAAGTAAAAAGAAACTGCCCCCTTAAGCCCCATACACACTATCAGTTTTTCTGCTGAGTTTTTCCTTCAGATTTACCAAAACCATATAATATGAGGTCAAACCTTAGGAGTTTCAATTTGTATGCAATCAGGCAGGCCCTTGCACTACATGGTTTTGGTAAACTTGAAGGAAAAACTCAGCAGCAAAACTGATAGTGTGTATGGGGCTTTAGACAGTTATCATAAGAATCCCCATTGGAAGATTTACATTTCCAGGGACAATTGTTTAATGTTTGGATTTGCCATAATTTTCTGTATTTCAGATAATGGCACCCAAAATAAATATAGAGGGTGAAAGAAAAAAGTTTTGGCTTTACATACAAGTCAATCAGAATGCAAAAGCAGCTCAGAAAGAAGTCAGAAGGCTAAGTGGTGGCATCTGATCATGTAGTCTAATGCCCCATACACATGGTTGGACATTCCGATGACAAAATCCGTTGGATTTTTTCTGAGGGATTTTGGCCGAAACTTGTCTTGCATACACACGGATGCACAAAGTTGTCGGAAAATCCGATCATTCAGAATGCGATGATGTAAACAATGTACGACGGTACTATAAAGAGGGCAGTAGCCAATAGCTTTCGTCTCGTAATTTATTCTGAGCATGCGTGGCACGACCTTGTGTACTGGCCATAAGCCAAAAAATAGCTCAGGTAACCGATGTTCAGGTAGAGCCAACCAGTCAGTCAGTGTCTCTATATGAGTTCTGATCCTTTCGGCCAGTTCTTTGTCAAATACCATGACCACAGGAAGAACAATCCATTATTTCAGGGCCTTCGTCTATAGATATAATGTTACAGGAAGGAAAGATGAGGGTTATAGAATAAGTATATATTTGAAAGGTTATATGAAAACCTCCTTGGCTTTGGTATCTCTCCTGAGAATGTTGGGAATTTTTATTTTATTTGGGGCTTCTTCATAAATCAGTAAATGTGACAGTCACCAAACATTCACTCTAAGTGAATTATCATAGTTATTTAAAACAAATGCACCAGGAAAATACGAGTACATTTTTGGGGAATGGCACATTGACTGCTTTTTAAATTTGCCCCTTAGAGTCCATTCACACAGGAGCAACTTTGGATCCGACTTGAAGTCGTCCCAAGTTGCCTCAAGTCGCGCAACATCACAAAATCAATGTAAGTGAATGAGAGCCGTCTTAATGTACACTATTGAAGTCGCTCCGACTTCAGAAAAGGTTCCTGTACTACTTCAATCCGACTTCTAGGTAACTTGTACCCACTGATTTCAATGGCAGTTGCCTCCAAGTCTGATCCCCTGTATTAACTTAAGCAACCTTCCAGGAGGTAAAAATAGTTTTCTAGGCAAACCCCTCCCTCCTAAGGAGCTGATTATTATGTGATTGGCCACTGGTAAAGTCTCCTCTCCTGGAAGCAACTTCAAGTTGCCTTATGAGTTGCCTCAAGTCGTGCTGTGATTCATACTTAAGTCATGTCCAAGTTGCCTCCCAAAGTCTCGCTGGAAGTCGCGTTGCCCCTGTGTGAATGGAGTGTGTAGGACTTTTTAGCGTTTAGTAAAAATATTGCACATTTAAATAAGCAAACATCCACAATTTGCTATTTTCTAGTTTATAGATCCCCTTCAAAGGCTCCTGCTATTGTAAAATTAGATATTCGGGTTGATTTACAGCTTTGACAAAAATCTGGAAGCTGATTGGTTTCTATGCAGAGTTACACCAGATTTTTAAGTAAACCAGCCCCATAAGGCGACGGATTTGCATGGTCTTCTTTTCTGCATATTGTTAGCCTTGAACAAAATGACTGCATTTAGAACCCTTACATTGATCCCAGATTCTTCAAAACCAATAATAACTTACATAACTTCCATCTTCTCACATCTGGAACTTTCTGGAAACACCTCAAATTTTCTTATTTGCTTGATATCAACAAAATTGGAAAGGCGTCCAATGCAATGGCAGCGTCTTCTCCCTAAAGGTGACATTCCTAGAAAAGAGAGGATTATCTAGCATTAACCGCTTAACCTCCGGAAAATTTATCCCCCCTTCATAACCAGGTAATTTGGGATGTGGCGCTGCGTGGTCGTGCGACACTGTACCCAAATAACATTTATGTAATTTTTTTCCTACAAATAGAGCTTTATTTTGGCTGTATTTTATCACCACTGCTTTTTTTTCTTTTTTGCATTATAAACAAAAAAAATTAAATAATATTTTTTACTTTCTGCTATAAAGCATATCCAATATTTTTTTTAAAAAATCAACTTTCTTCAAAAATGTAGGCGTATATGTATTCTGCTACATGTTTTTGTTAAAAAAAAAATCCAATAAGCTTAAATTGATTGGTTTACGTGAACGTTATAGTGTCTACAAACTATGGTATATGTTTATGGAATTTTTATGTATTTATTTTTTACTAGTAATGGTGGCGCTCAGTAACTTATAGCGGGACAGCAATATTGCAGCAGACAATCAGACATTATCTGACACTTTACAATTATCAGCGCTAAAAATATGCACTGTCACTGTACTAATGACACTGGCTGGGAAGGGGTTTAAACATGTAGGACAATCAAAACGTTAACGCTGTGCCTAACCAGGGTTTTTGTGTACTGTATGTGCTGCTTTTACTAGGGGATAGATGGTATTTAAATCCTGCTCAAAATATACTGACACTGACCTTTGATCGTGACCATGATCTTTGACCCTTACTGGACCCAAACATTAACCCTGGCACTGACCTTGATCTAGGTATTTTTTTGTTTAATTTTTTTATTATTTTATTTATTTATACATTTTTATTTTTTCTGCATCGAAAGACAAAGATACACTGCATCTATCTCTCCATTCACAGAAAAAAAAACACAGGGGCGGGCATCACAGTGACTGATCATTGTGGTAGCCAATAAGAGGCTACCACAGTGATCAGGTGACCCGGTATTGGGGGACCCGGGTCCTGATCATTAGTACGGGGCCCAGGGCTCACAGTGAAACCCCGGTCTCTGTGCTGGGAGTGCGGCGCATTACCAGCACAAAGGGAGATACGCCTATATGTGGCCCTACGGAAAAAAGCCCAGTTCCGTCAAGTCACATATATGTGTTACATCGGCATGAAGTGGTTAAAGTATAACTGCAGCTGATTTTTTTTTTTTTTCACTTTGTATAGGGTAGGAAAGAGTTAAAACCATTGTCAGTTTTTTTTTTTTTTTTTTTAGCTGTCTATGTCTCATCAATAAGATTTCCAACTCACTTCCTGTCTTGTGGGCACAACTGGAAGTTGGAAGATATGTTTCCAATTTGTGGGAAATCCTCTCTTAAGCCCCATACACACTATCAGATTTTCTGCGGATTTTTTCTTTCAGATTCACCAAAACCCTATAATATGAGGTCAAACCTTATGAGTTTCAATGTGTATGTAATCAGGCAGGCCCTTACACTACATGGTTTTGGTAAATCTGAAGATAAAAATCAGCAGAAAATCTGATCTGGTGTGTATGGGGCTTTAGACAGTTGTCACAGAAGTATCCTCTTCAGGAGATTGCTTCTCTATTCCTGTCCTCATGGCAACCCAAAATTTTAGCTTTACACTATACTTTTATTCACCACTTTATCCAGAGCTAAAAAATGCTTTAGGCCCCTT